>NC_092071.1:14938853-16138853 GCF_039877785.1 Chaetodon trifascialis | reverse complement strand
TTAAAACAAACTAGGTGCAACGAAAGACAAAGACAATCAGCGAACTACTTACCAGCACAACTATCTTTGCTTTGGGGAGGCGGGAGGTGAGCAGCTGTGCAATAGCAAGAATCCCTCCTGCAACTTGCTCCGCTGTGTGTTCATAATTGTTGGTTCCTACCCACAACACCACCACCTGGACAAGACCAAAGATGGACGCATCGTTCAAAGCTCCAGAACAGTGATCAAAGCGGGACAGTACAGTAATATCTAAGCAACATCCTGTTAGTGGTTTTGAGAGAATAAATGTTAATGGATTGATGTCTGGGTAATGGGTGAGTAATGCAGGCTTCCCCCCGGGTCTCACTTAGGGTAATACAACAAACGGTTGCTCCAATGTTTTCCTAATGCACACTGCAACTTAATAAAATGGCTGCTGGGGTCACAAAAGCTGTTCTGGACAAACACTCCACCCTGACAACCATGGGTCAGGCCACCTGCTCCTGCTATGTCCAACAAGATGAGGAGGTCAGGGATGCTACATGCAAGCGACAAACAGTGTGAGAGGTACAACAGTGTGTGCATGTGTGGGTTTTTTTGTCGATAACAGAACTAAAATGTAGATGTAAGAGTTTGTTCTGTGTCTGAGGTGTAAAAGTGTGTCTGTGAGAGGTGAATAAAATGAATTTGCCCAAAACTGTCTCACCTTGGGACGAATGTTCTCCAGCTCTCCATTCTGCAGCCTCCACAGCACATTGCAGGTGGTGTCCCCTCCAATGCCAAAGTTGAGTGCATGAAGAGGAGAGAATAACTCCCTCCAGACCTGCAGACAAGAAATCTGCATTAAATATGAGTATTTCTGACTTTGGCGGCTAATATCCAATAACTCACTGATGCTGACATCATAGCGTGTCGATCAGAAACACCATGAAATGCGTAGTAACACTAGTAGTGAGGCAACATAAGTATGAATGGCATTTATCTTTGTATCTGGAGTATTGTGTGAAAATACTGAGATTTAGAAAAAACGAGAAACAAAATGAAGACGCCGTTGTCATGTGAGAAATCAAAAGCCCAGGTTTGAAAAGGTAAATATCTCGTCTCACCTCAAACTGCTGCATTAGTTGTACCATTGAATCCCCCACAAAAAGCACATCTGGTTCCGCATCCTTACACTCCTGCACAAATCTTGTGTGCTGTAAAAAAAATCACAACCTCATCACAACAGAGCTCCATAATCGTGAGACAGGACAGATGAATGACAAAACATGAAATTTCACCCACAGACAAAAACACACTTTAATCCGTTCCACATGACGCCTTTCAGTCTGAGTTACAACTTTTGTGTTATAAGTTTTGTAAATCTTAGATGTACTGTAGTACTTGTGAGCATCTCGAGTCAGCCAAATCTTACAAGCTCACCACTCAGGTGCCACATCTGATGGAGAGCGTGGAATAAAGCAGACTGTCTCAGACCTATTAGCTTTGGAGGATTAACCTAGCACAGACCTACCAGAAGGTGTTGAGCCACACAAGCTGGATAAAGTGGTGCTCTGAAAGACATATAAGTCTTGGGAATGGTTACAATTTATTTGAACTTATATAATTAAGACCACCCACGCCATTGTTTATCCCACATTTATCAGTGAAATTACTGAGAACCACCCCTAATTTCCCCTATGGGGGAATTAATAAAGTGTAATCTTATTTTATATCATCCAACATCATCACATAGTGTGATCGTGCAGATCTAGCTTGCATCTCTTCATTTGAAAATATTGTCCTCACAATGATCAGCTCCACAGGATCTTTGTGAGGATCAGATTCAGACAGTCACAGTGGGACATCGTCCACTGATTATTTTATGAGCTCTGAGAGTTTAACATAGAGACACCTGAGGTAAAGCATGCAAACTTACATGTATGACAACTAAAGCACTAAAATATTCAATTTGAGGTGCTTTTAGCATAATGTATATAGAAAAAAAACATACATTTCCCTGCTGACAGGCTTTTTGTTCAAACTTATCTAAAGCTGATTTAAATGATGCAGGAAGCATGGACAACCCCCTTGAGAAATAACGTAAATTTTCCAGCTAGTAAAGTGCATCCATCCTGCATACATTATGAATCTGGTATTTTAAGTAATGCATGGGAATAAAGAGTGAATCCAGTAATACAGTGAAGTTATTCCTACAGTAATAATAAATACCACCAACCTGTGACATCCACCGTCCATCCCCCTGCACATCCTCCACTGGATGAGGCACTGCAGCTGGGTTCAGATCATCACCACTCATCCTACAGGAGACACCAGCTCTTATTCACACTCAAGTAAAATAACACATAGCTATGCAGAGACACTTAGGAGAGGAGCAAGGGTTCATGTTGTTTTAGGTTGGAGCTACAGTATAAGGAGAGCATCAGTACCAGCTAGCACTGCTGTGATGCAGCAGCTTAACGTTTCAGGAGCAGAGACTGGCCTAATACGGATGTAGGCTGCTTTCGCTTTCAAGACGGGTGCTTATGGATCACAGAGGAGATCGCATTAAATCCGCTAGGTTACTGTTTATCTGACATTAGCTTGTTAGCTAGCTAGCTAGCCAGCCAGCCAGCTAATGACTGGAGACTCTTATGGCTCCATCTCTGATCCTTAACGTTTGACACGCCCGTCGTTAATATGGAAATTTCCAGAGATGACTTTGTTTTTAAAATAAAAGGCAAACTACCTGGTAGTGTGTTGGTCGTCACTTGTCGACTCCCTCGGCTTCAGAATAACTATTTTGCCCCAACTTCACTTTACTGTTGTCGGGTAGTCGAGGCGGGTGATGCTCGCTAGCAACCGTTAGCCGACTCTAGCTAGACGAGACAACAAAAGGTGTGTCAAGAAGGCAAAGTACAGAGAGCCTTTCACGAGCAGAGCGCCCATCCGCTACCATTCATAGCAATAGCGTTGGAGGGCACTGCAGAATGAGCCATATAAACTGGGGATTTTGCCCTCAAATTTGCCTGTCGGGCAGCTATTTATTAGGGACTACTTCTAGTCCCTGAATCAAACCCTAATCACGACCTCACACAACCTAAGCGAGCCGCCTGTAGCACAAAGCGAAACACTGCTACCTTCTGTAATTAACGGAGATTGTTAAGGCCGAGCCATCCCACTGCTTATAGGTGCTCTTTCCTTGGAGATTAAACACAGGGCAAAGAACAACCCTTTTCGCGGGTTCCGCAATGAATTATGGGTGAGTCACCGGTTTGAAAATACGATTAAAAACTTCAGTCTAAAATGTTTTACTTCAGATTCCCAAACAAAGAAATTTCTCTGTATCATTTGAAATAATTTCCGTGGGTGCCAGAGATCAGGTATGAAGCAGAATACGTCTATGTGGGAGTGAGTCTCTACCGCTGCCGACATCTTTGCTGTCGGCACACTGTAAAATGATCTCTCTCTTCCGCTCGAGGCCCATCTTCATACACTCATGGCTATTTGTGATCCGAGCCGCTGTGTCAGCTGATCGCAATGCATCATGGTCACGTTAGATCAAATGCTGCCTTCCGGCACAGTAGGAAACGCAAGAATAACATCTTATTTACTAACTGTTGACATTTATAGGGAATAATGTAGGCCGGTGTTTTAAAATACCTCCAGAAGAAATTACGTATTTGTATTAGGTCATTTTCAGCTGGGCAGCTTTAAATTACAGGTCACATCTACTTTGCATTTCTTTTTTTTGTGTAATTATTCAACTACCTGAGCCTCATCAATTTCCTTTTTTTTCTTTTGTCATGTATGGTAAGTTGTTCTACCTGGTAACAGCTTGTCTGCTCCAGGCAGCTTATTTTAATGACACAAATTAAGTGGAATAAGCTTATATCACCCGTTCAATAACTTTCATGTCAGTTATGTTTTTGTTTTCTTTACCTAGGAAGCTTTTGTCTCTGCCTGCCTCTGCAATGCCGAGTATAGGCTTCAATAAACAATGCTGTAGGTGCCTGTAAATCTTCTTCATTAGTACATTAACACCACAGGCAGGTTTATGGTTTCGCGCATGCACACAATTGAGATGCATTCAGATCCTGAAAAAGAGGCTCTGAAAATGTTCATAATCCACCTGCCTCTAAAGCTGATGTGTGTTGTGTGTCATCAGCTGATGTGTCTTGTTTTACAGAGATTTGTGTTTAACAAAGTGGCCAAAAAGACACATTTTTTTTTTTTTAGCACCATCTGCCTTTAAAATTGAGTTAAAATTTGAACTACTGAAAGCAGAGTTTAATAATATGTTAAAAAGAAGTGCCCATAGGCTTAAAGCTACTCCACCCATCAGGAACTGCAAAACATATTTTCACTACCAGTATTGCCTGCGGTGGAGAGCTTTCAGGAATTGTACAATAAATTTATTTCCTATTAAGTGAGCTTTAGGCAGCGTGTTTAACAGCATGTATCAGATGATTCTGCTGTTTGTTCCCCTGGGAAGATTCCTGGTGCCTGGTGATTACAACAACCTCAATCTTTCCCTAAATGCAAAAACACTTTCACAGTGACACACTGTGATATTACTGTATGTAGGAATACAGCCTGGGCTCAGTGCACGATAACAAGAAGCATGTGAGTTTAATGGCCTTTACAAAAACAGTTTTGTTTACAGCTGAAGTCATTTTAATGTAATGTAATTTTATCCTGCTTTGTTGTTGTTTTTTTTATCATTACACAAATTGTCAATTATTGCACACTTATATGTACTTCTTTGTTCCCTTTTAACTGCTGAAATTTAACTTAAAAAAAAAAATCTACTTGAGATGGTAGCGAAACATTTCACTCCACACTGTACATGTATATGTGAACATGTGACAAAACACCTTGTTCTCTACATGAGGTGTCAAAATATTTAACAGTCAGTAACAGACT
The DNA here is from genome assembly GCF_039877785.1 of Chaetodon trifascialis. Lineage (NCBI taxonomy): Eukaryota > Metazoa > Chordata > Actinopteri > Chaetodontiformes > Chaetodontidae > Chaetodon > Chaetodon trifascialis. Next base: position 16,133,969 of record NC_092071.1, on the reverse strand, counting down.
GTGTTGAGCTGCAAATGTAGAAACTTCCTGTTACACATGGGTGTGCAAATAAGAAATGTACCCTCCCCTGGCTGATCAGTGCTGTTTGGCAAGCACATGCAGTGTCCAGTCGATCTCCTGAAGCCCCCACACCCATGCATTCATTAACCAGTGACAAAAGGCTAGCACTGACTAAAGCGTAAAAGAAAATGCTCATGACTTTGTTGCATTATTCTCATTCGCATGGATGTAAAATTGCAGACTTTCCATTTAGAGCTGCTACACAAGATCTGTATATCTGTAGACAAAAAGATATGTTAAACTGACAATCTGTGGCTACAGTGAGGTGGAAGCGGTCAGCTGGACAGATGTGAAACTGAAGTGCAGCTTCAGATGCAGTTCTCCTGTGTCATTTAAGTCCATAACAGTGACTTGGTCCTTCCAACCCCTACATCCAGGACTTGGGGAACTGGTGCGTGGCACTTGAAGTTTTTTGACTTTCCTTTTTCATCCTTTGCAGGTTTCGACTCATCTGACTACATCATGGAATTGCTGTGGGATTGAAGGGTGTTGTTTAAGTGTAACTATGTAGTAATACGCATTTCTAGTCATTCGCATAGAGGCAATATGGTGATATAAGTAGAAGATCTACTTATCCTCATGTACAACAACAACTATTTGCCATCATTCTACATATTATTCCAGCAGAAGGAAATATTAAATGTCAGATACACTGGTCAGATTAAGTAATTCAGAGTATCTGTTAGTTTTTTCTCTTCAGAGGTATTCAAAGGAAAATCAGTGATTGTTTTGGGGTGGAAGAGACAGTTTTAGCAAGTAACTCAGAATCTCTAATTATGTACTAAACAGTTGAACTGAACAATAATTAATTTATCAGTCATTCACCTTATTATAAGATATTTTTTTACAGAAATCAATCTGCCTATAGATAGTGATGGTAATCAGCGGCAGGCTAGGACACTTTTACTGTAACACAAACGGACATTTTGCCCATAGCACTTGAACACAACACATACTGTCTTTGACCTGAATGAAAACTTTTTTCTTTTTCTTTTTTTTCAGTGGCCGCAAGATGGTACCAGTCAGCAGGAAACTTTATAATGAAACTACCTGGTGATCAGTCCGGGGTTATCGATCACAAACCGAGTGCGCATGTCTGCAGCAGCCAGACCAAAACGGTCTGTGGCAGGCAGGTCGGCTAACTCGTCCAACTAGAAGTGAGTCAGTAAACGTCGCCCAACAGGTGTACGCAGGTTCAGTGTATATCACGAGCGATTGTCTGCAGCAACTCTTGTCCTCCTCACTCCCTTCAATAAATGTGCAAAAACGGACGTTTACAGAGGATTTAAGGCGGAATAAATGGTTTATCCTATGAATCGGATATGGCTTCTGCTTCTCCTGGGAGGATTCGCGCTGCCAGGTGAGTTTCAACAACTTCCTGGAGGGAGCGGGCGACTTCACTGTGGCTGCACAAAAACAGCGTCAAGGCGACATTTTTGGACTGTGATCGTGAGCCACTGCAGAACAAAGTTTACAGAGTTTGATCAGTTTAACCTTTACTACGAAAGGTACTTTTACCACTGAGCGGTGTAATCAAGTCGTAAAAATGATTAATGGCGTATCACACAGTGGCCTGTCATGTACGAGTATTTTAGACATACAGAAGTTACACATACATGAGTATCACAGGTGGTTTTTTGTAGAGTTTTAGAGGCCATGCTATATTGAACTGTTACACCATTATACAGTATAATATTAAATTTCTTTGGTGGTACAATTCCTTGCGCTTATGTGTATTTTATTTAAAATATATCACCCTAAATTTGAGAGAAGAATTAAAATAAATATCAATTTGCATGTTTTCACAAAGCAAAGAAGGCCTTGTGAACTGGCCTACTTTTTATGTTTTCTCTTTCATAATAATAATTAGCCTAATATTTTTTTAAAAGGTGATGTTATGCAGTAACTGTGACGTCTCCATTCAGTGTAACTGTTTCTTGATTGTGGACAGAATATCAGTTTCAGTCATGCAAGTCAAAGAAACGTTGATGCGGCTGTCAGTAAATCACAGATATACAGTTAATCTACTGATTGAATATGAATTAGTAGCATGTCATCACCATTTCCTGTAGAATCACCCCCAAACACCCCAAAGCTGTGTCATTTAACAAAGGAAAAGTTTAACTAAAACTCAAACACTTCAGTCTATGGGGAAATTCCAATTTACAGCAGCATCAATAAAGTGGATAGAGTATTGAACAAGTGCAATGCAAATTCAAAACAACAAGTATATATACAAAAGAGTGGGATAAAAGAATTACGTTGTCCTAAGAAGTTGTAAATAAAAAAAGGACCAAATTCATGATGGGTGAGCGATGACAAACAGTATGTTGGCTTTGAAGGAGACATAATACCATCTTTGTCGCGCTGGCATCAGATTTTGTTTTGCTCAAACAGCTTGCCAGGAGTGAATATGAAGGAGGTGTTTGGACAGGCAAGCTCAGAAACACCTGGGGTGGTGGGCTGGACTATTAAGATACACTGCCCCCCCCCCCCCCCCCCAAGATGAATCTATGGCAGAGATGTTAGACTTTTGCTTGAGCACCTACCACAACACTGTAGATGTCTGGGTGTGGAGTTACATTCAAGATTGTAAGTCTGACAAGGAGTCTAAACACACCACAGTGATTAGGTATCGAAATATCATTCATAATGTCGTCAGGCTGTCTGCGGGGGGGGGGGGGATGTTATGAAAGAACTGGAATGAAACTATGACTTCTCTTTTGAGTAGCTCATACTTGTTTTTATTTGTAGTGAATCAACAACATTTGCCTGCAAAGCCGTGGACAGGGTTGGAAAGTGTTTCATAAATTTTGTTTTAATTGGAGAGACAAAAAAAATGTGCATAAGGCAAATACTCTGCTCAACTGTCCACAGAAAGAAAATCCATCACAGTGTCGAAAGGAAGCCACATGGACATGACAGTATGAAAAAAACAATCATTTAAAAGATGTAGTTTTAGTAGTATAGTTTTAGACTTAATCAGCACTGCTATTAGATGCTTTGTCCATCTAAATCTAACAAATATGATCTAAAATAGGTTAAATTGTGCAATATATACATTGTGTTTGCAAAGTATCTGTTTGTCATTTAGATTTTCGCCTTCAAGGAAAAGCATTGCCTTCTAAGTCTTCCTGTTTGGCTCTTGTGTGGATTTAACCAGAGGTACTGGATGTGCTTGTACTTGTTTCAGGGAACACATCTCTCGCACTCAAAGTAATCACAATCTCCACACGGCTGTAATTTAACTGAATGCTTTGCAAACAGATCCTACATATTGCTCATACCACCAGTCTTGGTTGAAATCAGTAACATGCAAATGCCGCCTTTGTCGCCCAGTTCTGTAAAATAAACGTTCAAACTTCCTTTTCCTTCTATGGCTGGCAAAGTAAAGACTATTAAAAAAATGTCAAAAAGTCATTTGGTCCGGTGCATCATGGTGTGAAGTTCCCGTGTGCAGCGCAGTGTGCAGCGATAAGAGGAAATGATCGTGTTGGAGCCAAACAAGTTCTAGACAAGGAAACCCATTCTTAATGGAATCTGACGTGGATTTCCTTACCTGTGAACAGCTGCACATATGAATGAAGACATCACTGAAGGAATAGACGGACAAAGACATGACGATCAGATAAATGCACATCTACACATTGTATGGAAGTAATGCTCTCATCGGCTCTGACGCCTGAACCTGTTTGAGGTGCTGCTTTTGTGTGCTCTCGCTTCAGATTTATTGAATTTTCTGTTATTTGTAAGGGTCTTGTACTCTGTTTGCTGTCCAGTGTCAGTCAGCAGATGTTAGTGAAGATGTGCCTGTAGGTTCTGCACACAGAGACTCTGACCATTTCCTGCTAAATACTGTTATCCTGTCAAATTGAATTTTCATCTACAGTAATAAATGTGATTTTTATCCCTCTCTGTCTGGGATTACGCAGCATTCTTGGCTTCTTCTTCTTCTCTGTGCTTTATTAGCAGGAATGTTTTAATCCGCAGGAAGAGTCTGCAGGTCTGCTCATCACAGTGTGATCCAGACTTAGCTCTTATATTTCACTTTACCAGACCCCTGAAGGACATAACCACGATTTCAAGTAGAACATGATGGAATATTATTCATTTTTGGCCACTAATTTCATAAATTGTTGAAGAGATGATGATAAAGCACCTGTAAAGATAGTGCCCATCTGACCCTGTGTACTTGTACACACTTGCAATCTTGAACCCATAGCAGGCACAGTTGCTATTAGATTATTAGCATTATTCACTCTTTTGTTTGCTCTGCTGAAGTGAAGTCATAAAGAAATTAGTGGACAATGAGGTCTTACTATCTCAAGCAGTGGGCGTAGAAAAGATTGTGAGCAGCTGTCGTCACAGGAAGCTTACAGAGCTTCAGATTATGGCGACAAGCAATGAACAGCAGAGGTCTGTGTCACTTGGCTCTTCACTATCAATGTTTCTGATAAGTCGTAGAACTGTTAGTGACTGTTGTGACTGCTCTGTGAATGAGTCAGGTGGTGGTGATGCAGTATGTGTAAGGTTATGCTGTTTGTTCATGAGTACTCTTTCTCACTCGCTTGTCTTTCTCACAGGGGTGCGACGTGTCAGTGGAATAGAGATTTACACTCCGAGTGAGGTGGAAGCGGTCAACGGGACAAATGTGAGGCTGAAGTGCACCTTCACTTCCAGTCACCCGGTGACGCTTCAGTCCGTCGCAGCATCCTGGAACTTCCGTCCCTTAAATTCAGGCTCGGAGGAGTCGGTGTGTGTAGAAACTGTGTTTTTATGAAAATGCTTTTAATATGTCTTCATTTGTGTTTTAATGTCATTATTAATGAAATCCATGGCTAACACAATAAAACATACAGTACATTACTTATGCATATCTTCAGCTAGCTGAACAGCAGACATGAAGTCATTGCCACTTAAAGGCTTCAGTGGGTTTTAAACAGATATACTAATTAATTGTAGAAATAGAGTCTGGAGTTTTAACCTGCATCGTGTGTCTGTATGTCAGGTGTTTTACTACAAGGACGAACCATACCCTCCTCAGCAGGGCCGTTTTAAAGACCGGGCGGTGTGGTCGGGAGATGTTTTAAAACGGGACGTCTCCATCACCCTCCATGAGGTTCCTCCGACCTTTAATGGCACCTACATCTGCAAGGTGCACAACCTGCCAGATGTGCACGGCAATAGTGGAGAGATCGTCCTCAGAGTCGTCAACAAAGGTCAGCCTGGCTGCGCTGCATGAAGGAGGACTAACGCTTGGGAAGATGAAAAGTTACATTTCTATACCATCAAATGTACTGCAGCAGTTTCGGAGCAGCTTATGTTTTTTGTTTTTTTTTTCAGCCATTACCACCGATGTGTTCAGTATATATTAAGATGGTGGTATTTTATTGGTCCTTGTCGAAAAATTCTCAGGCTTTTACCACAGGGAGGTCAGAGGTCAGGGTCTTCCCTGGAACAGGTTTCAGTGCCTTGCTCAAGATAACTTAAGCAAGTGGAATGCTTGAAGTGTGTTTAATCACTGGGACTGTTTTATTTGCTATTCACTGTGTCTGTTTTGTTCTCTCAAATTCCTCAGCAAGCAGTATTCAGCTTTCACCCACTTTTATCACTGATTTCGGTTCCTGCTGCTTCTAGCTTCCCTCTCAGAGATTGGCGTCCTGGCAGCTGCAGTTGGAGGCGCCTGTGGTATAATCCTGATCCTCCTTGGTATCTTCGTGGCGGTGAGGTTCTACAGGAGAAAGCACATGGAAAACGACATTGAGCTGCAATCACGGGAGCCCGAGTGGAAGGACCCGACCGTGTGGTGAGGTCCAGACAGCCGGAGCTCCTCTGCTCCTCTTCTTCTTGGGACTTGTGTGGAGTCTGATTGGCTGTTTGGGTCCAATCTGCTGGAAAAGACTAGTGAAATATGAGGGTGGGAAGGCATCTTCCATCTTTGCTTCTCCAATGTGAACCTCTCACATGTTATTGTAGTTTGTTCACTTCAGTATTAGAGATATAATGAACCTGCCTTTCTGTTTCTTGTAAAGCTTTACACACTTTTATATGTTTTTACCAAAGGTTACCAGTGCTTGTAATCACTAACTTGAGTAAGGGTTTTTAAACAGTAGAGTAGAAGATGGAAATATGAAGGGATTTTCTAACTAAATGCTGTTCTTTAGTTTCAAGCATCAATTCACAGCAGCAGTGCTGACTGTATCAGTTAGACTGTGTTTTTGCTCTTTAATCATAAAAGCATGAACTCACCAGTTAAACACATTAAATTGTTAATCATTTTTATCAGAAATATGCTTTGATTGAATCACCCCTAGAAACGTGTAATTGATTTTAGCCCTAAAGGGCAAAAATGATGAACTGCTGCTGCTGTGAATTGACTCATATCCTCTCTATTGCCTGCTGAGGGTTTAGCTTTTAAAGGTATGGACGATAAGAACAGATGAACTTTTTCTGGGAAAACCCCTTCACTTTTCTCTCTGAGTAGCGGCTCCATTAACAACTACTGCTTCACAATATGTGGCTCTTTAATTTGTGAGGATAGAATTAACAAATCCAGAGATCTTAAACCCAGAGAACCAATGAACTGTTTTTGGTGGAGATATGTTCATGAACTGATTTTTGGTCATCTTTTTCCCCACATAAGGAAGCAGTGCATAAATTCTCTGTGGTACTCTGGCTGGGTTCGTTTCAAGCTGGAGATTGTGGGTATCGTACTTTAAAGTCCTTGTTAGTCATTGGATGTTTGCTGACGGAGACTGGTGTGGGCCTCTTGTTAGGGTACACCTTCCATGTTGCTAGATATCCATGAGTCCCCTGTCTCATTATTTACATGTATGTGTGTGTGTTTATGGCTGCACGATGTGTGTGTGTGTGTGTGTGTGTGTGTGTGTGTGTGTGTGTGTGTGTGTGTGTGTGTGTGTGTGTGTGTGTGTGTGTGTGTGTGTGTGTGTGTGTGTGTGTGTGTGTGAATTTTTTTTGCGGGTTGCGTCAGTTCACCTGAAGAGGCAGTTCATCTTAAAGTTGCGGTGCTGCAGAAAGAAGTTGATAGTTCAGATGGTGAAGAGTCTGAACCCAGCAGTGGAGATGATGAGGAAGAGGACGGCCTTGAAGGAGATGATGACGACGATGACGACGATGATGACGACGATGGCGGCGACGACGATGATGATTAAATGGACACACTAGATTGATTAGAATTGTTATTTTTGCTACTGAGTAACATGATTTAATGTTTAGATGACATCGAATTTATTGTACTTTCCAGTGCAGTATGGTCACTGAATCACATGAATGCAGTACAGTAAATCATAAGAGAACTCCATCGATAGCTTCACTCTCCCACCGCATAACATCGCTTGACTAACGATGGACAGTTGTTTTAGAAAGCATCAAAATAAACGATGCAGAACCACACATATCATATATTAAACTCATTCTTCTTTGTCAAAATCTGCTGCCTAACTTACCCACAATGCAACTCAACAATTGTCTGTTTAGTTAGAGATTCTGGTGCGCTGTGCCAGTAGCGGCTAATGCAGCCTGGAGCTGCAGAGGTCTGTTAAAGTCCACACCACCAGATTTGACTCATTTTCAAGTTTGCAGCACCAACTGATACTGACTCATGTGACATCACTTGAGGCAATTTATCAGACTAAAACTTTTTCTCACATTTTAACATTGATGTGTACGTGTCTGTGTGTTTGATGGATGTGAGTCTGTTTTGTTGTATATTTTACACTTTTTGTGCTAATTTTATGGGATTTCCGTGCAGCTACTGCTGGAAATCTGTTGCCTACGATCAATGTTGTGAAAACGAATTTACTTTTGTGTTGAGTGAATGGAGTCTAAATGGAGCCACTTAAATATGGTTCATTGTTAAAAAATACCCCATGGACGGTGTTTGTCCAGCTGTGGTGTTCAGTGTTCCTCCTGTTCAGTTTCTAAAGCATCATTTTTGTTTCCAGACAATCCACCATGAGATCTGTGAGCGGTAATCAAAGCGAGTGTTTACTGCATCGGTAACATTGCACAAATGATTTTGTATTTTGTACATAGTGTAAAATAAACAGAACTTTACACTTTTTAGTTCAAGTCTTGAAATGTTGTCACTCTATTTAGCAGCTCTGGAATAAAGAACTGTTTTTGAAATTCTTAACTAGCATGAATCGTGCTTTGGTTAAAAAACAATGTTCAGTGTGTGGGAACAGGTCAGCTCTTGAGGTGAATAGATTGGGAGGGTGAGTGTGAAATACCAACCACCAGCCACTCCTGGGTTTGTCATACATAACAATCAGTGACAGTCACGCCTCTTGGCCAGACAACAGCTGAGCAAAGCCTGTAGTTTATTCAGTTTTTCTTATCAACAATGCAAAAGTCTGTTTGTTAAACATTGGGCCAACTTTTTTTAAGGGTTTTCTTCTGAGATAAGATAAATCAAGTCAAGTCAAGTCAAGTCAATTTATTTCTATAGCACATTTACAGACGGCTGAGCCACACCAAAGTGCTTCACATGAAAGTGCTTACAGTGCAATAAACACAGGAAATAATTAGGGTGAAAGGAAAAGGGTTAAAAGACATTGACTACAAGAACTAAAAATGAAACAAAACAACAACAAAAAAGATCATTTAAAAGGTAACTGAGGGATTCCTAGGGAACATAATCACTAGCATTTGAAAAAGCAGACACTAATCAAAGGCAAGTGAAAAGAGGTGGGTCTTCAAATGGCGCTGCTACTGCAAAGGCTCTGTCCTCCCTGGTTTTTAAAATAAGACTTTATTGATCCCACACTGGGGAAATTAAGTGCTCTGGAGCTGTCTGTGTCTTGAAATGGGTGTATTTGGTTTGGCAACAGGTCGAAATACCCTCACTGCAACATTCTTTAATCCCTTTTCGCCGCCTACTGAACAACCATGAGAAAACCACAGGCATTACTGTCATATCACTCACATTACTGCCCACAGGAAAATATGAGTGTCTTTTCAGTGCTGTGATTGGAGCATGGATTCAGAAGAAACTAGGGGCATGGACACATCACCCCCTGGTGGCATTATGAAATATTTTCTCTGTTGATTCTAAACATGTTTTTACAGTATATCCATACGCTTAAAGACAGGGGGGGGGGGGGGGGGGACATGTGTGAACCTGTCTCCACACAAGCTTCTCCACACTGACTCTTTTGCTCTGTGTGCATTTCATATGCTCTTGGAATGGAACCATACCCTGCTGAACAGGTTCTCGCTTTGTATGAATGGGTTTAGTGCTCTGAACCAATGAATTTACAAGGACGATGACAAGATTGTTTGATGATTTGTGCGTCTCTTCCAACTCCTGAGGGAAATGTCTGGTGGTTTAGTAGCCCCAGTTTTTGCCTTGAATATATTAGAGATTCTGAGTATGTCTGTTTTGTTTGTTCGCTTGTTTGTTTTAAAGCATTCCTGCTTAATTATGTTTTAAAGAAAATGAGAAACGTTGTGCTGTTTTGGTTATTGATAATGACACTTATTCACTCAGTGCTGCCATTTTCCCTGAAAACAAACAAAAAAAAATCACCCCAAAATTTTACATATAAAAAGCTTTTAGAGCATATATTGATATAAAGACACAGACTGAAGGAACCTGCCATCATGGTGACCCCTGTATTTTAAAACACAATACACAGGAAGCAGCATGAGTACAGATTAGACTATTATTATTATTATTTTGTTGTTGTTGATGATGATGTGAGAATCATCATTGTGATGCTGACTTATCTATACCTGCTTCACACAGATCAGTAACTTTAACTGCCTGATAATCATTATGCCATGATTGGTCTGAAATGGTCATATGAAAGAGGAACTAAGAACTAAAGGGCTACCACTTAACTGTATATAATGCATAGTTATTACTATAAAATGCATACTTATTGATGTATCAGTATATGAATCTAATAATGTCATCACAGAGACCATTTTACGTAAGTAAAAGTCACTTTAGTTCTATTCTCTCCCTCTTTCACACCAAAGCACCTTGTGCTACATGCTTCCATCTAGTGTGTGAGGTGTAAACTACATGCTCTCGAGCTGCTGGGCAGAACTAGTACATAGGTGCAGAGGTTATAGGGAGAAAACCACCACGGCTGCAGCTACTGTATAGCATTTCTGCACTGTTTGTAACATCCCTGTGATTTCTGCCCTCTGTTTCATGCTTTGTTTAAGGACTTTTACTTCATATACTTTACATTTTGCTGAGTAGAAGTACCTTTGTCTGTACTAGGATTTCCTTGCGATGGAGTATTTTTTTTACAGTGATGTACTACCAGTCTTGCTTAAATGAAAGGCCTGACTTTCTTCCACACTTTATTTGTGTTTTCATTGTGGGAGTTGTGGTATTGGTCTGCTTCACTAATGTACAGTCAGAGCTGAGATGTATGTCCTTGTCTGTTTCCGTTGGAGCAGCGCACATTTTGCTGCAGTAAGAGCAACTGACACCAGCTGCTTTTTAAATCTGAGGGTGCACCTACATGGCATCACTGAATAACAGCAGGGGATACACAACAATGAATATCAGTACAGCACGTTTGTGTCAGTATGTTTGTCCATGTGTGGTCCTGCACTGGACTGCAGCAGCACCCTGTCTTTCTGCAGCAAATTCTTGCTTTTTTTCTCTTCTTATTGCAGTTTTGGAAGAGTTCCCACCGCTGCTGCATTGATACTCCAGTGGAGGGGCCTGGAGAAGAGAGCGGTGAGAAGAGAGCGGTGAGCCTGCAGCCTGGCCGCGTTATCTCTCTCTTAGAGCTCCACACCCATCAGAGCACCCTCCACCCGGCCTCACACCACACCTTACAGTACCTACTTCACGATGGAGCACTGAACCGTATTAGTTTGTAATCCTCTGGCTAATTTCTTAGTTGTTGGGTGCGATCGCATACTGTTAAATCAGGGTGGATTCACTTTGTTCATTCAACGTCCTGTGACACACATCAGATTTTTATTTGGATATTGCTACTGTGTCTGCATAGCTGCATAGCACACACACACACATACATACATACATATACATACATACATACATACATACTTACATACATAAATACACACACACACACACACACACACACACACACACACACACACACACACACACCTATATATATACACACACACACACACACAAACACACACAAACACACACACACACACACACACATACATACATACATACATACATACATACATACATACATACATACATACGTATACACACACACACACACACACACACACACACACATATACACACATACATACATATATACACATATATATGTGTGTATGTATATATACACACACATATACATATGTGTATATATATATATATATATATACACAAAGTTTTGCATGAGCTACAAAATAAAAAAGATGCCGTCCTGCAAAGACATAACATCCTGCTCAATGAATAATAGATCGCAGTGTTAAGTACTTGCAAAGTAAGTAAAGTACAGTCTACACTTATGTGGCAGAGACTGGCATCTGTCTTCTGTTTAATCTGCCAGTGTAAATTTCAGTTACAGCCCTTCAGAGTTGCAAACTTTACCTTACCTTCTTCTCCTGTAAAAGAAATAAGAGTTCTGTAAGCAGAGAAAAACAAGCATAAGGTGAGGTCCAACATGGATGTGTCGTTGTCTCCTTGTCCTCTGCCTGTGTAACTGTACCTCAGCTCAGATGGCTTCACTCTGTCGCAGTTGCATCCTTGTTAGCACTCACAGCTCCCCTTTGCTCCAGAATGAAACTCTAATTAACCTCTTACTAACCCCCCTTTTTTCTAATGAACTGATAACAATAAGTCATTATTAATGTACACCTTCTATTTACGGTAATGGATGGAGTTTGACAGGCATATAGTCATAAGTGTATGAATGCAATGTTAATCCGATCCAAAATTGACTAATCAAATCTGAAAACTGAGCTAAGTGCTTCCTCCATGGTGTCCTGCAGTGAATAGTGCAGACACATCATATTGGTCAGCTGGTGTTGACTGATGTACATTTATGGGAAAGGAGCTGTCCTGCTGTGAAAAATGACTACACCGCCTCATTTCACAATGCACATGCAGCTGCATCACAATGATCACAACAGAGCAATGAACGCCTCATGATATAGAAAACAGTTTGACCTTCTAGACACTGAATGGGACACACATGCACAAGTCACCGGTGGCTGTGGATGTTGATTATCCTGAGCCAGGGAAATATGAGTCCTGACAGGAGCCTGCCTTTCAGGAGAAGAGGAGGTGAGGAGAACAGAGCAGAGGAGAAAGAGAGTCGTAGAAAATCAGAAGTCTGTTATTGTTAGGAAGGAGAAGTGCAGAGTGAGAGGAAATAGACAATAAAAGAAGGGAAAAGCAAAACAAACATTGCAGTCACATTGCAGTTTTTTAAAAAAAACTGACATTTTGAATGGGAATAGTGGAACAACTACTGCACTGCCTCCCCCTCCCACTTGTAATTCTGTGATGTTTGGATACCTTAATGGTGACGTTATCAGTGACAGGACATGTCTATTTATGAATGGAGGAAATTGTTTATGGGACCGCGCGTCTGGCCCGGCCCTGGGGCTGCATTACACAACCTCCTCCTCAACCTGCACTGCAGAACTTTTCTCTGATCTTCACAAACACTCTGACAAAAGTGCCTGAGTCTGCATACACGCCCCGAGTCAGGAGATGGGGAGGAGGGTGAGGGAGGGAGGAGGAGGAGTGAATGGGGGTGATGGAGGAGAGAAAGAGAATAAGAGGGATGCGGGGGCAAGTGAGGGAGGGGAGACAGAGAGATGAGGGGAGAGAGAGAGGGTTGGCATGCAGCCAACAGAGAGGACAGGGAAAAGTTGTGAGATCGCCGGAGGGACGGGCAGAGAGAGGAGTCAGCTTCATTGGGGCTCTGCTCAGAGGGAATGAGCGCAACGGCATTCCCTCCTGTCCGTCTGTCTCTCTACGTCCCTGTCTGTCTTTCAGTTTCTCTCCATTGTCTCTGTTCCTGGCTGCCGCTGCAATGTGGCTGTCTCTGCAGTGAAAGTGCTGGCTGGCGGAATCTCCTTGAGTGAACCCTGACTGTGCGCAGTGAGCGTTTGCCGCTCTGCCGCTGTCCTGTCCACACTGACTCAGCTGTGCAGGCAGCCTGCCGGCCTGTGAGTGAACACCAGCTGCAGGGAGCAGGTAGGCTTGACAAAAACTTGAACTGCACTCATCATCAAATCATATTTGTTATATTTTGCATTGAGGCAGAGATACCGTATGCGTATGTTGACACCTGCATGCAGAAAACTTGCAAACATAGACATAGAAATGTAATCTTTTACTGTACTGCCTGTGCTTTTATAGTGACACTATGTCCTTATTTTTGAATTTCAGTTGATTAACTTTTTCCTTCTTTGTCAATCTCCTGCTCTGCTATCTGTCTAACCTACAGCCTCTTAAACACGGGCGCTGTCGGGGCTGGCAGGTAGGCTCACCACCCCTGGGACTACTGTAGGTGCAACATTGGGACGTGCGTCATTTGGGGTCCAGGCACTCAGTCAGCATCTTCCAGATCTAATCCAATATAGCAGAGGCTAAATTGTGCAAAAGGAGATTCTGCCAGCTATCCCGAGCCCGGACTGGATCCTGCAGCAGTATTTGTTTTGGAGCACATCTGGCTGTTATGGAAGTCCAGTGGGTTGGGGTTGAACCCCCAAGGCTGGGCCCTCCACACACAGCCGTCGGCCTGATATTCTCTATACTGCTTGGTAATGTCTATCTCCCACTTTATGTCACCTCCCTTTATTTGGTCCACCATCATTATCCGCAGCTGATTGTGAATAATTCCTCCTCATCCCCTTTTCTATGAAAACTTCATGTTTGTGTTTTGTTTCACTCTTAATTGAATACCAAAAGCTTGTTCCTCGATCAGCTTGCGTTTGGGTTTTTATGCGGAGCAATGATGCTGTGTTTTTTCCAAGTTTGACATTGACCTTCATCTGCTTCTGACCTGCATACGTGTTTGCTGCAGTTGTGTTTACTGTGTCGGTACACTAGCTTTTGAAAAAGGTTTCTGCTTTGGTTACTGGACTAGTTTGCTCATGATGAGCTGTTTTTCTTTTTCTTCTGGAGGTTATGTGTTTCATCTCATGAGCAAAATGTGCTTCTGGTTCTGCATGGAAACACAGAGAGGACAGGACTATAAATGTTGCTGATGTTTCATAAAAAAATGGTAGTTTGAAATAAAGTCTTTGGCTGATAGAGATAAGATTGTTGCTGCAATCAAACAGCTTTGTGCTATCTGTGATCCATATTGGTCAGGATTGGGATTGCATGTCCACAAAAGGGAATGTGAGCAGAATAATGTGGAATAAGAATAAAAGCTGTGTTTGACTATCAGCACTCCAGATGAGGCCCTGCCATTCAAAGCGTATTGCACTGGACAAGATGTATGTCTGCAGTAATAGAGCAGCAGCGTCACTCAGACCAGTGTCCAGTAAACCATCAAGATATTGATGCTTTTGTAACATTGTTGTCTCAAGTGAATTCATGGGCAGAGGTGATGGTGTGGTAGCCTCCTATGTTTTTTTTGGATATAGAGTATCATGTGTGGATATTGGATTCTATATGCCTGAGACACCCAACTGGACATCTCCAGAGACAGAGGGTTGCCACCCTGCATTTATCCTGCAATAGTAAAGTAAATAAGTGTTGTTTATCTTATTATAGCTCCAACAGAGCAAGGTCACAAAGTGCTTCACAAGAGTAAAAACTGTTAAAAATAAAACCAAAAACAGTAAAAATAAAGCATAAGCAGCAACAGAGCTCAAAAAACACACAAAATTACAAACACTGACAGCATGAGGTGAGCCATTAGCCAATTAACAATCAGCCAATTTTCATTAAAATACGCCTATTAGTATATTTATGTCAAATGCTCCCTCCAACATTGTTGCCACATTCATTACTTACTGTACGTACTTCTTGGGATTTCCTAAACCTACATATGGGTGTGGAGCATCAGTGCAGCAGCAGTGCTGCAAATACACACTGAAAAGCTAAACCTGCATGAGACCATGGTCTGTGGCATTATGTGCAGGAACTCTAAAGTACCTTCAAACATTTCCAGTCCCAAGTTAATCAAACTGATAATTCTCAGTAGGTTTTGAATATTCATACGTCCTCTCTCTCTCTCCCATTGGCACACATGAACTGACTCATCAGTGGAATTGTGCTGCCAGGTAAACACTTTTTTTGTTTACTTTTTTCAGAATAAGAACATCTGTTTCTCTCTCACAGGTGTTGTCTTTATTTAGAATGAACAAAACACATTTTGGCTATATAACAAAAAACACAAGGTAGACTTAATCAGAGGGCGTATGTGGCCAAGTAGTGCAGATAAAGATGCTACAGCAGTTGCAAAGCATCTGAGCATCATCATTATATTGTGGATAAACCATCGTAATTTGAACAGACTTGTTAATTTGTGGAAACATGTACAAGGATGGGAAACCAGGCTCAGGTGTATTGAAGTGTTACAGCTAGATAGAGTGAGATAGTGACTATGAGTGCACTAAAGGAGGTCTATATGTGTGAATTAAACAGTTCTGACAGAGTTCTATCATAGGCTGTTCATGTTCAAAGTATTGGCCAGACAGTCGTAGGAAAGCAAATTTCTTAAGTGAATTTTGTTCCACTTAAAGAGACATCTTGTGTTGTTTTTCCACATCCTGACCATTCAGACCCGGAGCACTTCTTGTGCACTGTAATGTCTCCTCTCACACCTTTCAATAAGGTTGATTCTCATCCTGTCTTACCTTAAAATGTAAAAATCACAGTTTTAAGCCCACAAACAGATGTAGTGGATATATGAGCCAATATTAGCTGATTGCAGATACAGTATATCTGCGTTGGTGTAAATGTCAGCAAAGAAACTGCAGAACAGAAATGCCAAAGTAGGTTAGAGATCATTTAGAGACAGTGTTACCTTAACATGGTTTATCCACAATAGAGCAATGCCAGTCATCAATATTGTTTACATTATGTGTTTATGTTTCATAAAATAATTATTGGTCCATAAAGCAAAAGTAACACCTAAATATCGAGTTCAGCATCAGCCTCAAAAATTCAGTATCAGTCGAGCTATAGTTTTATGCGTATGCGTATTCATCAACTAAACTACTGTTCTGATGTTGACACATATAGGCTAGAAACTGGAGCATCACTGTTCTACTTTCATCTGCAGCCTGAACCTTTACCTTGGAAAAACCAACTTAATTGCAAACCTCAATGAGAAATGCAGGAAAAAAGAGACAATGGGCAGTAGGTGTCTGATTTAAGGGAGAGTGATATCTGTTGAGACAAAACAAGGAGCTCAAGGTTCTTGAAAGAAGAAATGCATTATCTTGTAATTGTACTTTTTCCTTGGTCTCTTGTCAGCAGCTTCAGTAGCTGCAGTGATCAAACTGGGCGGTCTTATCGAAAGCAAAGGTTTTAAGGACACACAGGAACACAGAGTGGAAGACTGAGAGAGAGATAACAGAGCATTACAAACATGCTGTCAGAAGGTTGTTAGAATAGCCTGAGCGGCACGAAACAATGCAAATGAGACGGGGGGGGTGATGCTGTTGCTCGCTCGTCACTGTTTCTGTTGCTGTTTTTGCAAGCTCACTGTGCTGCATTGGACCAGCTGAGGAAAAGATTGGAGGGAGGGAGTTTGCCAGATAGCAAGAGTGAGATGAGAATGAATCAATAACATTCCCACATACAGTATGCCCTCCTTTGCTGTGTGAAGCCATATCTGCTGTTCTTGGGTATTCCTATTTGCTGCAGTGGTGTTTGTCAGCCGATGACCTTGACCATGTTATGACCAAAGCATAGCACAGGGGGCACGAAACAGAGGGCAGAAATCACAGGAATGTTAGAAACAGTGCAGAAATGCTACAGCTGCATTATATCAACATCATGTTCGGATGCTGTTGGTGTTGTGGCGGTTTTCTCTCTATAACCTCTGCACCTGTGTACTAGTTCTGCCCAGCACCTCGTGAGCATGTAGTTTACACCTCACACACTAGATGGAAGCATTAAGCACAAGGTGTGTTAATGGTCTGAAAGAGGGAGAGAGCAGGCCGACAGTGACGTCTGTCATTGAACTGATGGAACTACATACTGTGCCTCTTTGCTGCCTCTGACCTTGACACATGCCTGATCACAAAACGGAGCTGCTAAATAGGAAGGTGGGGTGCCTGCTATGTCTAGAATGAATGAGAAGAAAGGGAAATGACAAACAATGAAAAAAAGAGTTTACCTGTACCATCTGCTTTGATTGGCAGAAGTCAGATTTAATCACTGCGACTTCCTGATGCTGTCGGACTGTGGTCCCTCATGTAAGGTTATGAGGGGCACTGCAGATTTCATCCTCTCTTATATACAGTGATGTCACAGCAAGGACTTTGTGGTGTCATGTTACTGAGGGTTTGACTAGTCAAGTGCCAATAACAGACATGCTATATATATATGTTATAATGTGCTCCCAAAACCATAAATATTCAACTTAAATTTTAGAAAAGGTAAATAATCTCTAATGTATGCCCACGAAATAGTCTAAAGGATTTGAATAACCAGGTTACATAACCAAATTAAGCATGCATATTATGCATATATATTTTACTGTATAGTAAAAGCACAGAACTGGACATCATGCGCATTGTGTGCCACACTGAAGAGAAGTCTTGCATTCCAGCGTTTTGGTGTGTATGAGGCAGATTTATTGTCACTGTCCAGAAACTTCTCCTCATTCTGATCGTTCACTGGATGAGCAAACCAGGATTATTTTGTGGCATGACCACAAATCAAGTCCAAGGAGGTCGCATACAAAGTGCAGGTATTGTGCAGGGCACTGTGAGAGGCTTATGTGGCATGTCCTGCAAAGAAAGAAAGGAAGCCAATCAGTAGTCAATCATTTGTCTTCAAACACAAAACTTAAAAACTTGCAATCAATTTTCTCATAGAACTCTCAGCAAGAAAACAAATAAGCGTGTCTCCCAAAATGCTGAACCATTGCTTTAAACAGACTGACTTTGTGTTCACACTGCTGCACTGTAAAGCCGATATTCTTCTCATGTTTTCTACCTCTTCCTCCTCAGGCATGTGGTCTGCTCAGGCCCTCGAGATGTCTGTAGGGAAGATTCCCTTCCTAGAGGCAGTGAATGGCAGCACAGTGATGTTGCCTTGCACATACTCCAGCTGTATCGGCATCAAGAACCTCTACTTCAACTGGCAATTCAATGACAACGGCACCATGCAGAAGGTGGGAACCTTCTGTCTGAGAGAAACATTCATATTCAGCTTTTGGTAACTTGTAAGTTGTCATTTTGGATGATTGACAGCTTGTTGGTCCTATCAGGTGTGTGAGTCAGTGATACCATCAGAGGGAGTGGTGCCACATGTGAGTATATATCGAGACCGGGTGGAGTTTGTGGGGAAAAACGATCACAACAACATCTCCATCTTGCTGTGGAACATCACCTTCGAGGATGACGGCCAATACACTTGTTTTGGGCGCAACCCCAAAGAGAAGGGCAAGAACCACAGTGCCATCTTCAAACTCATTGTGGTGGACGAGTGTGAGTGGTCAAAGTCTGTGAGGGAGGGGTCTGGTTTATTTTTCTTTCATCGTACATACAAATGGGGTCTTCTGGCAAAATGGTATTCCTATTAGTTGCTTAGTTACAGCTGGTTTGTTATTTTTTATAGGGGGCCTATAAATCCTAACCCAACTTAAAACTAACCCTAACCCTAAAACTATATGTAAACTGTATCTGTAGTCATGTCTCCCCTGAAATATTTTGTTAGAGGTGGTCTGAGGGTTTTTTTTTAGCTGCACAGAAACATTATAGGAATATTACAGGAATACTACAGGCATCAGTGTGTCTCTACGATCCTCTCGCCCTTTTGCTTCTACACACTGCTACTTGTCACTTGATCCTGAAGGTAACACTACTCGACAGGAATACTACAGGCTACAATTTGAGTATTTATAGTATACAGTTTAAAGGATATTACAGATCCAAAACTTAACTGACAGAACGGCGGCACTGAGGGAAAAACAAGTGCAATTCCAAATCTGACTGCTGCTTCAGCAACATGAACAGCGTCATGGATCTATCAATACACACGCATGCACAGTTAGGCCACTGATATTTCAGAGTGGTGGTCGGTGCCATAGATTCTAACTTCAGTCATAAAGGATCAATGAGTGGGGCAGGCTAGACTAACATATTCAACTAAACAACCCCTCTGTCCCTGCGCTCTCTCTGCTACCAGGTGATGGAGAGGAGGGGTGGCAGGGCAACAAGGGGGATGCATTTTGGTCAATTTGATAACAAGGGGGATGGAGTCTCCCTTCAAATCACCAACTGGTTATACACACATATTTTTTGTAAAAATATGCACAAATGGTCTTAAATCTGCCTGTTATTCACTCATCTTCTGAGTAGTTTTTCTGCCCCTTTCAGCAACTAAAATGAGACCAACTGTGTGGAAAACTTCCCAATAAGACAGCAGATCCCTATAGATATCACTTGCTTAACTATATGCCCTGACATGCTGTATATTGGCCAATCACAAATGTGGAACGGCTCATTGGGGCTTACTTCATGCCCCCATAATGTGCATACTGAAGTGAAAATAAACTAGACCATGCATTCATTTATATGTTGAAGATAAAATAAATCAGGCCACATATACAAGAACCATCCAGCTGAAGAAATATTGAGTCTGCTGAGAAAAAATTAACCTTGCACAGGAAAAAAAAAATAGACAGAAATAATCCTGCAGAAGGAAATAAAACCTGTCCTGACTGTAAAAGATAAAATAAATAATGTGGAATTAATTTATGACAGATTTGTTGTGTTTGTGCATTTATTTAGCTAGTTTTTGAATAAGTCTGGTTTTGTCCTCCACACACACAAACACAATCTAGAAGCGCTGATAATCCTACTTTCCAGCTAAACTAAATATTTTTTAGTTTTTATAACCATGCACCTGTTCTGATCACTTTAAATGATCTGCAGTGCTGTTTTAATGAGAATGAAGAGTGTCTTGTCCTGCTAGCACAATTTCTCTCTTCTTCTTCTTTCTCAAAGGCAGCCAGGGCTCTACCACATGATATAAAAATGTCAATGTTCTGGAAACTCTCAAACTGTTTATGTGCAGATTTTCCACCATCGTCATTCTGGTCTTTTGTTCGTTTGCAGTGAGGGTGGTGGACAACTCGCTGGCCACCATAATAGCCTCAGCTGTGGGTGGAGCCATCGCGTTGATAATGGGCTTCATGTTGCTGAAGAACTTCACTCTCTTTGTTCTTTACAAGCTTGAGGAGAAAAAGTGAGTTTTCACAACCACCTGGATATTTATCAGTGATAGAAACCTTTCACGCTGTTTCCTCAGAGTACATAGCTAATTTTAAATGGAACAAGTTCAAAATGTTTGTTTAAGCAGCTGCATATGTATAGCTCTGAATTTCTCTCCTTTCCCTCATTTTTTCTGCAGTAAGGAGTGCCTTGTATCTTCATCAGGGATCGACAACACAGAAAATGGCCTCTCAGGATCCAAAGCTGATTCAAAACCAACACCAAAAAAGAAATGAGGAAGCGCATGTATATACAACCATACGAATACTCACATTTCCGTACCTTCTTTGCATATACGTATTGGTAGGTGTATATGCATTTGCACACATGCAAATTCATTATGTTCAAGTTGGGATCCTAAAAACTCTGCCTGGCTGTGGCCTTCAAAGGAAAAACACACATGTGCATAAATGCTACCACATGCACATGGAACAGTAACTGTGCAGATGATATACAACTAAAGACAGTGCGAATCATGAGTGCACACAAAGTTATTTAAAATGTGCATGCAAATAATAATTTTAATCTAAAGTAGAATGGCACCTACCAGAGACATTTGGGTAATTTGGTATTAATGTCTTAATTCTATATATACTTGCATTCCTCTTCCTACCTGCTTTCTTATACATCTACCTCATTTGCCCACCGTGATCAACACATTACCAGGAAAAACATGTTCGAGGATAACTTTGTTTGTGTGTGTGTGTTTAGAGGAGCAAGCCGAGGGGAGACAGTAAGTGATAACAGTTAAACATTTGACAAGTCAAACAGTCGACATGCACTTTTACATCATGTTTTGTGGCCCGATGTCACACGTGGCATAAGTATCAAGACCAAAAAAATCTATACATTTGTCTCTATGGAAAACATTGCTCCCAAGTTGTCTGTGTTTAAACTGTGGGACTGACAATTCACTACAGACAGAGGAAGAAAAAAACACACGGCTCTGGCAACAACAGTGATGGAGATGCTACCTTAAAGCTAGTTTTATAACAGGAAGGAAGAAGGCACAAACACTTGCAGCTGAAAAATAAATAGTCTGGAGCCAACAAGATTTAGATTTCCCCAGTTTTTCAGCAGGCTCCATACAAAAGAAACACGGTGGATATCTTTTCATTCTGATCATTCCCACTGGCAAAGTCATCATCTGATAGCTCTTTACTGAGCAAGCAAACTGAATGTTAACCTGTTCTTCAACCTTCCTTTCTCTGGTTTTGTACTTGCATACATCACCATGGTGTATTCATGCATTTCAAGACAGACCCACTTTAAGCTTAGGAAACACAGGGGGCTGCTTAGCTTGTCTGGAAACAATAGTGTGTGTGGTGCAATGAGCATAGGCTAAGTGAAAACTTGTTTATGGTCAGCAAGCTAAGTGTCTCTGGTAGATGGTTTCCTTCTGAATTCATTAGATTAAAACCAAATTATGCGCACATTTTATTAAATGATGGGGATGGCTGTGTGAATTTGTGTGTGCACGTTATTGAACTATGTGTAAGGGTTAATAAAAAAAAACGTGTAGAACAGTTGTATATAATTTTTGCACAGTTGTGCACTTTTTTTTTAAAGTGCTTTGTAGTAATGATATATCAGTAATTGTCTGTGGCCACAGCCAGAGCACACCAAAATTAAAACTTCGACTGTTTTCCATCTGAAGTCAGAATAAAAACACTTTTTTATTTAAGTGCTTTAAACAGGGAATAATGCAATGTACTTACAGCTGGGCTGAATCCCTTTGTAACTATCACCAAATTCACAGAAGCCCTTTAATAACACAGTCAGCTTTGTGAAAATCTAATTTGGATTTTGAGAGCATGTGATATACAACAAGTTCTAATGCGCAAATCTACTGATCAATTTGTAACTGCTTTCTACAAAACACCTAGAGCATGTTGCCTGATTTCTTCAAACAACTGTAGTAAAACAAAGGGCGATTTCAGTAGTGACATGGTACTGAAGGATTCAGCCCAGCTCTTCATCCTCTACCTTCTTTTTGCTTGATATCAAACACAGGTGCCTGTTAGTGCTTCTGTGCTCCTCTGCGGCGAGGACAAGTATATATTGCAAAACAATTTATAAAACTCAGCAAACAGTAATAGTACAACAAGCTTCTGAGCTGAAATGATAGACAATCCCCTGAAACCATCCCCCTCCCACCCCCCTAGAAAATGAATGACCCTCTGAGGATGCTGCTTTTAAGACAAATAATCAATGCATTTTAAGCATGTGCAATATGGGCCAGATTTTAGACACAATGCTAGAAAACAAAAAAAAAACACAGTTCATACTTGTTCCAATATACTAACACTGGTAGCGTCAGCTCTGAGGTTAACTGTAAATCCCATTCTACGCCATGTTAATTTCATCGTGCTAACCTTTTGCTAAGGCTAAGCACTATTTGGCGGTGTGGCCGTGGATACCGTATGCCTGGATCAGACTCAACATATACTCTCTGCTTAGTATGTGCCTCTTCATGGAAATGGCTTGTTTGTCCTCAACACTGACACCACTTTCATTCAGTCAGTGTTTTACCCTTTGCTCCGCACTGCAGTGAAAAAGATAAACCTGATGGACCTGCCCATGCATACAGTAAATGACCCATAGATTCATTGCTTCAATGATCCTGGGATCAGGCCTCAGATAGCAGGCGTACTAGGCGTGAGTAGGGGGGCTGTAGTTCAAATATAATCTCTGTTCAAGCAGGAAATAAGAGAAGTTGCCAGCTGAGCTGAGCATCACATTAGGA
Organism: Chaetodon trifascialis; assembly: GCF_039877785.1. Classification (NCBI taxonomy): domain Eukaryota; kingdom Metazoa; phylum Chordata; class Actinopteri; order Chaetodontiformes; family Chaetodontidae; genus Chaetodon; species Chaetodon trifascialis. The sequence goes on along the minus strand of NC_092071.1, from coordinate 16,110,757 downwards.
GATGAATGTATCTGCATCATCAAACTCAAACAGTGAAATACAATTTCATCTGCATTTACGACATATCTGTTTTACATTCAAGACACTGAATGTCTGGTTTTAAAAAGAAATACCTCTGGAGAGTGGGGCAGATGTGTGTGTATACACTGTGTCAGGTCAGAAATAACCGTACCTCCTGAGTCACAACAGGTGTTGAATGAGCGTACTGTACAGTAAAGTGTGAATGTCTGGTGGTTCTGAAACCTTCTGTTATATTAATAATAATGTGCCTCCACATTAAAGTGACTGCAGTCCTTAGTCACTGGCTTGAAGCAATATTATAAAGGGGGTGTGTTGGGCACTTTAAAAAGATGTATATTTTTGTGTATGTATAGTCCAAACCACTGTCGGTTTGTCACATTGGTCATCCAAGTGAGTCAAGAAGAAACCAAACAGCACACGAGGAAGTAGCTGGGTGTTAAGATTCTTCAGGGTCTCATGAAATGATATCAGTAGTTACTCGGTGTTATGTATCTAAACACCATGAGATGGTGAAGGATCAATCTTAAAGGAATATTTTGTCATTTTTTGGAAATACGCTTACTTGCTTTCTTGTGGAGAGTTAGATGAGGAGATCGATACTACTCTCTGTCTGATTATATGAAACTACAGTCTGTTAGCTTAGCTTAGCTTAGCTTAGCGTAAAGACTAGCTACCCTGGTTCTGTCCAAAGGAAACAAAATCCAGCCACCAGCACCTCTCAGGCTCACCAATGAAGACATTATACATTTAAGCTGTACAAAAACTGACGTTGTGGTTTTATGAAAGGGTTAAAGGTACAATGTGTAAGACAAGGCAAGAATTTTAGTTTGAAACATTCAAAAAATAGCAGCTCTGACGTTACATCAAAGTCGTCGATGTGTTGTGCTGCAGAGATATCTACTGAAGTTAGCATGCTAACCAGCTAGCCGCAACCCAGCCTGTGTCATAATATCACAACAGTTGATAGTCCGATAGTACAGCCCCTAATAGTTTCAGCTAGGGTGTGTATGCAAGCTTTTTTTTTTTTTTTTTGGCCTAATAAATAAACAAAATAAACTCACAAAAGTAAGGGAGAGAAAATATCCTTACGCCTATTTTCCTAATTGAACAGAAAATGCAACCATACACCTTCTCAATTCAAACTTGCCGAAGCATTTTGTCTTTCCACTGTTAGAACATCCCAGAGTCTCTACTGGTTGAATGGCAACTGTGCATTAATGAAAACATTCCAATAATTAAACAAAAAAAGAAATAAGTTGTTAATCAGTGAACTTTAGAGTTGTTAGTAGGCAGATCCTTTTTATTTTTGGATAGAGCCATCTTAGCTGTTTCCCCCTGCAACTCAGTGTTTTTGCTGAGTTAAGGTAATCATCACCTGGCTCTGACTCATCTAGCACAAGAAAGCAAATAAATGTATTTCCCAAAATGTTCTTTTATTCCTTTTAGCATACACCAATGGGCTGTTAGCAAAGGAATGATTGTTAAGACTGACAGAAAGGCAAAATTGCTTAAAAAGCAGTAGTGACTTCATCATGCCATCTTTGAGAAGGTATTACAGGTAGAGAAGGTGCAAGAAATATTATGGGTAATATACATTTGTCACATGTGTGTTAACCATATTCTTGTTTGCCTTAAAAGAGAAAATCCAACCTCGAGCCAGTTGTGTTGTCAAGAAATCAGGTCTTAACTTTGGGGCTGTGGCTGTGACTGTGGAAACATGAAGACAATGTTTTGCAGTATAATAAAATCAAATAATTTCATTGCAATAATTGAATTTAAATGTTGAGGAATGGGCTTTCTCTCTGTCAGTTGTTGCCTAATCAGACTTGGTTAAGACAGTAATTTGTTTGAATCAGTAAAATTGAGAAAACCAAGCTTTAGGGAAATGTTGATGTAGTGTCAGTGAGGGCCTTACAATGACAAGCAGCTCTATGCAAATCACAACAGCAGTGACAGTTTGTCACACCGCACCTTTGGGTTACTGTGACCGGCCTGTGAGCAATATGTCCTGGATCAGGCAGTTGTGATGATGGGATGCAGGGTGAATGGAGAACATCAAGAGATCAGCATGTAGCAGACTGGAGCCCCTGTACTCAATGAGACCCTGCAGAGTGTATAGACTGACCAAGTCATACTCCACCGCTGCTCTCTGCACACAGATATACAGCTAAAATGCTCTGGCTCGCCCTCAAATGATGTCTCCATTTTCAGCCTCTCATCTGTGCATATCAGCTCTTGGTCTCTTTATTATAGAAACATTAAGTCTAATAAAGTTTTGAATAAAATACATCCTGTCTTGCTGTGTGTCTATGAAAGAGTATAACATTTGATGATTTGACACCCCCTGTTGGGCTGAGGGAGGAAGTACACTGAAAACTTCACAGGTAAACCTGCTCAACACAGCAAAGAGAAAACGCCCCTGAGTGATGTCATCAGGGTTATCTCTGATGATGCATTTGCATGCAGGAAAAGTCAACTGGAAGAAACAACCAAACTGCATTATGATAAGTGTATTTATATAGTGGAGTGTGTGTATCTCTGCCTCTGCCACATCATTTTTTATCATTTCATGTCTTTTTTTTTTTTTTTTTTTAATTGGTCTCTTGCAAGTTGCCATCTTTTCCAATTTGGAGTACCCTTGTAAGCCCTACAATGACACCCAGAGTAAGACTAGGAAAATTGATTCATCATCTTGTTAATAAATTAACATCCATAATCAGTCTTTAAGAAAATTACTATTCTAAGTTATCCTGCCTTCATTTTCTTTCCACCTCCCTGAAATTTGGAGGGTTTACTCAGAAGTCTGTGATCATATTACTGGTTGGAATTCTTCCGTTAACCCACTGGCAACACATGAATTCTCCAAATAAAATACGTTCCTACATGCCAAAGTAAAGGGCACAAAGGAATATGCAGAAATAAAACCTAGATCTGAGGACTTAGGTTAGTTGACTGTCAAATGTGTATCAAACTGTTGTGCTCCTGCTGTTTTTTTGTGCAGACTTTGCTCTCTAGGTGTCCCCTGTTATGCTCGCTATGGAACAAAGCATCATACATTATACACCGCACGCATAAAAAAAGAAATCTTCACATCTGAGAATTTTGATCGAATATCTTTTTATCATTAGTTTAGTTCACTCACATAGACTAAGTCACTGTGGTACAGCAAAGTGATCAGCAATGAAGTTTTCACACATAATCTACTGATGTTGCTTTGAAAAATAATCCAAAAACCCAATCGCATCTGCAAGGTCACGTGATGCCAAATCAATTGTGGAGATATGCACCTAAATGGCTCCATGCACTTGCGTGTGTCAGTGTAACCAGCAGATGTCAGCAGTGACCTGCATGCGGGGCCTGGACCTCCGGTCGCATCAGATCGCAGCGGCCGCTGCGGGCAGCAGTGCCGTGTGTGCGGAGAAGCTGCTCCTGTTTGTTCAAGTTTAAAGACGACAGATTTTCAATGAGTGACCTCTGACCCACGAGTTATAAATACATAAGTCTGGATTTTTTTTTGCCACTTCTACTTAATTGATTACTCCACAGGCTATGTTCAGTTGGGAAAACTTTTACGCCAATAAGATTCTGAACATTATTGTTTTCAATAGTTTCAGAGTAATAAAATAAAATAAAATAAAAACAATAAAAAAAACACATCTCTGTTGTTACTTTGATCATTACTGTCACTGCTCTGCAAGGAAAAAGCCTTTGATTCAATCCACACATTTGCCCCCTCAGGGCCTGCTGTGTGAAGTGTTGATATGTCTGAGGGGTGTGAATGAAATACATGTTAATGAGCATGTACTAAAACGTTAATACAACACAATGTCATAGAATTTTATGGAAGACCCGGCAGCGGCAGAAACACCCCAAAGCATCTCCTGTCAGATTTCTGTTGAGTGCCCACAATGAAATCATTTATTTGTGTTTCTGGTCTATCTGTCTGAAGGTGGGGTCTGCAGCAAAGGATCACTTTTCAGATCCACCTCTGGCATCCACTTTAAATATTCTATGAACTGGGAGTGTCCTACAACTTACTGTCCTGATTTATGCTTATGCAGGGGAGCTCCTCGCATCATGCGCAACAGAGAGCCGAGTGAAAGCGGAGACATGTAGACATGTTGAAAGTTTCTCACGGTCCTTTAAGGATTCACTGAAGCCTTTTATAATTGGTCTGATTCACCTGCTGTGTCTTTTACCTGCTGTGTGGTCGTGCCATGCCCCCACACCCCGCTACTCTCTCTGTTCCTCTCTCCTCCTCCTCCTCTCTATCTGCAGTGCATTTCTGTGCGCAAATGTCTACGCACGTTGCACGGCTCCGAAAGACAAAGAAAAGCAGTCATTAGTCTGTGCTGTGGCTCCACGTTCCTATGATTTATGCCCAAACTCAAGAGGAAAAAACATGAATACGTTTTAGAGTCTTCGCTGCAGCCTGAGCGGCTTTTGTAGATCCATTTTGCGCAAAGAACCGCGGTCTTCAGGGGCGCACAGGTGGGTGCGCTCTCCAAGGTGCCAACAGATCTGTCTGCGCGGCTCCAGCGCGCGCACACTGGCACTTTGGACACAACTGGACCAAAATCAGGCGTTCAGCTCACATCCACCCGCGGCTCGGCCGGGTCCCGTCGTTCTGCGGTGTTTGATTAGTGTGGGGAGGATGGATTTGTATGCACAGTAGTACTGGGAGGAGAGGAGGGGACATGGGCGGGGCTGAGGCGCCTCTCATTTCCCCTCCATGCTTAGCGGGGCAGCAGGGCTGGAGAGACCTCCGGGGAGCACAGTCGCCAGTCCAGCAAGGAGACCCGCCTGGCCAAAAAACCGCGCCTCACACTTGCCAGGATTGCCAAATATTCCCGAAAAATATACCTGCTATTTATGGCATGTGGCTTGTAACTTTACTCCTGCTGTACTCTCTCCAAGAAGGTAAGAGAAAAATGAAATGCATGAAATTGATCACAGCCTGCACACTGACAGCTGGAGCCTCACTGTTTTTAAGTTGAATGAAAAGTGATAATTAATCGAAATGATTTCACGTGCGGCTGTGAGGGCTATGTGTGGCTCGTGCTTTGATGTATCATCGGAAGCCATGAAATGAGGACTTGACTGAAAATGATTCTTTCTATCAAAATGTGTGCAACTGCTGCAGCTGAACAGGTAGAAATATAGTGAAAGTAAAGGTGTAAGGTGATCTGTTTTATATTTTTTTATTTCAGCTGGCTGTTTTGTGGTTTTATGCAGCGGGCCGTGATGCCTCAGATGGTTCTGATAGCACGGATTGTTTTCGCATTAGCCTACCAACTCCAGTTATGAATATGTAAAATGGCTGAATAGGGAGAATGAGGTGCAAATACAGAGGGAGGGTGACAGAGAAATGAAAACATGGATCGGCCTGTAATTATAGCAACGCTTTACCAAATCTAGTAGAAATTCACTCAAATTGTGGCACTCCTGCAAAGTTTTGAGGGAGATTCTTGTGATTTTGGATATCTTTGTGCTCTCATTGTGCAGCCGTTGCTAATTGCAGCTGTTTTGCTGGACTATATTTGGCACAAGCGCTCCATTCCACAGAGATGCTCTTTTTTTTAAGGATGAGATTTTCTGTCTTTTCTTTTTTGGGGGGTTTTTATCATTCCTTTTCTGGCTGGTGACAAATTGTTGGCATTTTAAATTGGATTACAAATAAAAGGCCCCTTTTTCAGCCTTATTAGTTTAATGGATATACACCCACATAAAGGCCATAATTAGTGCATTCACATTTGTCCTCCTTATTTCATTCATTTGGTCTCTTCATTTTTTTCTTTTGTTTAATTGTATTTATAGATATAAAAGGCGGTCTATTTGTTTAAATGGATTCATTTTCCTTTCTTGCTCAGTATATGCAGTAAATCCCTGACCCTATTGCAAAGTTGATCTTCTGCTATTACAGTGCATTATAATAATCCTGAACAAATCTGCGTCGAAAATAACAGAAGTTCAACACTGTGAGAGCTTTTTCTAGGCCTTTGTGTAGCCTGCCTGTTTGGAGCCATGTTTACATATTGTTTTGTCCTTATTAGCACAGGCCCTGAGAAGGTGTAAATTATCTATCAAAAAGTCTGGGATATGGATTTTCTGGAGGAAGGAATGTGGCTGTTCTCCACGCAAACGACTTGAACAAAATAGGCCATTATGTTCATTTGCCATTTTAAGCTCTGGCATGTTCTCACATCGGATTATTATTTTTTTAATTGTCAATTACTCTCATATGTGCTGCCTGTGTTTGCTGCCCATGTTGTGTTTTACTCAACTCACTTAAATTCACTACATTTGTCGGACATTTGCTCTTGATTTATAGTAATCATTCAACTTGAAAGAAGTCATTTGTGCGCCTCTCTGGGTTCTGCGGAATCATATTAATATGCGCAAATTTATTTCAGCAAATGAGAAACTCCAGGGGCGTGGGTGCGCATTATAGACTTGCCCGGTCATGTTCCTCACTAATAGCGCACCTGGACCCCGCGGACGTGGCCGCGCGCGTGCCAGCGCGTGCTGCACGGCTCATGTTTCTGCATGCGTGTGTGTGTGTGTGTGTGTGTGTGTGTGTGTGTGTGTGTGTGTGTGTGTGTGCGTTGGCGAGCGCGCAAAGGAGGGGAAGTGACGGGGACGCCCCTCCTGGTTTTGTAGTTAAATGTCGGACACCTTTGGATGTTCTTTCTGCAGGAGGCAAACTGGAAGTTTACTCATTTATTTATTTACATGATTTTTAGAATCTGTAAAATATTTTCCAAACCATTAATGATTGCTGAGAAAATGATGCTAAATTATGTCACAGGTTTAGAGGAGGCAATCAGGGTGCAGGGTAATTAACGGATCATTGGGAAAAAAAAGTGCTTTAGGGTTAATGACAGTAAACCAAGTAAAGCTCAATGCCAATCTTTTTTTTTTTTTTTTTTCCTTCTCAGACAGTTTCTATATTAAAGGGGCATTTCTTTTGATTTTTAACTGGAGATTTGAAAATAAAATAACTTGTTTTCTTCAATCATTTAAAATCAAAATTGCAGCCTGTATTTCCTGAATTTGTGGATTGATTAGCAGTGAATAAAATCAACTTGAGCACACAGGCCTGCTGTAGGCCTATTTTGAATGTTAATTTTTAAATCTAATTCATTCAACATAATGAAAAATTAAACTGTGCAACATTCAGACGATATAACTTGAGTTTAAATTGAGGTGTGTGAAGCAAAAAGGGATCCCTCACCCTGGCACAGTCTCGTCCTCGACGCTGCTCACCCTCACCCGCTACAAAAAGAAATATGCAAACATGCACCCCCCCTTCTTTGCTCCCCAGTCCAATTCCCTATGCTGCCTTTGCAAGGCTGCACAATTAAAGCTGCAATCTGAGCTATGGGCACCACTCAATGACAGAGCTGTGTGGTCCACAGGGGTGCCAATCATTACTCAGGCATTGCACAGGCCTACATTTTTTACCAGCTCCAACCTGGCATTATTTAATTTGACAAAAACGGCCATCTTAAGGAAGAAATATGGAGCTCTCAGTGTGATTTTGGCTGCAGTTTGGTTCTTCCAGGAGCTGGGATACACAATTCTGATTCTTTTCAAGGGAAGGGAGGGAATTGTGCATTAACAAAAATATGACATACAGAAATGGCTCACGAACAGACCGTTGCAGGCCATTTTTTAATGATCTGACAATTGATCAAGCAACTTTGCTTCCATCCGCTACACTTTCAACTCTAAAAACCAGCAGTTCAATATAATTCAGCAGCACAAATGACGGTTATCCTTCACAAATTCAAAAACGGGAAATATCTGCACTTAAATTTTGATCAATGTTGTTGCCAAGTGGTGGGTAAAGCGGGCTGGTGCAAGACTGTCAGCGGGGAAACGAAGCTCATTGCACTTCCCAGCTCACCAATAGGATATGTCACAGCTCTGTCACTGGCATCCCTGCTCTCCCATTCGTCCGTAAATCTATTAGGAATCCCAACGAGATTACGACTAAGAACACATCATTTAAAACAACAGCAGAAGATGCGAGCGAACACCATCGACAGGAAAAAATGTTTTTTCTTTTTCCACCAACAACTCTGAGTATCAGCACACTGATGCTAAATTGAGCCAGACCTCCTCCAAATTTTATTGGATGCTGGAGCTGCACATTTTCAGAGGGAGGGTGCATTCAGCAAATGTCAAATCTCTGAAGCAAGTAGTTGTTTTTGTTGGATCTCTCTCTCTCTATCTCCATCTCTCTCTCCATCTCTCCCTCCCTCCATCGCTTCCTCTCGCAGTAACTCCCCTCCCTCTCTCTCCCTCATCACTAGGCAGAATTAAAGGTTGGGGGAGGGGCAGTTTATGCAGACTGTGCTGGGACTTGTGATCCACAGATTTGATATTCACATTAAGAGAGAAACTGGCTGCTTTGATGTGAGGGGGAGCAGGTCCCAGGGGACTGCTGAAGTAGCACACTTTTTTTTTTACTGACACAGCACAGGCTGGGGGTGGGGGTGCTGGGGGGGTCGATGGGGAGCAGATTGTTGGGGACAGAAAGACAGTAGGTGGGGAGCAGTGATACCCCATTGTTGATTAGATGTAATCCCAACAACCCCCCCACCACCACCGCCACCACCCCTCCACTTCTCCACCCACCAACCACCTACTTATGCCAGACCCCTGAGGATTATCCATAAGATTACACCTATCTTCATCCCCCTGCATCCACACCAATATTCAATTCACACCCCTTCTTAGTGCATCTCCACCCACTTCCTCCTCTGCTGCTTTATGTCTCGGCGCAGTTTCAATCCTCATGCCCCCTTGTAAAAAAAAAAAAAAAAAAAAAAAAAAAAAAACACAGTTCACAACTTTCTGTCCCAAAAACACCTGAGGCATGAGTGGTGGAGAGATGGCAGGACAGGGAGGGGGTGAACACAGGAGTTACAGCCTGGTTGGAAATGAAGCTGTTTCCAAAATAGCAAGAAGATGAGGGCGAGATTTGTGACAGTTCACATGGCTGATGTGCAAGTCTTGTCGAATCCTACTTTTGACCTTTAGCACAGATCACTAAATCCAGGGAAGATGAAATGATGTGAAAATTGTTTCGCCGTAAGAAAGAAATGGAGAGAAGGAGGTGGATGAGAGAGGAAGAGGAAGTACATGGTGTTGGGGACAGGGGGTCTGGAGTTTGTTTACCTCCTCATCTCAATACAGTTGTGGGAGCCGTGTGTGTGTGCGTGCACGCGCACTCCTGTGCACACACACATCCTGGAGAGGCGTAGATCAGCTGCATTATGCATGATGAAACCTTGCATAGGTTATGACTTCTGCCTCTGCCTGACATACATATTCATGCATGGCTCTCTGGCAGGATGTATAAAATAGTGGCTGCGACTCTGACAGCCTAAGCTTTAACTCCAGCAGCGCCGTCAGTGCTCCAACACCTTCCAGTGAGGGCTGCTTGAACGAGGTTGATGAAGCCTCCTGGGTGCAGGTGAGCTGCAGCAGCAGCAACACAGGAACCCCACAGCTGCGGTCAATGCTGCTATCAGGGTACCGACTGTCCGCACGCAGCTGTTTGATCTTTGTGGACATGCATCGCTGAGAAAGGTGGTGTCACTGAAATGAATGTGCGGGATAGAGTTGTCTCAAAGTGTTGAAGCCCACTTGCGCGTTTCATTGCGTTTCAATATAAATTCATGTAGAACTGAAACAATTAATTCATCAAATCATCAATCAACGGAAAATTGATCACCACTAATTTTGACTGTGGAGTCATTTTCAAGAAAAAAAATCTTTCATTGGAGGAATTGCCCCTTCTCTCAGTTTTATATCATTATAAGCAGAATATCTTTGGATTTTGGACTGCTGGTTGGACAAAAAAAACATGGGAAGACCTCACCTTGGACTCTGAGAACTTGTGATTTCTAACCGACTGATCAGTTCATTGACAAAAATGACAGATTAATTGATAAAGCCAATAATGAAGGGACCGTCTCTAGTGTTCAAATTCGTTGGTTTTGTTAATTTAGTGTGACCACAATGTGTCAATAACAATATATTGATTCAATTAAGTTATTTGACCAATGAAAAAACACTCATTGACAAACAGCATCTGCTATGTGATGAATGCAGGGAGGTGGAAAAATACTAACCTTTACCTGCTGTAGGCTCGCTGTAGTGGCTGGTGGTCGATGATGGCTCAGTGGTTTAATTTAACCACGAATTAAAACTTAAAGGGAAAGTTCACCCCAAAATCAAAATTGCATTTTTTCCTCTTACCAGTGGTGCTGGTTATCCATCTAGATTGTTTTGTCGCAAGCTGCTGAGTTCTGGAGGTATTGGCTATAGATGCCTGCACTTGACTTGCAGCTTGTGTTACTCAACAGCAATGTCTCTGTCCACAAATCATGACTCAAGATAATCCACAGCCTTTGTTGTGAGCAGTTTCATGTAGGAACTATTTTCTTTTGAATGAACTACTGCTGCCAACTGTATCACTGCACAGAAGGAGGCATGCATCTCCCCTGACTTTAGTCTGACACTGCTAGCTGGTGGAGACTAGTTTATAAGAAACCAGCTCGGCCAATGAGGACGCCATTAATGTTTACGTCCCACGCTGTCACTGCACGAGCCTCTCATCCGTGAGGGGATGCACAGAGCGGATGTAGTTATGCAAGAAGCGTGCGTCTACACCCATTATCTCCAGAACTCGGCAACTCATACCAGAACAATCTAGATGGATAAATAGCGCTACAGATTAGGGGACATTTTTTATTTTTGGTTTTGAGGTGAACTGACCCTTTTAAGAACATGTTACATTGGTCTGTTTGAGTGATTGAACTCCACATGGACACATCCCATGTAGGCAGCTTCTTCTGTTTTGACCTCTGCATCTTTTAAACATATTTGCTAACTTCAGCATCCTTTTTTGGGGAAACCTGTAAATATTTGAGACAGTGAGACAGAATTTGGAGTTTGTTGACTTGAAGTTTCTAAATTTAGACTCTTCAGTGGGTCACTGTTGTTAGGTTAAATTGTTGCATTGTTTCTTATTCAGTCACAGCTTTCAAGTGCCAGCGCCACCATGGCAACCCACTCTGCCCCCTCCCAGTGTGACTGAGGGCTCAGAGCTGCTTTTGGAGTATGTGTTAATGTGTATGCATGTGTGTGTGTGTTGGGTGAGTGCATGTGTGGTTCGCCTGGTTTTGACAGGCTCTGAGTGGTGGGAGTTTGCTCTGATCCCCTTTCTATTGCACTTCCCGCTCCATCAGTCCCAGTGCTCCCCAGCCCCCCAGTGCCCAGGCCCCCGGGCCATATAATCTACTGTATGAGAGGTTCTCCTGCTGCCCAGCCCCCCCGAGCTCTCAGGGTGACCCCCTCACTCCTCCACTTTAGTCCTGTCCCCCCATTGGGAGATTATAGATATTGCAATCTTTAATATGGGCTTTATGCTCAGGGGCCATTATCAGTAATCTGCAGAGGGGAGGGAGTCTGACCTGGTTTTTGCAGCCCACCACCGGACTGCCAGACACATTTTCATATACCATCTGTAACATTTTGCCCAGTTTTATCAATCTGTAGTCTACTAGGGAAAGGAGCACTTCTTTGAAAGGAAGATGCAATTATTAACAAAGCGTCCTGGATGGAGCAGATACCTTCGATCTGGTGCTCTGAGCTTAGTATCGGCTCAGTGACACTGTTGATGGTGATGATTGATTCTGCCAGGCTTTATTTGTTCATGTTTTTCCATTTACATCAGCCATAGCTTAAAACCATGCCTCGCTAAAGATGCAGCTTGAACAAAGTCGAAACGTTTGAGTTGTGGTCAGATACAATATTTGCTTTCTCTCCTGATTTGTCGTGTTTGGTTTAAATACTCTCAAAGGTTTTCTTTTTTCTCTCAGCTCTCAGTGTCAAATCTGATGGACTTTGTGATTCTCTGCAACAGTGTCACAAACTTACTGCTCACTGCTGAAGTAGTACTGAAAGTACTGAAACTTCTGTCACAGAACACCAGAATGTTTCTGTACACTGAGTGTCGGCAGGGAGCAGCTGGGATTGGTGTATGCACGTTACATGCTGCCATTTCAAGTGAGTATGACAATTAGCAAGCCAGACGACAGATGATCTGGACTGGATCTGGATTTTTTTTTTTTAAATGTGGGTGTTTTAGAGCTGAAACCATTAGTCAATTAATCAATTAGTCAAACGACAGAAAGATAACAGCCAGCTATTTGGATAATTGATTAACTGTTAACATAATGGAGCTTAAAAGCCAAATATTCCCAAATTGTACCCGCTAAATTCTGAAAATCTGCTGCTTTTCTTTTCCTTATGTGATAATAAATTGAATATCTTTGAGTTTTGGTCTGTTGATCAGACAAAACAAGCAATTTAACATCACCTTGGACTTTGGGAAATTCTGAGGGGCATTTTTCACTATTTTCTGATATTTTATAGACCAAAATGATTAATTAGATTAATTGATGAGGAAAATAATCATTATTTGCAGCCCTAGTGTTTATATCATAAACACATAGTGTATTAACTTCTCCGTCCAATCTTTAGATCTATTTTTGAGGATATTTTGCCTACAGTTGTGCTGAAGGATGACACATTGGCCATGTTTTCTAGTACATCTGAATCCCAGACCTTCAGCTGTCTCGTCCCATGCAAGTTTTTACAAAATGTGTCCAGGATAGAAGAAATCATAAGACTTGTTTTGTAACTGCTCAACAAACACTTAATGAAATTAACTAATGATCGTTAGTAAGGATTAAGTGGAGAAGAAGAAAGACCATCTCACAAAAAATCTGATGTGACCACAACCTGAAACTCTGTCAAAAGTAAGACTTCATGACATTATCAAATGTAATGATTTAACATTAACTGATTAAAGGTCATTTTAAACAATCAAAATGTAATAGCAATATACTGAAACTAGATTCTACTACTGAAAATTGCTCGTATTTCATAGAAATATTGACGTTGTTTTGAAAATAAACAGTACTTAATAGGCAAGAAATACAGATGAAAAATCATATCTTTTGTAAAAAAAATAAAATAAAAAAAAAAACACAGAAAAAGAAAAAACTCCCACAGTACGCTGAATGCTGATTTGATCCAATTTGGATCAAAATCCTCCATCTTTCAGTGTCTGTTAGCGTCGTCCATGATGCTTTACAGACTTTCTGTGCTGAACTTCACATTAACAGGGTGAACATTTGGTGGGATGGTGTGTGTTAGATGATATAATTCAGAACCAGTGGTGGTTAACATCCACATCTGTCCATCATCAGTGTTCCCCCCTTTCTCTTCAAATCTATTTTATAATGACCCCAAATTTGAGACCCCCCTTCCTCTTGCCACTCTCCTTTCTCTGCTCGAGCTGTATGTGTTTAATATGAGTGCCAATGAAGAACATTCCTCTACGTGTGTGTTTGTGAGTGTGTGCGCGCATGTGTGTGTGCGTGTGTTAAATATGTAAGGAGATTAAATAGACTTAAATCTCTGCGTCTGGCATAGAAATTCCAATCACATAACCTATCAGCGTGTCCCCTCTCTCTGTCTTTGCTTGTGTGTGTGTGCACTCACTGTACAGAGGTAACAGGCTCCTCCCCCCTCCTATCCACCTAAACCATCACAGGCTTTAGCCCAAATCCCTGGCTTTCTGGATCACATGACTGATGTTTGCAGCTGGACATTTGACATACATTTGTTATGATTATTTGCCACACATTTGAAGGACATTCCCGCTCTTTCCATTTTTGCCCATTTATGTGATTTAAATCAATAGCAGTGGAATCCTGTTAGCTTATATTCATACTTTTGTTAATGGCGCATAACAGGTGCTCATCGCTGACCTCTGACCTCTCCCTCAGCCTGTTAAGTGATGTTGTTGTCTCTTTGCCCTTGCAGTACACAGTGAGGATGTGGGCTCTACCAGGCTGTACTTTGTGAATGCCTCCCTGCAGAGGGTAACCTACTCCAGCTCTGTGGGGGTGTCCCTGCCCTGTCCAGCAGGGGGCACCCCCAGTGCCATACTGCGCTGGTACCTGGCCACTGGCGATGACATCTACGACGTGCCCCACATCCGACACGTGCACGCCAATGGCACCCTACAACTGTACCCCTTCTCGCCCTCCGCCTACAACAGCTACATCCACGACAACGACTACTTCTGCACTGCCGAGAACCAAGCCGGCAAGATCCGCAGCCCCAACATCCGCATCAAAGCCGGTGAGTTGGGACCGCAGTCGCAAAGGGAACTAAAAGCAACAAAGCGCTGACAAATCTTAAAGAGTGAGATAAAAGATGGGTTTGGGAGCAAAAGGCTAATGTGATGAGGATTGGAGCAAAAAAGAGGCAGTTGTGAAAGCATAAAGTAGAGCAGATGTGATTGGCAGCTGCAAAAAGCCCAACCCACACAGAGATTCACCTGCCCTAAAATAGCCCGTCTCGACCTGAACACAGATTGACCTAGAACACAGTCTACAGAGAGAACATCTGCATCACATACTACACCAGGCCTCAGCCTTCGCTCCCACCTATTTGACTGAGCTGGTGATGAACCGCTGCACTTTATACCGACATAACCCCTTCAACTCCATCTACAGCACGGCACCATCTGGTAGGATGAAATCATACATCCTCTGTAGCACTTGGAGTTAAGTAGCAACTCCAATGTGATTTTTTTTTTTTTTTGATGATATAACCAGATCAGATGAGAAGGAAAAAGTGTGACAATAGCTCATATCACATTACCGGCTCCTCCTCACTGACAGTCCTTCACTTCTTAAAAGGACGGCACAATAAAGGCCACCGGGAACTTGACAGCCACTTTGATATTTTCCAAGCAATGCTTTTTAAGGCTTTGCAAGGTGTGAAAAGTAATTCAACACCAAGTGATAAGGTGATACAGTTTTAAGTGTCAGTGACCTTATCACCATTTCTTACAGCTATGCATGCTAACCTAAAACAGGGGCATTTAGAGTTACTTTTAATAGGTTTGGAATATGCTGTTACCACACATATAAAAATATCTCAGGCCTCTTTTCAGTAATCACAGAATAAATCAATTAATTATTTTCAGGAGTCAGTTGCAGTAAAAAAAATCAAAATCAATCAACCTTAGTAGATGTTATAGGCAGTCTATTTTTGGACATTTTGACCAAAAGCTGCCTCTGTTGCCATCATGTTCTCTTTCCTGTCCTCCTTCTCCTCCCTACTTGCTCGTTCTTCAAACTGTCCTCTTGTGCCAGTCTAAATATAGCCACAGCACACTTCTTTAATTATCTCTCATTAACAAACTGAACTGGTGCTTTCCATTGATTGGACCGCGCGAGGCTGCTTTAATAAGTGAGACCTCATCTAAAGTAAAATAGTACGTCTGGGGGTTTGGGTTCCTGCAGCTCTCGAACCGGCAAGGATACACCAAGAAGAATTTTACCAAGCAGACAGTTACAGCTGGAACAAAGCTGCAGCTGGATGATAGTTACACTGCAGCTATTGTGCCCCCCCCCCTTCCCTTCATTCATTCAGGCCAGTCGGCCCCTCCCCCTTCCCTCCTGCCATCAACATCTGTTTTCATATTCTGCCTCCCAACACCGACCTGAACTAATACTCATATTCATTCTAATACTAATACTAGCGCCAAGTTGAGGATTTGAGCCAGGACCCTGAGCTGCATGCCAGCCGGTTGCTGCCTTCATTCCCACATGACCCCTAAGCCTGGCCTCAGGAGACGAGGGATTAGCATGAACCAAACATCCTGCAGCCAGCGGCCTCTGTCGGGGCCCCGGCAGCTCTGGTGCATAGGTTATGGTCAGACAGGATGCGGACGCTTTGTTTTGGGGTTGGGTCTTGTGGATGTGGTGTTGCACTCGCCCTGCCACTGAGCAATAATGCATTGGAATCACCTTTCAACAATTTCTAAGCAAATTTACATCAGCTGTGGTTCATTCAATATGATTTGAAATGAATTTGACCGATCTGTTTGATTTAACTTAGCTGTTCAAAGAAGATGTAAATTAACATGCACTTGCATGTGTTTCCCTCTTGCAGCAGGAATGTATGCATGCTGTCATCTTGTCTGTTACCAGGGAAGGGATTCCGAACCAGTTTCTTAGCAACCTTCGGATACGTCCTAGCTTTCATGTGATTTTGCTAATGAGTCCCTGCTCATTCAACAGAGTGTAAAATATTGCATGAACCTGCATAAACTGAAGCACCGACAACCCTTCAGTTTACTTTGAATGTCCAACTCGCTCTGCTCCTTGTGAAGCTCGGTACAAAAACAGTGTTTCATGGTGATGTCATGGCAAAGCTAGAAAATAATTTCCATGATTATCCAGCTTAATGGCGGCTTGCGCCATTTATGGTGAAAGCAGAGGTAGGATTAGAAGAGTTCAAACAATACACAAGAGTAGGCCAGTAATTTCCAATGAATCAAAGTGGAGTGCTGTGGTAATTGATGAAAGGGTGTTTTTGCTCTGGAGTGTTAATGTGTTGTTTTTGATGATGTAAACACGAGTAGATTATTGTTTCCATCTCAGAACAGGACACATGCTGACCTACTACGTGATTAAAAACGAGCTCACCGTGATGTCCATCTATTGTCAACACATATTCTAGATAGATGATGGAGGATATGTTGTGTAGATAATCAATAGCTTTACATTTGACCTCTTTTATAACAAAAAAATCCTGAATTGTCTTTGCGCCTGGCTGGAAAAGCTTCTCAAATGACATTTAGACGATCATGGGTCAACACACCTCAGCTGCTCAGTCAAAAGGAAGTAATCGTGCCTTTTAAATCTCGAGATATCAGCTATCTCAGCGTGTTGTGTGCGTTTTGTAGTTTTCAGGGAGCCCTACACTGTGCGGGTGGCGGACCAGCGCTCGATGCGGGGAAACGTAGCTGTGTTCAAGTGCCTCATCCCCGCCGCCGTGCAGGAGTACGTCAGCGTCGTGTCCTGGGAGAGAGACACAGTTTCCATCGTCCCAGGTAGGACATCAAATGAATGAATGTGGATTATCCAGGCAGGCTGTTTTATTTCTTACGATTTAGGTATGTCTTTATCTTCTGTGTGTGTGTGTGTGTGTGTGTGTGTGTGTGTGTGTGTGTTTGTGAGTGAGGACAGTGCACCGCTGTGCTCTATGTTTGACTGAACTCTTAACTCGTGTCTTCTGTCTGCTCACTGTTCTGGATCACTGATCTGGTGGTCACCCACCCTCCTCCTCCTCCTCCTCCCTCCTTCCTCACTGCTCGTGTCTCCTCCCTCTCTCTCCTTCGTCTTCGTCCTGTTTTCATCATCATTTCTCTCTCTGCTGTCACTGCTTTTACATCTGATCACATAGTTTCCTCGCCTAATGTCAATAATTGTGACTGACTCTGCATTAAACAGACTCTCCTCCAAGTTGCATGAGTATTCCACAGTTTCTCCTCATCAGATCCATTTCTGTCCTCTCCCTGCTTGTCTTTACCACCATGTCCTTGAAGAACAGGGCCACAATTAGAGACACAGGATGTCAATAGGACTGTGCCCCCCACATTCATCTTCATTAACCTCATTTGTGTGTGTCAGCGTGTGCAAGAGAAAGAGAAATGTAGTGTTCAGTCCTTTTGTCTCTTGTATGTGAACACATTATGAGTATTTTATCGTGTGATTATACGTGTGTGTGTCGTGCAGTGCATGTTTGAGATGCAGTATGATTATTTCCCTGCAATAACAATGTAGGAGAGAGGGATGAGAGATAGAGGAGAAAAATGAACCAAGGGAGGAGAAGCAAGGAGGGTAGTAGGGCAAGAACGGCCTCAGGTCCTGGCAGATGGCGTTTTATATTATATGTATGCAAAACACACAGACACTGTGTCACACACACACACACACACACACACACACACACACACACACACACACACACACACACACACACACACACACACACATGCACCAAGGTTGCTGGACTGTGTTATTTTCAGACATTTCGATGTGGGCTTTTTTTTTTCAGTTCATTTTCTGTTTTCATGTACAGTATTACAGCATTTTCCTGTACTTGTTCTCTGTGTTACATTTTTTGTCTTCAGTGGCTGAAAGATTTTGACTTCATTTTGGCTACAAACACTCACAAAAATCATTTTTTCAAATTCACCTTGATTAGATGTCATTCCTATTTTTTTTTTTCTACATGCGACTCCTCATTTTCATTAGCTAAATACAGGAAATGTATGCATTGCAGGATTATTAAATCAAATTCAATTTTTCTTCTTGTTTGTTATTGAATTACATTGTAAACCTACCCAGATTAAGACTTCCCATGGTGTTTGGTTCACGGTGAGAACATGACCTCCTATGATTCCTCAACATAAACACAGTTGATCTGGTCTGGATGTGCCAGTCCGCTGTGTGTGCATTTATGGTTTTTACATATGGGGTGTTGCTGTATTCCGTCATGAGGCTGCTGTGTGTAATTAGGGGTATATAGGTCAGTTGATGAGCAGTGAGTGTGAGGATCAGATGTTGAACATGATGAGCTGCTCACTGAACTTGCCGTTGGTTCGCCTACAACAGAATCACACACAAACACAACAAGCACTCGCAGCGTGTTTGCGTTCGACCTTGACCCCGACCTCATCATCCTTACAGCCAATCAGCGCACTCACTCATCTGCGACATGACCTCGCTTTGAAACAGGTCTGCAGAGCATTTTGTACTCTGGATATTGTCAGCGCACTCTCACATACATGCACAGAAAATATGCAAACATGCACACACACACCATGACAGGCCATATACAGTAGATACACGTTGTTATATACGCAGTCTAATGGGAAATATTATTGATTGTGAGCTCCAGCTCCTCTGTTAACTATCTCTGTGAGTTACTCTAACATCACCAGTCGAACCCTCTTTCTAGCTCTCTCTCCACCCTGCTCGGCCAGCAAAGGACTGTCTGGATAGGTCTAATGAAGATGTGAATATTAAAATTGATTTTGTGACTGAAAGCTGTCTTCATGCGAGGGAGTGGATGGTTGCCTGTCTTTCCTGTCACTATTTCTTACGCTCGCCATAAGAAACACAGCAGGAGGCGATGCGGTTGATTTTGAGTGAGTGAGTGTGTAAAGGTGCACACACACAAAAACATCCATACGATCATTTTAGGGTCCTGTTTAGGGTCAAGAGCGTTTCCCAGCATGCACTGGTTAGAAGAAAGGGTTGATCGTACAGCAAAGAGAGCTATACATCACATGCTGAAAACTGAATTGCATGCCTTTTATTTTGTTCAAATGAGCTGTCTCTGTAGTAAGAAATGCTGCACCATGAATGTTATATGGTATTGTATTGACAAAGAGGGACAATGACTGCTGAAATCCACTGCAAATAGCAAGCCAAAGCACTCAACCATCACTGAACTTTCTTTGAATCTCAAAAATAATGCTGTACTTGAGGGTGGGCTGTGATTGGCAAGTCGCATTGCTGCAACATAAAAGTAAAAAATAGAATGGTGTCTACACAAAGGCTAAGCGTTGGAGATGCAAAAAGTGAGCTCCTCCATTAGTTTTGATACATAGATGTTGTTTACACTCTGATTTTAATTGGCTTCTGTTTGAGCTCTGATGCATTCAAGTCATCTACCTTCAAAGCAACATTTGGGCCACCAGAGTTGTTTGTCTCTCCTCTCTGATTCCCCATCATCTGAATACAAAGTAAGATTAACAAAGTGACCAGGCTGCCCGCTTTCCTTTGAATTAAAGCAAGAAAAAGTGAATCTAAATCATCCGCTTCATCTTTACTTCATCCTCGTGCGTCTACACAGAGGAATCATAATGTGCAGACTCTGATCAGCAGCACGCTCACATACCGGTCTGAAGGTTGAGTTGATGACATAACACAAGGCAGCCATGCCCTCTGAACCCCAACAGGTTCCATTTTGTCAAACACACATGTTCTCCATCTGGAGCTGTGTGTGTGTGTGTGTGTGTGTGTGTGTGTGTGTGTGTGTGTGTGTGTGTGTGTGTGTGTGTGTGTGTGTGTGTGTGTGTGTGTGTGTGCGCCTGTCCCCTTGCCTGCCCCACTTTCCTGTCCAGCCAGGACAGTGAGGGGGTTTAAGAGGGGAGGGGGGCAGGCAGACTGACCTATTTCCCTCTCACTTCCCTGTCCCATGCCATCCCTGTAGTTAAGCTTTGTGTGTGTGTGTGTGTGTGTGTGTGTGTGTGTGTGTGTGTGTGTGTGTGTGTGTGTGTGTGTGTGTGTGTGTGTGTGTGCGTGTGTGTGTGTGTGTGTGTGACCCTCATGAGACAATGGAGGCCTGCTAGTCTGAGCAGTGATCTGAAGGAGGAGAGCTGGAGTGGAGACAGAGAAATGGAGGGTTTGTGGACGGGAATGAAAACAACAGTGGGACACAGAGAGGGTTCAGCCTGCAGATCAGGGCCGTTAGTCTAACCAGCAGAAAGCTAATGAGTGTCTCCGATGAATAGAGACTGGACCAGCAGATGGCTGCGGCCACGTGGTGGTCCACAGAAGATGCCCAACCATGCTCCATCTCATCCACCTGCCACACAGTTTGGTCTTGTTTATGTGTTTGCACAGTAATTTGATACACATGGCCATAAAACCCAGTGCCGAAAAGCAACAATGGAAGGGAAGAATTACAACATTGATGAGATTAGAATAAAACAAGATTGAGAAACTCTTCTCACACTCGTCATCAATGCTTCACCCACTCATTCTCAATAGTCTGTGTATCATTTTTCTTCTCTCATCCTCTCGGTCTATGAGGTAGAATAAGATTGGACAGATGTGCTTGGCATGCATGTAGACCATTGATTTAGTCTATCATTAAACAGACAGTAGCCTGGCTTAGTCCCTGTTGTTGAAAGTAAGGTGGATGTAACCTGTGTTGAGCCTGCCACTGTGTAAATGCTGAGTTATCGGGTCTTAATGTGAACTTGGATCCTAATGGGTGTCACCGGGTGGCGGGGTCACTTACAGGCTACATTACAGATCAATCCTCTGCCCCTGGGGTCCCTGCTGGAAGTCAAGCGGTTCAACAATACACAAGCATGCACACGTGCACGCACACACATAAGGGTTAATAGGGAACACCTGGAAAATTACAGTTGGGTTGAGCAATTTGTGGGATAAGCAAGTATTTCAGGTGATTAGTTTGCAGAGTGACTTGAGTTTAATAACGAATTGAGTGGCGCTCCATCCAGTGACATCATAACTATTAATTATTAATAGTTTTATCGATTAACCAATACATTCTTCTAAAAAAATGTGAAATATTATTATTCTTTATAATTTCCCACAGCCCAAACGTACACTGTCAAATGTCCAAATGACAGTCCAAAACCCAAAGATATTCAGTTTGAAGTCATAAACAGAGAAAAGTGTCAAATGATCACATTTCAGAAGCTCGATCCCAAATTTTTGCCAATACATCATCAAAATAGGTGCCAATTCATTGTATTTTTAATTCAAAAAAATAATTTGCCACAAACTGAACAGTAAATAAACAGAAACTAGAATTTGAAAGCAAAGCTCAGGGGAAGCATATGATGAAATATTTAAAGCTAATGGCAATATTTAGCTTCTTAGTGATGGTTTATAATAAAGTTTAAAGTCACAATCCATGAATAGTTCACAGCACATCATGGTTCAGACAAATCTAGTCCGCTACATGGTTGATAGGAAGGTTTGGACCAGTGTGGACCAAATGTACATTAATGAATGGCTCCAATAATGTATTTGACAGTTCTGATACAATGGTATGCGTATTACCCCTTTATTCACTCCTGCACATACTGCTGCAGCTTTTCTTCTCAGTAATTAAAAAGTTAATGTCATAAGGCTCCTCACAGGTGCAGGGAGGAGAGAGGTGACAAAGGCAGAGGGACCTCATGGAGAGCAGTGGCGTGTTAGGACACGATATCTGTTTGTAAATCTGTGCTTGTGCACTCAGAGCAGGAATACATTAATAGATACACTTGTCTGGGACAGCGCACACTCTTGTAAACACTGGTCTTACACACACACACTTGCTTCTACAGAGTACAAATGTACAAGCCTACACGCACACACATCCCCCTCAAAAGTAACACAATAAAGCCATTTTCAGATTTTGCATGAACCTGCCGGAATATGGAGCTCTCATTAAACATTAACTCGGGATACATTAAGGCTGCGCTGTGCTCCGCTCTGTCCTGTTGTTGTGCTTGGGCTGCCAGGGCGCAGAAGGATGTGGTGTGACAGAGGAGGCCAGGGAGCACGTGGCATCCCCAGGGCTCATTGAACAGAACCCCATCGACTGTCGCCCTCTGTCACCCCCACCCTCCAGTCTCACACTATCCCTCCCTCACCTCTCCCTCCTCTGCTCCTGCCTCTGTCCCACATGGCACGCAGCGGGCCATGGGGGTTAGTGGGCAATGTTAAGGGCTAAATCACGCGGCTGATGGTGCTACTATTATGTACATACACACGCCAACATATGCCGTAACACCGAATGCTTCTTGCAAAAGCTGCCTAAGAATTGACAAAACAGCATGAAAATGTGCTCAGTTTACAGAGATCAGATCCAGTTTCCAATGCAGCTAAATAAGCGAGTAACACTTCTGCAGGTTGTTCACCTTTCTCAGGTCTTCTTCAACTGTCTTTGATATTTTTGCCCCTCTCACATTTACCCCAGTGAGCTGAGAGTGACTCAGAGCTGGGCAGGAGCAGATGGGGTGCTGGCAGCCATCTTTTACTCAGTTAGGTTGAGTAGGCACGTGGGTGGGTGTGTAAATTAGCACAAACAAGTGTGTGTGTGTGTGTGTGTGTGCGCGCGCGTGCATGCGTGTGCCTGTGTGTGTGTGTGTGTGCACGTGTGTCGTCTATGTGTGCAAGGGGCACAATAGGCATAATTATCTCTGCTTGAGAGGCCCAGTTGGGGAGGGGGCTGGCGTGGAGAGGCGGAGTTCAACAATGGCTCAACCACAGGCTTTGTGTGTACAGAGCAGAGGGCTGACAAGTGTCGGCTATTATTGACTATTTACACACTACTACACACGCCTGCTCACATGCACAAAACACAGAAATGTACACACTCTGCCGCTGCTGCCGCTGCTCTCCCTGCCTTTTTTCCCCTTTGTGTCTCCATCAAACACACTCACTCTCGTACACGCACACACATGCAGTATGAGCATGTTTACAGTGCATCAGTGTATCAGTGTCAATCAGTGTAAGAGGGAGAGATGGGAAAGCCCCTGCGAGCACATCACTCTGACAGAAATCTGGCCACTATCTCACCCTTCAAGCCCGGCTGTGTGAGAATACGACAACCGAGGGGGAGAGAGAGAGTTTTGGAAGTCTGGTTTGGATTTACACATTTCCAATCGTGTGGTTTAAGAGATGATTACAGTTTATTAAAACAGCGTTTCAGCTTTTGCCATTATTTCTATTGGTTATGATAACATGGCGCTCGCCAAAGTAATTGCTGAGATCTGGGAAGACAAACATTATTGCTGCAACAAAGTCTGTCAGCACAAACTGGCTAAAATAAGACAGAGCTGTTAGAAACTGGAAAAAAACACGATGATTTGTTGGATTAGTTTGAACTTTTTTTCTTTTTTTCTATGCTTGGAAAGCACTCTGTAGCTTTGTTAAGAAAAGTGAGATCAAAATAAAGTTTAGCATCATTATTATATTATTGTGAAAGGTTATCTTGAGGAGTTTGGCAGTAATTTAAAGACATTATCAACACTGCAACTTGTGAGTATATAGTGTTAAAGGATGTGTACTAGTTAAAAGGGCTTTACAGACAAACTCCTGGGCTGAACAATGATATATAATTATATAGCCATATAATTATTAAAGTGTACAAAAACTGTCGTCTTTTACTGACCTTTATGTACTCATATTTCAATCATCAATAAACATCTTTGGACAGAGCAACAGCAACAACAAACAACGACAAAGTTCAGCCAACTAATCAGCGAACAGTGCAGTCACCTTAACTGGTCATATTACATTTCAGCAGGACAATTAAAACACATGTACTGATGCATGAAAGTTATATTTATTTTATCAATTTACTGGCTGCTGCTCCAGTCACCACACTCTCATCAGTGGGATTTTTATTTTTAATATTTCATCAGATGAGGGTAACCGGATGATTTCTTCTGCACTGACTCTGTAAAGGATAGTTGTTCATTTGCACTTGTAGCCACATCCAGAGCCGTGAAGGAAAGTGAAAGCAGGAAGGCTTGTGTCAAGGCTTAGAGTGGAAGAGCTGGAAGGTTTATGTGGCCTGGATTGGGTTAAGAAATAGGATTTGAGTAAAGAGGTTTTACCCCTTTCCTCCCGCTTTCTTCTTCTCTTTTGTTTAGGCTAGCGAGAGAGGGATTAGTGCGAGGAGATTACAGCAGGCTTTACGAAGAAACTGTATTTAAGGAAATACTTATTTACTTAGCAGCCGTAGCAAGAAGTTTGGTTCTGATTTCCTCCTTCAGCTTCATTTCTGTCTCTCTGAAAGGCAGCGATTTTCTCCCTGATCCTGTCCTAGAATGTCTTCATTTATATTGACCTCCAAATGTCCATCAGCTATTATTGGATTATTGCACCTAGTCGACATAAAAATATTATAAACTAAAAGAATCCAATAATTCTGACTAAATATATAATGTGTTTGATTTTTAGATAAGAAAAGATAAAGTGTAATAACCCAAAACTGAAAGTGTGTGCCAAAATCAGACATTGTTAATTCAGTCCAAAATAGATACACTCCATACTGTCATTTATTCTGGTATTGAGTGATTAGAGAGGTTTCTTTTTTACGGTGTTTCTGTGAATGCAGCTGGTCGTCTGGGGACCGTGAGGAGACATGATCAGGGATCAAATGGATCCCTGGTGGTCATCCAAGTGCCATGTTCCTACATGACCTCTCAATCAGACCTATTGATCCAAACACACATAAAGGCCAGATCAACATCGCGGGCCATGATTGACAGCAGTGGGCGGGAAGGTGAGGGAGGTGAGCGGAGTAGAAATGCTGCTTTGGGGTTAAAGTGACGGGAAAGTCGGAGGGAAAGGTTGTGATGTTTCTCGGCTGTGGTTTGTGGATGAGGATGAGCATAGTAAATGTAATGTGTAAGCAAGTCAATAATTCAACATGATTACAGCATGGGTTGTTTGCTTTCTCTGTTTCTCTCTCCAGTAAAACATTGTTAAGACTTCAAACAATTCAGCATGTTGTATATGCAATAAGGATGACACAGAGCAAATAGCTGTCACTGTTTTCTTT
This sequence comes from Chaetodon trifascialis, assembly GCF_039877785.1. NCBI lineage: Eukaryota > Metazoa > Chordata > Actinopteri > Chaetodontiformes > Chaetodontidae > Chaetodon > Chaetodon trifascialis. Next base: position 16,085,458 of record NC_092071.1, on the reverse strand, counting down.
GTGGATCAATAACATAATATAACCCCAATTCCAAAAAAGCTGGAATGCTCTGTACAACTTAAAAGAAACCCAGTAATCATTGATGATTTGCAAATCCTTTTTAATCTATATTCAACTGAATACAGTACAGTGGGGTTTTTTGTACTAATGCTGAATTTGATGTAGCAACATATTTCAAACAAGTTGGGACAGGAGCAGCAAAAGACTGGGAAAACTGTGGAATGTTCCAAATAAATAGGTTATTAGGTTATTAGCATTATTATTTTCATAACATTTTGATTTGATTAAAATAAGAATTTTACTGATGCTTCTTACTTCATTATCCTCTTTGCTGCTCTAGCGCTGCAGATTGATGATGATGATGATGATGATGGGCAAATGCAGCCCTGACTGGGACACGGTGTGAAATAAAAAACAGAATGCAATCATTCCCAAACAAACTGTGTTTACCCACAACGTGTTCCTGAGCCCATGTAAAAATATTATTTACACAGCCATGTATTTCACAAAGCGGTAAATCTGGAGAAACCAGCAAGAGTAAGATAGATTTTGTCAGGCTAGCAGGCTAGCATTTGGACATTTTGGCTGATCCTTCTCTGCCATTCTTGTGCCACTAGCTTGATATACCTTCAACAACATATCTGCCTTGCCTTGTGGAAGACTCTGGTCTTACAATGAGTGCACGGGCAGAGTGAGCACAGGGACGTAGGTAGACAGGCAGGTAGGCCATCCAATCATTTCATGCAAGCAGAATGGATGAAGGAAACGACTGGACGGACTAATGCGACAGCCACAGATACAAGATTTGTTGTTTGACGTTGGGATGTAAAGAGAATTTTAACAAATACAAGGAAATGCTTCTAAAATACATAACCTGCTCTAGCTTTGAGGAAAGAATCCGTGAACTGAAGCCTCTAGTGTTGGTGATGATGATGAGTTTTGCAGTTTAATTTTGTTAAATGCGAGATTGTGATATTTGATGCTTTCTGAGTCTATTTATGGCGTGCTGTCCTGTCCTTTCTGGTAAACACTGTAAATGTGCTTGTGTGTGTGTGTGTGTAGCAGTTAAGCTGTAAGCTCTCTCTCTCTCTCTCTCTCTCTCTCTCTCTCTCTCTCTCTCTCTCTCTCTCTCTCTCTCTCTCTCCCCCTCTCTCTCTTCATGCTGGGCAGTGACACTCCTCTGCCACCAGCACTCTAATAGGGAGGGACCAGGCAGCTCACTCAGTGCCGCTAATGCAGCTCACTGCCCCGGGCCATGGGCTAAGCTGGAGTACACTGCATCACACACACACACACACACACACAAACACAACACACTCATATGATGGCAGACACACACCATATATCCAACTCTGTCTCTTATCTGCTGCTAAATAAAAACAAGGTGCAGGGGCGAGCGTGTTTTTTGCTGCTGGATGTTGACTTTTACTGCGTGATTTTTTTTGAAAGAACAGAGTTGCTTCAGCGTTTAAGCCTTCATCCACATGCAGTAAACAGTTCAATAATAGTTAATGGGATATCCAGTGGAGGGTAGGTGTTTGGACCGTGGTGGCACACTTCAGTATGGTGTGGTGCATCGGGATGTGTGTGTGTATGTGGTTTCTTTCTCCCGGGACTCTCATTATCACTGCTGTCCCAGATGTCACCAAGCACATGAAACACACGTCATGAATAATGGAGTCCTATTTCTACATCTCTCCCCATTTCTCTGCTATCCTCCCACCCTCTTCCCCTCCATCCCTCGTTTCCTCTGATGCTTCTACCGATGCTTAATCTCCTCAGCGCTCCCTCTATCTGAGATGGTCCATTTAGCTTTATGCAGCATCGTCAGCCTGTCTGGTTAGGATGGGTTTATGGAGGGGAACATGGCGTCTCTGCAGCATTGCGTTGAGTTATATCTACACAAATGACATCTTTTGCATATGATCGGTTTTATGCACATCCCCGACTGTCCATTCAGGCCTCTCGATAGCCCCCCCCCACAAGCACCCCTCCACATCATCCCTTCCCCCAGTGTTTACTGTTTAAAGTCACACAGGGCAAATTGGGACAGAGCAGTCAAGTGAAGCAGAAGAGACGTGGTCCCATCGCAGTGGAAACCGGACCCTGCTCTGTCTGCTCTGTCTCATCCCTCTTTTTCTCCACCTCTTCTCAGCCTCCACCTTTGTCTGCTCCTCACCTCCGTCCCCTCAACTTTCTAACATCCTCTGCGCTCACGGTGAGTCGGCGTACGACACAGTGGCGAGGGGCAGGGCAGGGAGGGCATGATTGAAAGATGAGGTAAGCAGTCAGAATTGGTTAGGAAAGAGGACAGCAGTCTGGATTAGACAGTGAAGCGTGGCTTTTTAATGAAAACATGACAGAGCTGCGGCTTCTTCCAACGTCTTGCATCTTGCCCCCCCCCACCTTCCCTCCACATCCAGAGAATCAGCCAGCGACAGAGGAGAAGCGAGAGAGCAAAAAGGGAGAACTGAACGCTGAGATTCAGATATTGCTCATGCAGCGTTAGTCTTTACTGGCAGCGTGACTCGTGCTCTGTCTGAACAGTTTGGTCGTGTTAACAAAGTCTCTTTCACGGAGGAGATGCGGTGGGGTGGGCTCCCATTGCACAATTAGTTGTTACACATCAGTTGTGCCAATAAAACCTGCTTTGAATGTGAATTGAAAGGAGTTAAGAGGGCGCCATTCATAGATGTTAAGTAAGAGTGCAGCAGAATAAAAGCCAGGAAAGTGTATATATTTAATTGGCTGACACCTGCTTCTACTTGGCTTTTAATGTACACAGCAGAGAGAGGGGAGAGAGAGAAAAAGGAGGGTGGAGTGGGCTCTCTCTTTGAATACAAATGCAACCCCCCCCTTCCCCTTTTTTTATTTTTTGCATAAAGGTTTGAAAGGAGTGGAGAACACAGACATGGACTGTTATCTCCTCCACAGCTTACCCTCCATCTTTCCCTTTGCTTTTCTCCTCTACTGTCTTGTCTTCCTTTCTGCACTCATTCGTCTCAAAGTGAAGTCATTCAGTCCAACAGTGTTGATTTTAACACATTCCTCTGCTGCAAAACTGGACGCCCGCCAAACTCCACTGTGCTAATTTTATTACATAGTTTATTATTTTTCATTTCGGCAGGGAAATATTTTTTTGTCCTATTTTAAGCCTGGTCGGTGTTTCTGTGTGTGTGTCTGTGAGTGTGCGTGTGCGTGCACCAAACACGTCTGGATTTGTGAGTACCAAGCATATTCCAGCACCGCAGAGAATATATCCGGAATATGCTTGCGTTTTTTTTTTTTCTTTCTTCTTCTTTCGGTGACAGTCACAGTCTTTGATCCGCTCCTCCTCCCCTCTCTTTCCTCACCTTCTTTCAAATTCTTCTCTGCGACTTGCCGTCGAGAGCACGGTTATAAGCCTGAGATACAGAACACAATTTCCCCAACTTCAAACTCAGAATATCGCCCGTTTTTTGTTTCTTTTCTTGCGCCCACTGTTCAGAAGGTTCTAATTTATTTGCCAAATTATAATGACCAGCTGAACTTTGTCGTTCATGCACCGTGTGTGCTCCTTTGTGTTTGTGTGTGTCAGTGTTTTGGGGACCTGCTTTTGGCATTACACAGGATGACTCAGGTCAATTGGAGCAAAATGTTGGTCCATCATCAAGCTTACAATCACTTTCACAGCAGAGCTCAGCAAATTCATAGATAAAATATGTGGAGCATTTTTTGTTTTTTTTTTATCACTGCACTAAATCTCCAAAGCACTTCCTGCCAGTCTCATCCTCCAAGTGTTGATGGTTTATTGATGAAAATAAATTAGTTGACAGGTAAGGCTCCTTCACAAATATGGAGTTTTGGAGTCAAACTTTAGAGCAACTTCACATTAGATTAAAATTCCACATCATCTTTTATTTTGTATTCACTCTTCCTACCAGTGAGCCACATGTCCAGTGTAATAGAATACATGGTGCATATTGTCATGTATTAAAGCCTCAGCTAATGTATAGATATTTCAGTTCATGCGTAATCCTAAAAGTAACTGAATGAATTTTTTTGGGTCAGTTTACTTCTAATTTTCTGATTTCATACCACATCTCTGATGGATAAGCTCAGTGTGCTGGAGGCATCTGTCAGACATTTTTTACTGCTGTTTATGGAGGAGTGGAACCTCTGACCCGTCGCTGCTTTGGCACATTTTCTCCCAGTGTTGGCTTATACTAACCTTATTTTAACTGGGAGACCCCTTCAAGGCAAGGAACCACTGCCTTTGACCATCAACAGTGTTGAGTAAGATGGAGACTCCAGGGATCGGACTGTAGTGATCTGCCAGAGGGAAAACAGGGATGTGAGTTCGATCGCTCATTAGCCTTTTCCAAACTGATTAGATATGGGGTCCATACTGAGAACTCCCACAGGAGCACCAGTGTTTTCACTCAGCGCTGTGAGTGCTGCATGGTCACAGAGTCAAAGTGTATTTTTATTTTTTTATCTAGTAGCTATTTTTTTCTTTGTACACAGGAAAAGCTGTATTTTGGGAAGGTTAGCCTCATAACATAATTCTTGCTAAGAGAGGAAAAAGGTTGTCTCCTAAAATAGACTAGTCTAGATAGTGTGGAAATTTGCCCCTCTAAAGCATGTAGGTCAGGTTCATTTCCAAGAGCTAAATTAGATTCCTGCTCAGGGTAGAGAAGTCCAACTTAGTTTCAGAACTGCACCTAAAACTGCCAATGAAAAGCCACCGAGTGATTTTATAACTGCTTCTGTGAGCAGGTGAGACTCACAGCCTCTTCAACATGCAACACACGCCTTTGTCCTGAAGGTCTAAAAGCCAAATAAGTTGCTTTTATTATCCTTCATTTGATGCACGAAATTGGACTAAACTGCCTTTGGAACCAGGAAACTTCAGACTGAGACTCAGGACATGGAAAAACTAAAGGACAGTGTCTTAGGTTGTATGTTTTTGGAGAATATTTGTGATTGGACACAAAAACACACTTGCATCTGAAAAGCTATATTTAGCAACTTCATACTGATGCTGTTTTTTCCCCCATTAATTTCACTGACATCTCTCACCAGTTCACCATTATGATTTCTGCGGTCGCACAACACGAAGGGTTACACCGCGTCATCCTCGAGGATCGTAAACACGCTGGGCTTTGATAATTGCAGAAACTACACCGAAATTGTAACAGGATGGCAGTGAGAAGACCCTAGCAACAGGGAGAGGATGAAGAAAGCGTGAGAGTGGGAGGGAGGGGGAAAGATGCAGAACATCAATAAATAATGGCCCCACTGAGGAGGTGGAAATATGGGCCTCGTTATCTTTGCACCGACGCCTTCATTTGCATGTGAGAAAATGAGGCTGCTACGAACTCGCGCACACACACTGTGCACTCACACACACAAACACTCCTGGACCCACACGGGCTACAGTATACATCCTATTTATAGACTCTGTCATGCTTTTATTTTTTCCTTTTCTCTCTCGCACATTTATACTTCCATAATTTTCCATTTTCTTTCCTCCTCTTTGGAATTTGTCATAGCAGCAGGTCTGGCCTGTAGTGTGACTGCGAGGCCGCAGGCATTTTGTTGGATTGAAAAAAGAGCAATAGCAGACCTTTATATCACAGGAGAGGTTCGCTAAGGACATACAGAGCAATTCATATGAGTAATGCTACTTTTCTATATTGTGCACTGTGCATACCATCATAGCATACAGCACGCAGTCACAGGCTAGTGCTGCGCTGAGCAGTCACAGGAACAGTTGGATTTTAAATGCCGTGTTCATGCCTTTCACTCATTTACTTAAGCCTTTCAGCTGCTCTGTGGATTTGAATCAGCATCAAATAAATGTGTGTTACCTGAAGTGTGAGGGTTGATACATATAGGACTGAGATAGTCAGTGTATGACAGTGTGAATGCACTCATGTGACCATTGGAAGAACAACTGTTACTGAAATGGTCGTATGAGTTCAAAGAAATTCAAAATAAAAATGAGACAATTTGAAAAGGTGTGTGGGTGGTGTAGAGGAAATAATCTTCTTCTTGTCAATAGGAAGACAACTATCAAATTTTCTAAAGTGTACGATTAAACTATTGTTTTTCTTTGTTTTTAGATGCATATTTCAAAGATTGAGAATAATATATATTTGATTGTTTCAGTCTTCCTGTGCCTTTAACATTTTTTTCCTGTCAAAAATACACATCATTTTTCTGATCTAGCTCTTATCAGTAAAGATTAGAATATGTCCCCTCTGGACCCCATCTGCATCAGGAATACATGAACAATTTTGCACAATTTTCTCCCATGAATGGGTCTCATTGAGACTGACCGAACTCATACAAAATCCAACAATGTTGACATCCTCTAGGCAACACAGCGTCTTTGGAAAAGCTTCTTTCTGGGTGAAAGAACTCTTTAAAGAACCATTTATAGTTGATGAAAAATGCTTAAGCTTCTAAATGGTTCCCTCAGAGTTTTTCTGAGGATCTGTGAGTGCTTCTATTTTTTACATGATGGTCCTTATAGTTTCAGTTCATGGTGTTTTGCCAAACAAAAAGCTCACCTGATGGTTTTAACAGCTATAAATGACAAACATAAGGAGTCGCTCAGTCCCTCTTGAATTTGCATCTCTCAGTACCATGTCTGATGCCACAGTTGATCAGCAGCTTCCTCTGTTGCTGAACAGGAAGTTTGTGTTTTTACGTCTTTCTTCTAATTCAGTGGAGAAGATGCACTCGTGTGTGACACATATTCCCACATGTTTAGAACATATGGAGTAAAAGCAGGGGGCAGGTTTGTGTAAAAATACTCAAAACCCACCAAATAAAACTGTCCTAAGCTTACAGAGAGACTGTAGCATTACAGTTTCATGTGAATGTGGCACAACTGAAAAAAAAAATTATGCAACTCTAACAGCTGCATCTGTTTTCTACTCAGAGCTGCATGCATGCATGTCTGCATGTTTTGCTGCAGTCGTGTGTGTGCCCATGTCTCTCTCTCTCTGTGTGTAATGCACATTGGCTCTGTTTCTCATTATCTAGTCAAGTCAGCATGAATAAAAGCTGAGGGAGCACAGTGATTTAGTAATTAATATTTTACTCTGTCTGCCACTCTGCTTAGCGACTGAGAGCGAGAGGCTGAGAGAGAGAGAGAGAGAGAGAGAGAGAGAGAGAGAGAGAGGAAAAGGGTGAGAGAGACGACGAGAGGGTTCACACAAAGAGACGATAAGAGTTGACCAGAGATCGACTGATAGACTGATTTTACGTACCAGCCACTCAGTTAAGATGGACAGATAGTTAGGGAAATATGTGATGTGCGTTGTGTAGTCAGTGTTGTTTCAGAGGCGTCGCTGCAGATTGGATGAATTCCATCCCCTGCTGAAGATAGAAAGTGTGGCTTTGACAGATCCAGCTGACTCTCTCTCTCTCTCTCTCTCTCCCTCTCCCTCTCCCTCCCTCCCTCCCTGCCTATGTCAGAGTGTTGTGACAGGCGAGTCCTCGGTGTTGTGGGAGCAGCAGTCTTAAAGTGCTCATTATCCTGTAAGGCTTCATTCTGGGGGGGCAAACAAAGGCTGCTGTGAAATTGCTGCCTGTGCCTCTTCTCGGGTCGTGCAGTATATTCCATGCAAACACATGCACAGTCCATAACTGCTACCTTCAGTATTCCTGCTCAACCTTCCCCAAGACCTTGACAAACAAGCACTTGTAGATAAAATATTGACGCTGATAAACACACAGGTGTATCTGAACACAGCCAATCCAGGTGCTGGCCTGTAGCTCACATGCTAAAAGACACAGGTGATAATTGATGTTCACAAAGCTAAACTTACTGTAGGTTGGCAACCATTTTGAAATACACTCCGCTTACAGTGAGGCAGTTGCTATTCGGAAGAGGTAGATCATCAGAAAATGTGCAATGATTTTGTTGCCTGAAATTTTTAGTTCACCAATGAAGACCACCTATTTTCAAGGAAGCTGGTATCACTTTGTGGAATCTTGAAGAACTAGCCTTTCCTCATTGATTCATTGAGTCACACAGATGCTCCTATTCAGTAGGGATAAATGAGAGCCGTGGTGTTTGGGAATAAGCTCAATAGAATTCAAGAAAATAGAAAAGTAAATACAAACAGAAAGTGAGTATGTGTGTGCATGTATGCAAGACAAAAAATGTAATATTAGCAGTTCTACAGAGAATACCTGGACTTCTCTTTTCGCTCTGCCTTCAGTCAGCGGACACAGCACATTCGTGGCACACTTGATCCTCGGCCCTCCATTTTTGTTGCTACGCTTAAAAGGAAGAACGTATAGATAGTTTGGTGATGATAGTGTGGTGCGTAAGAGTTTTATGTTGTGTGTAAAGAGGCAGTAAATCTGACTCTGCTCTGTCTATGGGTGGTGTAAGTGACCGCTGTGTGTCCTCCAGGCCTTGAAAGAGTGCCAGATTTTGGGAAGCAACATTATCAGGCAGGTAGTGCCAACTGTTCAGGCAGCTGTTTGTTCTTAGCACAACACGGTTTTGCAATGAACACAATGGATTTGTACCAGAACCATCATCTTGGTGCAGGGTTTTTTTTTTTTGTTTTACTGGATGTCTCTGTCTGTCAGCAGTTCTCGTTTGCCGATATTCACATATGTCTTTATCAAATGTGTCCTCCTCAGGTAACAGGTTCTCGCTGACCTCCTTCGGGGCTCTTTACATCTCTGATGTTCAGAAGGAGGATGCCCTCTCCACATACCGGTGCATCACCAAACATAAGTACAGCGGAGAGACGCGCCAAAGCAATGGAGCCAGGCTCTCTGTAATGGGTGAGCAGCTTGGTGTCAGTTTACTCATGTTAGTCTGATATTTTTGTGTTGAAAACAAAATAACCATGTCTCTGCCCTCCAGACCCCAACGAGTCCTCACCCACCATCCTGGACAGCTTCCAAGCTGGGGAGGTGTATGCAGGCCAGAGTATCGAGCTCCCCTGCACAGCGGGAGGTTACCCCAGCCCCACTGTGCGCTGGCTGAAAGATGGTCGCCCACTGCCCTCAGATGCCCGCTGGACACGGCGTTTGACAGGGCTGACCATCAGTGACCTGAGGCAGGAGGACAGCGGCAGCTACGCGTGCGAGGTCACCAACAGTTTTGGCTCAAAGGAGGTGTCTGGACAGCTTCACGTTATAGGTGTGTGAGCACCACACACACACACACACACACACACACACACACACACACACACACACACACACACACACGTTCGCAAACAACCTGACAGACTCCCACGCTGTCTTCTCAGTGAATCAGCCTGGCAGACGGACACATTCACAAACTCCTCTCCTTTTGGTTTGAGGCACACAGATAACTCTCGCCTAGAGTGTGTCTGTAACAAACATGTGTGTGAGCTGTATGATGCCCCGTCATATCAGGTCTCAAAAAGAGAGACAGGGCAATAATTCACTGAGACTGAATCCGTAACAGAGCTGCCAGCACAATTCACCATCAGAGAGACGGAGGGTGAGGAAGATAAAGATAAATGTGAGGGGTCACAGAAGGGACGACCAGGCACCCAGACAGTGCTGGAATGACATTATCTACAATGTAATAACGAGATAATAAGAGAGGCGGAGATAAATGTACATTGTGTAAAGTATACAAAGAAACAAAGAGCGGGAGAAGGCGAGACAGAGGGAGAGAATAGAGAGGCGGTAGGCTTTGCCAGTGGGCACATCATGGCAGCACACTCTGTGACTCTGACAGGGTTGGGGGGGGGGGTTGGGAGGCACAGAGATGCCCCCCAGCACACACCACCAGCTGCCTTATTGCTCACTGACATTTTCGCACACACACGTGCGCACACACACACACACTCTCTCTCTCACACGCACACAAAAGCAGACAGGCACACTTACACACACAAGTGGACAGAGATGTGAAGAGATATCTCCAGCTGCTTTTTTAATGAGTGCGTCGAGCTGATTGAGTCACCGCCGCTGATTGTGCCCTCTCTCTCTCTCTCTCTCTCCGTCTCTGTGAAAGTAAGCGCCTACTGTATGTTTGACTGCATGTGACACATTTTGAATGCAGCTGGTTGATTTAAGAGTCACCAAGGAGATACAAAAATTGATATGACTTTGCAATAATTCTAAAGATTTAAAATGTGTTTAGAAATCAATTCATGAATAATTAATTCGTTTTGCAAATGAGCAATAGCCGAATATAATGTGTAAATGAAGAAACTTAAATTACACATTTTAAATGTTTGCTCATAAATCTGGCAACACAGAATGTATTTTTGTCTCATGGGCGATAACTGGTTTGTGAAGTCTTCGTACCTGAGTTATTAACCACCAATAAATTAATCAATAACAACTAATGAAGCCTTTACACTTACAATCTACTGCACAGTGGTACCAAAAAAATCAATAATCTTTGCATGTATGACAAAAAAAGGCAAACATAAAAGAAAGAAACTGTAGCCTTTGGAGTTTTTCTATCCATCTGTGTTCTCAACACCCTGTGTCCTTCGCTCAGATCCACTACGAGTGACCTTGTCCCCCAAGAATCTGAAAACCGGCATCAGCAGCACGCTGTTCTTCACCTGCACTGTGGAGGGCTCTCCTGAATACACCATCACCTGGTACAGCAACACAGAGCCCATCGTCCCCGATCAGCACATCTCCATCCAGGGACAACACAACGACACCCTGCAGATCACCGCTGCACAGAAGTTCCACTCTGGGGCTTATCAGTGCTTCGCCTCCCGAAAGGGCCACACTGCTCAGGACTTTTCCATTATTCTGCTAGAGGGTATGTGGACAGAGACTCTAGGGAAACAAACAATTGTGTATAAAAGAGGACACAGCAGCCATTTTATTACAGCACTGTAGCAGCAAATGACAATTAATTTAAAACCTCTACTTTTACATTGCACCTTTGTTCTTCATCTGAATGCTGGTGGATAAATGTGTTCGCCCATGCAAATGTCATTTACAGGTGCATAAATAGAACACCATAGAGTTGCTTGTCATTTGTCAACTACATAAAATCATTAGGCATTAAAATGCATCAGAGATGGTGGCATAAACAAAGTTGTTGGACCTGCTGAACTTCTCACCTGTTTATCGTTATGGCCTTCTCTATTTTTCATCTCTCTCGCTCTGTCTCTCTCTCTGTCTCCTCTCAGATGGTACTCCTCGTATTGTGTCTTCCTTCAGCGAGCGGGTGGTCAACCCGGGTGAGCCTTTCTCCCTCATGTGTGCAGCCAAAGGAGCCCCGCCCCCCTCCATCACCTGGACGCTGGATGACGAGCCCGTGGTGCGAGACTCCACCTACAAGACCAGCCAGTACACCCTGTCGGACGGCCTGACCGTGTCACACGTCAACGTCAGCAGCCCGCTCATACGAGATGGGGGAGTGTATCGCTGCGTCGCACGCAACTCGGCCGGTAGCGCCGAGTACCAAGCGCGCATAAACGTAAGAGGTGCCTGTCTGCTTTTCAATATAAATGCACTCTACACCTGACTCTATACAAACACACAAGGGCTAGTTAGAGGCATAGATCACACATAATCTATCTATCTATCTATCTATCTATCTATCTATCTATCTATCTATCTATCTATCTATCTATCTATCTATCTATCTATCTATCTATCTATCTATCTATCTATCTTTTTTTCTTAAATGGTAATTTAGAAAAATACATAAAACACTTAGATACACAGAATATCTGATTAGAATAAAATCAACAATATCCTCAATCAAATTTTAGTAAAGGGAGCATAACTAACCTCCCTGTCCACCTGTCAACTTGCCCCAATCACTCTATCCCTCAACCTTTATCTCTTCACCTCCTGTCTCCGTGGCTGCTCCCTTACTCTGCCATGACCTCCTTCACCTCATCTGCCCCTCTCTCCGACCTCTGTGTGTGTCTCTCTCTGTCTCCTCCCTCCATCCCCTCCCTCTCTTCCCTGTGTCTCCAGGTCCACCTCGAATCAGACCCATGCGGGACATCACCGCAGTGGCGGGCAGGAACACCTACATAACGTGCCGTGTGATTGGCTACCCCTATTACTCCATCAAGTGGCTGAAGGACGGCATGCAGCTGCCTGATAATCATCGTCAAGTGGTGTTTGAGAACGGCACCCTGAGGCTGACGGACGTGCAGAAGGGCGCGGACGAGGGCACCTACTTGTGTAGCGTTCTGATCCAACCCCAGGTGTCAATCAACCAGACCGTTCATGTCACTGTTAAAGGTAAGCGTGAGGAAGAAGAAGAGATTGAAAGGGATAAAACTGCACTGTGCAATGTTTTAGATAAAAACACACTCACCTTATGAATGCAAATTGTGAAGTGAGGCTGCGGTCGAGCTAGAGGGACTATCTACGTGATTGGGATGTACTGTGGTTTCGCCTCATTTTCCCAATATCCCTGCTTGCTGCTGGAATGTCTTTGTGCACATCTCTGTATCCAAAATAAAAATGTCTCTTAAAATGGTGAGAAAGTAATCTGTCCAAATAAAGCTTAGCTCACCAACATTAGTGCTTTTGGTGCCTTTCTCTACCCTTTAGAAAAAGGACAACAAATGTGTGCAGAGTGTGCAGATGTTAGTAAAAGAGATTTCTGGATATCAGAGTTCCTAATCATCACTTTCAGTTGGAGACACCAGTGTTCAAAGTTGTGCAGTGCAGATTGCAGCCATGCGTCATGACAGGGGTAGATGGTGTTTTATGATAGATGTATGTTTCGGCGCGTCTGTGTTTTGTTTAGTCTGTGAGTGGGGTAACGGTGGTAGCAGGGCAGCTGCAGAGGTGTTTAAGGGTGTGTGCATGTGCCTGCGTGTGTGTGTGTCTCTGATTTAATTAGATGAATAATAATGAAGCCTAGATTAAATCCCCCAGATGTCTCAGCTGTAGTACCCCCACCCCAACCTCCATCACTATGGCAACAGAATGACTTCCTCCTGCCAATTGGACTCTAACCAGAGCAGCTATTATGGGCTGCAGGAGATGGGGGCTGAAGGGGCGGAGGGGGGGAGAGGGGCCCACTGGCCAATGACCTTCTCTCTCTCTCAGCATTGCTCCAGATGGCCACACTGCCACTCTTCCACATCTATCGCAGCCTTTATCATACTCACTCTGCACTCTTCCTCTCTCCCCCAGTGCCACCCCTCATCCAGCCCTTTGATATCCCCTCTACCTCAGTGGGGAAGCTCATGTACATTGCCTGTGTGGTGTCATCTGGGGACATGCCCATACGCATCACCTGGCACAAAGACGGCCAGCTCATCGTGCCAGGCTCTGCCTCTGGCGTCGCAATAGAGACCAAAGAGTTCATGAGCTCCCTGCAAATCTCCAAGGTGACACTGAAGCACAACGGAAACTACACCTGCATCGCCAGCAACGCCGCCGCCACCGTCAGCTGGGAGAGACAGTTGATTGTTACTGGTGAGGGACTGAGCAAAGGGAGAATGGCATGTTGATAAATTAGGTCAGATCAGATGTGATATCTAATGTGCAGTGGGAGTTTAGAATTGCACATGTTATTTTAGGAACACTCCCATTTCCTACCTTTTATTGTTAGACTTTGTTTTAGTCCCTCCATTTAGGTTAATCACATCTCTCTGTTTCTCAGTGCCGCCACGTTTCGTGGTGCAGCCCAACAATCAGGATTGTATCTACGGCAAAGCCGGTGTTCTCAACTGCTCCGTGGAGGGTTACCCACCTCCAAAAGTCATGTGGAAACATGCCAAAGGTGAAATCAGCATACCATCACAACAACGTCTACAACATCGCCATAACACAATTATCACAATCACGAAACTGAGGCAGTAACATGCATTTACTTTGTGCAGGTGTGGGAAACCCTCAGCAATATCACCCAGTCCCTCTAACTGGCCGTATCCAGATCATGTCAAACGGCTCTCTGCTCATCCGACACGTGCTTGAGGACGACCGAGGGTACTACCTCTGTCAGGCCTCCAACGGCGTGGGCTCAGACATCAGTAAGAGCATGATCCTCACTGTCAAGAGTAAGTGTCAATCACAGCTGCTTTTATAACCACATCTCCTGGATTGTACATATACTGTATGCAGAGACAAGCCTCAGCTTTTTGGAGGGGAATCGGCTCTTCTAAGATGCACTTTTGCCCCAGGCTACTGCGGCCTGTACTAAACCCAACAAAACCTTGTCTGTCTGTCCTGCACATCCTTAACTGGGAATATCTTTGCTATTGATTGATGTGTTATGGCTGCTGGTCTGTATGCTCCTGAATGTTTGCTGGGGAAAGGGGCTGATGAATTAGTGATGAAAACAAAACCACAGGAACCCCTTCAATCAATAATCCATGTCTGAGGAAAGGAGGTGGAAAAGACTCAGGAGAAGAAGAAGAAGAGGGCAGACAGGGAGGAGGTAGAGTAAGAGGGCCAGCAGGGCTTGAAGCGTGAAATGAAAATGGAGAGCGAAGTGCAGAAATAGAGATGTCTATACATCTGTAATATATCCTCGATTTTCAATACCACATCCCTGTTCCCTCATCTCATTACTCCATATAATACTATTTGTCACACTGACATATGTCTGTGATTCTGCTCAGTCCCTGCCATGATCACCAGCCACCCCAACACCACCATGGCGAGAAAGGGCCAGACCAAGGAGCTGAACTGCACAGCGCGGGGCGAGCAGCCCATCATCATCCGCTGGGAGAGAGGAGACACCGTTATTGACGCCGAGAGAAACCCCCGTTACTCAATTACCATCAACAAGAAGGGGGACGAAGTCATCTCTACCCTTAAGGTCAGATTCATGAGGATTGTTTGATGCTGTGAAGGGAGTACAGAGGAGTATTTCCAGTTTTTTAAGAATTTCCTGACATCAGAGTTTAACAACATTCGCGTGTAATTCTTGTCAAGGATCTGGATTCACACATTATTGGTTTAACGGTACTATTGCAAAAGGCTTTTCTGATGTTTATTACTGCTGCTGTCTGTTGTGCATGGTCTGTATATTTTGTGGCACGTTGTAACCTTTTTCTGTTTGTGTTGATGCTCATAGCTGAACCCAGCCGAGCGAGGAGATTCTGTCTTCTTCTCCTGCCACGCCATCAACTCCTATGGAGAGGGTCGAGGGCTCATCCAACTCACTGTGCAAGGTATCTCAACCACACAGTGCACACGTCTCACACACGAATGTACTGAAACATTAGGCCTGATGAAACAGTCCATGTGGTTATGTAAGGGAAAATGTTCTAAAATCAGATCTTAATCCAAAGCTCTCACCTCCTCTCTCTCACACACACAGAACCACCAGATCCTCCCGAACTGGAAGTGAGGGAGGTGAAGGATAGGAGCATGAACCTCCGCTGGATCCAAAGGTTTGATGGAAACAGCATCATCACCAGCTACGATATCGAGTACAAGAACAAGTCAGGTAGGTTTCCTACATTTGAACGTGCCTGTCAGATTATTTTGAGACACATTTTAAAAATCTCAAATCTTTCCGTATTCAACAGACTCCTGGGATCACATGTACACAACCAGGAACATCTCACCCACCAACAACCAGGCCAACATTGTGGAGTTGCACCCGGCCTGTGTTTACAGCATCCGCATGTACTCTTACAACAAGATCGGCCGCAGCCTTCCCAGCAAAGAGCTCACAATCAGTACTGAGGAAGCACGTAAGTGACTGTTTTCTCCTCTAGAAATCATGCTTGTCCGTTATTTTTATCTGTTTCTCTTTACTTCTTCTCTGTATGGATGAGTGCTATAAATATTGATGCTTTATTTGACATCTTACATTCAACAGCGCCTGATGGGCCACCGATGGATGTAATCCTCCAACCGATGACCTCTCAGAGCATACGAGTTACATGGAGGGTAAATCACTTCTTTATGTGTTATTTTACAGTGTGTATTTGTGATTACCAGACTTACAATGCAAATCATTGTAAAATACCCAGTGAACATATACCTGCATCTGCACAGCAGTTCATTTAGATATTAATACTCTAACAGAACAACCAGCCAGTTGTCCTGGAAACTGAATATATGTCCTGTGTGACTTTAACTGCATTTTCCTTAAGTGTAGGCAAGCCTAAAAATGTTTTTCATTAATATGCTGCATTGTGGAAAACTTTATTATTAATAGTTATATTCTTAAGCAAGAATTAAAGGTTATAGGTGCAAATAATTGAGCTTTTGCTGTTGGTAGTGTCCCATGAGGGACAAGAACATACACAAACTGCTTCAATAGCTAAAAAAGTTTTATTTTCACTCTTATTGCAGTACATATTATCGCCACCTTCCAAAATAACCCAGTTCCAAATACAAGTTTGACATGAACCTTAATATTTACTGCTGTTACTGCATTTCTTTCAGGCTCCTAAGAAGGAGCTGCAGAACGGGGTGATCCGAGGCTACCAGATCGGTTACAGAGAGAACGGTCCAGGCAGCAACGGCCAGTACAGCATAGTGGAGATGAAAGCTACAGGGGACAGTGAAGTGTACACCTTGGACAACCTAAAGAAGTTTGCCCAGTACGGGGTAGTGGTCCAGGCCTTCAACAGAGCGGGGACGGGGCCATCCAGTACTGAGATCAACGCTACCACACTGGAAGATGGTAGGAGAGCCAGGAGAGAAGGATGGAACAAAATATAGATGGAAAGATAAAGGAAAAAAAGTGGAGCGGGCAGCTAGACGAGGACAGAGTGTGGGAGGATATGAGGGCAAGAGACAGAAATTAAAAGATCTATAAAGTGTATCTCTTTGATTTGTCAAAAAGAATAGAAAACAGAGTCAACTGCAGGAGCAGGATGGCAGACACACAAATGAACGCAGCTAACATGCATACAGTATAAAGACACACATGCACAAGCTCAAAAAATGGTAGAAATGAATTTGCAGCACATCCCCCATTCTTCTTTCCACTTTAATTAGCACCCTCATTAGGCTGGTAGAGAGCGAGAGAGGAACAAGGAACCCCATTACTCTCTAAATGTCTGCCCACTCTGCCTCCTTTTTCTCTTCCTCTCCTTTATCTTCTTCTTCCTCCCATTGGTTCCCTTCTCTTCGTCCTCATCTGTCCTCTATATTGGGTTTTTTTTTTATTTCTTAAATTTTGCTACTGATCCTCCCCTGTGGACAGAAATACATGGACCCTCCCTGTCTCATGGTAGACACCCTGATCAGGAGTAACAGTGATGCTAATTGTCCAAATAGTTAGTCTGAAGCTGCACCTACATCTGCAAGTATCTTAAAGATGAACATTCTTCGTTCAGATTTTATCCCCACTCCTCAGGTCACTCCACCCTCCTCATCTGCATTTTAACCCCATAAGATGGAACCGCTTTTCTATTCATGTTGCTCTCTCTCAGTGCTCTTCCTCCCCTCCATCAACCCCCCTCCACACCTCCTCCCCTTCTCTCTTCTGTACTCTAAAAGCTAGCAGTGAACAAGCAGCTATTGAGAGCTAATTTGAGCTTATTTGACTGATTTGTTTCAGCAGAGATTGCCTGTGGGTTGTTGGTGTTGAGTAGTCACTAATTACCAGTGCTTCAGCCCGTCATGCTAGATCAGTCAGGTCTTCTTAGCCACACCACATTTTTAACAAATAGAAATCATTCAAACAACCTCAAAGATCACATTTATGTATTTACCAGTGGCCCTAACGCTCTTCCCCTGCTCTCTCCAGTGCCCAGTGAGCCTCCACAGAACGTGCGCGCCATCTCTGTGACGTCGGACGAGGCGGTGATCACATGGGCAGAGCCTCCACGGCTGACACTGCACGGTGTGCTGAAAGGCTACCGGGTTGTGTTTTGGTCCCTCTTCCCTGACGGAGGTGGGTGCTGTGGGGGCCAGGCCCAGTGGCCAATGCAGAGTAATTATCACCTATCTCATTCTAAACTTCACCAACCCACCCTACCGCACCACCTACCTACCTACCTCTGTCAGTGTGTTGTCAGTCAAAATGTGTTAATGTGTGTTGGCTACTTTCTCATAAAGCACTTCCTCTTCCTGTGTGTCTTTGAATATGCCCATGTTTGCCCTTGTTTCTTTGTGTGTTAGATTCTGAACACCATCAGAATTTATGGTTGATTGTGTGTTTGTGCTCCTGTTTGTGTTCAACCCTGTTTCCTAAATTTGCATTAACAAATATGTTTTGTGGGAAATGATGTCCAGATAATGGAAAAAAAAAAGCATAATCAGCATTTTTATGTTAATACTTATGCTACTAAAGGGCTATATTAAGATTAGGGAGAGACTGTGGAGAGACTGGATTCACTGACTTTTTCAATATTTTGCCAAAACCACAATCTTTTCTGTGACAAGTGTTTTAGTAGTCTGTAAACCTACCGAAAAATGGGACACAGCGTGCAAACCCCAGCCTCTGTTTTAAGGTTTTGTGCTTTCTATAACCAACCATCCACCCTTAGGTCCTCCCTACAACCTCTGCCTTGCATTCAAGGCAGTATTCACATTTCCTCCCAAACATATTTAGCAAAGCAAGTTAGCAGTATATATCAGTATTTTGTGGAAGACAGAGTTGGTCTATTTTGCGTGTTCACAGTACTCTCTAAAACAGTTTTCCCCTGCTGCCCTCCTCAGAATGGGGAGAAATGCAGAATATCACCACCACACGTGAACAGGTGGAGCTGCGTGGGCTGGAGAAGTTCACCAACTACAGTGTTCAGGTGCTGGCCTACACACAAGCTGGAGATGGGGTCCGCAGCAACGTCCTGTATATCCAGACCCGCGAGGACCGTGAGTATACACACTAACAGGAATGCAAAACAAAAAGATGTCTGCATTTAACATATATTTTGGTGTGTAAGAACTAGAGGAAGGCTTGAACTATGCTTGCACAGTGTGTAGGATGAGGTTAACAGGGGTAGGAAGGATGAGAGATGGGAGGGGAATATATGAAAAGGAGTTCTGGTCTTTATCTCAAACCCATGACAAAAGCTCATTTATGCTGGGAAGCTCCATTAGCAGTGCTAATGAGAATTAAGAGGCTTTGGGTCCACAGCTCAGGGCTGAGGGAGGGCTGGCGGGAGACACTGGGGGGAGAGGAGGGGTGCTCTCTGGGAGCATATAGCATCCAGGAGTCAGCCATCAGCCCAGGCCCACATCCACTCCACCAGCCCTCTTGCCATAGGCATAGGGATTAACTCCTCTTGGATTAGAGAGAATTAATTTTGTGCTTACACCATTGGAGGTGGGATTACAGCCGGATCCATGTCTCTTTATAAAGGAGGGGGAGGAGGAAGGGGCTGGGGGTTGAAGATGAAAAGATAGAGAGATGATCATAGAGCCTATTCTTGGATGACACAATTATTAAGGCATCCAGAAAATAAGACATAATAGAAATGTAAGCAAGAGCCAATTTAAAGCAGACTGCTAGTGTATTTGGTTGAGTGTATTAGTCCTTTATTGTTATGTATCATCCTCTGATTGGCACAGTCGTGCATAATATATCCATATAGGTGGGGATCTTCACTCGGTACCATTGTGCCTTGCTTCTTCATCATCACACGGGCTGAGCTGGCTGTGTAGCAGACTCTCTGTCTGTCTGTCTGTCTGGAGTCCTGGGCAGATTTTGGGCACCAGATGGGACTTAGCTCTTCCCCCCTCCCACTACCACTCCTACATTGACAGGGAGGTCCAGTTATGATAATGATGCCCCTCCCCAGCATCACCACTCCCCTGTGAACTGCACCTATCGCCATGCTTTCATCCCTGCCAAGCTCTTTTAAATGCTCCTCCATTACATCCATCCCTTTTGAGTTTGTGTTGTTTTTATCCATGCTCATGTAATGTGCAGGATGAAGGAGTCCAAGGGCCTGTTTGAATGACTGAATCAGGGGGCCTCCCTCAGAAGAGGAAGAGGAGTTGGGGGTTGGATTCAGAGCACAGGGTCTTACACTGTGATAGCCACCTTCTGTAGACCCCAGATGAGGCCCTCTGTCAAGCACAAGTTATATTTATGGTCGGGATTGAATAGGCTTGACACTTTGAGCCCCATACTGTAAAGCCAATGTGACAAAAGCATTATCGTTCCCCTTTCAGAGTATCCAGTGTCCTGATGTGTTGTTTTTTTTGTAAAGTGTGCATCCATTTTAAACCCTTCTTACGCCTTTAGATGATACTGAGGGTATTAAGTGGTGTGCAGCATCAAGCTGAAGTGGCTAGCAGAGGATCAGACACTAATGTTTAATCTGTTTGTGGGTTTGAGAGTTAAGAGAATGCTGGGTGTCACAGAGTCAGAACTGCTGACCAATGTCTGACTGAACATATGTCCACCCAAAGGTTCTTCCAAGTCTTCCCAGAGCGGCTTAGTACAGGATAAGACTAGCAATCTGCAAACAAGCCTGCTCACTTTAATAGGCATCCAACACCCAGCATGTGCATGCACACACGCATATAAGCATGCCCGCTTTGCTGATGTTCCTGTGTGTTTCCTCTAGTTCCTGGTCCACCAGCTGGCATTAAGGCAGTCCCCTCCTCTCCAAGTAGTGTGGTTGTGTCCTGGTTGCCTCCTCACAAACCAAATGGTGTTATCCGCAAGTACACCATCTACTGCTCCAGTCCTGGGTCTGGGCAGCCGGTAAGTCCTTCCTCTCTCTCTGGGTGTGACTCATAAGGGGCCAGCAGATAATGTTCCAGGTGATTGGGAAGTGAGGGATTTGTGAATTTGATAAACATCTACTAATGGAAATAATTAATTTGTTACCACTTTTATTAATTGAACCTGTGTGTGTGCTTGTGTGTGTATGTGTGTGTGTATCGTAGTGCGTGTCTCTGTTTCACCGCATTTGCACCATCGCTTTATTTCCTGCCCTCCCAGATGAACAGATGAGGTTGTCTTGGCAACGTGATGAGACGTAGATATGCAAATGATGCAGAGAACAAGCTCACACATGCACACTGGCGCATAAGAACCACACACACACAGGGAGACATCACATTTCAACATTTTCTATTTATACATGCATGCGCGGCATTTCAGTTGTGGTTAGATCATGTGCACACAAACACCAGCACACAGTGAAATCTGATAGCAGACCAGAATCTCACTTTCTTATTATTCACAAATACTCCTCCCTCTCTGTGCATGAGTGCCATGTAAATGAGCACGGGCAGGGAGGAGAGAGGGAGGAAGGGAGGGGGAAAGGAGGCTGCAAGAGAGAAAGAGAAACACCATTAGAGGTAGGGAGAGACCAAGGGGAAATGAGAGAGAAAGAGAGAGATGAGGGGAGAGGAAGAGGGGGAGAGAGTGAGAGACAGGCTGGGAAGAAGGGAGGAGCAGAGGAGGGTATCAGTCACATCGAGATGAGAGTGCTTTTGTCCGTCTTTTCATTATCTCCCTGTATCACTCCCTGGATCACCACAACACCACCGCTATGCTGGAGGAATTTTCGAACGCACCCCTTACACACACACACACACACACACACACACACACACACACACACACACACATCCTCCCTCCTCCCTCCCTGTGTCCCTCCATCCTCTCCTCTTCACTGAGCTAGACAGAGAGGGATAGAGGAAAAGAGGGGAAAGCAAATGGTGAAGGAACTGGAGATGAACACTGAGAGATGAACAGATTAAAGAGATAGAACAGAGGATCGACTTGAGAGAAAACAGTGTTTTTGTGCGCACGTTGGCATGTGTGTGTTTGTGTGCCTGCAGGTGTATGCGTGAATACCTTCTCAAAGATGTGTTTGTAGGAGAAATATCCACAGGAACACATCATTTAATCCAGTATTGAGGCATAAAATGAGATATTTCTGAACCCAGTGAATAAATTGCCTTGTCCTGAAAAAGATGAGGAAATCCACACACTCAGTCTTGATGTTTTTTAATTTATTTATTTCTCTTACAGTTTTTCCCAAATATTTAGCTGCTGAAACAGCGTTACAATTCTCAAAACAAATTCAATTACCATATTCAGTTTTACTGTACAGCGGAAGGCATACTGTGCTGTGCAAATCGGCATCATTCACTCAAAACATTGAGTTTGTGTGTCAGAGGTAAATAAATTTATCACTGACACAATGACAAAATGACAAACATGACAGTTTCCTTTATAATAAAATACAGGGCAACCTACATGAACGCAGAGGTGGAGTCCATAGAGAGCTCATTCACAGCTGAGTGAGGCCTTCGCTGTCAACATGTCTCTATTGCCAGAACCAGCAAATACAAGCAAACACTGAGTGTAAACAGCAAAGCAGAAAATCATCTGTATGCTTAAATTCAAATCAAGCAGCAAGGCTGAAAAAGAATATGAATACAGCCAAATAAGTCAGCAAAGACAGCAAAATTCATCCTAAAAAGACTGGAATGTGTACAAAAATAAATGCACAGTATCAATGACCACAGGGCAAAAATGAAGAACTAGAAAAACATGTAGTATATATAAATAAAAAAAAACAATATGCATGAAAATACAATAAGGGATCCTTGTCATTATACCATGCAGTTACATGCAATTTAAAAAAATCTCTTCTTCCAGTTCTTTATTATTTCCACACATCGACATGTCTCTGAACAATTTCCAAAGACAAGCTCTTTACAATCGTCCCGCTGTAGGCTTTTATCACTGAAAACATTTTGACACATCGCAGTAGGAAAAGCACAGGTGTAAGTGATAAAATGAAAGATGGCCGAATTCCATTTAGCTTCAGTCTCAGGGTCCTGGTATTGTGCATGCTGTCATGGCTCACTGGGACACGTGAATATAACAGAGCCATCATTATGTTATTAGTGACACCTGTGTTCTTCCTACTATGGCAAGTCAAAACACCTGCTATGAGAAAGGCTGATTGGCAAAATGTTCCCTTCTTTTGTTCCAAGAAAATTAAGATTTAAAATAGATCAGAGCTTTGCCTTTCAGTGCACATTTGAGATGTATTACCTGCAACACTTCTTTAGTCTGGTAGAGTTTCTAGTGCAAGAGCTGCGCCCGAGCCTGTCGTGTCGCTGTGTCATCATAGTTTGCTAACTTGACATTGCATGCCCTCTGTCCCAGGCTCCCAGTGAGTACGAGGCCAACCCGGAGATGCTCTTCTACCGTATCACGCACCTTTCCCGCGGTAAACAATACCACATCTGGGCTGCAGCCGTGACAACTGCGGGCAGAGGCAACATCAGCTCAAAGGTCACAGTGGAGCCTGCTGGGAAAGGTGGGTCCTCCAGGCGAGCCCGTAGTGGAGGAGAAGGGTAAAGGGATTTCTGTAAAGGTTATGAGGGAGAGCGCTCTAAAGATGGCTATGAAACTGCAACATGATCCGCTGTACACAGATCACTTTCATCACTGTCTCTCCGTCTTGCTCTGCCTGCTCTCTCTGTTATTGATTGACAGCCGTAGTATTGATTGAGTAGCGGCTGTGTTGCAAGAAATGCTGTTGTTAATTATGTGGTGATGAACAGGGCCTATCCAGTAAAATGACCCTTGGGGAGAGAGGTAGCAGGCGAGAATCAATAGACGGGAGGATCTATGGAGAAAAGATAGACTGAGACTAAGAGGTTAGAGCAGGGGCGACACTAAAACACAACGCTACAGCTTTTTATTCCAGCAGCGAGTAAAGGCCTTTCCCCTGAGGCAAACTGGGCCACTCATTCAGCAAACAACAGAGTTAGACATCTGAAAGTCTGAAGAAAGATGTATGTGAGAGAGATGCTGAAGTGGTTTTTGTTTTGTCTTGATGTATCTGTCATCATCTGTGTGTCAAAGATTCAACTTAATCATGTTTGGTGTGTGCAGTCCCAGCTAAGATCCTGTCCTTTGGAGGCACGGTGACCACACCCTGGATGAAGGAAGTGCGTCTGCCCTGCAGCTCAGTGGGAGAACCTGCCCCCACAATTAAATGGACCAAAGACAGGTCAGAGCTTATCATATACCTCCTGTATGTCAGCACCATGACTCATTCAGACAGATGCTGCTGCTTGTGAGAGAAAAAAAACAAGTTACTATGGGATGAGGTTAACATCTGGAATCTGTCTGTTACTGTTTATCAGTGAGGACTCTGCCATTCCAGTGACAGCTGACAGCCAGCGGCAAATCTTATCCAACGGCACGCTGGTGCTACGTTCAGTCAAAGCAGAGGATTCTGGGTACTACACCTGTACGGCCACTAACACTCTGGGCTTTGACACCATCATAGTCAATCTGGTGGTGCAAGGTAAGAAGAAACAGAAGTGGGACGGACCAGTGGAGGATGTGCTGTGATGTTTTCGCTCTGTTGTTGAGATTGTCTCTGTGTGTACTTCCAGTTCCTCCTGATCAGCCTCGTCTGACCGTCTCCACTACCTCCACCTCCTCCATCACCCTGGCATGGATACCCGGGGATAATGGGGGGAGCTCCATCAGAGGTAAGCTCCTGAGGACACTTTCTGTGACCAGAGAAAAACCTCCCCACCTTGCAGTCGGCTCATTAAAAAAATATATCCTTGATTTTGATTTTGTGTTTTTATGCTGCACACAACAGTGTAAACAAGGTTTCTGGTGAAGAAGAAGTGAAACTAGAGCTGATTATAGCTGATTGTTGCCCCCTGGTGTTCAACTGATGTAGCAACAGCAAGGATCCTCCACAGTCTTTAATTCCTAGGACTGAGTAGTTCTTCTAAATCACTTGTGTTTGACACAAAGCTGTGCTGTGTGACTCTGCAGGATTTGTGCTGCAGTATTCTGTGGACAACACAGAGGAATGGAGGGACGTGTTCATCAGCTCCAGCGAACGTTCCTTCAGGTTGGACAACCTGCGCTGTGGAACCTGGTACAAGGTCAAGTTGGCCGCCAAGAACAGCGTGGGCTCAGGGCGCATCAGTGAGATCATTGAGGCCAAGACTCATGGAAGAGGTGAGGGGAGGGAACAAAAGCCATGTAGATATGAGTGAGAAGGAAATGAACAGACTGTAACTCTGGCATCTCAAAACAGAGAAAAATTGTATTTGCTAATTTTCATTTCAGATCTCATTATGTCACACTGACTAAGTCCTTGTATTTAGGGAAGACTCTGTAGTAACTTTTAGTAATCTTTCTAACTTTCTGTTGCTCTGTCTCTTTGCCACTCTTCTACAGAACCGGTGTTCAATAAAGATCAGCCGCTGCTCACCCACATCAACTCCACCCACGCAGGGCTCAACCTGCAGGGCTGGACCAGCGGCGGCTGCCCCATCACTGACCTCATGTTGGACTTTAGGCCCAAAGGTACCTGGGCCTGGCAGAGCCTCAAGGCCAACTCTACCACTCAGCTCTTCCTCAGCGAGCTGCGTGAGGCCACCTGGTACGAACTCAAAATGAAGGCCTGCAACAGTGCCGGGTGCGGAAACCAGAGCTCCCAGTTTGCCACCACTGACTACGACGGCAGTAAGCGCATCCCATCGTCTCTCTGTCATCTGCACCTCTTGCACTGACTTTTCTGTATCAAACCTTTTCTTCTTCCCTCCTTCTCTCCGCAGGTACAATCCCTCCCATTAAATCAGCTCGTGGAGAAGGGGATGATGTCAAAAAGCTGTTCTCCATCGGCTCTCCCGTCATCCTGGTTACTTTGGGTGTTGCTTTGCTCTTCATTATCCGCAAGAAACGCAAGGAGAAGAGGCTTAAACGACTTAGAGGTGGGAGAAAGAAAGAGCGAGATCAGGGAGGGATCTGTGTTATTGTGTGTAATGGATTAATGTAACATAGAGTGACATGTTGGAAGGATTATCTTCACAGCTAACTATAATCTAATTAAGATATTGTCTCCTTATAGATGCTAAGAGCCTCGCCGAGATGCTTATCAGGTAAAACCCAACACTTCTGGTCATAGTTTTTATGACTACTCTGTAGAGGAATATTTAACAGAGGTCAACCTCATTGTTTTGGCAAACCTTGTAAGAGACACCAGTCTGACTATATATGTCATTTCCATGTGTGTGTGTGTGTGTGTGTGTGTGTGCAGCAAGAACAATCGCAGT
This sequence comes from Chaetodon trifascialis, assembly GCF_039877785.1. Classification (NCBI taxonomy): domain Eukaryota; kingdom Metazoa; phylum Chordata; class Actinopteri; order Chaetodontiformes; family Chaetodontidae; genus Chaetodon; species Chaetodon trifascialis. Next base: position 16,059,520 of record NC_092071.1, on the reverse strand, counting down.
ATAGACACTCCAGTTAAGGGCCCTCCTCAAGGACCAAGGCTCCACATTGACATCCCACGTGTTCAGCTACTCATTGAGGACAAGGAAGGCATCAAGCAGATAGGCATGTGGCCGCATTCGACAACCCAAATATCATTTATCAGTGTCTTTTTCTGCTGGCTTATATTAAATAATTTACTTTTTTTGTGTGACTGTGATGTAACTGTATTTGCTCATCTTCTTGCGACAGGGGAGGATAAGGCAGCAGTGCCAGTGACGGACACAGAGTTCAGCCAATCAGTGAATCCGCAGAACTTCTGCACAGGCGTGTCCCTGCACCATCAAGCCCTCATCCAGAATTCAGGGCCTTTGATTGACATGTCAGACATCCGCCCAGGCACGAGTGAGTTGTTCAGTAAATATCACAGCTCTTTAAGTGACCAAACATGAAATAGGCTGAGCTGGTGAATCCAGCGGAAAGCTTTGATCTCTTATTGAATTTCACTTCCACTTCTGTCAACTTCAGTCATGAAGCTGATGAGACAGGAAAGATACTATCGTTCTTCTATACAATCAATACGTGTATACACACAGTCTTTGTGCTGCCAAGCTGTTCTCTGATCACTGTGACCTCTCTCAGATCCCGTCTCCAGGAAGAGTATAAAATCAGCCCACAGCTCCCGGAACAGATACTCCAGCCAATGGACGCTGAGCCGGCCGAGTCAGAGCCAGTCGACGGCCTCAGCACGAACTCTGACCTCCGACTGGCGGACGATGGGCTCTCATGGCATCACCGCCACTGAGAGTGACAGCTACAGTGCCAGCCTCTCACAGGACACAGGTGAGTCAGTCCCAGCCTGGACCACTGACGCAGTGACTCTGCTGCTCTTATGTACTACACTTGCTTTAATGTCATTTGCATTTTTTTTACACCAAGAAGCATTTTTTTTAATGGAGATAATGAAGTCTTTTAGTTTTGTTGTGAAAGTCAAGCCCAATCTAAAGGCAAATGAACAGTAACATGCATTCTCAAATGACCAAAGAGTGGAGGAAATATATTCCACCTTTAGCCTCCACACCTCACCTAACACCACCTTCCCAAGTCTCTTTGACTTCATTATTTTTATGTGACAGAGTCTCTGTGTGTACATCATCATCCATCTTATCTGACTGAGGAAATTATTTTTGTTTTTCCAGATAAGGGTCGCAACAGCATGGTGTCGACAGAGAGCGCCTCTTCCACCTATGAGGAGCTGGCAAGAGCCTACGAGCACGCCAAGCTGGAGGAGCACCTGCAGCACGCCAAGTTCACCATTACGGAGTGTTTCATCTCCGACAGCTCGTCTGACCAAATGACCACAGGCACCAATGACCCAGCAGACAGCATGACCTCGCTCAGCACACCGTCTGAACCAGGCATCTGCCGCTTCACTGCCTCGCCACCCAAACCGCAGGACTACGACCGCGGTAAAAATGTGGCTGTGCCCATTCCCCACCGCGCTAACAAAAGTAAGTATGACCAGATGAGCCATGATGAAACAAAAACTGTTTTATAACACTCAGTATGAAAGTTAGGTGAAATGGCTAAAGCTACACAGGGAAGCAAGGAGTCATGTCTCTTGGATGATTTGTCCAAACAGTCACTCCAAGACCACCAAGTCACATGTTATAATGTCAAAAGAAAAGCACATGCCATATTTATTTATATGCCTTTGGAAATAATCAAATGCCTTTTTGAATTTCAAATGTCCTGACTCTTCTCTTGCACCTCTCAGGCGAATTCTGCAACCTACCCCTCTACATGAAGACAGACCCATTCTTCCGCAAGCAAGGGGAGCTGCATGACCCGTGCCCAGCTGTGCCACCGCGGGAAGCCTCAATCCGCAGCCTGACGCAGCGGGCGTATCACACCCAGGGCCGTCACAAGACTCTAGACCCTGCCAAGCAGCAGGCCCTGACGCTGGGCCACTCTGGGCTGGGCAGCTTGGGTGCGAGCTCGGGCACCGCCACCTTGCCCCAAAGGACTCTCACCATGCCCAGCTCCAACACTGCAGCAACAGCTTCCACTTCCAGCACGAGCAGCAACCCCACCAACAGTAACAAGGTGGGGGGCTCAAGAGACTCGCTGCTCGAGAGCAGCTCCTCTGCGCTGGGGAGACTGCAGAAACAGAGTGTGGGGGCCTACTCCAAGTCATACACACTGGTGTAGACCGTTCTCTTGCACAGACTTGCATTGCTGTCCCACTCCTCAGCCAGCCCCACTCTGGTATTCTTCAGTCTGGGCCAGAAAGGGCAAGTTACCATCTGTCTTTAAACCCAACTAATGGTGAACTGCCCAGCATTCTGTCTAATTTTCCTCGGAATAGGTGTTCTCCCAGACAGAGACCCAGCTAACCCAAGTTTTCATGCTCACCTGGGACTCTATAAAAGAAATACTAACTTCAACTAACAGTTCCAGCCAGCTGGTGCTCAGCTCCGCTCAGTTCTCGCGGGACTTGTGCAGCAAAAAAACAGGAAGCGATTCTGTGGTCATTTGGAAATATTGACTATAATTGAGGAGCTAAAAGCTCTGTGTTTATGATGATGAAGACTACGATAGCCAGTATGAAGCTGTGTGGCCATCCTGTCTCTCATGCGCACACACATACTGTCCTCCATAGTTTGAGTATTATTGTCAATTTGCAGGACTTCCAGTTAAGTTCCCCTATTCTTACTCTGTCTTTCACCCTCTATGTGTCTCTTAAAGTCCCAAATAGCTATTGGCAGATGTTCTCTTAATGGTGATTCCAAAAGAAATGATTCAGGTTCACTTCCAAGAACAAAATTTCTATCACATTAACGTTCTCCACACATCTCTCTCTCCAGCTGAACAGTGTCTAACTTTTTAATCAAATCATGACAACCCAAATGAACCAGCTATAATTTCTCACATTACAAAGAGAATATTTGGTATTATAAAGAATTTACATATATATTTCTATGTAGGTATATTATTGACATTTAAGTGAAATTATGACAAAGTATAAATTGTATGTACTACAATAGTGTAGTAGTATATACAGCAATTTAATGTTAATGTCAAATTTAAGAATGAGACAATCGCTCAATCATTAAAATTTAAAAAAGGTTGGACTAATAAAAGAAAAAGTTTAGTATATACGTATACAGGATGTTCTGTATGTTTCTGTATGTAGACCGACTAAGAGAAGAGTGTTAAGCTCCTGTATGGACAGAGTGGTCCTGTCAAAGCCCCGTGTTGAGGTGGGAGAAGAAAGATAGGCTACTTAGTATTAGTTTGAGCTCCTGAAAAGGCCGGCTGGCTGGGTGAAGGGATAAGAACCTCCCTGGTCTGCAGCGCCTCCCTGGCTTGTTTGGCAGAAAAACAATCATGGCAGAAAGCCTTCTGTAATACTATTGAAGTTTGCTCATGAGGATACCGGATCTTTGTTGAGCTTGTCTTCAGCCTGAGTGGCTGGTAACAGTAACATTCAGAAACCAAATCAGTATCTGCAAACAAGTTTAATGTTTGCCGCAAAGTGGTTACAGAATCAAATTCTAATCCAGAATTAAGGCTTCTGTCACAGATCCGAACTTACCAACGTCTCAGCCAGCCTTGGTGACGCTCAGCCGGCCTTTGCTCCTCAATGAAATGGACAACTAGCTGAAAGAATCCCAGTCATGATGTGAATGAAGTAAAATGATATAATGTTGAGCGATGTTATATGTCAGGGAGTTCAGTTTTAAAAATGATATAATGTTCACTTAATTGATATCTTTGTTGTTGCCCTGTCTGAAGTACTGTACATGTCCCACTTTCTTTATCCCCGTCCCCCTCCATTTTGCTCTAATGTACATTCACACAAGAACCTATTGGGCAGGCTTTCTGAAGCATCTCCATGATAGTGTTTTGTGGTGTATCTTTATTTATCCATTTGCTTTGTTTGTTTGTTTAGGGGAGGGGGTATCTGTTGGTCTGTTAATTTTGATTTCTAATATTCATTTCCATTTGTTTTGGGTTTCGTCAAACTTTTGGTTCCAGGGGCCAAACAGTACTAAGGTATGTGGCCTGCAGCTAAAACCAATTCAGCCAAGTGAAATCAGGGACTCGTAGCTCTTTTGGTCACACAAACTACTGTTGTGTATATACTGGACTGGAGTCGGTCTGAAGACCTGAAGCATTCAGACTCTCGTCCTTTTCCCCCCAGTCAGATAAATTGAAGTAAAAATTCACCACACTAAACATTCTAGATCCATCATCTCTACCTTTTGTCAGTGTTGTTTATAGATTAAGTCTTGTACATAAACACAGTTTTGTATGAAGAGCTATTTTCGTCAGAATAAATCAGGGGACACATCAGGGTTGAATGCCCCAATTTCAAAATTGAAATAGTATCAAAAATAAAGTATTTTACTTCTGAAATGGGCAAAAAAAAATTAACAAAAACAAAAAAAAAAACATTTTTCTCTCCCTTTATGTTTTTGATACTAATTTGTTGAATTTTTATTCTTTTTTAAAGGTCTTTTGATGTTGTCATTTGTCCTATTTACTTTTTTTATTATCATTATTTTGTATTTTGTTCATCCTCAAAAAATCATTGCATGCTTGCTAAAAGGGAAAAATTGAGGGAAAAAATGTATGAAAATCAAAAATATACAAACAAAAAAAAAAAAATGTTGAGGGTATCCCAAACATTTGTTTGAGTTGCTTGTTATAGCAATTGCTTGTGTTCAAAAGTACATTTTCTATGAAAAGAAAGCAAAAACTAAAAAGATCATTCTAACACCTTGTGCAATAAAGCTATCTTTCATACGTCACGGCCTCTGTCATTCTCAACAGGTTTGTTTGCTTGTCATCTGAACAGTGTTGACCTGACATTCATATTGAATTAACGGACAAACAGTGAAAGCAGCGTTGAAACAGGTTGACATCACACCAAAGCCAACGCTACATCTAATCTGATTCTGCAGTATAAAAAGGAAAGCATTTGGTGATGATACTCAGATTTAGCATTCCACTAACATACAGTCTTGGGGGGGGGGCAAAAATCAATTTTGAAATTTTGGGCTGTTGTGCTTCTATAACATGTCTTATTTCAGACTACTGGAGAGATTTCTGTTCTGGGCATTTAGCAATATGATTGCTAGATAATACCTTTTATGCATATTTAAACATACAGTAAAAACAAAACAAAACAAAAAAAACAACTATCACTGTGAGTAATCAGCTGCTGAAGTTTCATTGTAATATCTGTTTGTTAAAATTTGACCCTATTCACCTGTAGTGAAAGTCATTATACACAGTTTGCATGGGCAGGATAGTCCTCATGACAAGTAAACTGAATTGAAAGATTGCCCCTTTAAAAGTATAGACCTGTACATAAATCTATAGACGACTATACACACTGTAGGTACAAAACTGTGTATTTACTGTATGCAAGATCCTAATAAGTCAGTGTTATGGCTTTGGCTTGAAGCCCCCAATGTACAGTGTAATTCTTCCTGCATTACAGTGTAATGTGGTGCCCCAGTACAGTACATACAACGCATACATGTAAGTACAACAATTAAAAAAAAAAAAAACAACATCACCATATACTACATACCTACACTAGACGTGTAGAATAGAATAGCTATTGAACACAATTTCAATTACAATACTGAACAGCATGGAACTAACAGAGGACAGCAAATTCAGCTCAGTATCTGACTATAGCTCTGTTACTCTTATGAGTGCTCCATGTAATAATATTAATGTAACTGCTTACACTCAAACCAAGTCACACCTCTCATTCAATCAAACGTGTGGAATATTGTGAGGAAACATCCCACATATCATACCTTCTCAGCCTGCATAAACATATGCTAAAACCACATTCCTCTGAATGACCTTATTCACAGAAAATCAACAAAACACACTAGAATTGTTATTGCTGTCAAAACATGGACGTGGGTGAGACAATTAATTAGCTTCATTGATTCACTCGCCACCATAGCTGAGACTGTGGCGTAATTGTCTCAGATTTCTTGCACCACATCGCTGTTTGGTATCAGTGATGCATCTGAAGACAGAGCAGCCATCAGACAAAGTGAGAATGAACCCAACAAACCCAGTCTTGTGCCTGAAATACAAAGAGTGGACACGAAATGGGACAATAATGAAATCTAAGAGCCACACAACTTTTTATGCACAAAGACGCCCACTTCTATTTAGCTTTACAGCGATGCCGCCACAAGATGGCGTCACAACATTACAATGTCTGACCTCTCCACTTAGTGAACAGATACTGTGAGGAAAGTATTCTGCCAAAAGAGTGCAGTCAGTCATGACGGATATGTTGTGAATAATTGATGTTTTTCAGAGTCACCTGCACCAGTGCCTAAATACTACAGCTTCTAGTTACTACAGCAGAGTCTTTCAGCGTGTCGCATGAGCTGGTTTGTCAGAAGGATGCTTCATGGATAGCTGCATTAAAAAGTGTGCTTTACACAGACGGACCTTGGGCCCTGATTATCTCTGGGGAGCAGCAGTCGTGTCTTCATGTCTTGATGTGTTTGTTCACCAAAGTGTCAGTTAGGAAAATAATTTAAACTACACCACTATTCCACAGTGGAAATGTGGATAATAATAATAATAATAATAATAGCATGTCTCATATTTTGGCAGATGACAGCAGGGTGCAATGGGCCTTCTCCTTGACTTCCACATAATACTGAAAATTATAACTAACAAAATGATATGCTTGATATTCTTCATTCCCTGGTCCCCATTGTTGTGACTGTATTAACCCAGCTGCTACTGTGTGACTTCTTAACAACGATCCAATCTCACTCCAAACTTTGCCATGAACACATGGAGGTGCCCCTCAAACTGTCAAAGGCTCAATGAAAGACCACAAGAAAGCCGAGGACAATTTTACAAGATTTAATTTATTAACTATTATACAGTTCACATAAGGCCTTCATCTTCAAACACTTTTCTCAGTCAGACAAATTCCATGGTTTGCTCTTGGTGCACAGTACATAAACTTTCACGTTTCAGCTACTTCACTTGTAGTATTTGTTTTGTTCTCGTACTAATTTTCATGTTTTAAAACAGGGAGAGGCTTTCATCCTTCTCCCCTTGGTGTGTTTTTTAAATCATGCACTAAACTTAAGTGGCCTTGAACCATTCACAAAAATTGTAAAAATGGACTTTCAATCATTGAAATACACACTAGAAATGTTTTCTACCATTGACTAAAGGGTGGTGTTCCCCAACATACAAATAAACAACCATTATAGAGTAGTATGCACTCACTTTTTGCCACCGAACGGCAGAATTGCCACAGTTGTGTCAGAAGTCAAGTGATGCAGTAAGATTATTTCCTCCCAGGGATCGTGTTGTAGTGGGACAGTTCCTTGGTTGGGTCTGTGCCAGTCTTAATGTTACAGCTTACAGCTCTGAGTTTGAGAAGTGCCCTCAGATTAGTCCAATAAACACATAAAATGACTGGCTTCCCACAGCATTGTGATTCCAAAAGTACCAGTAAGTGATGATCCCAATTACTACTACAACCAATGATCTAACTAGTCTGGTCATCGTTGCAACCAAGAACCATAAGAGAGCCACAATCATCCAGAACTTATATGTCTGGGGGTCCGTTTTTACTTGTCCTCATTGAAAAGACAGTGCTTCCTCTCATACATTTAAGAGTTAAAATCATCAGGTCTTCATTGACAGTGCTACCACTGAAACTGTGCTGCTTGTTTTCCATGAAAAGATAGGGCAATATGCCAGCACGAAACTAATTCACTAGAGCAGGTAAACGGCCGGTGTTGTTTCCTGAACGTGCCCCAACAAACATTTAACTTCTACTTATCATTGTATTGTATAGCAGGACTAGCAGTAACAGTGCGTTGAGAATACTAAACCTTCAGAGTTAAAGGTCCTTAACATTAGATGAATACAAAGAGCTTGGTTTGATAGACAGCCACAGCAACACATCCAGCAACCTATCATGTTTCAAGCGTTTGGTTTCCATGGTCACCAGATGGCAATGTAGAGTTTTGTTATGGTATGACTAGGTTACACATTCAAAAATGACAAAATTTTTCCTTCACTTGACTGATGGCAGGCAATGTCCTCTCTGATATTATAACGGTCTAATTAGTCCAAACTTCCCTAAACATCCACTCTGATCAACCGACAGCTAGAAAGAGGACAAACTCTAAAAGAAAACTATTTTTCACATGGCTGGATGAATGAGGAACATGAGTAGATTCAGATTTCCCACCGACCTAAAATGGGACCTCTGGATCAACATAAACAACTTAGGTTTTTACAAAAAGATCTTGTTTCACAAGCCTGCACTGATGCCACGCTCGACCACCAAACAAAAAATATGAACAATTAATCAGTGTGGCATTTCTTCTAATTTAACACTACACTATCAAAAAGTGCTTCGATAAATTTGTGGATACAAAAACAAGTTCGATGTAAACAAAGTTTGATCTGCCAGAGCTCTGTAGAGGCAATGGGTATGGCTGTTTGAGCTGTGAAATTAAAAACACTCAAGAAAACAGTATGTCAACAAAAACAAAAACCCTTTTGAGGGAAAAACAACAGTGATCATTAAAGTGCATCCCTGGATGTGACCCCCCAACCCTCCCCTTCCCTCGCCTCCCCATGCTGACCCCTCAGGTAGAGCCGATGAGAGAAACCCCAAAGGCAGACAGAGGAACCTCTGCTACACGGAGCAAACTGCTGCCCAAAGGACCTACAGAGGAACAGTCTAAAAAATCCAGTGGCAGTACTTTCATGAGAAAAAAAAAACTAAAACAGTTTTAAGCAGATAAAAACGTGGTGGCCACAAATTAATTCTTCCAGCTTGGCATAGAGGTTTCTATTTCTCGGTAGTGTAGGATAAGTGGTGACTGTTGACAGAAGAGAGGCTTGCTGTGACAGCAACCTCTGTCCTCCACTTCTGATCTGATGTCAAATCCAGGCGATCAGGGGTTCAGAGGGCAGAGGGAGAGTCACTGATAACCGTAGCCTGCCCTGATGCACACAAGTATGGATACAAATGACAGGTTAGGGAAGTTTCTCGGACACTTCCCGTCTCCTCTTCATAAACTAGGCAGTCTATGATCAAAAATGTTGTGTGCAAGTGCACGCTTTTTTTCTTTTTTTTTCCTAGTGTGTGTGTTGGTGATAAGGTCCAGCATCATCGTGGGCACACGTGGTTTCACCGTCTCTCACAGTGTCTCTTGTTCAGCAGGGGAATGGTGGGAGTGGGGGTGCTGGTGGAGGGGAGGGAGCAGAGATTGCAGGGGAGACTGGGGGGTGGTGGGCGGGGACTGCTGCAGGGGGCTGAAGTGTGTGGTGGTGTGAGGAGGAGAGGAGCGGTAACAAGAGTAGGCAGAGCTCCCGCTGAGGGTGGTGGTGGGTGAGGCAGGGAGGCCTGCTAGGCCGGTGGGGGAGTCAAGGAGGGGCTGGTTGTAAAAGAAGAATGCACACTGGTGGATGAAGGTCTCGATGATTGTCTGGTAGGTGCGTGTGGCAGTCAGGGCATCCATAGTGGTGAAGTCCGGCCTCATGAGGGTGGGCCAGAAACAGATGGACAAGTTTTCACTGGTCATCAAGTTCACCCTGTTCAGCTGGCTCACCCTGAGAAAAACACACAAATACAGACCAATGTATTCACACAGTGCAGAAAAAAAACAGATGGGTGTCTACCACAGAAGACCAACAAATGCATGAACGTGATTTCAACAGTAGACGGGGAACTTACTTGTGTAAGTGGCTCAGTACATATTTGAAGACATCATAATTCTCCCTGGGGAACTTCCTCAGGACATCCTTCATGGTATATAGCCTTTGTTCTCTGTCACTGATTTCTGCACACACAGAGAAAAGTTAATATTAAAACTGAGACTTCATCACCGCAGACAGTAATTTGAAACTAAAATGTCCCTCTACACTACCAGGAAAATGATTCTTGTCTTCTTTGGGTCTGCCAAAACCTTCCCTACCCTCTTTCCTCCTAAAAAAAATAGTCTTTTTATGTTCTAGTAAAGACCCTCCCAGCCCAGCAGTGTTTGCTTACTGAAAGCATCCAAAAGGTCCACCTGCAGAGCACAAGGCACCAGGGGCTCAGGCAGCTCAGAGAAGAAGCTTTTGAGGGCTCCAGCCACAGTGTTTATGGAGAAGTCTTTCTCCACTAGGTCTAATCCGTGGTCTACACAAGGAGAATGACACAGTTAAAGAGATCAGAGAAAATAAGCCCATCAGTAGTAGCTGTCATCAGGACCAAACAATCAGTTACATGGCACATCTCTCTGGTAACTCTGTTTATGTTTTGATTAGACAGCCACATAATTACATGTCAAACAGTTGGTTCAAACAAGTCTGATGAGCAACTCACCCTGTTCAAACTGCCGCTGCATGCTTTCCATCTCTGACTTGTTGCCGCTTACGCGGTACAAACCCTCTGTATTCAGGCCTAAGGAAAAAAGAGCGCAGCAGAGAAAAGGGGGAAGACATGGGGGGCACAGTGGGAAACAAGCACAGCGCAAACACTTCATTAGGCCTGTTGCAAACAGACGTGACGATACAGATGCTGGCAATTTCTAGAGGGGTACTGAACTCAATAAACCCTTGTATTACTTTCACATCACACTGTGGTCATGAACAGGTGCACTGGTGGGAAATCTAACAAGCATATTTAGGTGAGTAATAAATACCATTAATTTTATAAAAAGTTATTTACCTATGGTGAAGAATAAAAACTAATAAATGACAATTGTCAGGATTTATCAGAATAAAACTTTAAATCAGATTTTGCATACATCACATGCATGTTATAGTTCAAAAGAGCTTAAAAGACAGAGCAACTTACCTGTTGTCTCAATGAAGCGGACACACTTCTCGATGAAGAGCGGGATGGGCCTGTCTGGGGATACCACATTCACTAGGGGGACCCCAAAGTAGCTGCTCTCCGGGGGCTTGGGAATAGCTGGACGGGGCTTTGGTCTTGTTTTCTGTGAATAAAGAAAGACAGAGGGTTGTGAGTGATAAATATGTTGATAAAAAGCTGCACTCATTGGATCCGAACAAAATGTGTTGTTCCCCATCAGCAACAAATCAGGAGTTCCTCACACTCAGTCATAAACTTAATGTCTAGATCCTCCCCAATCACTGTCACAGCTTAAACATGCTCACCCGACAGTGACCTCAGTATATTTTATACTTTAAATCTGTGATCACGCAGGTATATCTATAGAGATGATAGAGAAAACATTTATAGAAAAACTAAGAAAATAGTTGAAAAATTAAAAAAACAATTTCTATATGAGATTAGACATTGATAATTAAAAAATAAGCTTCTTTTTCTGAATTAAAACAGAAATAAGTGGCATAAAACACACCTTGGCTGTTCGACGCAGGCTCTTCAGAATGTTCCTCTTTTTTGGGTCCTCACTCTCCTCATTAACGAGACTTTCACCTTTTAAAGTCCCAAAGTCATCTTCCTTAGACTTTGGAAGAGCTCCCATCTCATCATCGCTGCCTATGAAGCTTGTGCGAAAGCTGCTGAACTTGCCAAGTCTCTTGGAGCGGTCGCGGTAAAGACGAGGCTTCACCCCCGCTGCTGAGAACTTCCTCCTTCGCTCCAGAGAGCTGCTGTCTGCCTCGCTGTCTGAGCCATTTCCATTGGAGTGCATCCTGTTGGAGTTGCGGATGGTGATGATTTTGCCTTGTGTGCTGTCATGTGGTACTGAGTAGATGATCTCTTCATTGCTAGGGCGGGGTTTTGAAACAGCGTCAATGGGTTCGGCATAGTCTGAGGGATCATAGCCCACATCCCCACCAGGAACCCAAGTAACAGCAGAGGGCAGGGAGCGACGATGACCTAGTGTATCGATATATGGATTACGGCTCACCTTTCGGAAGTCAAAAGTGACACCCGGTTTAACTCTCACTTGTGGGGGTACTTTGTTGTTGAGTTTGTTCTCAAAGTCTCTGATATCAGAGATGACAGAGATATCACTGGAATCTAAGTCAGGCAGGTTGAAGCCCCCACCATGAGAAGTGAGTGTGCCATCATAGTATGGTGGTGATGGTTCAACATCATCCTCTGAATCCAGGAACATGGTGACAGGACTGGGAGAACTGCAGCGTGGGGAGTACACATTTTCATTGGTGCATGCTTCAGCAACATTATCGTACATGTGTGTGGCCTCCACAATGTTGCGTTTCTCTACTACTTCCATCAGAAAAGAGTGGAACATTTCTATCCTGTGCAGGCCTCCCACCACGCCCCCGGATCCACAAACCACACTATTGAAACGCCCCTCAATCTCATGGGCTAGCTCCTCCCCCTGGATCAGCTGTTCACAGGCATAGTCGCTGTCAGTGAGCTCTGCCTGGCTATCTCCCACTGCTAACAGCTGAACTGGGATGATGTCCTGGACCTCACACAAGAAGGCACACAGGGTCTCCAGGGAGGCTTTTCGGGAGACCGAGTACACAGCAATGTAACCGTGTACTAGCCTGCTCTTCCGCAAGGTGAAGGAGGCGTGGTATGAGAGCAGAGAGAGCTCTATAGCCAGCTTGTGTCCACCAACTGTCTGCTCCAGCAGTACAGAGGTGCCACTATTAGACATAGGCCTGCAGTGCTGATGCATTAGGAAAGGGGATAGGAGCTGCTCAATGTCATAGGAGTCTCCACACATTAAGCACATGACAATGCGAAGGTCTGCCTCGGGGACTGGCTGATGAGGAGAGTCTCGGAGACCTGGAGGCTCAGGGAGGAGGGGTGGGGAGCTGCTACTAAATGATGTGCTCCTCCTAATATCCAGAAGGCCCCTCAGCACCTGGTTGATTTGGGTCTCATTGACATTATGGCCATAACCCACACCAGGGGAGGCAGGGTCTAAAAAGCTACACTGCAGTCTCCTTGCAACCTGCTGTCCCTGTGTTATTAGGTTTAAGGCAGTTTCTCCACCTATATCCACATATGATCCTACGCCCCTTTTAGTGACTAAAAGCAGTGATGTTGGCAGCTGTGCTAGCTGGCTATCCCGTCGACCTAGAGTTGATTCCCTAAGTCGTTCAAGGCTTTCAACCACATAGGAGAGAGACTCTTTTGAATTATACAGACACAGACATCCGTGAGGGGTGAAAGTGGGGGTGCTGAAGGAATTTACTGGAAGACGTACATTTCCCTCAATAGGTCGCAGTGTCAATTCATACATCTTCCCGTCTAACACATACCAGTCATCATTTGTGCAGAGAGCCCTAATCTCATTGGCAAATTCTCTGGCAAGTCCATCCTTCCCTAGTATGACAAGGTTAATTCTGTCAGCCTTTGTGTCCCCAAAATGAGCTTTCACATCAAAAAAGGGGTAACACGTGGGGAAACGTGAAACTAAGATTTGTTCAATCTTAGAATCTCCGCAGTGAGGACTGCTAGGGCAAGTCTCCTTGGTAGGGTGATAGACAAAGTGGATATGTTTCAATACTAGAGCATCTCTTTCAGCAGGAAGCTTTTGTAGCGCCTTGAACCTCTGTTCCTCCCCCAAAACCTCCTGAATTGCCCCCATCTTCTCCTTGCTTGGCTTGGCATCCACCTCAAGCTCATAAAAAAGCTCAGAATACTCCAGTAAGAGCTCCTGGAAGTCTTCTTTAGCACGGTCAATGATCTCCTTCTGATGGCGGTTGTACAGGTCTAAGTACTCTGGCTCCTCAAGCCACTGGTAGAACTCTTCATTCATGATAAAGCTACGGGCCTCCTCCCAAGGTTTGCCAGGTGTGACAAAGGGGGAGGAAGCTAACCTCTGCTTAAATTCCAACCTCATCTCTGCCCGTCTGCACTCATTACGCAGATGTTCCAGGTGGGCATTAAATATTTCCTCTGCTTCAGCAGTTTCCAGTAGGTCTGAAGGTATTCGTTCATCTTCCATGTTATCAATGTGAGATGTATCCTCCCATGGTGAGTCCTCCAGAACAACAAACCAGTGGGCAAAGTGCTGCTTGGACTCTAGAACCTTCTGTACCCCAGACCAGCTCAGCTGATCTATCTCATCCAGATCAGGCACCAAAGAACTAAGTGCTAAAGGAAGAGTGCTTAAGTATATTTTGCGACGCCTCTCAATATGTTCCTGCTTCAGACGATAGACATGTTGTTGAAAAAGCTTCTTGCATTTAGCCGTTCCCTCCAAGAACACATATTCTTTGTACTCTGGGGATGTGTTCATGCGTCGACTGGTGTTTAACCAGGTTTCATTATGATTCTTTACTATACGGTTGATAAGCCATTCATAGCGATCCTTGGCAGAAGCTATCTGCTGACTCTGGAGCTTTAGGGCTTCAAAATAAGGAATGATCTTGGGCTTGCCCCTGCTCTTATCAATTAGTTGAACCAAAGTGAGGAAGGCAAGGTCCACATTTATATTTGAGCGTGCAGATGTCTCAACTACTGGTAGACTCTTTTTTGTGATAGCAAAAGTATGCGCATCTTTGATGTAGCGCTCAACTCCTTCATCACATTTGGTGAGGACCAGCACAATGGGCTTCTTCGTCTTACTAAGCTGACCATACAGATTAGTGACAAATTTCAGCTGGTCATCAAAGTTGCGGTTCATGCCACGGCTGACATCAACGCAAAGCAGGAATCCATCAACCTGCAGCTTGCCCTCCGGCATTTGTTTTTGCTCAAAGTCTTGCTCCAGACCAAGCTGGTCTGTACAGAAGTACATGAGCTTCTCTGCTGAAGCTAGCTTGGTTGCAGCTGCCCGTTTGATATAGGGCTGCATAGCAGTGCTACGATGTGGCTGAAATGTCTGGTCATCAATAAATTCAGTTTGCTCCACAACATGCATCCTGCAGTCAGGCCCCTCCTCCAGAACCCGTGACACCTCCCCCCAAAACAGAAAGTGATCATTATTAACCACTCGACCCCCAAAGTCACTGGTGCTCAACACTGATGTGTGATCCAGGTAGAAGTCATCAGCACTAGGACGCACAAACCTATTACACAAGCAGGACTTGCCAACCCCGCATTGCCCCTTCTCTTTCTCTGTTCCTGACAATCCCACCACAATGAGGTTGTAAATGGGCGAGCGGGCATCTTGCTTTTTCGCCATCATAGTCTGCTGACGCTCATCCTGCCATAAACAGGCACTGTAGAAAGGAGTTCACTTGAATGTTTGTCCATAAAGTTGCTGATCCACAGTGGAGATCAGATTTCACTTTCTTCTGCCAGGCTTCGATTTTAATAAATAGCAGCGCAGTGATATTAGCTGAGGGTTCCTTCATTCATTCCTGACATGAATCAGATCCTGTCAGGGAAAAAAAAGACAAAGAAATCAGACAAAATGGGCAACCAACAAAACTATATTTGAAATAAAATGAGAAAAAGATGAACAATTGGAAAACCACCAATGGGGCAAATACCAGACCCTTAACCTTAGAATATGTAAAATAATAATATATTACTGTCAAAACATGCTACTTTATGTTGTAATGGACTTTTAGTGAGGATGTTATTGACAGCAGTTTTGCTAATGAAATGTTCAGCCCCTGTGAAAGTCTGTCAGCTTGCATAAGGCCTTTTCATACTTCTATCTTTAACATCTGAGTGATCTGAAATAACAAAATATGACAATGCCAAAAGGCCCATTGAACCTCTCAATGGTGAAGGTTGGGTATAATGTCTAATATTAACCAATGCTGGCTCTTTGATTCTTTATTCTGAATTCATAACTATGGCCTTGATCATGTGTCAAATCTGATCAATCATTAATTGGAATATGTGTGAAATCACTACATTAATGTTATTACTATACACACTGAGTTGTTATCAAGCACTGCTGTACTTTTTGGCATCATATCCAGCCATCAGCAAAAGCATAATGAAGACAGTGTGACAGGACCAGCCAGTCATACACAGTATGTCCTGACAGGGGCCATAGTACAAGTAATGACCACACTAAGGTAAACACAATAGGAGGCACACTGATTTTTCCAAAATTCATCAAACTGCAAATTAATTGTCCATTATGATGCTGCAGCTATTATTCTCACAGCTGAATTAATATGCTGATTATTTTTTCTCAAATAAAGTGTTTTAGAGAGCCCATCACGCTTTGCCTGAGCCCAACATGATATGTGCATTTGATTTTGTTGTTACTGACCAACAGTCCAAACCCCAAAAGATAATCTATTTACTATGACAGAACAGTAAAACCAGCAAATACTCACATTTGAGAAGCTGGACCAGTTTCCAGCAGTTTCACTTTAAATATGACTGACAAAATATGACTAACAAAACTGTTTCCAATCAGTCATCTTATTGATGAATCAACTTATCTCAGCTCTGGTCCACTCGTCTGATGATAAATTCCTATATCAAACCATATCAAAATGATAACACTAACCCTAGGAGAGATGTTGGGAGTGGTGCTCTTTAAAGCACCATGTCAGCTGATCAGTGAGTGGGGTGACAAGCATGAAAATGACTATGTTGTGGGCACCTCAGCTTTTCAACCTCATTGAAACAGCAGCTATCAAAGACTAAACAGTGAATGAATGAAGGACTTGATAACAGAGTCAGATACATGTTCAATCTATGCCAAAGGACACAGAACTTCCTCCTCCTGTTAAGACATTTAATGTTCCATTATTATAGCATTGATTAATGCTTCCATTATTCTAGCACTGATGCAATTCTGAACAGCCAGCTCATAATTTCTACATATGGGCAAAAATGCCAAACTGCAGAATTTCACTTAATGTGGATTATAATTCACTGGAATTAAACGATATGACAAAAAGAGGAATTGTAGGCTGTTAATGAAATATCCTGTCACATGTAGTGGCCACACATTAGCAGCTCCGGCAGGGTCAAAAGCAACCATGGGCTCAGCTGAGCTAGGCCTGATACCCAAATGAACAGACAAGTTTTTTTTTGTTTGTTTTTTTGCAAATAAAAACTAAACTGCCCTGTCCAGCCGGAATCAAAACTGTTTACCAAAGCCCATCTTCAAGCAATTTCATTCACATAACCTACGAACGGCGAAAAGATCTGCGTAACGTTACATGTTTTGCAAAGGATTAACAGTTAACATGGGCTTTAGGGTGCACAGAGAGGGGCTGACCACGCCAGGCCTGCTGACTACATAATGAAATCGCGGAGCCCAAATCTGAAATAGCCTACCTTCTCCAAACCGACAGACAATGTTTCAAGGGAATTTATTTACCCAGCTGTCTAGGGTGTAGCACTCGACAGCTTCACCAGGAAACAGATCACAAAGACGGGGAGAGAGCATGTAGGGTACATACCATCGCATTTCTCCCTCTCTCCTCTTGCATCTGTCAGGCCAGCGCTTGCCGCAGCCCTCGCCGCCTGATGTGCATGAGCATAAAGCCGCAGAGTACACTGTATTGTCGTCTCAATTCACGGATAACACTGATAATACTACAACTTGTGCAATGGGGTAATTTGATTTAAATATCCATTACCCACGCCTGGATTCTCGTGTTTAGCATCACTGTTTTCGTTGCGATTAAACACGGGGAAGGAAGAAATAAATATCCCGAATGATAGAACAATCCAATTCTGTTCTTGCAAGGGTTTTTTCCTCATGAGAAATTCGGGCGTATGAAAATCTGCTTAGCCGTCTTCTTCTCGGTTCACCACGTTGCTTTTTCAATAATTATTCTGTCCATTGTTGTGCCCACATAATGCTGGGCCGGTAGCGCACACGAGACAACGGTGAGTTTGTTGAAATCGCCGTGGTGTTTCGTCTGAAATATGCTTCCACTGCAACAGAAATTGTTCATGCCCTGCTCAATTTGTGAGCAGATTGCGTGTGTGAAAGTGGTATTTCTGCCAGCTTTCCGATAATGGCGGCGGCCCTCCTCCCCGGACCGAGTTCGCCTCTTCTTTTCTTTGGGAAAAGGGAGCTGTGGAGACAGAGGCAGCGGAGAGAGGGACTCACCCAGCGGCGCCCTCACACAATTGCAGCAGGTCGGTCCTCAGCTGCTAGCTCACCACTATACTGCATATGCGGGGCTCGTTACTCGAAAGTAATCGATTTCTGACCAGTCGGTGCATATTTCCAAAGTATTGCCACATTTTTTGTTCCATCCTGGGCCGACAACAGCCATTCGTTTTTGAGATATATACCTTTCCGTTAAAAGAAAATGCGGTTTCATCCTCTCCCGCGACCTTTGCTAAAACGTCCAGAGATTAGCTAACGTTACTGCGCGTGCTATGAATCCCATTGAAGGTTACGCCGACAGATGTCCCTCGTTCCTGCCAGCTTCATGGTTACAACAGTATGACTCAAAGTTGAAGCTAGGTTTGAAACCTTTGACTCAGGGAAAGTAGCTTACAGGTTTCAGGACGACGTAAACTCTGTTTTCATATGGTTAAATAAACTTTAAGTGAAGATTTATGTGTGATATAGCGTTAACGTTACAAGTAACGTTAGGTAACGTACTGGCTAATTTTCACTAACTAGCTAAAGTATGATTTTATCTTATACTAAACTCCATAAAGTAAACTTATTTAATTGTTGGAGAGGATGGTATTTAAAATGTGCTGTTATTGCTAGTGTTTAGCTAACCAGACATGTTAACTTAAATGTGGTATAACCTGACTTTTTAATGCTAGTTAGCATAACATTAAAGTTTTAGCTGTTAGCAGTGACATCATCAGTTATGCTGTTAGATTGATGGGAAACACTCGTCATGGACCAAAGAGGCAAACTGGTAAACTGCTACACTGGACAGCAAGTATTAAGTGTATTGTTAAATATTGTAACTTTACGTAAGCAAATACAACCTTTAATTTGAATGATGAAGATGAATAAATCACAACAAAATTTTATGCAGTTGGATATGTAATTATATGCTATTGTATCACAAACAGAAACTGATTAAAGTCCAGTAGTGAAAGAAATACACAGAACTGCCTGTAGGTAAAAATTCCCTATTGTTCCTTCACTCAGAATCCTACTAAGTAAAAGTTCAGTGGGATTATAAGCCAAATTTACCTAAAGTATCAAAAGTAAAAGTATTTGTTTTGCAGAAGTCTAGCCATTGTGTATGTCACATTATTATCTGAGCTGTTATTAGATTGCTAATAATGATCCATCTATGTGTAATGTTACTTTTGTAGATAGCTGTTGGAGGTAGATTAGTCCAGTAGTTCCCTATTTAGGGGTCAGGCACCTAAAGGGTCACAAGAGAAGTCTGAGGAGTTGTGAGATGATTAATGGGAGAGGAAAGAAGAAAAAAGGTTCTAATGAACCAATCCGTTTTTAAACCAAAAAAGTTGAGAACTTCTGGCTTAATCTTTAGCAATTCATTTTAATTTAGAAGTTTGTAGGTTTTTTCCTGAAGCTGCAAGATAAATGTAGCACAGTAAGTACAATATTCCCAAAGGTCCAAAGCAAAAGGAATATCACTTCAACAGAAATTGTATTTCAAATCATCTAGACAGCAAATTGTAGTGCAGGTGAACAAGTTAAGTCTAATAAGTTGGCCTGTACACATTCACAGTGTGGTACACTACCATTCAGCTCTTCCACCTTTAACAGAGGCTGGCATCAGTCATCAGCATCATATCTAATTACTTTGTGCAGACCATTAACTTCAGCAGTGCCGCCTCCTAGTGGATTTATAGGCTATAAACTACCTGAAATTTTCTATCACCTCTGCAATGAAGGCTTAATGCAGTCACAGTTTTTACTTTCTATAAAGATTACAAGCTTTTTTTTTTCCAGAAAGGACCTTTGCTGTGTTGTAATTTTATCCATCTGGATTCAGCGGTTCCCAGTGGGAGTGCATTTTGTCTGGGCGTCTGGGAAAAGAAAATCAGCCTGGCAGTGGATTGTGTACTCTATGAGCTTCACCTTCAGCTGCACAAGTAACCAAAGTTGTGGCCAGCACCAGACTGCTACCGGAGGGGGATATGGAAGAAAGGGTTCACTGTTCAATTCCAGTGTGGCTTCATGCACCTTGATCGTTAACTACGACAAGGTAGGTATATATATGTATGTATCTACGTGTTTATGGTATATTACAGATATGCATGCACATTATACAGTATTTGAATGTGTTTACAGTATTTGTATTTGTGTGTTTGCATATGTGTATATTTTTTGGGTGTCGTGACAATGTTCTTGCTGCCATTCTGTTGATGATTTTAGAATTACCCTGTTTAAAAAAAATTGAGTGTTAAACAATGGAAATTTTTGTCTGTTTATGGCACTAGCTGAAAAAATTAAGCAGTCATCAGACTAATTAGGATTCATCCAGGAACCAAATATAATGGCAATCCATCCCTTTCATAAAAATAGAGGCATAGGAGCCAGTTCAGTGTAGTTGATATTACTACCACTAGGCAGAGCCCTAAGCCTTAGTATAATTCAGAATGTCAACAGGAGTTGATTTAGTCATGCTTGTTACTGTCCCAGTGATCATGCAAGAGAAGTTACATTATTGTCCTGAAACCTCTTCCTCATCCTCTTCCTCGTGTTTGTTATCATCAAGAGAATGAGAATGTGAATTTCCCTTGGGGATGAATAAGGTATCTATCTATCTATCTATCTATCTATCTATCTATCTATCTATCTATCTATCTATCTATCTATCTATCTATCTATCTATCTATCTAAGAGAAAACAGACTTAAGATTACCACAGTGGTTGTTTGTTTCTTTTTTGTTTCTGAATTCCTGCAACATCTGCAAGTGAGTTTCCACTGCTCATTGATTCATGGGGTTTTGTTTTACACCTTGATCAATTTAGAAAGTAGCCATTGTGGTGTAACAGGGATCTGGGGGATGAAAGGCAGTAGGGGTGAGAACGGGGTGAAATGGACAGCAGATGGGTGCTGAGAGAGCTCAGCACAGATGGACAATAGGTGGGAAATGGCATCTCTACCAAGGACATAATAAACAGTCAGGAAGCTAGGTTAGATGAACTTCATAATAACTTTACACTGAAGCATGAAGAATGCAATATAACAGATCAGAGATGGGAAGGAAAGAAGAAAAAGAGAAATAGACAATTTGACTATGAAGTTGGCATGGTAGCATTTAGATGAGATAGATAGTTTCTAAAGATTATATCTGATACCCACTATCTAATTTATTCTGACACATATCTTGTCTATGTGATGTGCATGTGTGTGCCAGAGAAAGAGAGAGAGAGAATCAGAAGAAAGGGAGGAGAAACAGCCCATTTTCCACCCCGCCCACATAAGTCATCATTCCACTGTGATTCATTGTTACACTGAATTGGAAAACCTTAGCAATTTAAATAGAAAATGAGGAAAACAGAGGATTACCTCAAACTCAGACACTGTCACACAGGCAGTGAATGCATGACAGGAAGGTTATGCTAGGATTCTTTGGATTTTCTCCAAAATATGTCAGATGTTCAGAATTAGCCTTTTGAGTTTTTAATGTGATTAAGTGAAATTGAAGTCAGGCAGAGGGTTGTATCTGCGAAAAAGAGAAAAGGGCAGGAGGGATTGTCTTAAATCTTCTACTGTTTTGTTATTGACTTTGACAGAAGTGGATGTAGTGACAGTTGAGGGCGTGTAGCCTGTTCCTGAGAGGAAGTTGGTTTGAATCAATCAACTCAGTGCGAGCGTACATATTTTAATAGCAGTTATAAGTGTTAGATTCCAGATCAACACCTTAGGTTCTTTGCATTTCAAAGTAATATAGGAAGAAAATCATTGAAAGCAAGTGATGTAAACATGCAGGAGTTCGAGCTAAAATATAGAAAGGTATAATTTACATCACAACTGAGCTCAAACAAATGGTCATGGAGGAAGACCCTGAACATGAGGAAACGACCAGAAGGAAGGAAATCCTTCTTACAGGAACTTGCAAAACAAAGATAGGAACACATATTGAAAAAACTCAGCTGGAACATAAGGCAGGAGGATATGCCGTAAGCTCAGGTGGTGAAGATGCACTCTACAGTGGAAATGTAGTTTCTTTCTGATTGACTCAAGTGCCTTTTATTTCATTTGCAGTAAGGTTGTGCCAGATGCTGTTAGGTGTAATGTAAGCAAAGTATAGAAACCACATGTGTTAGGAGAGTACCCTTATGTTTTCCACATGCATGTGGTTACACATGCTATGTCTTGGATGCCCTTCAAAGGTAAAACAAAAAGTGCTGCCAGCAATCTATCTGCACTATATTCTGTCTGAGATGTCTGTGCATGGTTTTGACCTCAGAAAAATATGTCAGGTTGACTTTTCTGATGGCTCCAGAAGAGTAGGCCCAAATAAGACTAAGAGATATCCAAACACGCCCAACTGTGAGGTTTTTGTTAACAATCATCAGAGGATTAAATGTGTAGTGTATTTCATTTGTAAATGTTAGCCTGGGAGCTGTGTTGTTAATGGCAGTAGCTGCTGTGTGAAGGTCCAAACTGAAGACACGGTGCACAAGACACCTACAGTAACTGAGAGAAACCAGTGCCTGAGCCTGAAGTTCACAAGTGAGCACCTAATGGCCAGGCATCGACAAATGCTGATCCTGACAACATAAAGTGTAGTTCGTTCAACATACTGTGCTCATATTTCAAAAAACATATATCCTAACAATAGGCACAATAGTTCAGCATGCATTCATTTTCATGTGTTTACTTCAGAAACATTGAAACCAAAAATACAGGACATCCTGAAGCACACAGACCACATAACCTCTTGTCCAGAATATTTCCTCAATGCACTGTGTGGCTTTGATAGGGAGACATAACAATACCTACCACTCTGCTGTGGTCAACTTTTCTTTGCAAACGAAATGATCAAGTATCGTCTCATTGTCAGTGTTTCTTTTGATTTTTGCGCTCTATACAAAATTGACCTGCACTGACTGATCATTTGAGGTGATGCTGGCATGAATCAAGTATAATGCAGTGAGGTATCTGAGCAAAACAAGGGGGCACTGAGGCTGCATTTTCAGAAAGAAAAATTGTGAGAAAACATTAGAAAAAAAAGTTGTGGGAACGTAGGGCAGACCTGACAGGACTGCTTACCATATATAGTGAAAGAGGCAGGGCACCAGAATGAGGTTTTGAGTGACACCACTTGGAACAAGATGTTTAACATAGTTTAATGAATGTGACAGTGTCAATTCTCCCCCAGTTCTCTTCATGGGGGTAGGGAGGGAGCAGCATGGAGATTTTTTTTCCTCCTCAGTTTAACTATTGAGACAGCCAGAGATTGAGGAAAAAAGAGCAAGAGACTTTCTCCATCTGGGTAACATTATTCAGATTCCTCAGTGTTGGATATTTGATGATGCTGGCAAAGGAACGGGAGTGAGGCGTGGAGACAGAATGAGGGAAAATGGGGTGAGAGCAAAGATATGGGGAGGAAAACCAGAGGAGGCGCTGTTCTCTCAGAGGGACGATGTAACCCTGACTGCACTCCCCAAAAATGCCTAGAACGGGAGGGAACCAAAGCAGTGAGAAATCTGATGGTCTGTGCATTATTGTGTTTAAATGTCAGATATCTGCAGTGAGTGGTATTATGATGTAAGTTATTTCATCAACAGTGGCAGACAGCCACGAGGAGCCACACAGTCTTGCTGGTGAAACACCCCCCATAACTCACATCCCATGTGAATCTGTCTCAGCTTGTGGGAGAAAAGGGTGGGAGCAAGCTGAACAGGGAGGGAAGGAAAGAAAGAATGTACTGAGATCTCATCATGTGATATCTGTTTTTTTCTTCCCCTCTTTTATATAGCTGCACAGTGATTACAAGTTTGTAGTTTGGGGCTCTTAGCAATTTTTTCCAGACCCTTTCAGCTCTCTGTTTCTCTGGCTCTTTTTTCTTGCATGATCCAATAGCTTACTTTCCCTTGACGTGTTTTTTTTTTTTTTTTTTTTGTCCAGTTGTGTGACGTGTGAAAGGAGTTCCTGCCCTTGTTTCATGCAGCATAGTTTAGTGGGAAGGAGCGAGGGACTCACAGAGAGGCGTACATAAACTTGACCTGTCAAAGGGAAGATGAATTGAAGGTATAAACAAGAGAGGCTGTTGGTGTTTTGGACTGAGTGTATGTTTTGTCCTCACAGGGGACTAAGACGAGGAAGAGAGAAGACGAGGAGAAAGAGACTAAAGCTGAGAAAAGAGACTGAAAGTGACTTACGTGGAGGGAGAAAGAAGAGGATAAGTTACCCAATTCTGTCGCTCGGAGGCATAGGTGGATGAAAAGTTACAGTTGAAGAGTGTTTGACACGGGAGGAGGAGCACCACCCTTCGGGGGGGACCACCAGTTCAGCCTTCTTCCAGCAATAACAGGACAGGATGAGGTACCAAGGCAGGGTAAGATCCTGACTACTATGATGCTCCTTGTTGTGTTTTCATGTTTAAATGCTGCACGCTGACTGGGATGTGTGTGTGTGTGTGTGTGTGTGTGTGTGTGTGTGTGTGTGTGTGTGCGCGCGCGCGCGTGTATGCATGTGCGTGTGTGTATGTGTGCATGCATGCGTGTGTGCGTGTGCGAATTATCTGTTCTTACAAAGTGAAGCACAAGATAGGTTCCACCAATTTACTGTGTTCACTCATGGAGGGAAAAGCAAAACAGAACAATGAGTCACTTGGAGATTTTTTTTGTGTATGAGTCAGTGTGTATTTTGGTTTTTGTATAAGCTTTAACCCAAGCAGTCCAGAGGATGAACTTGGTATTTTTCCACCATATCCATTACTGGCACATTAGGGGTAGAGAGCCAGCTGTGGTACCGGAGCAGCTCGTCCTGGGACAGAGTGGTGGGGCATGCCTTATAAGGAAGACAGTCCGAATGTAGTCGGCCCAGCAGAGCTTAGTCATGGGGCCAGGAGCCAAGTCGCAATGTTGAGTTAGCCTCCTCACTGGTTGTCACTGCTGCTGCACCTACAAACCTGCAGCTTTTACTAAAGTTCCCTGGTACTCAGTGTCAAATCCCCCATAAAGCACTCAAGCACTCCTGGGAGCCTATCAGTTAAGATTAGACTCTCTCTGCTATAACAACCAAGCATGAGGTCAGTTCACTGAAAACAAAGCTGCAAGGATTACCTTGTATTGTGCTTATATCTCTGTCCCCGACCTGTAGCTCTCAAGGTATCACAGCCACAGTGTGTCCATAAAAATGATTTGCTCTACCACAGCAGTAGCAGTGTCTCTATGTTTTGGAAGCAAGGAAGTGTTTTGGATGAGGCTTCACATGATTAAAAGACCCCCCCCCCCCCACATATTATGGTGATAAAATAAAGTTAAAAAAATATGGAACTCATGACTGCTGAGAGATAGCTCCTTGAAAACAATGTTCGCTGTGTTTTTGAGTTTGTGTTTTGTTGCCTGGGAAGTCCAATGTTCTAGTGTCCGTGTAATGCTGTCTAGAAAAAAATCAAGTCAGCATAACAAGACTGTTACACAATTGTGGATGTTTAGTAGACACTGTCAGCACAGCAGCTACTATACATCTTAATAAAATCGCAGTTGAACCAAAAAAGGGTATGAGATCTGAGAAAGGTGGAATGAGATTCACGCCAAAGGAGTCTGTTCAGAGCCAGGTAGTGCTGGTCACTGTCACATGATATGTAATTATCTGCAGCCACACTCACCAATAAAATTCAGACTAAAGCAAGTAATATTCTTGAGCAATTGGCCACAACTGCACCTTCATGGGATGCCCCACAATCTAAAGCTGTTTAAGGATAATTGTTAGTCTGCACTGCGAATTATTCCACTTTTGCTGAGCATGAATAAAAGTGCTAATTTCTTGTTGACCAGGCATACCAAAGCACATATCCTCACTGCTGGATACAAAAGCATGCACAGCTGCTGACACCGACATAGAAACACGAAGCAGCATCCACTGAATGCCTGTCCTTAACCTGACCTTAACATTCCTTAGTTGTATCCTTTGGAAAATCTGACTGTGAACTGTAATTACTATCTGTAGGAAGCCCACCTGCAGGAGCGGGAGAACAATACTCCAAGGTGAAACAGAGGGGAGGGGGCTGCAGTGGAAGCATCCAGTGACTTTCCTTTGCTCTCACTTCTTGGCTATCTTCCACTGTTGTCCTCTTGTTTTTTTAAGGATTTTCCTGCATCCAGTGTTCAGAGATAATGACCTTTTACCGGCACTAACCAGCCAAATGAGACCCTTGAGAGGCTCTTGCATTCAAGAAAAACAGAAGTCCTGTGGAAGTCTAGCCCCTTTGTTCCACTTTCTGCTTGTTTTTTTTTTTTTTTATGAATGTGTAAAAAGAAACAGCAAGGCGTCACTCATAAATGGATCTGTGATACTGAAGATAGAGTGCAGCTGGTTTGGCTCAGATGTAGTGCATTAATTACACACTTTTTGGATATTTACCATCAGTAAGTATTGACTGCTGACATTTTTATCTCTTTGTTTGTATGTGCACATGCCTGTGCATGTGGTTGTATGTGTAATATGTTACTTCAGGGCATATCTCACACTTTCACTCTGCTGGTAATTATTCCCTGTCTGCACTGTGATGTTTGCCATCACAGTGGGGTTGACATGTACACACACTTTCCCAGTGACATTAGTTAAATCCTGTCTGGTGATATCGAGCTGTTGTGTACTGTACATACATCATAATGCACTCACTATTGCATAATAGTAGAGTCGATCTTGTCTTCTGTTTATCATTTGGATTCCTTAAATGTCTTCATTGTTTAAGCTTGGCAAGTCTCGATGGGACTGTTCCTTCTTGGTGTGTTTACACAGTTGTTTTGGTGATGTGGTCGGGAAGTCTCGAGTCATTTGTCCTAATATTTTGAAGATCTTTAGAAAAAACGTATTGTCTGTCTTCATAAATGGATTATATCTCGTGATATAATGGGACAGTTATTGTCATACTGAGAACCAGATGTTAATGCTTTCGTAACTGGGTGAATGTAGCATGCCTCAAATGAAGTGGGAATAGATCTTTTGCGCCCCTTGCTGGTTTACAGGTGTACTTACATCTATTTGAAAGTTGTCAGAACAGAAAGCTTTTCTCTGCACAACTGTGGAAGGTGCTTCATTTCTGTGCCTCTCTGTTATCTTCCTCCTACTCTTTCTTTCTGCAGGAGGTGGATATTGAGGGAAGAGTGCGCCTGGTGATGGAGAGTGCCCTGACTGCCCGGGACAGGGTCGGGGTGCAGGACTTTGTCTTGCTGGAAAACTTCAACAGCGAGGCAGCCTTCATAGAGAACCTCCGCAGACGCTTCAGAGAAAACCTCATCTATGTAATGAAGCCAATTTTCTTCATATGTTCCACAACATTTCAGTTGGTGTGCTGAAACATACTTGAATGTGTTCTAATGTTTTGGCTCAGACGTATATTGGCTCCGTGTTGGTGTCAGTGAACCCTTACAAAGAGCTGCAGATTTACTCCAAGCCGCAGATGGAACGTTACAGAGGGGTCAGCTTCTATGAGATATCGCCTCACATGTGAGTCACTTCATCCTCAGACATTCCTTCCACCACACTCCTCTAGTGTCCACTGCCTGGCTAATGATCATATGGCATGAGAACCGTATATTACTTAATTGGTTCTCAGTGATTAAACAGGATTTATTGAGGCACGGTGCGTCTGGGTATGTGTGTACCATATGCTTTAAAATGGAAACCTCCACACAGGTTTTCTATAGCACAATAAATATACAGTAAAATGGTACATAACTTCATGGCTGCAAAAATTATTTTTATTATCCATTCATCTTCTGACTTTTTTGCCAATACTAATTGCGTCTGATCTGCCTACCTCAAAACTCTCAGTAGAACTCTAACAGCTCTATGTGTGGACTGCCTCATCATGAAATAGAATATTTAATCACAAAAAAACTGTTTCACCTGCTTTATGTATAGTGACAGACTGGCTAATTTTATGAATTCTTATGATTTGTGGGGATATGTCATTTTTTAACACTGACAAATAAATCAGACAATAAGAAGAATGCAAACAACTGACTTTACAGTTGAACTATCATAATAGAAAAAATCCACTTCCCATTGCTTCTGTTAGACTGAAGCGTCTTTGTTCCACCACCACGTTTCAGCTGTAGGTAGTTCTGTAGTTGAAGCTGCCTTTGTGTTTTCCCTCAGCTACGCCTTGTCAGACAACACTTACCGAGCCATGCGGACAGAGAGGAAGGACCAGTGTATTCTCATATCGGGTGAGAGTGGAGCAGGTAAAACAGAGGCCTCCAAGAAGATCCTCCTCTACTACGCTGTCACCTGTCCCGCTAATCATCACATGGCTACCCTCGGTGACCGCTTACTGCAGTCTAACCCTGTTCTGGAGGTATTTCACTGTTGGCATTTCAAACTGAATGGCCACTATCACATGTTTATTTGTCTTTCGCAATATATGATATCTGCTTGACCAGAGAAATCGGAATTATCTCTTCACATTTGCATCTTATAAATATGTTTTGATGCTTTTCCTGTTTGACTTTGTTGTTCTATTGTTGCTCTTGATTTCATTTCCTCCCTCTAATTTCCTGGCTGTTTTCCTTTGTGCAGGCATTTGGCAACGCCAAGACACTAAGGAATGACAACTCCAGCCGCTTTGGAAAATACATGGATGTCCAGTTTGACTTTAGGGTAGACACTTCCTCTTTGGCTTTCTAACTCTTTCTAGTAACCATATGTGCTTACACCATACTGATAACAGCAGTTAGTTTAGTTATGTCATTGACATAGAAACTCAAAGTGCTGATCCTGCTTTTCAACAGTCACTGTCTGCTTACTCCATTGTGTGTAACTTCTCCTAGGGGGCGCCAGTGGGCGGTCACATCCTGAACTACCTGCTGGAGAAATCACGTGTAGTACACCAGAACCACGGAGAGAGGAACTTCCACATCTTCTATCAGCTTCTGGATGGAGGAGATGATGACTTGCTTAACACACTGGACCTGGAAAGAAACCCTCAGAGCTACCACTATCTGGTCAAGGTGTGTGTGGTGCAGATGTTAAACTGAGGTTTATGCAATAAAACCATCAGCTGCTGTGTAATATTTAATTGTCATCTTCAGGGCAACTGTCCCAGACTGAGCTCCGTCAGCGACAAGAATAATTGGAAAGTTGTGATGAAGGCCCTGTCTGTTATTGGATTCACGGAGGAAGAAGTGCAGGTCAGAAACAATAGCAGAATTGAATGATTTCACTGGATGTTGGAAACATCATTACTGTTGTGTTTGTCACTCATGTTATCTGGTTTACCACATTTGCCACATTAAAGTGGAACTCTTTAAATGGCAGAGTCATGGGAGTGGATCCAAGATGAACAATGTTCTTTCAGTTTCTATCATACTGGGAATGTTGTATTCCACCATGAATATGCCCACTGTTTGTTATCCTACTTTCTTACACTGGCCAAACATCACATTTCTTATCATCATGAATGCATTGAGAACAACTACACAAAATAGTGTTTCAAGTTTACACTACAGTGCAATTTATAGTGCAATCCAAACAACATTTTTGTGTCCTTTAGGCTCAGCAATTTTATAGGAAGTTTTGAATCCGACATTGTTTACATCAACTTCCAACCTCAAGCATTTGTGATGACCATTTAATATTAGTGGTATTTTGAAAACTTTTTCACTTAAAAAGAACAATATCTTTAGTCCTGAGTGTATATTAATGATATTCTCAATGACTGTCCAAACATTTATTTAGTTGAAAGAACAGACGGAGCATCTGCGAGGTTGTTGTTGTTAACTGTTTTTCCCGTGCCTGACCTCAGAAATTGCTGAATATCATCGCCAGTGTTCTTCATCTGGGGAATACTCAGTTTGGAGAAGGGGAGGAAGGAGACACTTTCATCACCACTGAGACTGAGATGAGCAATCTTACAAAGGTCAGAACAGTCCCACTAGTATCGTCAGATGTTCAAATATGCACAAAAACACGCAAGAAGGCATAGCTGAGAGCAGATGTGTTGTTTTCCAGCTGCTGGGTGTTGATGGCTCAGCCCTCAGGGAGGCACTCACTCACAAGAAACTCACTGCCAAAGGAGAGGAGGTGACGTTCTTTTTGTCCTTGTTCCTCATGTTTTCGGCAGCTTGGTGCGTATCGTGCGATTTTAAAATTTTGTGTCATTCCTGTGCGTTTCAGATGATCAGCCCGCTGAATTTTGAGCAGGCGGTGTCTGCCCGTGATGCCTTAGCCAAGGCTGTGTACGGTCGGACCTTCACTTGGCTGGTGGAGAAGATCAATCAGTCACTGGCTCTGAAGGTGCAGATACACTTCTGATAACAACTCAGAGACAGCAGTTGAAACTCCATCAACATACTGTGTTTTACTATTTATAGCATACTATATATTTTATATGTCATACAGGATGAGCTCTACCACAGCAGTAAGGGCTCCTCTGTTATAGGGCTTCTAGATATCTATGGCTTTGAAGTCCTACAGCACAATAGGTGAGAGTTGTGTCAATTTCCCTTTTCCCTGTCACATCATAATCTGCTTCTCAGCACGTGCATTTGATCTCATTTCCCTTATTTTGACCACAGTTTTGAGCAGTTCTGCATCAACTACTGCAATGAGAAGCTCCAGCAACTGTTTATTGAGCTCACCTTGCGATCTGAGCAGGAGGAGTATGAGACAGAGGGAATTGCAGTAAGTTATGTAATATGTAAGTTTCATGTGTATTTATTAATATTTATATTTCCATGCTAACACAACATTATTTTCCCTTAAATGTGTCCCTCTAATATCAGTGGGAGACAGTGCAGTACTTTGACAACAAGATCATCTGTGACCTGATCGAGGAGAAGCACAAAGGCATCATCTCCATTCTGGTGCGCATGACAACTCCTAGTCTACATGTTTGTCTCTGTACATGGTGTTGTCTTATAGTAGGACTTGTTGGTTTTTTTTTCAGGATGAGGAGTGCCTGAGGCCTGGAGAGACCTGCGATGTCTCGTTTTTAGAGAAACTGGAAGACACACTGGGAGGCCATCCCCATTTTGTCACGTAAGCATCATTTGGCTTACAGTAAAAGACTCTTCTAACTACAGCGTCTTCTATCAGCAATCCTATGTATATTTGTACATATGTGTGTGTGTGTGTCTTTCAGTCACAAGTTGGCAAATGGGAAAATTCGCAGGGTGATGAGTAGGGAGGAGTTCAGGCTACTGCATTATGCTGGAGAGGTCAACTACAATGTCAATGGTAAGCTGTGATTTATCACCAGATAAACCCGTTGACTATTTTTACATCTCTGCCTTTAGCATGGGTTAAACGTCATTCCCTTCTAAGAGGCAACATTAATTTCAGAGCATGTCCCACAAACCGCCGATTCCTTAATGACAAACTGCATTATTTGTCTCATTCAGGTTTCCTCGACAAGAACAATGACTCGCTGAACAGAAACCTGAAAGAGGTGAGGATATTGAAAATGGACAAGGTAGAGCCTCACCACGGCCTTTGAAAACCTCTGTGTCTCTTGTCATCGCTGAGCAAAGAGGAAGAGGGGGTCATGCCGTGTTGACATGTGGTTGTGTGGTTTGGTCTCTGTACAGGTCATGTGCCAGTCAGACAACCAGATCCTAAGGCACTGCTTCCGCAGAGAGGAAGTTATAGACCAGAAACGCCCAGAGATGGTGAGAATTATTATAATGGCTCTCTCTCTCTCTCTCTCTCTCTTACAGCTGTTTTTGATGTGGTTTTAAATCAAAGTTTTTCTGTGGTTTATATATAATATATAATAAAAGATTTCCAAACTTATGAATACTTTCCCCCTCTTCCAAAAAAACCAACACATACACACAAATATACATGGAATTTCCCAGAGTTTCATGTTTTTGATTTGTCCTTTAGGCTGCCACTCAGTTTAAAAACAGCCTGATGAAACTCATGGAGATCCTCATGTCTAAAGAGCCATCCTACGTGCGCTGTATCAAACCTAATGATGCCAAGCAACCAGGTACATTTTACATCTCGAACTATGAATTTGTTGTATATTGTAGTAGTCTCCTCAGTTTTCGTTGCCGCCTGTGCTGTAAACTAATTTCCGGCACTCAGTACAACATAATCCCAACACTTGCTTTCTCTTTTTATAGACATGTTCACTAATTAATTCGTTTGTGCTTGATTCTCCTCTGTTGTCCTTTCTCATGGAATTAATGCTGCTGTTAATAAAACTCAGCAATTCCTGCAGATGTTTGACAATAAAAGCCTCCCAGGCAATAAATTCTGCCCTGTAAAGCAGTTTAATGTGATTGAGGAAGTGTTGGGTTTGCATCAGCAACAAATAAGCAAAAAATATATTAAAAACATATAAAAAATGACACATAAAACAAGGAAATTAGAAATAAAGGCTGTTCTCCAATAATATGAAATAAACAAAGGTGTGGTTGTTTTTCATTTGAGGTAAATAAAGGTCTGACTCCCTTCTCAACAGCTTACTGTATATAATGTAATGTGTAGTGTATACTCTAGTGTAGTATGTGTGTCATAAGATTTGCCATGAGTGCATTATTGTCGCCAGTGAATATGATCCCTCCCTGCAGGAAGGTTTGATGAAGTTCTGGTCAGACACCAGGTGAAGTACCTGGGCCTGATGGAAAACCTGAGGGTGAGGAGAGCTGGCTTTGCCTATCGACGTCGCTTCGAAGCCTTCCTGCAGAGGTGACTGACCTTCTCTCTGACTCAGTGACTTGCAGCCTGAGTGACTATTCATTCTGCTCACTCTATGTTCAGCCCTCTGTCTTTATAATTTTACACAAATGGCTTTAGGTATAAACCCCTGTGTCCTGAGACATGGCCCAATTGGCATGGCAGACTCGCAGATGGTGTCTCGACACTGGTCAACCACCTGGGCTACAAAGCAGAAGAGTACAAACTGGGAAGGTAATGTATTGTTGTAGGGAGAGGGAGAGTACTGTATACAGTGCAGGAGGGTTTGGTAATAGCTTAGTGGGTACACAAATTATGGGGCCACCCAGACACAGTGCATAGCTGCAAACAACTAATACTTTGTGTACTTTCTGCAGGTCAAAAATCTTCATCCGTTTCCCCAAAACTCTCTTCAACACTGAAGATGCACTAGAAGCAAAAAAGCCAGACATAGGTAAGTAACAGTGATAAGGACTATAAACATTGTGGTGTCAGAAAATGAGAAAGGAAGCAAATATCTCCCAGTTAAATATTACCTGCGGGGGATAAATCCTACATTGATCTGAGTCAGCAGGACCTCTTGAACACCTCAATGGAAAAGCATAAATCCATTTACTCTTTGTTATGTTCCAGCTTTGACCCTGCAGACATCATGGAGAGGCTACAGGGAGAGAGCCAAGTACCAGCGCATCAGACATGCAGGTCAGAGCGCCTCCCACTGTTAACTCCCTCACAATTTCCTTCCTGTCCGTACAGGACAGTCTGACTGTCCCTAAAACTACTCACAGAAATGATCAGGCTTGATTACGTGCGTCTGTTTTATATTTTAATCATTTTGATGGATTTAAATTTTGGCACTCAAAACTAACTTCAAGTTATTCCTCAGCTGGAGTTTTACTTTCATTTGTATTTGATTTTTTCTATTGTTATATTAGGACCCTCTGCTTTGTTAAATTTATGTACATGCACATAAAAATACCTATATTTGACTTCAGTTCACATTTCCAGCATATCTTTTTTGTCCTAAGCTGCCTCTCTCAGTATGCTAAACTAACCTCAGGATGTTCTCTTTGGCTAGGTATTAAACTTGGTGTTAATATATGCATGTATGCGTATGTATGTGTAGTGATAGTGATCCAGTCTGCGTGGCGAGGGATGAAAGCACGCAGGAGGGCTAAGAAACGTCGACAGGCTGCTGACTTGATACGCAGGTGCTGGATTTATGCTTTGTTACAGTTTATTTCTCATGTATTTTTACCCGTGCGTTTTGCATGTAAAGTAAATTTCCTTCCTTGTATGTGTCTTATTTTCAGATTCATAAAAGGCTTCATCTACCGCCAAGAGGAATACTGCCCTGAGAATGAGTATTTCCTGGACCATGTGCGCTACTCCTTCCTCAAAAATCTATGCAAAAACCTGCCCAAGAACGTTTTGGACAAAAACTGGCCAACACCTCCTCCCTCTCTCGTTGAGGTACAAGCAGCCCGCAAATGAAAGAATGAATACAAATAAGAGTCTGTAAAGATATTAATGCAGCTTCTACACTGTCAACTCCATGACGCCCTACAGGCCTCTGAGCACCTGCAAAGGCTGCACTTGAGAAACATGGTCATGAAGTATTGCAGGAGGGTCCAGCCTGAGTGGAAGAAGCAGGTACTCACTATAGAAAGCATGACCTTACTTGCTTAAAAATAATAATAGTAAGTGTGCTAAGTTTTCATCTTGCATGATTTTTTCTTTGCTCTAGATGATGCAGAAGGTTGTAGCCAGTGAGATCTTCAAGAATCAGAAAGACAGCTACCCTCAGAGTGTGGGAAGGCTGTTTTTGGACTCCAGACTGGGTACATGTTGATTCTTTACCTCTTAAGAGCATACGGAAGGTGCACCAAAAAACACAAAATATTTACAAAGGTGTTCCTATTGCTTTCTATAGAACGTGAGCAAATCAGTCTCAAAGTGGTCCAGACCCTCGGCAATGACAAAGTGCAGGTGGGATTGACTTTTTTTCCTCTGTGACCATGATAATGAAAGTGCTACATAACCTCTCAGCTGCCTCACAGTAATGTGTCTCCTTGTGCTTCTCAGTACGGTGTTTCGGTCATCAAGTACGACAGGAAGGGCTTCAAGCCTCGCCCTCGCCAGCTGCTCCTCACGACCAACTTTGCTGTGCTGGTGGACAGGACCAAGATCAAACAGAGGATTGACTACACAGCTCTGAGAGGTGAGACTGAGGAGTGTATTGTGTTAAGATATTTAGTAATGTCCTTGAATCCATAATCACTGCCGAGCTCATGTTCATTTCTTTTGTATTTTCATTGCTGAGGGGTCTTTACTGTTGTGACAGTTGTCCAATTAAGTGTTAGTTAGTTCAGTGAGTCTCTCTCTTAAACAGGTATCTCTGTGAGCTCTCTCAGCGATGGGATGCTCGTGGTGCACATGCCCAGTGAGGACAATAAGCAGAAGGTACGGTTAGACTCAGCAGTCATCTCTGTTTAGTAGTGTGCAACCATGCAACCACTTTAAAGGCAGCTGTGTCTCCCTCAGGGTGACGTGGTGCTGCACTGCAGCCATGTGATTGAGCTGGTGACAAAACTAGCCATGATGGCCAGCAAAGTCAACTACGTCAACATCAGCCCGGGCAGGTAAGGACTGTCCTCCTGCTTCTCTATGGTGTTTGTTGCCAACCCATCAGTACTCATCTCCCTGTCCTGTCTGTATTTATTACCTCATGTGTGGCGTGCAGTATTAGGTTTGCTGTGGCTCGAGGCAAGGAGGGAATCATTGATTTCATCAGGGGGTCAGAGCTAAAGGTGGCCAAAGGCAAGCGAGGACATCTGCTAGTGGTGAGTCAGCGGCTGTTCTGCTGTCATGTGTGGAGCCTGCAGGGAGGAAGGGGTTTTTTAATATTAAAACACTTCGGCCAGCTGACTGTGTTCAATCTGATTTCACTCTGCAGACTGCCCCTCGGATCAACACCACATGAAGAAACAGAAAACAGCATCCGGACGAACAATAATCCTTTCAGCTAACTGGAGGATTGCCACTCATAAGTTGTTATTTGTTAGATTGCAGCCGGCAGGATGATGCCACAAGCACATTCAACTTACTTAACAGAAGGAAGATCCCTTTTTAATTCACACACATCATCATTATTACGAGAATGTTGTCAATGTTGCAATAATTACTGCTATTTTTTTTTTTTTTTTAAGATTAGAAAATCATAACATGAAGTCCTCACTGTTCCAAATGCTTCATCTCTTTATTGTCAGTCATACAAACCTTACACCAATATATTTAAATATATCAAATATAAAATGTCTTCTAATGTAAAACACATTATCTCTATATTGTAAGAGAAATAAAACCAACTACTTTGAAATAAATAGCATGTAATAAATATATTAATAAATAGTAAACGTATCTTTGGAAAGTCCCATAGATTAAGGGCTTGGGGGAGAAACAGGATGTTGGGAACTGTTCTCTCTGCTCTGGCAGCTCATTGCTAACTTGCAGTTAGAGGTAAGACAGAAACTCTGGGAAATACCCAAGAAAGCCCATAAATATACAGTAAATATCATGTAAAAGAAAAAAAAAAACAGCTTGAATGAGGGCTCCAAGTCAAGTATTGACAACTTTTAACTATAATTCCAATTTTCTGTTCGGTGCTGCTTGTCAGTTCAGCCTTTTTCTTCCTGTTGCCTGTTTGTGTGCATGTGCGTGTCGTCTAGGCGCCAGCGTTCTTTTTCGCTGCTGACTCATGCACGTTTTTTGAAGCCAGCAGGAGGAAGTCTCTTGCCAGCTTGGTGAGGTAAAGGTCTAGATCCCTCAGAATGATGTAACCCTCCACGCGGCTGTCCCACACCGTTTTAGAGCTTGTTTCTGGGTTTGAGGCCACCCGTGCCGGAGCAGAGGTTGGTGTCATCGAAGACCTCTGCATGTAGCTCATCTGGAGAAGAAAGCAAAACAATTTTTTATCAGACCTTGGTGTCACTTCCTCCAACGTCTTCACTAAAAAGAGAACAAAATGTGGGTGGATTTCAGTAAAAACACTGGATACCTGATTGCTGACTTGGCTCATCAGGTCCCTCAGGTCCAGTTGAATGTATTTGATGCTCTGAGGTAAACTGACCGCCTGTCCCACCATCTGCTCTTTCTCCTCCTTCTCCAGCTGCTTTCTCTTCCACTCCAGCATATTCCAGTAGGCTTGCATGTCCCAGAAAGCAGCATGCAGTCGTTCCGAGTCCTGAGCGCACAACAACAGACAACCACATGATTACATAATCACGAAGTTGCAACAACCCCCTTTCTGTGCTTGAAGTTCTAAAAGGGGAATTCCACTCAAATTTTTACAAGTTTTACATTCTGCAAGAACAGACTTTCTGACGATGTCATCAGGTTTTGTTTTAGAATCCCAGAATAGGAAAAAAAAAAAAGGATTTTGAAAAATCAAAACAATGGAAGAAATTCTCAGAAAAGTTTGAGACTGCTTTTGGCACAACAACAAGCAGACTGGTTTTCCACGGGGCTGTTTTGAAACACTCAAGCAGATACTAACCGTCAGCTTTAGCCAGCTGTAGAAATCTGTGGAAAGTGACGGCAGGTCCTTTAACTGCCGGCTTCTGTCTTCAAAATGCTTATTTCCCAACTGCTGCTCCTTCTGTTAAAGTAAAAAAAACAATTAATGATTTGTCATTAGGGAAAGCTAATGCTGGATGTGCACAGAGCTCACAGCAACAAGCCTGCCAGTCAGGACAGCAGAGAGCAGTTTTCAGGACTCACATATTTCTTCTGCAGCTGCTGGACATGGGTTCGAGTGGACCTGGTGAGACGAAAGGAGTTGTTGTATTTGATCCTCAGGAGGACTGGAGATGGAGCTGAAGAGTCCACACAGTTCAGCATACAGCAAAGGAGGATGAGAGCCTGCCACCAAACAGCCATCTGAAACAGAGACACGACCAGCGCCATGGGTTAGGTATCATCTGTTGTTTAAATCAGCGCGATCCAAATGTTGCTTGGCTGCTTTTCAGCTGTAAACTGGCTAAAATGTATCACTTCTGTTTGCAATACTGTAGAAGAAGATCATAAAAGTTGACCTACAGTATCACTTCCAACACAAACTACAGCATTACAGTCCCAGAGCCTCTTTATGGGAACTAAGCTCTCTATTTCCATACTTGGCCTCTAAAAGGAAGTCCATTAATATTTTGAAAGAAAATCCACCCCACATCCTCCAACACCCACCACAGACATCCCCATACAATCTTATGTAATTCAGTAACGCTACAGTTGGTCTGGTTGCACCAGCAACTCCTTTTAATATATTGTCTCTTGAACACCACATCACTGCTAGCCTGTTGCAAGCGGCCGAGTTAACTTTATCTTTCCCTTCAGGTTCCCTGTCTGTCTAGATTAATCTGTAAATAAGAGAAATCCTCTTTCATTTTAGTCATTTCGTTCAGTTGCATCATGTGTTTTTGTTGCAGCATGGCCTTTCTTGATGAGCCAGCATCTCTGTGATGAAACCATGACAGTGTTCTCTAATGATGTCTCCCAATTGTTGATAACAAAAACCGCACTTCTACACAAGCAGCTGAAAAGTTACTGGAACTGAACTGATTCTGAATACGAGGGCATATCGAGCATACAATAACACCGCAGCTGTTTGACAAGCCTCTGTCTGAAGTTTGACATGGACACAAAGTGTGTCCATGACTTAACAACACAATACTAATTATGCCATAAACACACTGTGCACTCTGTTCATCATGTCTCTACAGTTCCCTGCTGTTTTGATTTTATTTTACATAAACTCACATATCAATTCCAAACGTAAAATACAAATTATAGCTAGAAATGAAAAAAAATCATGTTTCCCAGGATGACACACATACACACACTCAAACCATCAAACTGATGTCTAAAGTTGTATTTTTAAA
This sequence comes from Chaetodon trifascialis, assembly GCF_039877785.1. NCBI lineage: Eukaryota > Metazoa > Chordata > Actinopteri > Chaetodontiformes > Chaetodontidae > Chaetodon > Chaetodon trifascialis. The sequence continues at coordinate 16,020,970 of NC_092071.1, read as the reverse complement.
TCGGGCTTACCTTGGAGGAGCAATGAACAGTGAACTCCAGTGAAACAGGAGTGAGATACCTTCATGCTATAGTGAGTACAGTTTATATATTTGTCATGCTCTTGCTTTCGGTTTCTGACAGATCTGGAGTTTTTTCTGTTCTCTCTCTCTCTCTCTCTCTCTCTCTCTCTCTCTCTCTCTCTCTCTCTCTCTCTCTCTCTCTCTCTTTCTTACTCTTTCTCAGCATCTTGTGGTCACCAGTGTGATTCAGGCAGAGATGAGTAAGCTGTTCAATAAGGAACCTAATGTAGCAGAAGGATTTGCTGTAACAAGCACATCTCAGTGTTTTTCTTTCTGTCTTTATTTGCAGGGATTGGGGATTCCAGTAACACTGATTAAATGTCTAGGCTGCCCTAGAATTCATATTATTTAACACATCACCTTTTTACCAGAATATGTCTAATTCTTTATATATACACGGAGCCACTGCTGTATTGCCTGCAGAGTTTCACAGCAAACTACAGGAGGCACAGAAGTTCAGTCTTGATTATGCATCTTAAGGGAATATTTCAGAAGTCTCATGATGCTGATGAGTAATTACTGACAGTTTCAGTCAATCTCACAAAAACAACAGGAAAACACACCAAAAAAGGCCCCATTAATCATGACACTCATCGCTGGACATTAATGTTTTATGAAAATTTCCAATATTAGGCCAATTTCTTTTCCTCTGTACTTCGCTGTCTCCATTCACATCTGTTTCAACCCATTTGTTTTAGCCTCCTTACTTAATTCTCAGTATGATTAAGGGTTATATGAGCTTGAAAGTGTATAGGACAGACCTTTTGTCAGCTTAATAGACACTTCGATTTGAGTGCTTGTCCTGACTTTGTCTAAATCTCATTTCACTGGAACTTGGTTCTAAAATTCTTAATTGACAATAACTTATGTTTTGAATGTGTTGCCTTACATAAAGCATTTGCAACTTGTTTCTTAAAATGTTCTATTCAAATAAAGATAAAGATGACATTATAACTGTTATTATCATTACTGTTGTTGTTTTTAGTGTCATATATGATAGTATGTGTTTCTCTGGGTCTGGAGCAAACAAAAGTTGAGAGGTTCCTGAGGTGTCATTGTTGCTCAAGGAAGATGGACATCCTGAACACCTTGTCATAACTTCTACCTGCCATTCATTTGACAGTAGGTTTCCATTCGGCCTTCGGTCACATCTCTAGGCTGAGCCTTTTTTTTGTGTGTGTGTGTAATCCTATCACGTTCTTTCAAAGTATTCTTGGTAGCATAATTGAAAGTGTATTTCTGGTTTTCCTTGTGGCTTAGGGAACAGCTCTCGCTTCCAAGAATTGCGCAACCATGAAGGGGTTGATCATTCTTTGGAGGTAAATTCCCAAGCAGATATAAGTCCACTGCGTACAACATGGGAAGTCACCCAACATTCAAAGGAATTACAACTGGGGAATATTCTGTTATCACATTGAAAATTAAAAACTGTACTGTGTTGATTAAAGCTTAGCTGTATTGATCAGTGAATTCAAAATAAAGTAGCTGAAAATGGGTCCTGCTCAGATGTGACTATCAGAATACTGGGCTGCTGATGCTCTTATGCCTCTTATCTGAGGCAGGGCTTTATTTGATGCTAGAGTCTGTGACTGACTCTAAATGGGTTCAGACACTGTCAGAATGAAGGCCTAAAAACTAACTAGCTGTTGTATAAAACATGTGAAAGTATACTAAATATGATTTAATGACCACAGCAGCTGTAAAATGCTGCTCGTCAACACTTCTACATGAACAGAACTAACAAAATGATTATAACTGCAATGTGTCAACACAAAAAGTGCTTTTCAAAAAAATTTTTGTTGCATTGTTTTTTCGTCTGTGGAGGATTCTTCATAGATTTCTTTTCATCAGGCATCAGTGAGAGGTAAAATGAGCAGTGTATTCTGTGGTTACCCTTAAATTTAATGACACATTTCTCAGTCAGTCAAGCCAGTTTTTGGAGTTAAAAGCTAAGAGTTTATGGTACATAAGGTTCAGGGTGCAAAACCAGGAGCGTTACTATGAAAGGTACGACATTAAACACATATCTCACAGTGGTGTCATTAAAAGTCTCACACTGTGGCTTTCCTTGTCTCCACATGCGCCAAGGCAGGGATGAAATCTGTGAAAATTCCTTTGAGATAAGCAATTAGTTTCAAAATATCCAAAAATCGAAATAAAATTCCTCCTCAATAGAAATACTAAACAGTTGCTTGTTTCAACCTACCTCTCTGTGGTGTAATGGTTTCACTTTGCATACCAGTGCCGGGGTTTTGCTCGACAACAGGAAAGTCTAGGCAGTTTCTTCGTACGGCACTTATGCAAAGCTGAGGCCATAGGTTGTTAGTGTGAGTGCTCAGGAGGGTTCAAAGCTCACTCTGCAACTATAAACTGTAAATAGTACAGTCTCTGATTTATATTTTATCACTTTCTGACTGTAGTTAACCTATCCTGTAACCCCCGAGATTTATGATCCTATTCATTCAGTGAATGTCCATCACATGCTGCTTTTTGATGATGGATACAGTATTCAAGTCTATGTTAGAATCATTGTCCAAAAAAGTATTTTCCCCAAAGTTTAGAATCAAGTTTCTTTTGAACAGCCATGCTGTGAAAGAACAAGCGCATGCCACATATATATATAAAGGCTTTCTTAGCATGTAATAGACCCACCGATCCACTTCAGGATACCGTGTCATTGTCACATTTATGAATGATGTATTATTTCCCAAGTGAATATTCCAGTGTCCACGCTAATGCTTATGATGCCATCTCATGTACCACTGCAAGCCAGGCCTTCTCCAGGTTGTGGGCTGCTATTGATGACCCCCAGGCCTCTTTCACTAACGTAACTGAGCTTGTTTAATAGCAATCCACTATCTACACTAGATTATAGAGATACCCTGTATGCTATATGCTCTCACTCCTTACTGTGAGTTATGTGAAATAGTGCCACGGGCATCATTCAGAAACTTGTGTTTTCATTTATGGGACCTTGAATGTCAAGAAAGTAAACATCCTTAGTTGAGTTCAAAGTGAAAAGCCATGAAATCAGCTCACAGGATGGGCTAGTTTTAAAAACTGCTTGTACCAACTGGGCAAAAACCAGTTTCCAGTACTAAGCACCTCACTACCATAATGAGGCAATACAAACTGCAATTAGAGGCACTCATTCCTCCAAGGGACTACTGATAATCTGATTATGTTTCTGAGTCATTGAGAGAGAGAGAGAGAGAGAGAGAGAGAGAGAGAGAGAGAGAGAGAGAGAGTGTGTGTGTGTGTGTGTGTGTGTGTGTGTGTGTGTGTGTGTGTGTGTGTGTGTGTGTGTGGACATGTATTACTCACAATGCAGGGATGTATATCTGTTAGCGCAGTCACATTGTGGGGACTTTCCTTCTTTAAGGGGACGAAACACAAATTATTAAATTTCATGGAGAAGACTTGAGTTAAGGCTAGGGTTAAGTTAAGTTTAAGTTTGGTTTAAGGTTATGGTTAAGGTAAGTCTCCAGGATATGAATATAAGTCTATATGATGTCCAGAAGTGATGCAAACATGACTGTGTGACATTTTCTTTCAGGCCTCACCTGTAAAAGAGATTTTGATCTCACTGAGACTTCCGGAATAAATAAACCTAAACCGACAAATGAAGTTCAGGTTGATGATGTGATGTTTCCATTACTAGTCATTTAATGTACACAACACAACAAAAAACTACTAAAATATATACAGGAGGCCACATCTATGCAAACTCTACATGAGGAAATACAATCATTATGAGATAATAAGCTGAGGGTTAGCGGGTGAGTCACAGTTCAACCAACTAACTGAGCTGACTTCCTCTCAGAGAAAGAAACTGCTTCGCTCCTCTTTAACTGTCATAATGTGGTCACATACAAGGAGAAGGGCTTCCCTCGTTTTCATAACCTCCTCCCCCATATTCCCTTCATACAGTGATGTTGAATTTCCCTTGTGACAATTTACTCTCATCCTATTTTCAGGCTTATTCCTTTGTGGTTTTAGTTTTGTTCTTCATTTCCTTCCCATTTTCAGACTTCAATAAACAGCATCTTTTGCTACACTAAAGTCCAGTTCTCTTATTCCGCTTACAGTAAATCCAGTCTGTTTGAATCACGTGTTTATGACTAAAACTGGTCTCAGCCTTTTACAGAGGGTACTTTCATATGTAAGCATTTAAGTCTAAAAAGAACAAGCAGCAATAAACATTTATTATCTGTCACAGGCTGCATCCATGCCCGACCACAGTACTTAACTCTTAACCATATCATCACTGAACGTGAGCCTTGATTGTCCCCCACCATCATTCCCCCTTGACCTCCTCTTTCCATATGACAGTCTGGAAGGTGCTTTGAAAGCATGGGGACAGGCAGAGACAAACATTGCTCAGAGACATCTGAGGACAGCTGCATAATGTCCAAAGGAAAGATCGCCTTGAAAACTCTGTTATTGGGTCACCACCAGCTGAGATAGGGGCTCATTTGTTTAGACAGCTTGATGTTTGAAGCACAGCATCCCTGCTCTTTTTTTATGCAACACTTGTTGAGTGAATCGCTCTTTATCCCTATAAAAGCAGGAGTAACTTCACTGAACACTAGATGCACTTTGATACCTGCCATCATACAAAGACTATTAAGATATAATCTTTCGTTTTTTGCCAATGCAAAGTCAATAAAATCCTACTGCTGATTAATGATGCGTCACAAATATATGAAATATTTGAGAAAGGGTTCAATTCTAAATAAATGTCTGTCTTCCATCAGTGTGTTTGCTTGTTCATGTCAGTTAAATCAAAAATAGCACACGTTGACTGAAATGCTCTTACAGATATGTGAAATGCTAAGTGTGAAAAGTCAACCATACTGCAGAGGATTCACATTAAAATTAGCATTCAGCATATTAACAATCACATGGGGCGTTTGGTGACTAAGACCCTTCCTACATACCCGCTTCAATATAGAGGATCCAAAATAAAAGTTTGATTCTACTCAGGGCTTTGTTGCATGTCATACAGCCACTTCACTCCCAGGATTTCTGTTTTTTTAAAGAGCACTTTCGCAGAAACCAGTGCCGCTAACGTACAGAAACATTTCAGGAACTGAATGTGCTATGATCACACAAAAAACACACACAAATGTGCTGAAAAATAACTTTTTTTACATTTTACATGTAACGATTAACGCTATGTTTACATTCAAATTAAAACATCACATTCAAAAAGACAAATTTAGTTCACTGGAAACTTTATTTTAGCTTTGTTTTTTTTATAAAGTTGAAACATGTAAACAAATGCAGCCTTTTTCCACTGAAGACCCTTTCACTGGCATAATATGGACCACACAAAATATTGTGTGTATACACACACACACACACACACACACACACACACACACACACACACACACACACACACACACACACACACACACACACACATTAAATTATTATAGTGCTGGGTATTTTGCTTGAAAGAACTGACACAATTGGGACATTTTGATGTGCAGAAGAGGTAAGTACAACTGCACAAGGTGAAGCTGAGACAACAAAACATTTCTGTCCCGGCTCGTGCAGCTGAAGCGGCATAAACAAGCCAGGCTTTCTATTCAGTTTGGATCAGAGTTTGGAATTTCCCCTTGCGGGACAAATAAAGGTATATTGAATTGAAAGGGGTAAGGATGTCCTCCTAATTCACTGGTGGCTAAGACTCTTCATTCGACTGTACAGCTGAATGTGTTAGCTCACCATTGCACTGTGAGATATTATGCACACAGAAATGCTATTCGTTATTAACAAAGTATCAAACACAGAACACACCATAGTATAACACATAGATAAACACATCTAAAACTGATGTTTTTAAGGCAAATCATTCAGGACGGTTTCAGGTGGCAGTTTGAGCAATGACACATTAAATCAAGGCTGATAGGATTTACTTCTGAATTGACTCATTTCTGACAAAGGGAAAATGACATGCAATGCAATCTAATTTTCATTGCAAAATTAAGACCTTGTAGATTTCAATCAATGGCTGTTCTGGTGTCTGGGGGGATCTTTAAGGGTTTTTAGGGACCTGGAGCCATCCTGTATACATACCACCTACAACTAGCTTTGAGTAAAGAGGAAGTGTCTTGTGGGACCTCAGGGCACATGAAAAGTTGGCCCACTGTCATTATGGAACAGAACGCCACTGTCCACAGAAAGGTGTCACTTTCTGACAGTCACAGGCTGCATCCGTGTCCGACCACATATCTTAACCATATCATCACTGTACGTGAGCCTTGATTGCCCCCCATCATCATTCCATAAGACAGTCTGAAAGGTGCTTTGAGAGCATGGGGACAGGCAGGGACAAACATTGCTCAGAGACATCTGAGGACAGCTGCATAATGTCCAAAGAAAAGATCGCCTTGAAAACTCTTTCACTGGGTCACCACCAGCTGAGATAGGGGCTCATTTGTTTAGACAGCTTGATGTTTGAAGCACAGCATCCCTGCTCTTTTTTTATGCAACACTTGTTGAGTGAATCGCTCTTTATCCCTATAAAAGCAGGAGTAACTTCACTGAACACTAGATGCACTTTGGCTTGTTTTTGCCATCTCAAACGTGATTTTGTGACTCTCTCTGGACCAGGAAAATGTACGCAGCTGTTACACTCTTCGTCTTCATGTGCTTGACCGCCACCACCTATGCAGATCACCACCAGCCTTGTCGTAAGAATCTACAGTTTTGTCTTTTTTGGCTCTTTTTGTTGTTTGATTTTGAGTTGTCTGTGCGTTACGTAGCTTTCATGATCGCTACAGACGTGTCAGCAAACATCCAAAGTTATATTACTTCTAAATGACATTGCTGTCTTTCAGATCCACCCAATATGACAGGAGTCATGGCTGTGGTGAGTTTTTTTAAAGTCTGTTCCTCCAAGATTTTCAATATTCTACCACTACTTTTTTTACAGCATTTTAAAATATAGCATTAAAGCCTATCTCTTTCCATCTGAATGCATGTTGCTGAATGAATCCAGATGACCCTAAAAGGTGACGTGAAAGCATGTGGTGCATTCACTTATGATTCAATGGGCAAGAAACTGCGGTTCAGATCAAACGATAGCTCCCCCTTCAACACGTCACTAGGTTTGGATCTGCTGATGTTCTTCGATGAGGTAAAGAAATTCTCTCTTTCCAAAAAATGGCACCGCTCACTTGATGCTGTTTTGCGCCTCAACATCTGAGTGTGTATCTGTGCCTGGCAGGGGATATTCTATGAGATTGACAGCAAAAACCAGAGCTGCGTGAAAAAAACATTGCAGTGCAACCTGCACCCTCTAGATATTCCCGACGATGCAAATTTTTATAGTACGGTGACCACGGGAAGTCCATCCATCGAAGGGGAGGGGCTAAAAGTGAACTTGTGGACAGGATCAATGCCAGGCTCGAAAGGTGAGAAAGGCGCTTTAAAGTTGTAAAGCTCTGGTGACGTTCATTATGACTTAAGTGTTCTCCATCCTCCGCTTTTTCAGGCCACTACTCCATGTCCGTAACCATGGGATGTCTGCCCATCAGCACATTCTACTTCACTGAGTCCACATCATTGTTATTCAGGTTGGTCATTTTTTTGCTGAATACATTAGACAATTAACATTCCAGGTATGCTTATGCCGCTTTCTAGTATCTGTTGGCAGCACAGGCTATAATGAACATCGATGTCATTTTCTATCACTCTCTCGCAGCCAACTGGACATTGAACTCGAGATCAAGGATCCTGATCTCCTTGTGGTGCCTTCCTTTTGTCTGGGGCAGCCTGTGGAGGAGACACCTGAAGGGACCTTAAATAGTTTCCTCAATGAGTTCATGTAGACGAAACCCTCACCAGCAGAAAATCAAACCCCTATCCGAGTGTGGCCTGCCACGACTTTAGACTTTTCTCTCCTTTTCACGTGTGACTCGAGTTTTTCCTGTGACACTGCACTACATCACATCTGTCTCCATCACATCTTCCACTCCCCTATGAAGATATGGCTTTGAATGGATCACACTGTATACATACATTCTGATGAAAGGGAAAGAGATACGACATGGATTATAGAACTATTCATAACTACTAACGGTGGCTTTTCAAGTTGGTACTGCTTACAAAACCTGTAAGATATGATTAATGGAACAATAAAATGTCAAAGCTGTCAAAGGCGTGAAGAGAAGTTTTTTCAGCCAAGATGATTTGACTTTGTGCAACTGTTTCTGAATCTATGTCTACATATCATGGTGATTATGACAAATACCAGCATGAATGTATTAGTTGTATCAATACCGAGTTGTCCTGATAAGACTTCTCCGGTCTGAAGGCCAGTCTGTGATGTACCATATGCTCAGAGCAGCATCGAGGCGGTTGTGATAGCATACCATCGAGAACTAAACCACCAAAATGTAGCAATAAAAAACAGACGTCGAGATAGGATCAGGGAACTATCATGTTCATTGTCCTCAAGTGAGTGAAAAACAAAGACCCCAGTTTTCTGTGGCAATAACACAGACTTTCAAAATGGTTATTTTTGTAATTGTTTTCTTCGGAGGTGTACAAGTACTGGCATTATTTGTAGTGCTATTTATATTATGCTCTTGACCTCCTACCTCACTCCATCTCTCAAAAGAATAAATTCTATTAAAAAAAAGGGGGGGGGGGGGGGGGGGGGGAGTCAACAATGCCAATCCCTAGCAGGCAAACTCTCTCCTGAGGGTCTGGGAGTTGTCCAAGACAGGACAGGGCACAACAGGCTAGATCGGCCACAGGCCAGCAACCACCTTTGGGTCTGGGGGCGGCCCGAGGCAAGATCGCCTAAAAACTGAAATAAAATAAAAACGATGTAAAATTAAACTTAAATTAATTAAAGAAAATAAATAAATAAATAAATAAATACAAAGGGAGGGGGATAAGGGGGGGGTCCCTTCACTGCCCGCTCCGCCTGTCTCCCACTGGGGTCCCCAGTCACGCTGCTTTGGGCCTGGTGGGGGGCCACTCGCTTGCCTCCTCGGTGCCCGGGTCCGACCGGATCCCCCATTGCCATGGCCATCCCTATATAAATTGTTATAAACAATTAATTATTATTATGGGGGTCATTATCATGATTATTATGATATAGCTGTATTGTATTGTCATGCATTGTATGATATATATGTGGTTTTGTATTATATTACCTTATGTTATATACCTTTTCCTTATATTATTTTTAATTATTACTTTTTTCTTTTTCTCTCTACAATATTTTGTTACATTATTTATGATTGATGATATGATGATTTATTATGCTCTTGATTATACACCTGTATGAAATCCTGTTTCATATCATCCATTCTGTTACATCAGCAATAAATATTATCCACAGCAATAGAGGCAGTTCTAATGTAAATTATTGGGACAAGATATATGAAACCCAGAGATAATAAGACGATTACAGTGTTTGCTACCTCACCCAGGCTATCTGGGTAGGTTCAGGTTCAGTCTGTAAGATTTCTACAAGCACCTCATCTGCGTCTGCATCTGGTTCCAGCTGTTCTGCTGCCTCATAACAGTTCAGAGTCTTAAGTCAAACCTTTACCCGAAGACAGAATCCTCAGTTGAGCAGGTCACTAAAACCAAACTACTGGGTGTTATTTACTGCCTGGGTCTGGTCTGACCGTTGTCTCCAGGATGGAAAAGGGCATTGCTGTTTCAAGGAAATGCTCCAGCTTCTGTTCTGACCTATGTTGTTCGGTCACTTGTTTCACAGCTGGAGCACTGCTCGGTTGTCTGGTCAGCTTTTCTGAGTGAGATGCATAAATTTTCTCTCAAAAAGTCACTGGAAAAAAAAAAAACAACAACTGATGAATTTCACATGGTTGCTATTTTGTTTTTGCCACTTTGGGAACTTTTTGTTTGCTTTTATTTCTTTTTGATGACAATTTTGCTTTTGTTTCCATGTTATTTACTGTTTCATGTGTGGTCATTTGACTTATTCTCTGATCTTTGCGGGCTGCTTGGCGTACACACATCTGTGTGTGTGATAAGTCCAAATAGGACACATAATGCATATTCTTGGAATAGATACTGTAAAATGATGAGCCAGACTTTCAGCTATTTCTCACATTATCAAGTCATTAAGATGTAATTTAGCATGTATTTTATTATCATACATTGATGGTAGGTACCAAAATAATGTTTTAAGTACACTTTTGTTTGCATTGTGCTAATTTATCCACATTTACTGTAATACTTCATAGGAGTACACAATGAACCAAACAAGGTGATGTTGTATGTTGTTGTATGTTCATGCTATACAAAAACACATTTATGATACAAATCATCAATCATCAATCAAGGTAATTAAAGCATATGTCCACTTGCAGAGACATGCGGATGAACTGACTCGGATTCATTAAACTTGGGGTCTAAAGGACGTGCGTTGATTCCTCCAGCGGTGTGTAAGGTGACTGTCAGTCAAGCGGTGATCGCACAGCAGGAGTCAGACGCGTTGAGACCACTGACACACATGATGTGACCCCGCTTCCCTGCAGTTCGTGGAGCCACCGACAGGTGGTGTGTGTGCTGCGTGCACAACAACGAAAAAAAACTGTGCCTTGCTATGTTAGCCACCAAGGAGCTTCCTAACGTTAGCTAGCAAATAAAACGATTATTTCTGAGATTTGGAAAATGACAGTTTGTGCAGGAAATTAACGGAAACATTCTCTTTCTAAAGTCCGCAACCTTTGGATTATTTGGTTTCAGTCCCTCTTTGATTTAAAACGAGGTAAGTTGTAAAATGGCGGATAGCTTAACATCCAGGGAGTTTGTCATTGATGCTGCTATATTGGGTATATGGCTGGGCACTTCGCATTAGTATTCACATGAGAGAGTGACACAGAAACACGACTTATATCAGAATAAATTAGAATTAAGGTGATTACTGATGGCGACCTAACCTTCCAGCTGGTGCGAAGCAGCTCGTGCACTCGTTAGCCAGCTACGGCTAACGGCTGTGCTAGCTAAACTAGCAACTGATCTGATGTTGATAATATATCACATTCACAAAATGAGCCCTAAACCTGTCCTTCGTAGCTCAGCACGAGTAAAGCAGTCAATGAAGGTGTCTAAAAGTTGCTAACAAAATAATGTCTCAGCTAACATATACGCCAGTGCGATTAGCTCGCATTAGCCAGAGGCTGCTTTGCCGTCGTAGCAAAGACGGTACGTCAGGAAGAGACGAGTGCGGACAGGAGGCACAAACATCTGCACTTTGTAGTTCGGAAGTATACAACTGCGCGTGTCAGGGTAGTTTCGGGATCAACTCGCTTTAGAGTCGAAGTGACTTAAGAGTTTACAATCACAACAACCTGCCTTAAATACTCAGGAGAATACCAGCTACATTACTTATCCAAGAAAGTAACGAGCGTTGACACCAGCGTACAGCCCCGGTTCTGCTCCCTGAAGTCAGATCTCATGTTTATGATGCAGCGTGAGATGATCCGCTAGTGCGAGTGTTGTCTAAACACGCCCCCACAGGTTTCCCCTCTTTGGGAATATCTGCATACAATCGATCTTTATCCGCTTTTTTGAACTGTATAAAAATCAGATTTATGTCATTCTAACAACGAACATAAACCTGGATCAGTGGCACTTTTCATGCCGCTGTGTAAAAGCTTCATAAATGCATCCACGAGTGGAAAGTACAGGTTATCCCAAACACACACGCCTCAGTGTAAAAGACAAAAGACATATTACTGTATATTCTGCATTTATTTATGTTGTGATTAAACTAGAGCTCCAACGATTAATCAATTAGTTGTCAACTATTCAATTAATCACCAACTGTTTTGGTAATGATTAAACAGTTTGTGTCTTTTTTTTTTCTTTTTTTTTTTTTTAAGGCAAAACAAGACATTTAAGGATGTCATCTTGGGCTTTGAGACATTTTTCACCATTTTCTGACATTTTAGTGATCAAACAACTAAGCAGTTGATCAAGAAAATAATTGATGCATTAGTGGCAGCCCTACAGATGATTTAGCAACGTGTCACATTTGTGTATTTTACAGTTACTGATGCTTTCCGAAGTTGTTACCAGACGGAGGTCTTCAGAGTGCTCCTTCTCTGCCAGCAGCAGTCAATAAACCCACACTGATTAACTAACAGCGACATGAAATGAAGTAAAACATGCAGAAAATAGTACAGAAATTCATTCTATGTAATGCATTAAGTAGAGCATTTTTATCTTCATTCAATGAATGACAAACTATTATTCAGCCATCAAAAAAAGACACGTCATCACAAATGTCATCAAGTAATCGATCAGTTACATCAGCATCAGGTAGTACTAGACCAAAGAGCTGTGCCATCCAAAGGATGACAAAAATGTACAAAGCGTGCGATGTTATGGAAGTGAGTCAGTGCAGTGACTGTGTTTGTGTTTTAGTCACATATCGATGCAATGCTGATGACGCAGTTCACACACATCGTTTTCAGTCTTCAGGCCTTTTTTAATTACAGATATTTTGACAAAGTAGCGAAAAACGGCGTTACTCAAGTGTCCCAGTAAGTCATGACAGCATGACAGTGAGCCAGCATGTACAATACCATAATACCAATAAGAATGACAAATTGAATTATGTCCCCCTGTGCTTTTTCAGGCTTTGTTAATGTTTTATAAGGAAGAATGGTAGAGAGAAGGCATCACCCTCCCCAAGAGGATGAAGTTTAGATGTTTTACTGTCCGCTGATGGATTCACTGTCTGAGAACTCTGTCGCCTCATGGATTAAATATAGATTACGACCTGAAGTGTTTTCTGTAACGTTTCTCTATTGAAGAACTCTTGATGATGTTTCTCACCTCTAATCACCAGCAGATGTGTTCCAAGGGTGTGGTGTATTTAGCATACCAGTGCCTGGGTTTTACTGTGATTGTTTGTCTTGGAGAAGGCCCGAGTGCTGAGACTTTATCACAATGAAAGAACAATGCACACGGAGAGTGTGCAACACTTCTTTCCTGCTCTCGGTTGCTTCCAGTGATCAGTACCTCACAACAACCCTCGCAGTGTGTTGCTTCTCTATTATGGCACACAGAGTCTGAAGTGACTTGTAGCGCGTTGTTATCAGGGTAGTTAATGATGGAGTGAGGGTTTAAAGCATTCTGTGATTTGTTTGTGAGTCACTGCAGCCAGTGTCGCTGTTGTCATTCATCGACTAACTCCTCTGATTTGTCTTATTTTCCAGGAGAAGCTGAGCAGACACCCTTTCACTTGGGCTCCAGGGCAGTAGAAGCCACGTACTCCAGCAGATCCAGAAAATGTTAAAGAAATGATAGCAGCGCAGGACTTGCACCCAGAGTTTCAATGTCCTCAGTAAGCATGGACACCGTTCTGTTTTCCCTCAGAGCTAATACGTTGTTTGTTAAGTCTGGACTGCACTTGTAATGACTTTATGTGTTATGCACAGAGAGGCAGAGTCTCACTTGTCTTCGGATACTGACCTTGAGGATCCTGATGGCAAAAATTCAAAGACAGGAAAAGACCTGGTATGTTTTTTACACCTTATATCTTCATTTATTCACTTTCCATACCCGCGTTTAATCAGGGTCGCAGCGAGGGCGGAAGGCAGCGAAACACCCTGGACCAGGAACTTCACAGAGTGGAAACGGTGTGATATTATGCAGCTGCTGCTTTCATCAGGAAATCAGTCAATGCTGCATCACTACCTGCCTCAAATGTCTGTAATTTGATTCAGTCCCTCACTGTGACACATTTTTTAAAGTGGAGACAAAATGAAAAATGCTTGTAGATCACATCCCCGGTCATAATGTGCACCTGAACAATACATGCTCAAAACACAAAAAATCTTTGTATTCTTATATCAAAATCCAATTTCTTACGTCCCACCTGCCTCTCCTGTTTCACTCAGAAACAAAAACATCACAATACGAAATCCCATTTCATGTGCACTTTATTTCAAAGCAGCCTGATAAGCTGTTCAGCCTCCATGCACATTTAAGAGTCATGCAAACACACTTTCATCTTCCATTTAACACATTTCTCCCCAACAGCCAGTCAGGAAAGGGAAGAAGGCGCATGGAGACACGGCAAAAGGTGGGGGAGCAGGGAGGGGTCCCGGTGTTGGGTGGGTGAATGGCCATCACCAGGAGAACGGGATGGAGAACATGACCCTGTTCGAGGTGGTTAAATCAGGGAAGAGTGCCACACAGGTGGGTACACTCCAGTGTGGTGAAGAGATGATGTCGTGTTTCGTAGCTTCTTCTTGTCTCACCTTAATGATGATGTTTGATTTTCCAGTCTATTGTTGATGACTGGATAGAGGCATACAAACACGACCGGGACATTGCTCTGTTGGACTTAATCAACTTCTTCATTCAGTGCTCCGGCTGTAAAGGTAATTATCTGACAGCGTGAGCATGAGTTGCAGGCTGGGTGCCTGAAAGCAAATGAACGCAGTCAACTTTGCTGCCACTGTGTGATCCTTCTCATAGGCGCTGTGAGTGGAGAGATGTTCAGACATATGCAGAACTCTGAAATCATCCGAAAAATGACAGAGGAGTTCGATGAGGTAATGTTGCCTGTTTGATTTCTTCCCCATATATTTAAAATGAAAGACGAATCTAACAGTATGAAACAAGTGTGACCCTCCTGGCCTGAATCTGATCACTCATCGCTCTCCAACAGGACAGCGGTGACTATCCCTTAACTCTGTCAGGACCACAGTGGAAGAAATTCAGGATAAGCTTCTGTGACTTCATCGCGGTTCTGGTGCGTCAGTGTCAGTACAGCATCATCTATGACGAGTATATGATGGACACGCTCATCTCCCTGCTCACCGGCCTGTCTGACTCACAGGTCAGGGCATTTAGACACACAAGCACACTAGCAGGTCAGTTTTAATGAGCACGTTTCTCCTTTTGGTATCCTGCTTGTTTGCATCCGTGCCTGCGCACTCATGCTGTTATTGTCCGGAAGCCGTTATTCCTTCAGGCGTGTGTCTGAACTGTGTCATCTTTGCCAGCCATGAAGTTGATGACGGCCTTGGTGAACGTGGCTCTGAACCTGAGCATCAATATGGACAACACACAGAGACAGTATGAGGCAGAGAGGAACAAGGTGGTCGCAAAAAGGGCCAACGATAGGTTGGAGCTTCTCTTACAGAAGCGGAAAGAGGTGAGAAGAACAGTAGGAAAGATTGATGTTCAATTTTTTTCTTGATGTCAACAAGTCCCATGAAAACATCAAAACCACCAATATGAATTTGTGTTACTTAAGTTTTGCCTGCCTGCCTGCCAGAAGGAACCCGTTGTCTTGGGGCTGACAAACACATTGTTGGGCGAAATTAGTTGAAAATAAGAAAAGCAAATATGCCATCATACCCTTTCATGTGACTGAAATTACATCAAACGGGGTTCTTCCTGCAAAATGTCTTGAATATTTTGTGTATGAGGGTTTAACGTAACAGAAGAAGGGAATTCTGTTTTCATGCAAATGATTTCAAAAGTATCGCTGTGTGTTTATCTTTCAGCTTCAAGAAAATCAAGATGAGATTGAAAACATGATGAATGCCATTTTCAAAGGAGTGTTTGTTCACAGATATCGGTATGTGAATCCTCTATTGACTTACACATACTGTATGTTGACTGTGAGATTTCACTGGTGTGCCTCTAATCACACTCGTCATATCGCAACCAGCAGGGACCATCCTGTGTTCATTCTTAGCTGTTTGGCGCCCTCTAGTGTGGAAGCAATGTCAACACCAATATGAGTCGCTATGATTGTACTTTGAGACAGCTCTGAAAGGTTGTGTTTACACACGGGTGTGTCACAGGCTCACGTGAATCAATTCTCTTGCGTTTGCCAGTGATGCCATCGCTGAAATCCGAGCTATTTGTATTGAAGAAATCGGAGTGTGGATGAAGCTGTACAGCGACGCCTTCCTCAATGACAGTTACCTGAAGTATGTTGGCTGGACAATGCATGACAAGGTTAGTTCTGTTGGTTCCACATCACAATGGTTATTTTAGCTAAGTTGTCAGTTTAGCAGAACGTGTGCTAGGCTGACGCACGAGCTTTCAGTTCAAATGTGGTGAATGTTTGATGTATTTCTACCATGATTCTAGCAAGGTGAGGTGCGGCTGAAGTGCCTGACCTCCCTGCAAGGCCTGTTCTACAACAGAGAGCTCGGCGCACGGCTGGAGCTCTTCACAAGTCGCTTCAAGGTGAGCCAGCAGCTGCATCACTCACAGTACTAGCTAGAGGCTCGCTGTACATCATTGAAATGTACTTAAGCTTACAGGCGTTTCACTTGTCTGTATATGCCAGTAAGTATAGAGCAATAACATAATTTAAATCTCATTAGACCCACGCATGAGAAGACAGCTGATGTTATGGAGATTGTCTAGCTGAGATACTGTATTGAAGTTACTTTCATTGACAGGACCGCATTGTGTCCATGACTCTGGATAAGGAATATGATGTTGCAGTGCAAGCCATTAAACTACTGACTCTTGTCTTACAGTGAGTAACATTCTGCATTTGAACTTATTTTATGAAGCCACATTATGTTATTGTAGGAACATCACACTCATTAAAGTTAACATGATAAACACAGAAAACCTCCCAACAGAGTTACATTTAATATATGATGGCAAGCTAACTCACAGTGAAGACATGTCTCTGTCCATTAGCGCTCACAGATTTCATCATTTTTGTTTATAGCTGATGGTTATTGGGTCTAAAATGGGCAGAATATAAACATTTTTCATTAGATTTTATATCCGTACTTTACATATCCAGCTGCTCTGAGAACTATGTAAACAAACCATTTCACACAATCAGTCCAATTCTAAATGCTCATTGTTTTTGTCAACCACAGATGCATTTAACTTATCGCTATGAATGTATGCATCTCATCTAACAGGAGTAGTGACGAGGTTCTGACAGCAGAGGACTGTGAGAGTGTATATCATCTGGTTTACTCAGCACATCGACCCATCGCTGTTTCAGCAGGAGAATTTCTCTTCAAGAAGTAAGTGTTTTATGGCACCTTTTCACACTTCCCTTAATTCCAACACATTTGTGTCATATCATGATTGAAGTGGCAGAAGTGTTGCAGAAGAGGCTGGTAGTGGTCAGCTTGGGTTCACATGGGTTTACACCTGGTCTCTATGTGTGTGTGCCTTCACCGGGCAGCTTTAACAGCCTTTTGTGTTTTGCTGTTTGAAGGCTCTTCAGCCATCAAGTCCCTGAGGAGGAGGGATTACCCAGGAGGGGCAGGCAGAGCCTCAATGGCAGCCTTATCAAGACTACTGTCTTCTTCTTCTTGGAGAGCGAGGTAACCGGGCCTGTGTGTCTCACTTCTGGATGCTAACCCTGTGCTCACTGTAATAAAAAAGTCCAGAGTGTTTATCTAGAAGTCTGTTACTTTGTGTCAGTATACTTTCATTTGATTCAGGAACATTTAACCTTTTCAATGTTTTACAGCTCCATGAACACGGGGCCTACTTGGTGGATAGCTTGTGGGAGTGTGCGTCAGAGCTGTTGAAGGACTGGGAGTCTATGATCAGCCTGCTGCTGGATGAGCCCATGCCAGGAGAGGAAGGTGAGGGTCCACTCTTTCAGACAATTACTGGCTCAGAAGGCATCATTTTATTTCTTTGTACTCTTCAATTCCTATGATTGCTCCTCTTCTGTGCTTGTAATTTTTAGCCCTGACCGATCGCCAGGAGACGGCTCTGGTCGAGATTATGCTCTGTGCCATTCGGCAGGCGTGTGAGTGCCACCCACCAGTAGGCAGAGGCACAGGGAAGAGGGTGAGCATCTGATCCTTGTGCTCGACATGGAGAGGATTCACTTTCTTTAATGCTTTCATGTTGTTAACATGGTTGGGTTTTTGTGTTTGGAAAAGGTCCTGACTGCAAAGGAGAAGAAAACGCAGCTGGATGATCGGACACGTATCACAGAGATGTTTGCAGTGGCATTACCTCTGTTACTGGCCAAGGTGATTCTGCACTGCAGCCAACAACTGTCCGAGTTGACTTGTATATTTGGGCAATAGGTTTATTTCCTAACCGTTCAACCTAACTCCTCTTTCCTTGTCACAGTACTGCGTTGATATTGATAAGGTGACAAATTTGCTACAAATACCGAAGTACTTTGATCTTGACATCTACACAACCGGCCGTTTAGAAAAGGTTTGTCATTTTTTATACTGGTGCTTGGTTGATGCAACTTGTAAATCGCATGCAGTGTTGGTGAAACAATGTTATGTGCTTTCACTTAGCATTTAGACGCCTTGTTGCGGCAAATCTGGGAGGTCCAGGATAAGCACACAGACACTGAGGTCCTGGAGGCCTGCTCTACCACCTACCACTATCTCTGCAACGAAGAGTTCACCATCTTCAACCGCGTGGACATTGCCCGCTCCCAGCTTCTGGATGAGCTGGTGGACAAGTTCAATAGACTGCTGGAAGACTTTCTGCAAGAGGTGGGAGCTGGAAGATTTTCTCTCTGTGGACTGTTTGACAGCGTGGGTGAATGCTGAGGATTTCATGCATTTGATGTCTTCTTGTCAGGGTGAAGAACCAGATGAGGATGATGCCTACCAGGTTCTGTCAACGCTCAAGAAGATCAGCGCTTTCCATAAGTAAAGCAGTCAACACACTTGTGCTTATGATTTCAGTTGGTTTCTACTTGTTCAAAACAGTAATACCGTTTCCAGTTGAACTATTTGGCATTGATGTGAGTTTTGGTGAGGTAAGATGTGAATAATGACATCTGCATTCATTATGCTGTGATATATTTATTTATTTATTTATTTATTTATTTATTTATTTATTTATTTATTTATTTATTTATCACTTGCGTTCTTTCTGCTTCCAGTGCACATGACCTTTCTAAGTGGGATCTCTTCACCAGTAACTACAGGCTACTCAACACAGGCCTGCAGAATGGGGATATGCCTGAACAGGTATCGGCCCTAAGAGCAGAGTCTTTTCTAACTTTGTCAGAAATGTCCCCGAAAACTAAAGCAAACACAGCGACTTAGGAGCGTGTAAATGTGCAGACTGTATGGAACATAAAGGCTCATCTGATGTGCTTGCCTCCTCCCCCCCCCAGATTGTGATTCATGCAATGCAGTGCACACATTACATCATCCTGTGGCACCTAGCGAAGGTTTCAGATGGCAGTTCGTTAAAGGTATTTATAGATCGGTCATGGCACATTTTTTTGGATGCTTGGATGAGTGTGTAAGGAAAGGTGTGGGTAAGGCATCTGTTAGATAAGCAAAACGTTTCTATGCACACCTTTGTCAAATAGGCACTACAGTATCACAGTCGTCTTCCTCCACTCTGTTCTGTTTGCCATCATGACAAATGAATAGATCTATGTGCTCCTTTCAGGGTGATGTGGTGACCTTGAGAAAGCAAATGAGAGCTTTCTGCTTAATGTGTCAGCGTTACCTAAACAGCATCAACACAGCAGTGAAAGAACAGGTGGGTTTATGATAGTACTCTTCATTTATCCATCAATGTTCAGTGCCACTGAAACTTTGGGTGGTCAGTATTTCATTAATACTAAAGTGCTGTGTTCATTCCAGGCCTTCACCACTCTATGTGATCTGCTATTGATCTTCAGTCACCAAATTATGTCTTCAGGCCGGGAACAGCTGGAGCCTCTGGTCTATACGCCAGACTCCTCTTTGCAGGCAGAGCTGCTCAACTTCATTCTGGATCAAGTGTTCATTGAACAGGATGATGACGGCAGCACAGGTCAGCGTCAAGCACCACCGGGTTAATTAACAACACTAAAATTTGAAGGAGGAGGCTGTTAATGGTTTGTTGTTGTAATATTTGTCTTATTTTGTATTTTTCAGATGGACAGCAGGATGATGAAGCCAGTAAAATTGAGGCTCTGCACAAGCGAAGAAATCTTCTAGCTGCTTATTGCAAATTAATCATTTACAATGTTGTGGAAATGAACACTGGAGCAGATATATTTAAACAGTACATGAGGGTAGGTCCAAACCCCTTTTTAAAATCAGTCATGAGGAGTTCCTCGTACTCTGTTAACAGTTTTCATTCTCTTTCTCTCTAGTTTTACAATGACTATGGAGATATCATCAAGGAAACGATGAGTAAAACAAGACAAATCGACAAAGTTCAGTGTGCAAAGACGCTCATATTGAGCCTGCAAATGGTAAGATTCTTTGCTCAGGTGGAGACTTGAAGAAAATGTACTGACGTTCACGTTAATCTCTGAAGTATCACTGTGTCATGTACACAGAATAAGATGGTGGTCTTCTTTAGACTGAATTCTAAGAAAAATAAGTATTAATATTTGAGTTAAGAACAGATCATAAATGCATTTAGTGTATGAGACCTGAGTCTGTGACTCCACGGGTAAAAAAAATGTGGAAAACGTGTGTTTCTGCTGTTTCCTTTTGTAGTTATTCAATGACATGTTGTCTGAACTTGGCTTCAATGTCGACCGCTCGTCGTCAGCCTTCTGTGGCATAAAAGAGCTCGCCCGGCGCTTCTCGTTGACTTTTGGCTTGGATCAGATGAAGACCAGGGAGGCTATTGCCATGTTACATAAGTAAGTAACCAGACTCTTTGTATGCAACTCGTTCTTACAGTGACGTGTGTTTTAATGAGCAAAGTCATTTAATTTCCCTCTGTTTGTTTTAGGGATGGAATTGAGTTTGCTTTTAAGGAACCAAGTCCACAAGGGGAGGGGAGTCCACCTCTCAACCTGGCCTTTTTGGACGTTCTGAGCGAGTTCTCCAGCAAACTCATTCGGCAGGACAAGAGAACAGTGTAAGTTTGAGCCACAAGACCTGTGCCGTGATTTACGTTTGTGGTGAGCGTAGAGTGTGACGAGGAGCTCTGAAAACGTCTCTAACTGCTGTCATTCTGACACTCCCGCAGTCACATGTATCTGGAGCGATTCATGACGTTTCAGATGGCCCTACAGCGAGAGGACTGCTGGCTGCCCCTCATCTCATACAGGAACTCCCTGCAGGTTGGAGGGGACGACGACACCATGTCTGTCATCAGTGGGATCAGCAGTCGAGGGTCCACCGTCAGGAGTAAGAAGTCCAAGCCGGCCACAGCTAGCAAAAGGAAACTGCCTGAAGGTAAGCAATTCTGACATCATTATACCTTGATTTACTTTGTGTGCTATATGAATTGAATATTAATATCTAGTGCTGTGGTGTTTTTTGTTTTTTCTTTCGTCTTTAAAGTCCAGATGAAACATCATTTTGGGAGTATCTAGCTTTCGTATTGTGATGTATTTCTGAGTTAAATACAGAGGCAGGCATGACGTAACGTTGGGAGGAATTTGATTTGACTGTTGAAAAGTGTGCGTGTCGTAACAAACATGGAGAATTAGAGTGATTCGGAGTAGCTTTCATTCAGTGGTAGAGGTAGAGACACCTTCATGACCCTTGTTACTGGAGCAGGCGGATGTACCCCTCAAACTGCAGGAGGTGTTGCTATCCCAATGGAGTACACTGACAGGATGCATTGATTCTCTGAGGCACCTCCTCTGTCGATACAAAGCATTCTGTCACATAATACATTTGTTTTCTGTAGCAGAAGAGAACAGCTGCAGCAGCACTGATGCGGTTTGGGTGAACCGTGAGCAGAACATGCAGACGCCAGTGATGATGCATTCGCCTCACCTCACCTCCACCGTGCTGAGGGATCCAAAGAAGATGAGGCCGGAAGACAGCTACACGGCCACATACACCATGCCAACGGAGCAACATCCTCATCAGCCTGTGCCTCCCCAGCAGCAGCCGCACCATCACCACCAGGCTACCATTGATTACAAGTAGGAAAACGTTTCGTCATACCTATTTCTGTACCTTACTGTGACGTAAATATTTGCAAAACGTTTCTGTTTCCAGCATCTTCTGCTACTTTTGTTAAACTATGGCCAACATGTTAAATGCTGAACACTGTCCCACAGTACCCAGGTTACTTGGATGTTGACCCAGAGGCAACAAGCTGAAGCTCGCCAGCAGCAAGAGCGGGTTAGCATGCACTATGCCAAGATGAGGAATCACATGCAGCAAGCAATGTGAGGTTCTACTTCAGAGTACATTAAATGGGTTTGAATTGTGGAAGAAAGCTGGGGAATTTAACAATTATAGCCAATGGACAGTATGTGAGAAGTATCTATATGTGCTCCTCAGTCGTCGAGGCTCTGGACTCATGGAGGATGATGAGGAGCCAATAGTGGAGGATGTGATGATGTCATCAGAGGACCGCTTGGAGGACATCAATGAGGGCATGGATTTTGACACAATGGACATTGATCTGGTAATTTAAACCTGCAATAACTGATTTTCTGGCCACTTGGGGGCAGAGATAACACTTTTGGAACACTACATCGACACATCAGCGCCTTTAGGTTGATATGACAGACTTGTTAGCAAACAGTTTATTATTAATTGGATTATTATTCAGTCTCTTACATACTCCTCAGGGAAATATGTGTCCTTTAGTGTAATTGTTAGCATTTGATTGCCACAGTTAAAGTATTGTATAGATAGCCTTTCTGTCTCTTATTTCCATTACGTTTTGTGGTGCATCATTCTGATTAAGCTTTTATTTTTCAGCCGGCATCAAAGAATCGCAGAGAAAGAACAGAACTAAAGCCGGACTACTTTGATCCATCTTCCATCATGGATGATTCAGTAAGGATTTTCCACTTCTTATAACACGATGTACTTATTTGCTTCTTCTGCTTTTTATTCATTTATTCTAATATGTAAATGTGATATTTGGTATTGTACAGAGGCTGTGGGTGGCCATGATTGCTCTTGATTTTTAGGCCTGTTATCATGAGCTAACTCAGTTTTCTTGTGATCATGACTCATTTAATGGATAATTATGAATATGGTTTGTTATTCATACAGTTGGATATTACAAGTTCAAGCATTAATGTAAAGCAATCCTTTGAGTACCTTAATAGCAAAAAAGTATTGAAATTACCATAAATTTAATTCCTATAAAATCACTGTTCACCCATATTCTTTTGTGATAGTGTACTTCAGACTGTACTGTTTAAAATTAAAAATATCCTACTCATCTAAAATTGTGCCAGAAGATGGTTTTTCCTGTTTTTAAGTTTGGATTTCTAAATTATAATTTTTTTCCTATTTTTTGTCTTTAGGTTCTCAACGTGTCAATGTTCTAAAGTGGATCAAGGTGAATGTGTTATCAGAAATCCTTGGGAAATACGATGGATGACTGTTCTTTTTGGAAATCAGAATGGAGAAAAATGGACTTCTATAAGTGGTTTGCGAGACACCAACGTTTGCCTCTTCGACACTTTGTTAAAATTTAGAGGGAGAGCTTGAATTTGAATTTTATTCTGATATTTTCACACACCGGACTTTTGTCACACAGCAACAGAGATTCGTCTGCTTTTGTTCAGTTAATATAAAAACAACTCGATTTTAGCTTTTTCACTGAGGTGAGACAGTACATTACGCAACATTATGTGGCAGTTGCATGGTGAGGGGACAATAACAGACTGAAATTCAAATTATTAATATATACCTTTAATCTTTTTCATTCAGTAGACAAAAATTGTCTGATGTAAATACATAACGGCCAATATACAGGTGGGGTGAACACAATTTCATGAACGCCAGCGGATAGAAATATAATTGCCCTGCAAAACATGACTACCTTTATGATGCTTGTAGCGTTCAGTTGTTGTTGAACACTATAATGACACTGCACTTTGTCACGGAGGTGTTAATTCAACTCTATGATCATTTTACAGCCATATGTTTTAGAAATTATCATAGGCATCAATCAATGCCCCTCTGACGCAATGTAAACAGAAACTGATCATAAGCTTCATAAAGACTGCGTTCATTGCAGTCCTACTGAATTGGACTGCATTACATTGTAAAGGTGTCAGTGATATTGCGTTCACCTGCTGTACTTTTTAACTGTAGACTTTGGCATGGCATGTAGCCATATATCAAAACGTGTACACTTTAAAGTATAATGTGAACTGGCGTCTCATACTGTTCAAAGGCCTTGCCACAAATGATATACGACATTCTCAGATTTCTTTGTGATGGTATTTTTTAGAAATGTATGTGTTCTGCTTTTATACCTTATAGATGACTTTGATTTATAGATATTTTGTAATGACAATCAAATGTAAATTAATGGTTTATAATCATGTTATTTCACATAGATGCTGAAATAATCCTTTTTAATGACAATGATTATGTTACTATAGATACGGCCAGCTGTTTGTATTTTCTTTTCATCTCTCTTTAACAAATGGGTGCAAAAGTAACGCGTTGCTCAAATGTAGTCATTTGACAAAGTGATGGCTGCATCTGAAATTATTTTTTAATATTGGGAGCATTCACAGTGTCATGCATAACAATTTGAGTCAACCTTAAACATGTAATCTCTCCTATATCTTGGATATTTTTCTCCACTGTATAGTATCTGATAATATGTCATAGTACAGAAATGCCAATCTATAGAAGAAAGGGTTTGAGAAACGATTAAGAAAGATGTGTTGTTTGTCTTTGTTTTGTTTTGTTTTCCAGTTTGCAAGAATGCGGAGGATTTTATTTCAGTGGGGTTTTTTTTGTTTTTTGGGTTTTTTTTTTTTGATGTACCACTGTTTCATGTATAAGAGTTATAGAATTATTCTGAATTATAAAGTTTTAGAATTATTTAGTCCACTATTATAGTATCAGATTTGTATATTATACAATAACAGATGTGTAATATATTGTGAACCGGTGCTCATTTTATATTTGCAGTTTCTGTTTGCTTGAAATTTTAGGGAAACGTTAAAGAAATAGAATGTAACTATTTGAAGTTAACCTACTAATTTGCAAATATACAGACAGTACATTGTTTTGTTTGCCTTTCAATGGATTGTTACAATATTTCTTTACCTCTGTGTGTTGGCCTGGTTGGCATATTCTGATTTTATGGAAAATGGTGTATTCATATTGTAGTTAGAAACAAATCCCTAATTTCCTCAGAATCTCACTATAAACTGGAGAAACAAATCACACGGTCTTAAACATTACCACATACATACTAACTGTTCATGTTAGGCAGATGAGAAAAATACATTGTAGAATTGCCTGTAAAGTTACATCAATCATTTGATTTTGAATCTGTTCTGTTTTGCATTGAACTGCTGAAAATGTGCATACATCTGTATGTTTACACATATTTAAATATTTGTGTATATTAAATTTGTGTTTTTATTCTATTTTCAAAGTGCCCATTGCATCCTTTAAGATTTGTATGTATGTCTGGAGATGTACCATGAACAGAATAAACACTGCGACTGTGTGATGATTTTAAGAACATGGCTGTACACACTATCTTAATATTCATTTTAGTTTGTCTGTCTTGTCTGTTTTCGTAACTGACATGTTTCACAAATGTAATATTTTCTGTCCAACAATATAATTCAGTAAAATGCGAGCACATATTCGCTATTGTTTGGATATAACACAAGTTTTTTGTTTGTTTGTTTGTTTGTTTTTATTGTGTTCGTTAATGGTAGTTAAATGTAGTCTAACTCGTTCAGCTGCGACACTCGAAGTTTGCTTAAATAAGTTGTTAACGTAGTTGGAGCAAAGTGAGCTCTGGTGTGCTCCACGATGACACCGCCGCCTCTCTTCAAACTCAACAAAGCCCTCAATCGCTCGTGTCCTTCCACGCAACAGTGAGCTAGCAGCAGCTAACGTAACGTTCGGCTAACCACCACATTTGACCCTGTGTGTGCCATGATGAATTAGACATCCGGGCTGTGTGTATGGAAGATGGCGACACTTATCCTCCCTAGCGAATGGATCAAGAACTGGGAAAAATCAGGAAAACACGAGTTGTGAGTTAATCCGAACTTCATCACAGTATCAGAGGTTATAGTGGTTCATCAGCTGTTGAGTGATACAAACTAACTAATGAAAAATATCCGTAGCTAGCGTTGCTATTCGAGGCTAGTCTCTCCAGTGTGTTTGCTAGAGCTAACTATGAGGTAACGCTAGCAAGCTAGAAAGCATTTAAAGTGGCCCGCTAACGTTAAATAACGCCGCTATTTGAAAAAATAAGCAAATCATCTAAGCTACTTTATATCTGAATGTAAGTGCAGTCGATTTACCCGTGTTATGTAGTGGAGTCGTTACTCACACTAGCTAAGTAGCTAACGTTACCTGCATGCTAGCTATTTACTAGCTTACGTTCCCACTTACTTCATTTGTAAACACGGTGGCTATCAGAGCTAGCTGAGGCTAGTTAGCATCCATGCAGTTCAAATATCTCTCTAGCTTCTGAATTGAAGTTAATTTGGTGCCAAAGTTCAGGTATTCAGCCAATGCTGTCTGCCAAAACACAATCGATGAAAAGTTAGTGGAAAAGCTCTTCACAGCCGGCACTGTGTAACGTTAACAGTACTAGTAATCAAGTGGAGGGAAACGACGTCTGGACATGATGGTATAGCAAGTTAGCTGTAACGTTAGCTACAGCGTCGATGATGTCGGCTGACTTGGTATATGTTATGTTGCCTCGGCATGGCAGTATGAAAAATAGCAACGACATTTAGTAATTTTGTCCGATAAATGTTCTCTTCTGAAATATGAAATCTCTTGGACAAGAGACTGTTGTTGCAACGTTAACGTACAGTAACTTGTACCTTGTCTTTTAACGTTAAGCTAGCGGTAGATACTTGTGTACCCATCAATCCGTCCACGAATTCAGAGTAACGTTATATAGTTATGGCCAACTATATTTCCATACTTAATCATGCACTGGATGCTAACGTTAACCATCAAACATCAACTTCATCAGCTCAATGTCAAAACCTACTAATCTAGGAAGCACCATAGGAGCTTTCCCTAGCATCTCGAAATCAATACCCAGGGCAGAAGGGGTTTGCTAATTTTTATCATGTTGAAAAGGGGAGACGCTGCGTTAAGATTTTCTCATATTTTCTTGAGCGCAGCCATCGCATACAGGCGGAGACACAATGGGCTCATCCACAGTGCTAGCTACTGTTACTGGTCGCAGGCCTTGCATATATAAGTAAGGCCTGCAGTGAGATGCACCAACTCAAAGTACTCCTCTCTTAGTCATGAAGACATGAAGCTTGTGTCTAAGGCTGATAGCACTTCGACAGAAAACAGCTTCTGATTATTACAACAAATTAGCATCTAGTAAACTGTTCCTATCAAGAGAAATGCACATGCATGTATTTAAATTATGCATAATATTCCCTCTCTGTGGTGTCTGACTCTGGTTCAGATCCCCCTCTGTGCGCTGACTAAAATCATTTCATATTTAATGCAATCTCAGCTGCTGTGCGGAGCTGAGATGAAGCTGTAAATCAGTCAATCCAGGAGTCACATAAAGTGCTGATTAAATGTTATTTGATTGGGGGAAAAATAATAAGACACTTATAATAAGACATATCCCTTTCTACAAAGCAGATAAATACATGATTATTTTATCCACGTCCTTTTCGCCATTTCAGCAGCCCAGTTGTAAATCTGCCGGTTGGATGGTCTGGGTTTAACGCCCAATGTCAGGAAGCCAGACAGACTCCCTGTCACTTCAGGGATGCCGCCCTGTGCAGTGACATCTCTATAGGGGGTAGCAAGTGAAAAGGCGTCTCCATGTGCTGATAATCAAAGTGTCACATTGTTATTACATAACCACTTTTTTTTTTTTCAGGCCAAATATTGTCTTTTCTCCATAAGCTGTCTGACATTGTGGACATTTGGATCTGTCTGTGTTTGTCATCAATCACTTATGCTAGTCGAGCAATGGGATTAATCAGTCGAAGAAACCAGGGTGCAAAGTTGATTTATTGCTGTGTACTTTTTTGCTTGGAGTTGTGAAAATGGCCTGTCAGCCTCCTGTGAATATTAACCTTAGGGCCCTGACACATCTATGTCAATTTGACGCTATTGGGCATCTCTGACTGACCATGGATCATTAGCACTAGTCTGCCCCTTTCGCTAGCCATCACCCTGTTGAAGCACATTGGTTCGGGGACAAAGGTAGTCAGCTGGTGTATTGTGGTGTGTTCAAATGTAAGTTTTAAAGGAAGACATGGAGGTGACACCAATTGCGTGATCAGTCTGCCTTTGTGCAAGTTCTTTTAGCAGTCAATGAAGACAGCCTTGAGTTATGTCTTTGGTTCCATCAATCTGGACATGTCCGGATTGGAAAAGGTTTCCTGGGAGTTTCTGGAGTACTCTATTCTAATTTCCTATTCTGTCTGGGATGTTTTAGATGCACTGTAGTATTAGCATAAGTAATCCAGATGTTTATTGGTGTGTGGGCAATTCGAATTATGGATTTGCATTAATTTAAATAGCTGTTCAAACTTTTATTAGAGTGACTGTAGATATGTTTGATGCAGTTTTACAGGTTGTCATGTTTGAGTAGCTGGACTGACCAGAATTTTGTCTCTTCACTTCATAGCGTACAACTCTGCAAAGAGCTTACAGAGAAAACAGATCATGGAAGTGAGATCAGAGGTAAGTCTTAGTTCTGTTATCCACTTGTCTTTTTGTCTGTAGTCATTGTGTTTAAGCTTTCCTGTCATACACACAGACGCACATCCATCATGGGAAATGTGGTAGTTTGAGTCAATGAACTATGTAAAAAAAGGAAATATTTTAAAATTATGTACCAAAGTTTGATTAAAAAATTGGTAAAATATATGTTGGTCAGTTGAAAGAAACACTTTGTAGTCAGTTTACAATTTGAATGTTTATTTTGGCAAAAATGATGAGACGAAAGTGTCATATTGATGTAATAATATGGAAATACCTGCAATCTATAAATTAGCTCACAGTGTATGATACTTTTATACCGGTTTGTTGATAATTGTACTGTTATATATATCACATTCCTATCTGCAACATGCTGTTTTTGTTCATACCGAAGGGGAACAACAAAATATTTGTCACCATAACTAAACACATGAACACATGTAAATATCAAATAACTTGCCTTTAAACAACATCTTCTTGAATTATTGTTAATTTCTGTGTTAAGCACCACCGAACGACTGGGCTGTGTTTCCTGGAATTTTTAGTTGCCTTTGAAATTGTTAGCAAGCAACACATTTTTAATTCTCCAGTTTCCCAAAAATACTGGCACACTGCAGATAGCTTTTTCATAATATGACAGTAAAGCTTCGACTTGAGAATAGCCAGTCACACCAGTATGTTTGCTCCAGTGTATTTAGTTGATGAATGTCTGAAATGTTCAAAACACAAACATGCATGAGAAGTCGTTTTTACATAACATCAGTGATAATTATCCATTTAAGTATTAGTGGTCCCAGTCCTGGCGATGCACATGTGATCTGTACTGCATGTCTGATAAAGCCCAGTGTCTCAGTGCAATTCAGAATTTGTGGCAAGACTTAAAAAGATGAATGGGAGAAAATTGCATTGTCTCGTTGTGCAAGGTGACACAGACCTATCCATGTATAATTGAGGCTTTGTCCCCTGTCTGTCTCTGTCCCCTCCAGATATACAGGCCGCCTTATACGAGCTCTGCTGGCAAGTTGTACAGGGGAACTTGAAGTTGGATCTTGTCGCCAGCGTCCTAGGGGACATGATGGTAAAAATAGCTTTTTAAATGTTTTTTATTAGAGAGTCAAACAAATAATGAACACATAGCAGTGCCTGTGCTGTATGTTTAAAAAGAGGCAAACCTCTTATTCCTTGTTTATTGCCTGTTTTCATTCCATCATGTTAGTGGTCTGCACAGAAATTGCAATACCTTTTTATTTTTTCTAACACCTGTTGGGAACAGTATTTCTTTAAACTCTAAAAGAATATATATTTCTGTTATTATTAATTTCTAAATTTTGGTCCTTGTGACTTACTGTCATTGTATGACAGAAAGGCTAAATTACATGTATTTGTTTTCCAGTGTTGAAGATATTGTCAGTCTGGGAAACATACAGAGTTCCATTTGATAAATAAACAAATGTCCCAGCATGTTTTTGCATCTTGCATCTTGAACATTGTCACTTAAATTTTGTTTTGCTCTCAGGAACTCCGAGATGACATGCCATCGATTTTAGCAGATGTTTTCAGTATACTAGGTAAATCCTTTTTTTTTTTTATTTGAACATTGAGTTATTGTATCTGATGTACTCCACTGAAAGTAACTCAAATATGGGCATGTTTTTACCATCATAATGTGTTTTTAAATAATATTTTTCACAGATTTAGAGACTGGTGCACTGGAAGAAAAAAACAAACGTGACCATTACACACAGCTGGTGGGAGCATGTTTGGTAGGTCATGATATTTCTTCTCCTATGCACTTAAATCTAAATAGAATATAAAAGGTACTTAAACAGGGATATGTACTATCAAAATATGAAAACTTGCATCACTTCACTGCTGCTGTTGCAGCACAGTTATATACTCAAACAGGACATTGCTCTGAATGTGGAAATGTGTAGTCGGTATTTAAGAATTTCACAAATTTGGTCAGTTTGTGTATACCCCTGTCTGTTGGTGTCGCAGATGCATTACTGATTTTATATCCAGGTCTGTAATAAACTACTGAAATTGATTAATTAGCTAATAACATTTTTTATTTCAGTTTTTTGTTCCAGAGGCCATCCTGAAAGAGAGGCTGGATCCAGAAACCCTTGAATCTCTTGGACTTATAAAACAAGCCCTTCAATTCAATCAGAAGATTGTGAAAATAAAGACGAAATTATTGTAAGTAGAGTGCACAGTTAAGTAGAGATAGACAGACATGAACAGAAAAGGTGTATTTCAGTGTGCCAGGAACACTCATTATGCTTAATAATGTGTATCCACTTTATTTCTTCAGTTACAAGCAACAGAAGTTTAACTTGCTACGGGAGGAGAATGAAGGCTATGCCAAACTAATCACTGAGCTTGGCCAAGACCTCTCAGGCAACATCACGAGCCACCTTGTCCTGGAGAGCATCAAGTCCCTCATAGGTATCAGTCAGTTCTTTTCTTAAAGTGATTGCATTGAACATGGCGCTACTCTGTCTGTGTCTACAGTCTTACAAATCCTACATCCTCAGTCTTGTTGAATGTGCTTGGCATGTTGCGTCGGGCCATATGTGCTACCTGCCTGGCTCTTACATCCTGGCACTCGACCATACTTGAAACAAGAGTCAGGACTTTGGCGTCAGTAGCACCAGTTTTGGAACAACCTTTACCCATTCAGCTTTTTTACTGTATATTCTGGTTTCAAATTAACTATTCATTTTCTTCTGAAGCCCTTTGTGACACCTTCTTAAAAGTTGTTACCCATGTATGATATTAATATTGGTCACTGACTGACTGATCTGTTTCCTGCTTTCTCCTGCCTGCAGGGTGCTTCAACTTGGACCCTAATCGTGTATTGGACATAATCCTTGAGGTGTACGAGAGTCGATCTGACCAAGATGAGTTCTTCCTGTCTCTCATCAAGTCGTACATGTGCGAGCCGCTCACCCTTTGCCACATCCTGGGATTTAAGTTCAAATTCTACCAGGTGAGAATGTGTCCAATAGCATAAAGTGACCCTTGAGCTGGGAAATCCAAATCTGAATATGTTCATGTCGGAGATTTGTATATTTTGGCAGAAATCAGTCGGTCCAGACAATCCCACACTCTAACCCCAAGATGGTTCCAGTGGTAATGAATTCATTTATTTTCGTATGTCTTTCTTCAGGAGCCCAATGAGGAAACCCCCAAGTCACTTTACCACATTGCTGCTGCTCTGCTTCACCATAACCTGATCGAGCTAGAAGATCTCTACGTACATGTAAGGAAAAGGACGTTATTTAAAATTAATTTTACATGTCTCGGTCAGAAAGTGGGAATATGAGATTTGCAAAGCTTAAGCTAGAAGTAATCCTGTGATGTCTTCATGATGATTTATGCGACAGTTGTATTCACATCATTATGATGTCAGAACTTTGTGTCAAATACAAAATGCTGCATCATTTCACCCACATCACATATGAAGCATCTGTAATTTGTCCTAAGTCTGAAATCTTAGTTCTTTCATTGCCTCTGTCTTTCCAGCTTATGCCACTAGATGCCAACATTGTCGAGGAACACAAACGAGACATCTCGGAGGCCAAGCAGATTGCACGCAAGCTGGTCATGGTTGTGTTACCCTCAGAGAAAAGTGAAGACAAAGAAAAGGATAAAGAAAAGGAGGAGGAGAAGAATGAGAAGGTATGGAAGCATTTATAAAGATAAGCTGTCAGTCTGGTTGGATATTGAGAGCGAAGAGGATTAAGAGTGGTGGATGGGGAAAAAAAGTAGGATTTTCAAGAAGGACTGGAAGGGAAACGGCACAGAAATGTCTTCTTTCAAAGCCTTTTCTGCATCACCTGAAGGCAAATTGTTATCAGCATTAATAATTGTGACAGGAAGTAATGGTAAAATGAAGAAAATACCACTTCAGTTAATGTTTAGTGAGGTGAAAATGTAAAGGAAATTTAATTTATGGGAAATTGCACCTACACTAACCAACTTTAAATCTAATCACCTGTGAATTTAAACTTAGTATTATTTACCTCATTTGCTTGTATTGTCACCCGATAAAATATGATAAATATTTAGATACAAATGATTTTACAAATTCCACCACTGTGCTCTTTTCTTTTTCCTCTGCTCTGATTGTCTTATTCAGTGTGTGATTGAACCTTGGTTTAGTCAATAATGCACAGACACTCAGTTGCTGCTCTTTTCTGTACCCACAGCCACCTGATAACCAGAAGCTCGGTCTGTTGGAAGCGCTACTTAGAATTGGGGACTGGCACCACGCCCAGAGTATTATGGACCAGATGCCTTCCTTCTATGCTTCTTCTCATAAGGCCATTGCACTGGCACTCTGCCAGCTTGTGCACCTGACTGTGGAGCCTCTTTACAGAAGGTGATTTCTCTAATGTTTCACTTACTGCCCACTTATGCATAGTTAAACCAGTACAAGCACAAGTGCCTCTTATTTCACGGTTTGAACTGACTTCTTCAACTCCTCTTGATACCAACTTGTCATGCATACAAGTTCAGTACAAAATAAAAATGAAGAACTCAGCCAAATCAATGAGAAGAAAGTGCAGGCTCTGACACACTGCTCTGTTCTTCACAGGGCTGGCCTCCCAAAAGGAGCAAGGGGGCGTGTATTGCATCCACTGAGGAACAAGCGGGCCCCTCGTCCTGCAGAGAGCTTTGAGGACCTACGCAGGGACACATTCAGCATGCTTGGCTACCTGGGCCCTCACCTCTCACATGACCCTATCCTCTTCGCCAAGATTGTGCGTCTGGGCAAGGCCTTCATGAAAGAGGTACAGAATCGTAACGGTTACACGACTACATGTGCACCACAGCCTAAATCTTATTTTGACCCACATTTGGTGTCTCCTTGTTTCTCAGCACCAAAACGATGGCAGAGCTGATGTCAAAGACAAAATGGTAAGTGTGAAAGTGAGCGACTTTGTCTGTGACTACATGACTGCTCCTTATACTAGCATTTAGACATATAAAAGCACTGTTGTTTTGCTGTAATGGATCTGTCAGTTTATCTCGTATATGTTACTGTGACAGCCTTATTCATGTTCATTGCAGGATACACTATTGAGTTGTTTCCTGAGCATTGCAGACCAGGTGCTACTCCCTTCTCTCTCGCTGATGGAGTGTAATGCTTGCATGTCTGAGGAACTGTGGGGCCTGTTCAAACTCTTTCCCTACCAGCACAGGTGAGATACACACACACTCACTGCGTGTGGCACTGTTTAATTGAGTTGTCTGATCGTAAACCCTCAGGCAGAGCTCCGGGATGGCGTTTACTAGCTGGCAAGGAAAGAGCAGCTCACACAAGCGAAAACTCTCAAACCATGCTTGATTGTTTAAAATGCCCTTTTCTGTTTAGCAAACCATCTTTTCTGCTCCGGAATGATTCCATAGTCTTATTTTTAGACCTTTTGTTTGAATGTCTCGGCACACCGCTGATGAGCAGCGACACTCCTCACTCCCTAAGGTTTTGTTTTGCTTCAGCTGTCCGTGTTAGTTTGTCGCAGCCTGTAACGCATCGCTTCTTTAGTTATTGAACACAGTAGCACTTTGGAGAGTATTTCACTGTCTTGTACACCAAGCTGTGTCAACACTGTCAAAGGAAGCATTTGATACAAACTGAAAGTGGATAATAAGCCCAGGTTATGCTCTGCTTTGTCAGTGTATTGCACAGTGGGTTGCTCTTTGGGCTTTTGGGCCATCACTTTCTCCAGATATGACACATAGTAAATTACTTGATCAGATCTTCACCGAGTTTTCTGCATTGTGGAAATCATAGGGCCCTAAATAAGTGATGCTTTTGAAGTGACAGTAAAGTTATTTCATATGTCCTTGCCGATGAACCCAAAACCAATTATTTGAGTTAGCCTTAGCTAATATGGATATTGTTATCCGTGGGCCACCTAGCCAGTCTGCGTAATCCGTAACAGAAATTTAGAGCCAGTTAACCAAATAGTACTTATTTTTGGCATGTTTAATTTATTATTTATTATCCATCATAGATACTTTGAATGAGTAGTAGGAACACAGGAACCCCGTCTTGAATTCCAGTCTTTGTAAGCTGACATGTTTTACATTACAGCTGTGTTGTCAAAGCTCACTGTGAGCAATTGTGTGGATTTTTACAGCTGTTTAATTGTATATTCTTGTTGCTTTTCTTATGTTCCCTTCTGCTGATCATTTCTATGTTTCTTAGTGCTGTGAAGCTAAACCTACAGTTTAATTGTGCTTCCTCCCTCAGGTACCGGTTATATGGACAGTGGAAGAATGAGACCTATTCCAGCCATCCGCTGTTGGTTAAAGTCAAAGCTCAAACTGTGGAAAGGGCCAAATACATTATGAAGTAAGTCACTCTACAGAACCATTACTGTGTAGTCATCTTTCTCTCTACCTTTGCTTGACTTTTGCTATGTCTTCTTGTGTCCTTGTTGGTTGTGTGCTACTCATTTCTTCTCATTCAGTCCTGTTCTCATCTGCAGAATGTTATTTTACTTGGAAAAGATAAAGTAAACCTTGAATGAATGGGGAGCTGTTTCCCATCAAGTACATTTCTGGGATATTTCTCGATGTCTTTCATTCCTTTGTTTTCGAAACATACTGCTCTGTGTTTTCCTAGTATCACACATAACTCTACCATCACTTGAGAGGGTGGAAAATAAATTCAGCCTTGAACACACCACACTATTAGCAGAGGTTCACTACCGGCAGAACACTAAGGCCATCTTTTATTTGTCTTGCTGCTTCTCCATCACAGAAACATCCACCTCACTTGTTGGCTCACCCTGCTGACAGTAATCTTCAGAAACAAATTCCATTAAATGTCAACGTCTGATATTCCTGTCCATTATTTTCCCAATATTCATATATGACTTACAAAGCCAAAGCAAAAAAAAAAAAAAACCCTCTGGTAAGACGATTAGGTTTATGTCTCTGAATTTGTAATCACATTTGCTAATTTTGTAATCACTCAGTAGGATGGGCTAGTTGATAGTAAGAAACACAGAGATGTGTCAGTGATTGTTTTTCACCAGCCATCTGAAGGTAGGGTGTATTGAAAGGACAGTTTAACACGGACAGCATAAGAATTAAAAGCAGGACTTGGAAAACTGTGTTGTTGTGCTCGTCAAGTAATTATTCTAACACTGTTCTGCTGTTGAAGAAATCAATGGCACTGCTTTTATCTTAAGCTGACAGCTGGAAGAGCATTTTCCAGCTGCTGTGAAGTTCTCAGAACTGACAGTCTTTGCATACAGCGCACTTTGCATCGTCTTGTGTCTTTAATCTGCTGTTTCCTGTCTGCCCACCCCCCACCCCCCACCCCCACCCCCCAGGCGGTTGACCAAAGAGAATGTGAAACAATCAGGAAGGCAGATTGGCAAACTGAGCCATAGCAATCCCACCATCCTCTTTGATTATGTAAGTGTTTTTTGCTGTTATTTAATTTTATTTCAGTCTCATTTTGAATGGTGCCAACAAAGAAATTAATTCCCGCTTTTTGCAAGATGTAGCACCTTGCTCGCTCTGTATACCAGTTGTGTTTTCCCTCGAGCGTCTGCTCTGGAAATTGTTTACACCTACAACTCTGCTTACACATCATGCATTCATGAATCAGAGTAATAGCCACTTGGTAAAAACTCACATAACTGGGACTGTGTTCCTGCCGCACTGAAAAAAAATAATCACTTTGTACACTTTGGTATGATACACTAAGCAGGGTTTGTGGTCTTTGCAGTCATTTTAATATAACATTAATATTCTTGCTCCTTTGGCATGAAATGAATTAACACTTGAAAGACTTTCAACATGAGCAAAGTATTGTGCTGTGATGTATCCTTATACCCTACACACACTGTAACAGTAGTCTTAATAAGTGCCAATGTCATGTCTCCCACTTCTGTAATTGAGTTTACTCCCCTGATCTGGCTTTAGCACATTTACTGGGTGGCCTCAGGTCAGGTGTAATGTATATCCTCTATGGTTGGTGATGTTTTATGGCCTCGTCTGTCCTGCTGTATATCAGATGCTATCACAGATCCAATGGTACGACAACCTCATCGTTCCAGTGGTGGACTCCTTGAAATACCTCACATCCCTCAACTATGATGTCTTGGCCTGTATCCTACACTGCTCTGTTTATTCGCCAGCAACCGACCTGTGCGGGTGATTGAGTGAGTGTGTTGTTGGAGGCAGTGGGGGTGTAAGTGTAAAGGGGGCTGCTTTCTCCTTCTCTGTGCTGTTCCACTTAACTCTGTCTTCAGATTGCATCATTGAGGCTCTGGCCAATCCTGAGAAGGAGAAGATGAAGCATGACGACACCACCATCTCCTCATGGCTTCAGAGTACGTGGCTTCACGGTTACCTCACAGCAGTCACATCATTCATTTGCATGCAAAAGGAGAGAAAGTGTTTGATGTTGTAATGAGTGTCTAACATACACCTGTTCTCCTTGTAAACCAAGGTCTAGCAAGTCTGTGCGGAGCCGTGTTCAGGAAATACCCAATTGAGCTGGCTGGCCTTCTTCAGTATGTCACCAATCAGCTAAAAGCAGGGAAGAGGTAAATTGCTCTCAATTAACAAGAAGAGGATGACTGGTTTGCAGGATATGTTGAGTCGAAGCACTGATGACCTTTAATTCATTGTTATCTGTAGGTTAGCCTCTGGACCTTTGTTAATCAATTCACACTTTGTGCGTCTTTTTATGCTTCAGGAAATGAGCTTTGCTTCATATGTCCCTCCTCTCCTCACAGTTTTGACCTGTTGATCCTGAAAGAGGTGGTGCAGAAAATGGCTGGCATTGAGATCACAGATGAGATGACCTCAGAGCAGTTGGAGGCCATGACCGGAGGGGAGCAGCTCAAAGCTGAAGTATGTAGACTCAAGTGCAGTTATTATTCCCTAATGCAGCCTCTTGAGCAAGATTTGTATGACTACCTGGACCAGTGTGGCAGCTGAGCTCAGGGCAGTGCAGTTATGGATGTGATACTGTCGACAGGGTGGGTACTTCGGCCAAATCAGGAATACTAAGAAATCATCACAGCGTCTGAAGGATGTGCTGCTGGACCACGAATTGGCCTTGCCACTGTGTCTACTCATGGCCCAGCAACGGAACGGTGTGGTTTTCTTAGAGGGTGGAGAGAAACACCTCAAACTTGTTGGCCACCTCTATGACCAGGTATGCGCCCAATTTCAATTATAATCTAATCCGTCTTTGTTTTTGTTTTTTTAGCAGTAAGGCAAACAATGAAACGTCCCTCAGTTTGCATATCTCATATAACGATTTTTCTTCCTGCAGTGTCATGACACATTGGTGCAGTTTGGGGGTTTTCTGGCCTCCAACCTAAGCACAGAGGACTACATCAAGCGCGTTCCTTCCATTGACATCCTTTGCAACCAGTTCCACACACCACATGATGCTGCCTTCTTCCTGTCTCGGCCAATGTATGCTCATCAGATTTTGGTGAGTGGACTCTTCTTTTTGAGCCTCAGTGTGCGTTTTGTCATTTCTGTTATGGAGAGAGATTGTAGTCATTATGAAGAAGAGAATGGTCAGGCATACGTTTTTACTAGGCGAATAACTCAAATTTTATCACAAAGGAACAATTTCAAATCAAGCAAAGAAAAAACTGTGGTCAAGAAAGACCAAAATGTTTTTGAGAAAATTAAGCCCTTTATGCTCTCTACTCACAGTCTAAGTACGATGAGCTGAAGAAAGCAGAGAAGGGCAACCGGCAGCAGCCGAAGGTACACAAGTATGTGGCAGCCTGTGAACAGGTGATGACACCGGTGCACGAGGCTGTGGTGTCCCTCCATCCGGCCAGGGTCTGGGACGACCTCCGCCCTCAGTTCTACGCCACCTTCTGGTCCCTCACAATGTATGACCTGGCCGTTCCACATGCAGCCTACGAGCGTGAGGTCAACAAGCTCAAGGTCCAGATCAAGGCCATTGAGGAGAACCCAGAGATAGTGAGTTGGTCCACAGCTGTTGCTTAACGTCACTCGTGACTGTTTTTACGTTTTACAATTAACTGAGGCACTTGTGTAATATGGCTTACCGTAACTGGAACAGAAGAATTCCTGTACATTTAGTTCATCAAAAGCAGCTAATGCAAAGGATGCAAGACTGTTATTGAATAAGAGCTGTCAGTGTTTTGCATAATTATAATGAATGTCTCTTTGGTTTCCTTCCAACACAGCCCATGAATAAGAAAAAGAAGGAGAAGGAGCGCTGCACCGCCCTGCAGGAAAAACTGCAGGAGGAGGAGAAGAAGCAGCTGGAGCATGTCCAAAGGGTTCTCCACCGCCTCAAACTGGAGAAAGACAACTGGTTGTTGGCCAGTAAGTATCCTAATGATCATGCCAGTGGCAGGATTGATGCATCTTACACTGCATATGCACAGTCTTCCATAATGCTGTGGCTTCCTTGTTGAGAGGAAGAAAACAGTTCATCCATTTGAGTGTGAGTGATCTCAGAAACTCAAGTGAATTTATAGAAGAACAGATTTATAACAACATGTGTGTTTGGAACACAACATTCATGTCTTTGACAAGAAGAGAAATTTAGTTCTAACTGCATTTAGACACAATACAGCAATACAAACATATTAATGTAGTAAAGAGGGACATGAAGACAAAGCTGATCTCAGCCTCAGTATTTGAGGTAAATATTCTGTCTGTCTCTGTTACTAACACAACTTTAAATGCTTAATGACAGAATCCACAAAGAACGAGACCATAACAAAGTTCCTGCAGCTCTGTCTCTTCCCTCGCTGCATCTTCTCCTCCATCGACGCCGTGTACTGCGCTCGCTTTGTCGAGCTGGTCCACCAGCAGAAGACGCCCAACTTCTGCACCCTCCTGTGCTACGACAGGGTAAGCCACTCGAATACAGACGTGCTCAGGCACTTGCAATGATGATGATTAATTAAACTACACTCTTACAGCATTCTTCGTAACGCTGTAAAGTGCGTCAGAAAAAGAAGAATGAGAATTAATAATGTGATTAATGAAGGCTCTAATTTGGTCCAGTCAGCAGAACAGTGGTGGAAGTAGTAGATTAAACTAACACTAAACAATAAAAGGTGTCAAAAATCCATTGAGTATGCCATCAAATTAAAGCTTGATAGTAAGTCAGTCAATTAAGAGCAGTTCTGAGATATTTAGCATCAAAGCTTTGACGTACCGTCTGGCAAAAGTTTTGGATTTTTCCACAAGCAACTCTGGTTTGAACGTGTTACTGAAGAAAATCCACCACATTATGTCACTCTGCAGGTGTTCTCTGCTATCATTTACACTGTGGCCAGCTGTACAGAAAACGAGTCTCACCGCTACGGACGCTTCCTCTGCTGCATGCTGGAGACGGTGACCCGTTGGCACAGCGACCGCGCAGTTTATGAGAAGGTGTCCTCTTCTACCCGCCTCTCTACACCTGTTACTTTGATTATTTGTAGTCATTTCTGACGTAAGGTGAGTTGAGAGTTAATCAGTCTCTCTTAATTGTGTGGCCATAGGAGTGTGTCAATTACCCCGGCTTCCTGACCATCTTCAGAGCCACAGGTTTCGATGGAGGGAACAAAGCAGATCAGCTCGACTATGAAAACTTCAGGCATGTGGTGCACAAGTGGCACTACATGCTTACTAAAGTGAGCTGCCCTTCGTCATTGTATTTTTCTTCTCGAAAAATTCTGTCTAGATAATGGCAGTCAGAGCTCTGTGGAAGGTGTGTAATCTATATGTGATTGTGTCCTCCGCCTCTGCTCCATCCAGGCTTCGGTTCACTGCCTGGAGACGGGAGATTATACCCACATCCGGAATATTCTCATCGTGCTTACCAAGATCCTGCCCTGCTACCCCAAGGTCCTGAACCTGGGCCAAGCGCTGGAGTGCCGCGTCCACAAGATCTGCCTCGAGGAGAAGGACAAGAGGCCAGACCTCTATGCCTTAGCAATGGGGTAACACAGCATTGTGTGCTGTTCAGCTCTCTGTGGAGCATACAGTTGACATATATGATGATAGCATCATGGAAACATGGGAAGATCCTGGAAGAAGTGCGCATTATGTAATCAGTTGAATTTCTAGATGTTTCATTTTAATGTTTGTTTAGACACCTAGGAGTGGCAAGAGGTGACTAACCCACAAGTGTGAGCTTCAAGTGTTAATCAGTTAGCTTGAATGAAAATCCTTTTCTTGGTGAAGCGTGTATTTAAGTGGATACTGATCACCACTAATGCTGGTGTTCATTCATAGCTGAGTATGAAGGGGGGTAAATTGCAGGGAAATGCTGCGCTGAGCTAAATTAGTTCTCCTGTTTTCTGTGTGCGGGGTTTTTTTTTTTTTTCTTACACCGTATGACACGCAGAAGTTCTTGTGAGGTCTTGTCTCTGCCATGTGCAAACCCTTTATGCATCTTACAGTTATTCAGGTCGGTTGAAAAGCCAGAAGGTGCACATGGTCCCTGAGAATGAGTTTCACCACAAGGAACAACCAGCGCGCAGTGCCACCCCTGCCAATCAACAGAACGGCCCCGGCAGCACAGGCAAGCCCGCCACCAGCACGAGCAAGACAGAGGAGGGGACGTCAGAGGACTGTGGTGAGTGATGAGAAACACAGGAACACAGTTCTCTTAGTTTACAAATAAGAAACTGGATACATTATGGTACTGTGTTAGAATCATTCAGTTTCTGATTTGTTGTTTAACTACATTTGGTAAAAATCAAATCCCCATGTTTCTTTTGTTGTCTGTGCAATATTGTTTTCTCTGAGTAAGTGTTTGGTTTCACAGAATCAGAGCAGAAGTAGTATAGCTCAAGTATAAAAGGTTGATTGCCATAAAACCTCAACATTATGATCCTTATTAAAGAACTCTTCAGTGTGCAAAAGCATGTATATGTTGCTGTTTTACACCTGATGGTAGCTGCGTATTCTAATGTGCATGTGAGGAGTATTAAAGTCTGTGCTCATACAGTACTTGGTTTGTTGCAGATCGGGGCAAAGATAAATCTCAGGGGACCACAAAGCCAGTGAACAAAGCCAACAGTGCAGCAGCCAAACTGACCACCAGCAACGGGAACGGTGCTCTCAACAGGTAGGCCTTTCCTAAGCTTCTGTGACACGAAATTATCACAAAGCTTAAGAAAATCTAGTTGGTATGGTCTGAAAGTTTTGGGAGTGTATTGTATATTAGGATCAGCAGAAGCATTTGTGAAACTTTTTGAATGAAGAATTTTGAAAAGGAAAAATTCGTCTCTTTGCAGCACCAAAGCTGTTAAAGAACGGGACGACAAGGAGAAGAGCGGCAAGGAGAAAAAAGAGAAAAAGGACAAGACACCAGGCAGCACTCCTGAGACCAAGGCGGAGAACCGTCGGGAGAAGCAGAGAGATGAGAGAGCAGGGAAGGAGGAGCGGGCGGTACGCGAGGGTAAGGAAAAGACCCCCAAGGCAGACAGGGAGAAATTGAAGGCCGAAGAGAAGAGCAGCAAAGACGACAAAGCCAAGGCCGGCAACGGGGAGCCCGTAGAGCCATCCAGGGACCGCGATGCCATCAAGGAGTCCAAGAGCAAGGAGAAAGGAGACAGGAGCACTGTGGCCGGGTCCCTCAAGTCACCAGTTCCCAGATCAGAGTCAGCCGAATCTGAGAGGGGTAAGGAGTTTTTCTGGTTATCTGTTACACTGAAAGTATGGAAACATCTCGACTGCACTGCCAGACCGCATACGCTGTCGATAAAAGTGTTTAACTTTGATGCTCTGCTGCTTCAGCACATTAACTTTAATACACTGAATCAAAGACAGATCCAGAAAGTTTGGACGTTTTGAGACAGGAATGTTCTCACACTGCCTGACATGTCTGTCAATTATGAATGTATCAAAGGAGGCTTTTCTTGAAGGTTGAGTGGCGCAGCCCAGTTAAACACCCGTTTCCTCGTCCTTGTCTTTACAGATCACAAAAGACGAAAGCTCGACAGTCACTCTTCTCCATCCCACTCCTCGTCTGTTAAGGTTAGTATGGCTTGAGGAAGGCTGTGCCCGTTTCTTCTCTATCTGCCGGAGCGTTCCCTGCCGTTGCACATTCCAGCAGCCCTGAAGACCACCAAGGAGAGTTGCCACACATGTGCAGGCATGGCACCTGGAAATCCCAACCTAATCCATGGGAGTTGGAAAGCATTCCATGGACATCAGCGTTCTATTTTGCAGAATTGGGAGAAAACCCCTCAAGGACTTAGTCAAGAGAATATTGTGTATATTGAGTATTTTCATATTGAAATATTTATCTATTTTCATATTAATGAAAGCAGTCAGTGTGCCTTGGGAAGAAAGTTTTTTTTTTTTTGAAGCATTTCTATATTC
The DNA here is from genome assembly GCF_039877785.1 of Chaetodon trifascialis. Classification (NCBI taxonomy): domain Eukaryota; kingdom Metazoa; phylum Chordata; class Actinopteri; order Chaetodontiformes; family Chaetodontidae; genus Chaetodon; species Chaetodon trifascialis. The sequence continues at coordinate 15,977,966 of NC_092071.1, read as the reverse complement.
TTCGTGGATTTTTTTTTTGCTTTTGAAAATAATATCCACCTCAAGTAAAAATGGCTTTCCAAATCAAGAGCTTTCGCATTTTCCAATGGCAAAGTTTTTTCTTTTTTTTTTTCCTCAACACCGAGAGCAGTTTCACTACTTGAGATGATGCCCAAGATTATTTTCCCTGTTTTTGGGAGCTGAGAAGATTCCCTGGTTAAAGTGATGTAAAGTATTTTACTTTCCTGTCATCGTGCCCGGATCCAGCGCAGTCGGATGGTGTCCAGCAAACCCCTCTGCTGTAGGAGCACCTCTCTGCTGCGGCTGAGTCATCAGCCCCCCCCCCACACTATCTCCGTTTGTTAAAACGGCCTGCATGCAGCCTTCACGTCGCAAGATGCGTGTCCAGTCAGTCCCGCCGGCCCCTACAGCGCTGTCCCCACAGCTACCAGCCATCGGCATCAGCAGTCGTACTACCTCCTGGCAAGCATTCAATGGAAAATCAGAGCCACCAGCACCCGAGATCTACGGAGAAAATGAATGTCGCAGTTTTGAATCAGCCAAAAATGCAGAGGAAATAAGCCTGCCCCTACAAACAGAGAGAGGGAGGGAAAGAGTGGGCGAAGCCTGAATCGTCTGGAGCGTTGCCCAAACCACTGGAAGCTTGTGATAGGTCTTTATTTTACCCTTCCACCAGAGAAATAGGCTCCCTGTGTCTTATCCATTCCTGAACTGTAAGTGACAGCAACAGTTACCTATGTAGGGATGCAGTCAAGCACATAAGAATTGAGTGATTTGTCTTACACACACAGGCACACACATACACATACATTATTTACAGCACTTGCACTTTAGATGTATTGAATACCAGCTGCGCTGTAGGACTTTTCTATTATGCTGCCTGAAAATGCAGACATGTCTGTAGTTATATGACAAGCAGTTATTTCATATATGCTCAGGGTTTTTCTATTTTAAGTATTGACATTCCAGATGTTGAGCCTTTGAACTCTCCTCTATGTAATAACCTTGTCAAAGCCTTAGTCCTTGAAGGTCAGAGGTCAAGGGAGACGTATGCTGTTGGTCCGGCCAGCCCCGACTCCCTCAACCCCCCACCCCTTCCTCCAACTCTCTACTGCTGTCTGACAACCTCCTCCCAAACCCCCACCCCCTCCCAGCTCATCTGTCATCTCCATTCATCCCTACAGGACAATAGCAACGAACCCAAGGAGTCCACATCCAAGGTTTGAACTGACTCTGCTACTCGTATTTTTCTCTTGGATTGTCTGTTTTGTGTACAGATGCTGGCAAGAAATAACATTATATGCCTGTGATTTCCTCCATCTGTCTACATTTTCAGTAGCTGTGGATTGATTCATGTGTCACCTTTATAAACGTTGATGGTAATCCGTCAAAATACATCAGCCACCACATCTGACATATCACCTTTATAAAGTTGTTGTGGCAAATGTCAAACAATCGCTTGTTTACTCATCCTCGAGACAGGGAGACAAAGTTTTTTTTCCTGGATAACAGCAGGTTGGTGAGAGAGGTATCTGCTGGATGTGAAAACCAAAATACGGAGTTAAAAGAGGCTCAGTAGAACTGCAGTCATGTGATAATCTCTGTGGGTTCGTCACCACATGCAACACATTATGCAGTCATTTGATCAGTTTTTAGTATAGTAGTAGTAGTAGTTAAGCTTTGAAGTTAATATTCTCAATAAAAAAACTACATCATGATTTGTTCCATTCAAGGATATTAAGTGGCCTTTTATCGTCGTAGGCAACGATTACAAATGGAAGGCGTCTGTGTTTGTGTTGGTCTCATCTGCACCGTGCACTTCTTTCTGTTGATCACCATCTCTGTGATTCACTGATGTAAGGAAGTCGTAGAAGTTGGATGCTGTGTGAAAGCTTCCAGTGTGACCAAAGTGTTTCACTGAATGCTCTCTGTTATTGTGAAAAACATCCCAGTCACTGAACAGCATGTGCCTGCTTTGGACCATGTTCATTGTTAGGCGTCACTTATCCCCACATAAGCAATATACACTGTATACCCTCTGTGTGGTAACATTTTACTTGAGGCCCCCTTGTAACTTAAATTATGAAAACAAATGTATGTTATTACAGCTTACTTTTACTCAGTTGTCATTTATTATTTGTGTATATAGGAGTTATAGTTGTTGGCAAATGCTTTCAACTGCACTGTAGGCTGTTCTAGTTTTTATGATCATGCAATGCTTACAAAATGCTAAACAGGGGAACTTAAGGTAAAGTGTTGCCCACTGTACAGACTGTAATAGATTATGGACTACTCCCTGAAAGAATATTTTTTAGTTATTTTCTCTGTAAACTTTCTGCTGTTACACTGAAGTGTTGAGTCCTGGGAGCTCACACTGACGCTCCAGTACTGATGGGACCGTTAAGTCACAGCGTGTTTGTTTGGTGTTACTTGTTAAAATCATGCTAGTTTGGACACATGGGACTTCAATGAGTTCATGCTTCAGTAGCTTTCTGGAACTATGCACAGCTTTGTTTGGCTGAGTGAGGTTTCTGTGAACCAGCAGTGCCTCTGCAGTGATGTAATTAATGAAATTCTGACCACAGTCAGTCAGCCGGATCAATGCTGGTTACAAACGGCCTGTCGTAGCATCATTAATAGTCTCCAGCTTTTCCTTGAATATGTATATGCTTCAAAAGTGTTTGAACTTGAAATGTCAGGAATAGATAGAAATATAATCATCAGTCTATATTTGTAATTGTTTAGATCAAAGTGGGGTAACAAAGAACATTTCAGCAGTCAGGTGTTTTCACTTTGTTTTGTTTCCAGTGTGGCTCATTGATTTCCAACACTATAACTTAATACTTTCATAGTGACGTTTACACTCAATAGAAAGGCTCCTCTGACAAAATAAACACATTTTTGTTTGTCTTGTTCTGTTCATATATAATTGTCTTCACAGCACCACGTCAACTACAATTCAGTAGCCCGGTCCAAGAGCAGAGAGAGGGAGATGGAGAAGAAAGAGTCAGACAACACACAAGGCCGATCCAAAGAGAAGAAGGAAGAAAAGGATCGGAAAGACAGGAAGAGAGTCAGTATTCAATGAGACCACGGCACTGTGGGAAATGGGGTTTTGTCACTCCATCATACGCAGTACCTCTAGTTCTAAAGTTTGTCAGTGTTCGTATTAGCTGGACTGGCTGTAGCAACATGGGATAGGTTCATATTTTCAAACATAGCTGCTAAATGCTCAGCTGACATCTGTCAGTCAGTGAATGAAATCCCAACAGTCAGGAGTTTCTGTCACCACTGTTGACGTACCTCATGTCATGCTGCTTCTCTTTTAGGACCATGCTGTCAGTGACCGCGAGACGAGCCAAGAATCCAAACGCAAGAAGGACGAGAATGGAACCAGTACGTCTGTTCTTGGCAAATCTGAAGTCGCACTTGCCCAGGAAGTACAGCACAACAAAGGGCTAAACTGAATCTTCTCTCCCTAGATTCCTCCAAAAACAGCAAGAGCACAAGTCCTTCCTGTGACTCTCCGCTTTTAGCCGAAAAAGAGAAGAGCAAAAGATCCAAATCTTCCAGTAAAGAGAAGGCAGAGTCCGTGAAACCTGAGCGAACGTCCTCTGGAGGCAAAAAGGTCAGCTGGGTTTGTCACACTCTCTCCTGATCTGTTTGTAGAGCGCAACACCGTGAATACACGAACTCATCGCCTAATCAAACCTCATCTAAAAAAAACCTTTTCATGCATTTTCACTGTTTGCTCGCAGCTTTCTTTCCATCACGACTGATCTGTTGTAACTCATACGTATTTTTGGTCTTGTGCTGCAGGAGTCCAGACACGATAAAGAGAAATCTGAAAAGAAAGAGAAGAGGGACAGCAGTGGAGGGAAGGAAGAGAAAAAACAATATCCTTAAACGTGACACCTAAATCGTGATCCCGGGTGTTTTGCACTGTTTAGTGTGAATATTTTAATATTTAAAGTTACAGAGTCATTTATTTGGGGTTGCCAGCTTGGCTGAAGGTCACTTCTGTGGTCATCACTGACAGATGAATTAGCTTGTTTTAAAACTAAGCATTTGTGCAGTTCAGCGTGTGCTCGGTGCATTTAAATGAGTTTCCCTCTACCTGTTATGAGAGAATGGCCTCTGAATTTTTTTAACCGTTCTTTGTCACTAAACGCACTCAGATGCAGTAACTGTTCAAAATTGCATTAGATGCCGTTTTACATTGAGAAGCCTGCCAACGTGACCTGCTTGTAAACATAAATAGTACATCAGTCGTCAGCCTATAACCACGGTTGCCATCATGTTCCTGTGTTGGATCACACGCTTTTAATACCACAGCTGGACAGTGAAAAAGAAGCAACCTGGATGCTTCAAGGCTAGTCTCTGTTCTACAGCAAAACAGATTTTTGACCGTACATCAGTCAACATTTCAGTCTTTTCTTAATTGATTTTGTTAATTAATTTCCCTTAACAGTCATACTCATAAATCCTCTGACAAGCACAGATAATGTGCACTAATGAGTGAAGGTAAGACGCATTCAGCTCCTTTGTAAACCGCTCTCGTTACATCTGTGTGGTCAGTATTTCATATATCTTCTCTCCTCTGATCCGCTGCAGAACTGAAGAAGCTGCGTTTTTATTGCAAGACATCCGCGACTCCATTCGTACTCCGCTATTAACTCGTACTCTCATTTCTGCCTGTGTTGTTTTGCTGTAAAGTCCCCTCTCAAAGTGTTGTTAGCTGTAGTCATCTCACCTTACAGATCACCTCATTATTTTTCCATTTCAGTATACAGCAAACATGCTGACATGTTTTGTTTTTTGTTGCTTTTTTTATTATTCAGTATGGGCACAATGTGCAGCCCGAATCACATTATTATTATTGTTATTCTAGAGAAGTGGTCACTGTATGAAATGGTCTCTTGGTAACATCTGGTCATGGATTCATGCTTGAAAACCTTCTTTCCTTTTGTATGTTGTCACAGGCATTGCTTTTTGCCATTTTATTGGAGTTAACATGCTTTCCTTTCACTTACCTCATATCCTATTTGAGATACTTAGATAATTCTTATTTATTTATCTCTACCTTTTAATCCGAGTAAAACAGTATGCGTAAGTGAGGAAAACGATACAAAGGACCAGTTTGTATATTGTGTACAATAATAAAGAGAGTAACATGAAATCATGTTATTTCTTTTTCCTTTTGTTTTTGATGTCCCTTACAGTCCTTTTGTGCTTTTGTGTTAATCAGGTTTTTACATAATTTATAAAAATGCCAGTTCGACCTTGATTCAAATGTAGAATTGTAAAGAAAAAATCCAACAAAAAAAAAAAAAATCTTAAACTCTGTACTCCAAATACAACTGTTTCGAAAATGACTTTTTGGAGATTTTATCTGCTGTACTCAATGAGTGTAAGCTTTTTTTAAGAAAAACAAAAACCAATAAACCATAGTTTTCCTAGTGTGTCACTTTGATGATGTCTTTTATCTTTCTTTCTCTCTTACTCCACAAACAGGAAGCTGATCATCCACAGATAATATATAAACATATATACACACTGGACTTTATTTCCTTCACTGTTTCAACTGCAGATCCAGATTTCATGGTAGCAACAAGCACTTTGAGCTCCCACTGGTCCCTCGGTTTACATTTAGTTCATCCTGTTGAGCCAGAACACTGACAGCTACAGTTGGGTGAGGAGTCCTACAGACCTTTGACTGGAACTTTTTATTATGAATGTAGGTCTAATAAAGGGCCGGTCATTTACTATTGCTACTCTCGTCATTAACTTGAAGTCCAGGCGACAAAGTTGAGGGGTTTATGGAAACCCATTTATGACGATTGAAGAAAACAATAGATAAAAAGTCATTTCCATGAAACCACTCCTTTCAGAAAAGGAAAAACACTCCTCTGAGGACAGCAGGTGTCTGCGGTCTCTAATAGGAATGATGTCCACTGTCAGCACAGGGCAGATCCTCTGCTTAAATCTTGTGCATCCATCACACATTGAAAATGGTTCACTCACTTCTCACCTGGTGTTTTCATGGCAAACATACATGAGTGACCGTGATGTGACAGAGGCTGCTCAGCTTCAGTTCCAGTGTTATTTTAATTCACCATCAGGATCATGTTCATGCAAAAATATGAGTATCTCCACTCAGATCTAGAATTCAACTTTAAATTAATTCAATTTAGAAGTTCAAGCGCAGGCGGTAATGTGCGGAACATTGTGATTACAAATGCAATGACATGTAAAACACAGTGACCGTCAGATGTTCAACATGTCCAGAAAAGTGGAATCAGCTTCATCATCTGCTGTCGTCAGGGACACAGGACGGAGGAGGGGGCTGAGTATAAAGGACCCTCATGAAGAGAACCCACAAAGATGCTAGAATAAGAGGCTGTGGATGCAGGGAGGGGCTCATAGAGGTCATATCAGAAGTTTTTTTTTTTTTTTTCTGGCACAAATGGGCTTCCATACTCATGTTACTTCATATGATTACATCCAACAGAACGTCTGTGGAAGTTGCTGTTATAAGACATCATTGTGTTTTGATGAGTAAAAATGATTCAACACTCGCACTGAGTTTATATAAATGTCTTTCTTTTTACGTGTAAAAAGGATGAAAGTCCAAAAGGTGAATATAAACCTGCTTTTATTAAGGAAATGTAATAAAATCCTTTGTACATGACCTCTCCACAGAGGTTCACTGTGTCCATACATGCAACTCTCATGGTTGAGGTACTGTTACAAATGAACCGGAAAAACTAAAACCAAACTGGGTCAAACGTCGGTATCGGACTCTTAACTAAACCAGGGTCCATTTTGAGTTGCAGTTTGGTAAAACTACCACCAAATTCACATGCACTTTATCCGGGGAGAAAAGGATGAGAAAGTCTGATATACTAAATAAACGTAGGCGTACATGGTTTGTAGCATTTGTAGGTTTTTCCTTCAGTTTATAAAAAAGTTCACTTATACAAACAGACGAATGTTTCATTTGTAGCTCTCTCCTCAATGTACAGTTCACCAGCTCACCTTCTGCATAATGCATAGACACAGAAAGCTTATCACAACCAAAGAAGCTATGGTGTGTTATCATTTACCAAAAATGTTGAGATTCACAGCTGCAGATACTGCATTTACATGAGAACAGCTTCTACGTGTGTACAGTGTAAACCATAAGCTCAGTTAAACCATTTGAATATGCTGTCACATAAAAAGGGGTCACTCTCCTAGTCCCTAAGGATTTATAGTAATGATTTCAACAGTATGGCACTAAGTGATTAAAAGCGGACCTCATTTCAATAAAAAAACGCTCTTGTTTCAAAATAGTGGCGGCTGAAACGAATGTAGTCTCATTTCAAAAGAAGCATCTAAGTGAATACAGAGTCAGTTGTATATGACGTCCAACAGACTTTGAAAATAACACCGTCTAAACCGTTTCAGATGACCACTAGTTTCATATTATTGATATTTTCGGAGTAAAAACTGGGGTACAATGATGTCACTTTAACTGATGCTTTACCCTACTGATCGATGCCTGTCCTAAATATTATGAAACTGAAAATAGTCTTATAGCAAAACAAGAATATGACTTTACTTCACTAAATATAACATTTATCCAACTTAAGATTTCACCACAAAAATATGTCTGTAAAGGATTCAAATGACTTAATAATAAGTACTCCAGGACGTTTTGATTGCAAATCATGGCTTTTTTTTTTTCTTTTTTTGCTCTTTGTCAAAATAGAAAATGGCTGAAATTGCAACAGTTCATCTAATTGTCATTTGAAGCAATGTTTTGCCCTAGTTCCACAGATTTTTTTTTTCAAGTGAATTAAATTTTAATTGCATTGCCATGACGCTGAAATGCTCCATAAGGCACTACAAGAGGCAAATCTCATGTTTCCAGAAGCAAAAGTCCTGTTGCGTCATTGCCCTCTGTTAGTGTGACGGGCCTCACAACCCAGAACGAGCACTTGTAGACTTGGAGACTTGCGTCCAAGCTGATGACAAAGAAGGCTGTTGCCTCCAGGATGCCAGCCTCGGGGTGTTGGGGTCACACAGAGTGGCTGTTTCCATCCAGACGCTCCAGTGGGAATCGACACGCTTCACCTCTGCAGAGCCGAGAGACGTGCAAAGGTTAAGGATGGAGTTCAGCTGCTACCACTCTGCAGCAAATCAATTTAGGTGGTTTCAACCCTCAAAACGTAAGTTCTCCTGCAGCCTTTGAAAGGTAAGTTAACTGAACTTAAACTGAAAATCTGTCATGACTCGAGCACAAATGTTCCTGGATGACTTTTTCTTTATTTATTAACGTTAAGTCAGGCTTGCCGACTTCCTTCCTCACTCTCTGACGTATCATCTGGTGTTTCCTGTGTCGCCATGATGGAAGTTTCCATCATGTATGTTTGTATCAAACTAAACAAAGCATGCTGGGAAGTCAGTTTCTGTAGAAACCTAATAAGGCGAGTTGAGTCATTAAACATTAATTCAACTCATCAATTCAAATCGAAAGAGTTGAGTCAGAACAACTCGTGTTTATAAGTCAGAGGTGCTTATTGTTCAGTCTTTTCGGCTTTTTTTTTTTTTTTTTTTTTTTTGTCTTTTTTTACCTTGTGGAGTTGTATGGGTTTTTTTTTTGTGCAAATCCATCAAATGCAATGTTTAACCTGAGTCTGTGCACACATACTTGGCCAATTAAGTTGATCCCAATTCTGATTCTGAAATATTTCCTTTTTTTAAAAGCAGATATTCACATAAAGTTACTGATAACAGAGTCACTGATTCCACTAGTTTCCTGTATGACGGCTTACACGATCACCAAACTGACACAATGTGGAAACAACAATGAAGGACGTACCCTCTAGATTTTAACGCTCTCTGTTCCGTACACGTTGTAGCCTTCACGGTACGTGGCAAAATTCTGGGTGTTTGTCGGAGGGGCCGGCTTAAAGTTCTGGGCATTCTTTGCCAGCTTCAGTCTTTTGGTTTCTTGCCGTGACTTATAGCAGAACTCTATCAAAGCCACGGTCATAGCCAGGCCAAGCCCTCCAACCAGAATATAGAAGACTCCTGCCACGTTGCTTAGGCTTAGTGCACTTGTCTTGTCCTGGGGGAGGTAAAGACCACCGTTAAGACGTTTTTAAGTGGCACTCTAAGGCTGACCTCAAACAACATCTACACCCACACCAACAGGAATCTCCTACGTACATCCTGCTGCACTATGACTAAACAGTAACTCTGAGGAGGTTGCTAATTGTGTCTACAAAACCCTCTGAGATACAGATGCCTAATTTAGCCTAGAAGTCAGATAAACTGGAACATCTTAAATGTGTCTTAACTCCTCTCGTCATCCTCTACTCTGAAGGTGAATGTAGAGAGAGTTGCTATCTATCCTGCTTTATGGTCTCTTTACGAGACCACAGCTAGAGGAAGGCGGTCGTGGTCGTACAGGTCTACAGATTAAACCCTCGATTCACTATCATAGCTGCTCAACTTCAACACACTGCATTTGTACAATCAAAGTGGCAAGCTGTGGAGGGCGAATTGAACCATTTTGCTGCTATTAAAAGCCAAACAGTGATATTGAAATTAATTTATGTGAGTTTTACCATTTGCATTCTTACCCTGGGGGGCAGTTTGGAGTCCTAAAGGGAGCAAATGCTACTTTTTTTATGTCTCAAAAAAGTCAGTTAAATGGCTTGTAAACTTCTTTACGTTAATTAAAGGCATTAAATAAAAAGTTCCTTACTGTGACACTCCATCTATGAGACATGACTATTAAATATCATTTGACCACTCGGTGCTCGGATGGTATTTAAAGGTCACTTTGGACTTTGTCAGAATAAGGATGCCTTTGACTAGCTGGTCGTTTTGGAGTTGATTAAAGCTGCTTGCATACAAATGATGAAGACCACCAATAAACTAAATTTCAATAAAGGTTTGGATGACGAAATAGCAGTATAATGGTTTCAATTCTATGATTCAACTTCTCAAAATTTTATGGTATGGATAAAAAAATAGTGTGTAATCATGCTGCAATTTTACAATCTGGAAGTGTCTGCATGTAATGAGTCATGTTAATGTAATGGATTATGATCGGAGTGTAGAGAAATTAGACTATGTGTGCAGGATGTTTAGTTTTTAATGTTTTTCACATGTTATTCTGAGGGCAGACAAGCAGGTGTTCACATATATGTCTGACAGAATGTGTGCTTTAGATGTTTGCATATGAACAGTTGGGTCAAAATGCATTTTGCAATCAGTATAAAAAGACCTGCAGCGACTGACCTTACTTCCAGAGTCCTTGGTTCCACATTCACCCTTATCGTACCACCATTTGTTTTTCAGCTTGTCTAAGATGCCTTGTTCACTGAGTTTCAATACTGCAAGGTTTACAGGAGTTCTTCACGTGGGAAATAACATAAATAACATTATATTATGTTATTTTATGTTATTCAACTTTTTAAACTACTTTATACTGTGCAAAGCGATAGAGTAGGGTCCTGGCCAACACATCACAGCAAGCAACACTACAGTATATATACAGTATATATATATATATAAATATGACCTTTCATAATCCATGACTACCCTAGCATGCCAGACCCCACCTATATCGCTTTGAGTAATCGGCACACACTGATCACAAGAAGAGAAAACATTTGAACTTGCAGAATAAAGCAGCTGCTGCATAGCTTTAACAGAATGAAAGAAAACAGAGGCAGTAATTGCTGAGGGCACATTTTTGCTATGGGCAGCCTTTTTTCATGTTTAGCAAGGTGGATCTAACAGGAACCCTTTCTTGACTAACAGACAAAACACAGCAGTTCAATTTCACTGACAGTAATTAGAGGCTAATGTCTCACAAAACCTCCCCTTTCAATCATGAAAGCGGTGTGTCCAACACGGCGGGACATCTGTGCCAATCAGGAGAGCAGGAAGGCAAATTTAGATCCTGCTTCTGAGCTTATGGATCAAGTGATCTTGGTTCATCGGCCTGTTGTTAAAGGTATTTCTGTGAATATGCTTGTAAGAGTCAATGAAGACACTTTTTCTGAATCAAATCCCAGATGAGGACAGTCACAGTTTGGGGTTTTTGTTTTGCAAGACATTACGCTCAGTGTCCTTGACTGACAGATTTCCAGGCTTGTTTCCTATCAGAAAAAAATCAGTGTTTGTAATCCAACATCACCAAATATATTGTATTCACCACTGTGTTCTCCGTGTGTCCAATAGAATACAACTTGTGTTTTCTGATTGCTTATACAACAAAAAAAACCCAGACATGCGTGATGTTAAGTGGACGATGTGCAGTCCTGTTCTCCAGTCAGAGCTCTATGAAAGGCAAAGTTATGATGACAAACAACGACTCGGGTGAATGAATTTAAATGCAACGACAAATTGTAACGGACACACAGCAGAGCAGGAAGGACTGAGAGATCTGAACATGAACTGGCGACTAAAGGGCCGCTGCACGTCACGAATCGATCCTGCACACAGTCATCTGTAATTGTTTTATTTGGACACTGGTGCATTTTGGATGCTTGAGCTGTGTTCTTCTTATGATGCTTTTTAGAAACACTGCGAGGATGAAGCGCAAACAAAACTGCCTTCAAGAAGGACGTTTCCAGCAGCTACAAACCACTTTTTGATAATAATTGTTTTTGAAACTTATCTCTTTACATTAGCCTTTAGCTAGCTGTGACTTCCTGATACAGACCTGAAACCTTTGTGTTTTGAACTGCTTTGCTGTACTTTTAAATAGATTTTACACATTCTATGCACTCTTTATTACTCAATCTTTATTTTATTAATATTACTCTGTGGTTTTATTCTCCATCTGATATTATGCGTAGTCTTTATTTTTATTTTCATCCTTATCCCAGCTTCCTTTTACTATTAGTATCAAGTAGGTTTTTTTCCATTTTATTTCACATTCATTTTTTTAATCCCTGTTTTTATGTCCACTTTGACTTTACTATGTGAAGCGCTTGTAAAGCAGTTCGAGCTGCAATTCCTGTATGACAGGTGTCATACAAATAAAGGTCATTATTATTAAGGGTACCACATTCATTGGAATGAAATGTGGCTACAGTAATTGATTCAGTGTCATTCATATCAGTTGTTTTCTGCAGGTTAATCATGTATTTTAGTCACTTAAATATAAATACAGCGTTTTGGGGAGGATGACTTGCCTTTTCTCTTGTTGTTATACAAAACGCGGCATTTTTTCAGCTCTACAAGAAAATATGGTGAATTGCAACAATCTGCTGGTCATCAGCTAAAGGCCCAGGCCTCTGACAGTCCACCAGGTGGTGGCCATGGACTATTAAATAATAAACTGGAGTGAGCGGTCACAGTTTGGAGACTCTCAGATATTTCCCTGTATTTTTCCTTATCTGGAAAACCCACATTAAAACAGAACTCCATCCATACACATACACTGTATATATGCTAGGGCACTATATATACACTGTGATTGTAATGATGGAGACAGACTGTTGATATGTTTGATGTTTGGTTCTACTCTGGAGACTTTTATGTGGTTGAAATACCCTGAATTACATTTGGTCAGAAAAGATGTAAATAGTGCAGAGCTAAATGGCCGTCAGCCTTACAGAGAAACCAAAGAGCTTCTGAGGTCAAAATAATAATTATAATAAGAATAATAATAATAAAAAAAGAAAAAAAAACTTTTTAAAAACTCTCAATGGGGGTAACAGAGAGAAAAAGGAAAACTACATGTTTCCCTTCCTAAGCAGCTTGGGATTGTAATTATTTTGTCCCAGAGACATAAAATCATCGCTCTAAGTATTTCTGTTGTGTCTCCTGTCGCAGTGTGCTCTGTGCTGGTGAATAACTCCACCTGACATTTACTGTCAGAGAGAAAACCTGTGTGAGCTGTCCCAAACCTCTGATGTCATGGCAGCTCACAGCGCCACACAGAGTGAACTCACACCTGATTTTACACGTTTACAGAGAGAACTGCATTTCTGTAACACACAGCTCAAAGAAACAAGAGTAACAATAATGCGCTGCCACAGCAGCTACTAATTGAATTTCTACAGCACCATTTCAGAAATGGATGCAAAAAAAAAAAAAATTCAGTGTAGCGAGAACAAACAAGTCAATTATGAAGCCCAAAATCTACAAATTATACTGGGTAGTGAGTCACATACAGTAAAGCTGTGAAGACAGCTTACTATCAGCCTCATTTCAGTTTTCGGTGCTTCATAGTTAACATAACCTTTGTATAAAAACTGAATAATACAAAAAATACATTTAAATACACATGTATTGTGTACATGTATGTAGTAAAAACTGCTGAGAGGATCACCAGGACTCCACTGCCCTCTCTGCAGAGCATTTACCACCACAGGGTCCACAAGAGAGCTGCCTCCATCCTGAAAGACCCCACCCACCCACAGCATGGACTGTTCACACTTCTACCCTCAGGAGGTACAGAAGTGTGAAATGCAGGACATCCAGATTAAAGAACTCTTTCTTTCCCGCAGCCATCAGACTCCTTAACAGTTAACTGGAGTCTAATCGTGGACTACCTCCTTCATTCAGCTGCATTCATAACTGCACAGTCCCTTACACTTTACTCTTCACTGTGTACTTCACTGTTTTTTACGGTTTAGTTCTACCATTTTGGACTTTTTACTGCTTATTGTTTGCAGCTACCAGTTTGCACACTTACTGTTTAATGTTTACTTTTACCAATTTGCACATGCTACTGTTTACTGTTTACACCTACTAGTTTGCACATAACACCACTTTGCACTACGTGTATAGTCACTGCAATTATGTATATAGTCATTTCCAATTTCTGTTTATAGTCGTTGCAATTCTGTTCATTTATCTCATTTTTGTTTATTTATTTATCTTTGATTCTTTAAATTGCTCTTTGTTTGATATTGTTGCTTTCATATATCTTTTTATCTTGGCATTCTCGTGGACAGCAAAGTAAGAATTTCATTGTGCTAGGAAACTTGTTTCTTGCTGTGCATATGACAATAAAACACTTTGACTATGCATTTTAATAAAACACTTTGGAATAAATAAATTCAGATATTTTGAACGATTACATAGCTATCGTACACACCAAACCAATTTACCAGTTAAGCATTTTAAAATGTTTATATTTATACATATATTCATTATTTATATATATATATTTGGATTTCCATCCTTTGGTTCTGTATGTGATTCTTATTACTTGTTCTGATCATGAATCTCACTGCACTCCAGCCCCTCCACCCTGCATTTCACTGCACACATTGTGACAAATGAAACTTTTGAATGTTGAATTTATTTAACTATTTCAGTGTGTAAATCTTAAAGCTATAACATACAGTGACAATGATGATGAAATAGGGCTTTTCATGTTCTGGACATTACAAAGGACAAACACACATTATTGTCCCACAGCCAGCAGTATGCTGGGTACGACAGATCAGCCTCTGTCCTGTCTGACGTGCATGTAATGTTGTCCAGGTAGCAGACAAGTATTAATTTGTCATGGTCTAAAGGGCCTTGATTCTCTTGAGCACTAAAGCTCCTCAGAGTCACATTTTAAAAACCTACTGTGGTTAAACAATATGAGACATGATTTTAGTTTTTCTCAGGCTGGCTGTGGCCAGCATCAAAGATTTGAATCACATTTTGTGTTTAAGTACAGAGGGTGGACAGAAAATCATGAACACCTGTGCAGTCTGCTGCAATGCAGTTTGTTCAGTTTAATTATTAGTAGTGTTTATTTTTCATTGAGACTGTGTCACAGAAGTATTGATTCACCTCTACTGTTTTTTTTAAATATTTCACTAGTTTAAGTTGTCGCAGTATCGCTTTGCATCCTATGGGACCTGTAAGCTTCACACAGGGAGCATTTATGGCTGTATTGGATGTGATACATCGTGCAGGTGTTTCTTTTATTGTGTCCACCCCCCGCACCTGTTTTGTGTCAGGGTGTAAGGGTCAACTTAACCTCTGCTCTCCCTGATTTAAGCCACATCAGAACTTTACCCTTCAGTCTGTCTGCAAAACAAGAAAACAGCATCTAAACACACTCATGAGCAAACAAAATGACCCATGCACAACACCGACTCTCATGGCCAAATGAAGACTGAAACCACATGCTGTATGATGTCAAATTAAAGAAACATCATACAGTATAAACTATAAATTACCCACAAGGATGAACATGTTTGAAATCACCCAGTTTTGCTTGGTTTTAGTGAGTATGTATGAAATAGAATCACTAAAATATCTCTATTGAATTTACTATACGGGATATAAAAATAAGCTGGCCAGTGATAATATTTCATTGAGTTCACGTTAAGTCATATTTTCTCAGTGGTAGTTACATACAATATATTTCCATCTCACTGTTAAATTACCCACACATGCATTTCTGAAAGTGAAATAAGGACAAAGAAACATGGCAGTCAGATCACGTCCCACTGATCATCTACTCTCTTTCTAACTCTTTTTCTAGGGATCAAGGCAAATTGCCAGCGAGAGGAGACGGCTTCTTTGTGTTATCCCAACACTAGTATCCATATCCTGCTCACTCAGGAATGGATGACTCCAGTCAATAACAGCAAAGATTGCCTTGTCTCTTCTCTCGCAATTTGCCAAGTGTACTGTGGTCATGGTGCAAGCTGAAGAGCAGAGGCAGAGATGGATCCACAGTCGGGCTGTTACTGCGCCCTGGCGTCTGAAACACAAGATCAGGGGCCTCATTTATAGAAAGATTGTACGACAGATTTGATTGAAAAAAAAAAAAAAAGTCCTCATCCGTGCCAATATTTTTCAGACGATGTGGAAAAAGGTTGCAGCTCTTCTGCAGAGCTGAGCCTGATGTGCACGGCTCTGAAATAGTAGAGTAAGGATAGATTATATGCACACAGTGTGAAAAAGCAAGAGAGGCTTACGATAATTATCAGCTAAGCTCTTCTGTAATTTGATTTCTTTGTTTTCACACGACATTGAAAGTGAGGCTATGTGACTTCTGGAAGAAGAAATAATACAATCATCCTGTTACAAATGAAAGGTTTTATTCATAAGCAATAAATATGAGGCCTGCTTCAGTGTTCAGTTTGCTGCTAGAGCCTCACTTGGTAGTTTATGACCAGTAGCTAATGGTGGCTAATGGTAGCTAATTGTTCACTGACCTCATGACTCTTCTCTACTTGTGCTACTATTACTACTATTACAAAGACAAAACATTTAAATGGTTTAATGCGAATTAAAAAAGATGTCGTAACACAGAAAATGCGATGTGCCGGTGTCCTGTACTTACCACATCAGGCCACTAGTGGCCGCTGTTAAGCAAAAGTTGCATAGTCTCACTTTAAGGTCTGAACACATCTTCGCTCAATCACTGATACGTGTGCATCGGCTTTATGCACACAATGAAAAAAACGATCTTAGTACAAATGTGCGATTCAAATCAAATCCTCTCGTACAAATGGGGCCCCTGGTCATATCTTACACTCTACTACTGCAGGGTTTACCAGGTCAGGGTGGCCATGGATAGACTTTGACTAGCCTTGGATCAAGACCAACCAAAGGTTTCTGTCAGTCTTACGCTGGATTTCGGTGAGAGGATGTTGGACAAAAAAGTTTGGACCGTTAGTTGTCACTCTGTCATTAGAATTCTCACGTTTGCCTGCGATGCTTAGTCCCCTCAAGACAACGCTGTTCCCCGTGCCTGCCCTAACGCCCAGGCGGCAGATTGGAGAGTGCTCACATTGTTCGACTTGGAGGTACTGATCGAGACTAGAGCTTCGCTTTAATCCTGCTGGCATTAGGCTGAATGCCACATAAGAAGATACAGAGCTTTCATATTGGCCTGTAGATATAAAATAACAAAGGCAAAGATTCTGTCTTTCATAACTACAGGTCAAAAACATAGAAACAACTACTCTGTCACAAATACACACACTAAATCATCACTTTTCAGATCTCCAGACTACTCCTGCACTTTGGTTTACCTCACATTTTTGGGCTTTTTTCTCCTCCATTAGCCAAGTAAAGGGTTCCCAGTTGATCACATCTGCACGATATAAACCAAATAATCACTTATATTTATCTGTAACTCCAGATATTTGGGCCCAAAAGACTACAGTCAGTGACGACAGCCTTGCCGATTACTCTGTTCTAGGATACCCGACTTTGGTGACATTGAGGCTGACCTTAGAGTCACCTCCCCCGCTGCCGCACTCTCCCTTGTCGTACCACCATTTGTTTTTCAATTTGTCCAAGAGGCCTTGCTCATTCAGTTTTAACACTGCCAGGTTAACAGCATTTCTTGAAACGATAAAACATAACTTGTAAGAAAATGAACAGGTCCGTGAGAAATCTAATATAGAATATTAGTAAAAAATAGTGATAAATATCAATGGTTCATAAGGGGAGCACGGAAGGGACAAATTGGTAAAGAATTTCACTGGTGTGGAAGGGTAAGAAGCATTTTTACAGCAAAGAAAATGTTAAATATTAGAGAGGTGGCATGGAGGGTTACATTGCTTGTAACTGAAGTGTGCGGGATGGGGACATTCTGTCATTGAACTAGAAATAAGAACATCCAGCATGCAGCTTAACATTCATCACAACTGACAGACCAGCGGTTTAACTAGCAAAAGAGACATATTTCAGAGTTGAATTAGAAGCAATGCAAAAGGGCACCACAGAGACCGGGAGGGAGGAGAGGCTGAAGGGAAGAGCAAAACAAACAAGGTTGGGGAGGGTGACAGTGCACATCGACATTCAGATGGATTCACTGAGAGGGACTGATATACCGATAACCTTAATAGAAAGAAGAAAGTAACAGAGACACAAACCAGATACACAGGACAGAACAGAAAATGGCTGAACGTGTTGATTCAAATGATAATACTGTTCATTCATTGATGCACTTGGAAAAAAAAGAAGAATTAAGGAGTGAAGAAGAAGAGAATGGCAAAAGGAGACATCAGGGTAGGTGGAATACTATAACAACATGGAGGATATTGTTATATTATCCCACCCACCTTAATGCAGAGCCTTTCGGTGTGGCCACACCATAGCCCTTAGAGTCGAGGTTGCCGCCCACTTTCATGGTGTCGCATGGCTTCCGCTGCTCTATGTACTCGTTCATAGTCGACTCGAGAAGAAAGGCGAACTTTCCCTTTGACTTTCGTACCCGGGAAACCCCGTCGGGTGTTGTCTTGGCAAAGACTGAGGGCTCAGCTGATTTCATGTATGACCACATTTTCTCATAAACTGCTATTTTGGAGCGCTGCATTTGAGGACACACAGAGAGAAGACAGAAACAGCTCAGTTATGCACTTCATAAAACATTCACAATGAGCTGCTGTGGGTTTGAGCAAAAGGAAAAGTTTGACATTTTGGGAAAGGATCGATATCACTGTCATGTCAGTGTGAGGCTGGACTGTGTGACAGTTACTCTATCCTTGACTGCATATAAACTACTGTAGTGTGTACTACCTTAATTTGATGTTGCATTCGTTGATAAAATGTCGGGGCACCACCTTCCTCAGCTAAGAAGGACTGCAGAAATTAACTGCTATAACGCTGATAAATATTAACGAATGAACTAACGGTAAACCAGTCTGATAACCTGAAGTGTAAATTCTGGATACAGGGATCGTAAATATTCAGTTCAAAAGGACACCGTCTAACCAGGACTTAAATCAAAATATCATTTATTAAGCAGAATTGTGGATAATGGGTAATGTACCATGAACAATAAGACAGAAGATGGGAGGTGATATGACAGAACAAACAAGAAACTTATGGCAACACAAGGGTAAATAAATTGGCGATAGTGAGAGGCAGTCTAAAAGGAGTAATGGGGACGCGAACGCGGAGTTAAGGGAAAGAACGATTAATGGAGAGAATTTGGACGAATTGACCTAATCTTAACCTCACGGACCAACTCTTATTCAAACCCACTTAGCGTGCCTACTTGGTTGCTGGCGTCCCGTTGTGCTCTGCTCCGAACTGGCTCGAAGACGTTCCAGGTGTTCGTCCGCGGCTCGATCTACTTGGTGGTCTAGTGGAAGGCCCAGACCTCCAAGATGACAAACTGGTGCGGAACGGGGCGTCTCTGGAAATGGTTCGGCGGTCGGTTACAGATGAGGGACGGCTCCGGATGGTTGTGAACCGGACCAAGGATCAACAGCTGGCCGCAGGGTTTGGTTCGGTTGAGTCCGTGACGGATTATTTTAGACTGATAGTACAAATTAAGAGTCTCTTCGATGGCCGGTCGAAGAAGGCTACAAAATTAGTATTACTTGCCTAATTTCACTAATGAAAACAAAACAAAACGTTTGGCTAAAAAGGAAGTTAACTTTGAAGTTTACGGCAAATTATAAGAATACGTCTTCTGAAGATTATTTACGCTACTCGGAATGGCTTGGAGTAGCTCGAAGACGAAAACTTAAGAGCAAAACGACTGTGCAAAACTTAAGACAAAAGCAAAGAAAGGAATTCAGCTGAGAGTAACTAGACATGAAAGAAAACAAAGGAACAGAACAAAAGAACAAAACAAAACTAAAAATCTACTACAAATCTACTTTACTATAAAATCTACTCTAAAATCTTACTCTTCTGAAACGCGCACTACACGCAGTTTTTAAAGGTCGCTCCGGGGCGTGTCGAAAGGCAGGCCATCGAATCACGGGAGACTCTTTGTGACGCGCGGTGTAATCTCGCCTCCTGGAGCTGAACTAATCAAAGAATCATACGAGGGGCTCATCTGCTTCTCACTATGGTCAATCACATATAATTCCAATGACAAATTTCGATGGTATTTCAATATTGTTCACAGCAGGCATTAGATACTTTCTATGGTTGGGTGACAACATTAAATGACAACCATGGTACAATTTTATCCCAACAGGCATAATAACTCAATGAGTAACTAATACAAAAATAAAGGTAATAATAAAGAGAGGCAGATTATATTTGTCAAAAAAAAAAATGATTATCACGATTACGGTTACTTATCGATAAATGTACCAAGTAAAGCATATTCAATCTGACGGTTAGGAAACTCTGGATGGCAGTATAGTTTGTGGTGACAATTCATACAACTTTATAAAACCGTTAAAATCACAACTTGGTCATACTTCGGGTCAGAGATACGGGAAAAACATCAATATTATGCGTACCCCGAGTCCAGTAAGTCGAAAACATGAAAAGTTAAGTTTGACATAAAATCTGGTTATCTTGGAGTGTTGAGGAAAACACACAAACGTGAGTCACTAGTTGCTTCAAGGGATGTCCGGTTTACGACCATCAGCATTTGCTGATGTCTGTGGATTCCTCTGAGGCCTGCTATTTGTCTCTTCAGGCAGTCTTGTTGTATGGAGTCCTCGGGCTATTGGGGAAGTAATTAGCATAGCGTGGGACATCCTGATTTAGAGATAGGCGTTGACCTTTTGGCTTTCTTTCTTCAGTGTGTGAGTAAAGTAGTTTACTGAACCAGACTTCCTGTCTCTCTTCGAAATCAGATTGCATTATAGGTAAACCAGGCGGTCTATAATTCAATCGGTTGGCGGGTTTACACCTCCATTTCCTTTGAGTATCACCAGAAAAGGAGGGAAAGAAGGGGTCAGTTAAAGGCCGGTTCTGCTACATATCCCCCACTCGATTCGATGGTCGCTGTCCAGGGAACTTCGGATCGCTGAAAGATCAAGCAGAACAGGTGGCACACAGCAGCATTTGAACAGAGTTTGGGTCCGTTTGAGGTATCCTAAGAGCCAATTACTCGTTATAGCGACTTGGAAGAGTAACAAAATAAAAGGGAAAACATGCAATAAAGGGGAGACTAAGGTTAGTATGCAAGCTCGAGGATTGCAGGGGCTATGTTGTCTCCTTTACATTATGAGCTTAGGATACACTTGAAGAAAAACGCGATTCTAAAAGTTTACAGGTGACCTAGGGATATGGGGGAATCCTACTTACAGCTAAACTGTTCACTGAGGATCCAATGTCACACAACACACCCAACATTAATACGTCAACTAATTGTGCGTGAGCGTCGTCAACCTGCACTACAGAAAAGGAAGAAAAGAAGAACAAAAATATATAGCTTTTTACAGATTGACATACATCTACAGATCAATTGACCATATTCAACCGACTGTGTTATCTGACAAGAGTCTGATGCTGAGAAGAGTGTCGAAGGTAACCAACTGCTGTTAACAAACCACCAATAAATTGTTTGTGTCTCTTATTGTGTCCACTTAATTGTGACTGAGTGATAGTGAACTTTTTGTAACTGCTGCAACGTGTGGATTGTATTTACTGTTGTACCTTTTAATTAGGATCACTGAAATCGTTATGGCATAAACTGTCCCCCACTTGATTCCTAGTCAAATGGTTGGATTACAAGGACGGAGCAAGTATCACCGATAATTCACATTTTGGAGTTGTTCAGACCGGGATGTCTAATTCAGATTTCTTCTATACTACTGGTACCTTAAAATTTTTAATCCTTCTTACCAGTAGTTAACGTTATATAATGTAATTTAACTCTTAACTGAGACTATGGCGTCCCCGTTCGTTCCCATGGGGGTTTTGTGAGGTTTTATTTGGTTGCGGTGTACCCACTTGAAGGTAGGCTCTCTCTGGCCTTTCTTCACCTGGATTTGGTACACCACTGGAGAGAGTTTGTCAGTGATCAGATAAGGACCTGCCCAGTGGGGAAGGAGCTTATGGGTTAGCCTCCCGAGACCTTGATTGGTGGCTCCAGTAGCTGGAGCAAAGATGTAGTACCACACTTTGTCCCCCACTTGGAGCTCTACATGTGATACTTTTTGGTCATAACAGGTTTTGCATCTTTCAATACTTTCACTCGGGTTTTCCTGAGCAAAGGAAAACGTAGTTTCCAAGTGTTCATTCCAATCAGCCATGTACTGATGCGTAGTGTAGGCTGTTGAAATGTTAGCTCCACCTTTTTGATAGAGCAGGTGCACTGGTAGAGTCATCTCAAAAGGAGAGAAGCCTATGGTGGTATGTGGCATTGCTCTAATAGCCATCAGAATCAAAGTCAGTTGCCAATCCCAGACTTTGTGTTCAGCACGTGGAGAGTCATGGGCGTGCCTTAGCATCACCCCCCTGTGGCTCTGGTACACCGCGAGGGCAACAGAAGCGAGTGCATCAGAGACATAAACGAGAAAGCCCAGGACGGCGAAGAAGAACGGAAGGGCCCGAGAAAAAAGGCCATGAAGCACAGGATATGGCGTCTGGATGGATCCGAGGTCGTCAGAGAAAGCAGGTGTGTTACGAGCACTGGGACGTGGTCGAGCAAGAGCAGCAGAGAGAGGTGGAGTAACAATGCGGACATCAGGGGCGGGTGGGTGGGGAAAAAGGTCCGGTTTAAAGTTTTCAGTGTCAGGGGAAGTTTCTTCCTCAACCCCTGGCAGTGACCAAAGGATGTTGTGAACTGTATCTACCTGAGTGTCCAATCTGACCAGTACATCGCTGCCGATATCATGTGGCAGATTTGGGGCAACCACAAAGGCATGAGTCAGCTTTCTGTGACGCCGTTCCGCCTTCAATGAGTAGATACCATCGGCTGCCAAAATTGGTTGAGGCAGAGGATCTATAGGAAGGCAGGAGGTGGTTTTCACAAGCTGGCTGCTGGAGTGGTCTTGTACTACTGTCTCAGAGAATTGCCAGCTGATAGCTGACTTGTCAGCACAGAGGGCCAAGACCGTGTCATCAGCATGAACACCACTTATATCAGTGTTGTTGATCACTTTTGGACAGTGTTTACTGTCAGTGGCAGTGTCATCGAACTTACACAGAGAAGTGTTTTGTTCGGTCAACAGTTCTTGTTGTGGCCAAGGTGATGTTGGGGTGACATCTGGAGTCACGCCTGATGTCTCATCATCCCCAGTGGCCTCTGGCGGTTCTGGGAGAATGTTCTGACTCTCAGGTTCAGCGTCAAGGGCATAGCATTGAGCCGTGTCTTGCTGGAGAAGAGAAAGGGGCAGAGGTTCGCGGACCTGTGCCCAGAGCTTCAAGTGTTTAAGGTCAATTAGAGGTTTGAAACGATCAAGGAGGTCATTACCGACAAGGAGCGGAATGGTGTCCAGCGGAGACACGTACACAGGGTGAACGCAGGTCATTGGGCCGATTGTTAGTTGTATCAAAGCCCGATTTGTCAAAGTGGTACTGGTAGGACCGTATGGTTGGACTTTCAGGGAGCAGGCTTGTAGTTTCAAGTCCCTGTTCGATCGACGGGCAGCAGCCTGCAGTGTGTTGAACAGTGCTGCTGACATTACAGTGATGTCAGCCGCTGTGTCGAGGAGAGCTTCTTGCCTTAGTCTACCTTCAAGTATAGTTGACAGACACAATTTTCGTGCCGCCCCTTTTCGGGTCAAATTACACAAGAACTGGAGACAGGGTGATTCACCTTCGAGGACTGAAGGGTTTTCGTTGGTAGAGCTTTCTGTGGAATCGAGTTGAACCACCAGAACTGCGCTCGGGGGCGTAGTCTCTTCCTTGTCTGACCCTGCAATCTGCCTTGTAGGGAGAGTGGGTTCAAGTTCATCAGGACTCAGGTACAGCTCTGTAGCTACCTCAGCTTGATGGGTCTGATCCACTGAAGGAGGAGGTTTAGCGTTAGGGACGGAAATTGTGAACAAGTCAGCTTTTGCTTTTTCTTTTACTCGTTCGTTTTGAATCAACCGTTTGATGACCTCAAGATCTTCCTTGCTAAGGCTCTCTAAGTGAGGGTTGCTTTCAGTATTGTCATCTTTCTTTTCCCCTCTGGACGAGTTGTGTCCTGGGGGTCGGTTTTCCTGTTGTTCAGGATTTCGAAACTCGCGTCGGCCATTTTGCCGGTAGCCATGGGCTTGGTAATTTCCATGCCAGGTGGGTGGAAATTTGTTTTGCCCGAAACTGGACTGGTGGCGATTTGCCCCAAACACTGAACGGTTGGGTCTGAAACCGGATTGTGGTGGTTGAGAATAACCATATTCAGACTCCGTCCGTTGAGGTGGAGGTTCCTTGTGACCTCGCACATATCGGCGATTTTGGGGAGAGAACGTGTTGGATTTTTGTGTTTCACCAACAGAAGTCCCTTCAAGTTCCAAGGCTTCAATTCCCAGACTCAAGATAGTGCTGGGTTCTGGGTGTTTAAGGGTGCTTTGTCTCTGCTTTGCAAACCCCATTGCAGCTAGTTCGCGTAGGTGGCGACTAGTGCAGGTGCGCGGACAAGCTGCGACACCAAGATGATGGCTAGTGGTGGGATGGAGGTTTTGGACAAAGAGTGTTTTGAAGTTGAGATCTTCCTCCATCCCTGGCTCGTTTCTGGAGCCGAAGTAAGCCTGACGTAGGCGATTGTAATACTGTTGGGGTGACTCTTGTCTTCCTTGTTTGACTGAGAGAGCAGCCGTTAAGCCCGTTTGGGAAAGAGGATCAGAGAACTCTTCCAGCAATGTTTCACAGAGCAAGTCATAATCATTTCGGACATAATCAGGCTGTCTCTCAATGAATCTGCTGACCTCTCGGTTAGATGTCACCTTGATTAAATAGATTTTATCATCGACAGTAGCACCGGGAAACTTACGAAGATAGAACTCGATGTCTTTGAGATACTGGCTGGTCTGATCGGAACCACCAAGATTTGGTTCAAACCGAGCTATGTTGCGAGCGATCTTATCTAAGTCTCTATCTGTAGGCCCTTGTGCCGTATAGTTAGAGGTGGCTGGATTAAGACGCTGACTGGGGCTCCCCCTTTCAGGGTTAGGTGAGAGCCTCCTGGGATCATAGACTGGTTCCAGTGGGACTCGTGGGGAGGAAACATCCCGTCGGGTGTTTCCAAGGACCTTAGTATCTCCCTTCTCTTCTGGAAGGAAATCATCAAGAGATATTCGGCGTCTTCCCTTTTGTTCAAGGGGAAGCTCTCTTCTGGCGTTTGCCAGTTTTGCTTCCATCAGTTGTCGCTGATGGTGGGATTCACTAGCCTGCTCCTCAGCCTGCACCAGACGTGCATGCATGTCTTGGAGGTGCCTTTGGTCAGATTCGGCAGACTCAGCTTGGAGTTGAATCTGGTGCTCCAAGTGATCCACCTTATTCTCAGCTCCTTGGAGAAGTATTTTATTCAAGTCTCTTTCTTTACTCGTTTCACCCAAACATTCTTTCACTTGGGCTAATTCTGACTCCAGACGTTTAGTCTCCCTTTCTTGTGACTCTTCATTAGAGGTCAACCTCTGAATTTGTCCCTCTGCCTCAAGCAGGGACTGTCTCTGGGTTTCATTCTTTTCGTGCAGGCCCTTGACCTCACGCTTGTAGGCCTTTATCCTCTCTTCTGCTTGTCTTAGCAGTTTGTATGAATGCCTAAGCTGAGCAGCCATCACTACTGCTATGCTTCCAAGCGCTTTAGGCTTTTCTTTGCTTTTAACTTCATCATTTACTACAGGAGTGGTCAGCTGTAACATGATAGTGTCTAAATCCTTTGGATCAGTGTTATACATTTGATCCAAATAACCAGGCAGCAGATCTCCGGTCAGATCCATTAATGCTAGCTCCAGCCTATCAGGGCGGTCCCTCTCAATGGAGGGACCGGACTGGTCTTTGTCTGCCATGTTTGAATCTAGCTTTATCTAGGTTACGGAGAAACTCGGTTAAAAGGGTTTAAACTTGTGTGTGTCTTCACGAAACAAGATTAAAATTGAACACAATAGCATGCGAGTAAATTGACAAATGGTTAAATTCAAGAAGCAAGTGTAAAATGATTTTAAATCTTTAAGTTCTTATGTATTTTAATTTTTGTTTTTATTTAAGCCTTAACCCAAATTTCAAATGTTGTTAGCATACATACAAACTATTGAAGTCGGTAAATACGCGAGCGTGTAGATTTTAAAGTTTATTTATTGTTAATATATTTATTTAGGGTGTTCCTTATAAGCATACAGCTGTACTTCTGACCTTATTTGAGAAATTGCCAATCCAGTTTACAATTCCAATTTAGAAAATTAATTTGATTCTTTGATCCAATCAATTAAACAAATGAAATGATGCTTTATTTGTTTTGAATTTAGGAGTAATTTAGAGTATTAGCAATTACTTAAATGTAAATGTGGAGTTAATCTGCGAATGAAATTATGATAATCGGTTTTGATTGATAAGTACAGACTTGGTTAATCCCACTGCTAGAATGACAATTCCAAAATTTTTGAGTTTAATGAAATGGTCAGACTATAAATGCCAATTAACCTGACAGGGATAAGAGAGTAAAGGATTAAATGAGTAGCTGGATTTTTAGAGTAGGTTAAGTAAGAAGAAAATAATACTTTGGGTAATACAGTTTAGACTATCACGAGTTGCACACACAAGTTGGAAGACACACGTCAAACCCAGTTAACCGAAGTGTCCACCAGAGGGAGGTATTATGTTTCTGTCTCTCCTAAAGGGTTAACCTCACATTGCCAGCAGGGGCGCTGTGGTTATTTTACGCACAGTAGAAGAAGATAGAGGGTTCAATACACTGGCATTACCAAGGGTGGCGCTAGAGAGTGGACAAGGGGGTCACTGCTCTTAAAAAGCAGCAAGCGAAGGAGGTGGGCGCGTTTGGCTCCACCCCCCTGAAAGGAGCTAGCTGTTCTGGCTAACCAGCGTCAGTCAAGCTCCAGCGATCACAAGCTTCGCATCGGCAGATACAACAAGCAGCAGCCGTCTCAAACACACAGTTTCACTATCAGAGACTTCAGACAGGACGTTGAATTCAATCGTCTATTCTCCAATTTCCACACACTCTCAAGTTAACTTTAGCTTCTTAGCTACGGGTTAACACCGAAGGAAGATCCGCTCCGACGGATTGTCTGGATAACGGACCTACGGCCGCCCGACAGGCGTCGTACAAGTTAAAATTCAACAAGACAAAATAAGCACGGTGGCTTTTCCTTCAATTCTCTTTTCAGCACAGGTTCTCTTCGAACACTCAGATCAGCACTTCGGCTCAGCCAGATTCACTGGACTGTAATCAGATCGCTACTACGATCAACCAATAAGATTCCACTCTCGTATCAGTGGTTCACTGAATTCACCAAACCAACAATCGTTTCTTTTAAAACGTTCACAAATGACCGGCGTGGGTCACAACTTTTATCAGCGGTTCACCGCATAAACGACTAGCAATCGCTTCTTTTAATTCTCACAAGGGACCTGCGTTGGTCACAACTTATTAAAGCAAATCAAGAGTCTGCGCTCTTTGTCACGGCGGATATCCGCTCTACTCCCCCACTGTCAAGCAGTTGTCCCTTATCAGATAGCTAGTCTGATACAGAGACGCGAGGGTTCTGTACCGATCAAGTTTGCTGGAAACTCGCAGCCAAACTGACCTAATACAGGACACAATCATAACCCTGGAACATCGCAGCAGTTATAACGTGCCAACAGGCCTTTCAACATTAATAGCGTACGGCGACGCGGCATGCACAACGTAATTCAAACAGTTCAATATTCAATCAGAGCTCAAAATAAACAAATCATCAGGATCCAGTTAATTCACGCTTAAAACAAGAACACATATATAGTTTGCACAGGTTGAAATGCTCACACACAAAGCCACAGTTTATCAAAACAGCGCACAAACGCAGTTGAGTCCAACAGCGCACATAAGCTCCTCAGTGGAAAGTCAGCACAGATGTGATGCGATGAAGCCTTAATTACTGAATAAAACAATTTGAATCCGCCTCACACGGGGCACCATTATATAATGTAGTGTGTACTACCTTAATTTGATGTTGCATTCGTTGATAAAATGTCGGGGCACCACCTTCCTCAGCTAAGAAGGACTGCAGAAATTAACTGCTATAACGCTGATAAATATTAACGAATGAACTAACGGTAAACCAGTCTGATAACCTGAAGTGTAAATTCTGGATACAGGGATCGTAAATATTCAGTTCAAAAGGACACCGTCTAACCAGGACTTAAATCAAAATATCATTTATTAAGCAGAATTGTGGATAATGGGTAATGTACCATGAACAATAAGACAGAAGATGGGAGGTGATATGACAGAACAAACAAGAAACTTATGGCAACACAAGGGTAAATAAATTGGCGATAGTGAGAGGCAGTCTAAAAGGAGTAATGGGGACGCGAACGCGGAGTTAAGGGAAAGAACGATTAATGGAGAGAATTTGGACGAATTGACCTAATCTTAACCTCACGGACCAACTCTTATTCAAACCCACTTAGCGTGCCTACTTGGTTGCTGGCGTCCCGTTGTGCTCTGCTCCGAACTGGCTCGAAGACGTTCCAGGTGTTCGTCCGCGGCTCGATCTACTTGGTGGTCTAGTGGAAGGCCCAGACCTCCAAGATGACAAACTGGTGCGGAACGGGGCGTCTCTGGAAATGGTTCGGCGGTCGGTTACAGATGAGGGACGGCTCCGGATGGTTGTGAACCGGACCAAGGATCAACAGCTGGCCGCAGGGTTTGGTTCGGTTGAGTCCGTGACGGATTATTTTAGACTGATAGTACAAATTAAGAGTCTCTTCGATGGCCGGTCGAAGAAGGCTACAAAATTAGTATTACTTGCCTAATTTCACTAATGAAAACAAAACAAAACGTTTGGCTAAAAAGGAAGTTAACTTTGAAGTTTACGGCAAATTATAAGAATACGTCTTCTGAAGATTATTTACGCTACTCGGAATGGCTTGGAGTAGCTCGAAGACGAAAACTTAAGAGCAAAACGACTGTGCAAAACTTAAGACAAAAGCAAAGAAAGGAATTCAGCTGAGAGTAACTAGACATGAAAGAAAACAAAGGAACAGAACAAAAGAACAAAACAAAACTAAAAATCTACTACAAATCTACTTTACTATAAAATCTACTCTAAAATCTTACTCTTCTGAAACGCGCACTACACGCAGTTTTTAAAGGTCGCTCCGGGGCGTGTCGAAAGGCAGGCCATCGAATCACGGGAGACTCTTTGTGACGCGCGGTGTAATCTCGCCTCCTGGAGCTGAACTAATCAAAGAATCATACGAGGGGCTCATCTGCTTCTCACTATGGTCAATCACATATAATTCCAATGACAAATTTCGATGGTATTTCAATATTGTTCACAGCAGGCATTAGATACTTTCTATGGTTGGGTGACAACATTAAATGACAACCATGGTACAATTTTATCCCAACAGGCATAATAACTCAATGAGTAACTAATACAAAAATAAAGGTAATAATAAAGAGAGGCAGATTATATTTGTCAAAAAAAAAAATGATTATCACGATTACGGTTACTTATCGATAAATGTACCAAGTAAAGCATATTCAATCTGACGGTTAGGAAACTCTGGATGGCAGTATAGTTTGTGGTGACAATTCATACAACTTTATAAAACCGTTAAAATCACAACTTGGTCATACTTCGGGTCAGAGATACGGGAAAAACATCAATATTATGCGTACCCCGAGTCCAGTAAGTCGAAAACATGAAAAGTTAAGTTTGACATAAAATCTGGTTATCTTGGAGTGTTGAGGAAAACACACAAACGTGAGTCACTAGTTGCTTCAAGGGATGTCCGGTTTACGACCATCAGCATTTGCTGATGTCTGTGGATTCCTCTGAGGCCTGCTATTTGTCTCTTCAGGCAGTCTTGTTGTATGGAGTCCTCGGGCTATTGGGGAAGTAATTAGCATAGCGTGGGACATCCTGATTTAGAGATAGGCGTTGACCTTTTGGCTTTCTTTCTTCAGTGTGTGAGTAAAGTAGTTTACTGAACCAGACTTCCTGTCTCTCTTCGAAATCAGATTGCATTATAGGTAAACCAGGCGGTCTATAATTCAATCGGTTGGCGGGTTTACACCTCCATTTCCTTTGAGTATCACCAGAAAAGGAGGGAAAGAAGGGGTCAGTTAAAGGCCGGTTCTGCTACACTACAATACCCTCTAGCCAATATCTCAACACTATAACACAATATAACACTCTCTTTTGGAATAAATAGCTGCTAATCAACAATTATTCCTGCCATAAAATGAATAAGCAGGGCTCAGACAGTAAATCACTGATTAGTCCAGCATCTCTTCTGTTTCTCCAAACTGAGTTGGTGGTTCTAGAATCTTTTTTCATTTCTTTGTTTGGTTTGGTTTTCCCAGAATTCTCACAAGGGATGAATGAAATGAAATATAAATCAAGGATTAGAAAAAATTGAAAGCTCCTCTGTTCTCCCCCCCAAAAAAACCCTCTAGACTACTCTCTCTTCAGCAGAGAGGAAAATTTCTTTTCAGAAGCGTAAAGACATGAGTTTAAGAGGCATGGCCTGTAAAGCTCTCTAATTAACGTGCTTTATTAGTTCAAGTAGTCTTTATGCTAAGCTAATGCACTTCCTGCTCCAGCCCCATGCTTAATGCACAGACATGAGAGTGGTGTCAATCTTCTCATCTACCTCACTGCGAGGACGTGAATGGACATTTTTCCAAAATGTTGAACTGAACCTTCAAAGCATCACACTGAACCCAACTGCTGTACTTCCTGGCCACGCCCCTGCTCATGATGTCACATCAGCGTCACAGACTGAGGCTTGGTCAGAAGTGCTACACGCTTAAACATTTCAACACACAGAGCGCAGCGGACCGCTGGATTGGCTGGATTTACCCTTTACATGTAAACAGTGCAGCAGAGGTAGTGGGCTTTTTGCCAGCAGCCTGAAGTCTGACAATCTGGCAGCTCAGCAGAAGCTAAACGCAGACCGTGTTTGGTATCAATATGAACAGACAGAAGTGACCTCCTCCTCCTCCTCAGTTTGCGCCCCCACCAGCAGGTCACAGCTGGAGTCATGATCATCATGGTTTCATCTTTAGTTACATCAAATCAGCCCTTCCACACATCCATGCTGTCCACCTGACCGACATGCTTGGCATGGCTACACCACACCAGCGTGCACTCATGTTAAGTCAATAATGCAGCCAAAAGCTCCTTTTCTACACCAGCCGCCTGCTGCAGTCTTCAATCAGCTGAGGAGGTTTTAGAAGTCATGCCAGGGTGACAAGATGTTACTCATCCTCAGTCGGATTTTGTTTTTTGGCATTTTGATATATTTAATAAGCAAATATTATGTAGAGATTATTGTTCTTGAATAGGTTAAATATTATGCTATATATGATATAATATATCATATATAGCATAATATGTATGTAATGTATGTGTTTTATTATGGGGAAGTTTGAAGAAGATGCAAACTAGCTGTAATTAGCATTATTCAAAGGAATATACAGAATATTATTATATAATATTAAAGTTTTTTTTTTATCTTACATAAGTTGTTCTAATTACATTCCATGTTTTTGTCTGTTTCTGCACCAAGTAAACTTCACTTTACTCAAGAGATGCGTTTTGAGATTTGCAATCCCATCAGTCCGCCTGCACTTTCAGCATCTTCTGTCAAAAGCTACAGAAAACACAGATAAAGAAACCGCACGATATCTGCTCGTTCATCTTTTCATATTGTTGTTGTTCTTTGTGAGCCGAGCCACATGCCTGATTATCTCTGCAAATCCCAAGTCCCCCAAAACAACTTCTACAATGGAGCACATCCTTTTTTGTTGTTGTGTAGCTGCATACTTATTGTCTTCATCATTTTACTCACAGTATCCAAATGGCTTCCAAACATTTTTTAAAAAGGTGATAATTTTTTCCTTTAATTTGATATTCCACATTAACATAAACCAAAGCAGTTCCAACTGTGTTAAAATATGAATGATCATGCAGTTATTATTGCATAGTCATGATATTCATGAATCCACATGATAATAAGCCAAACACCAGCTGAAGTAGTTTGTGTTATTTGTTGCTTGACAGCGTGTTTGACTCCCTCTGCAGTGGCACTGCGTCTTAACACGTTTGACCTGCTTACTACGAGACTGACGTCTTCACCTCTGTGGCCCGGTCAGCTGCCAGCTGGAGCAGCTACAGACATGCACAGCACAGCCCTGCTCTGACACTCAGTACGCTGCTAAAAATGGCCAGCGAGAGGCTGATCGCCGGCCACCGGGGAGCTGGAGTACACAGCTGTCTACAATAGAGGGAAGAAATAGAGAAGCTGCATTAAACTGGGCTAACGTGACCTTCTGCTGAGCGCTGTGAGGGAGGAGGCGCCTCAGAGGAAACTTTGGGGTGAAACTTTTCGTATCTCTACACGTCTTCACGGGGCTCCTCGTCGGGGTTGTGATTAGGAGCATGACAGACAGGTTCATAATCGCTCTGGCAATCTGCCGTCAGGACTCAAGAAAATCAGATCTACGTGACTTTTATAGGATTTATATGATATTTTATTTTCATTTTCTAATCTATTGACAGCCGAACACATTTCTGATTTGCACACACAGATAGTTTTATCTGGAAATGATGTATGATGTATGTATTTACTTAAGTATTTGATATAGAGGAATCAAGTCTGCATGACTGGTTTAATCCATCTTGTATGTTCATTTGTGTGAGTCAGTCCCACATCACATTGGGTAGGTAAAAGTAAAGAAAGGCATCAGAGCGAATTGACAAACTATGTCGGCTCGGCGGTGTGTACAGCAGTGTTGTGTAAATAATTCACTGGAGATGTAATGGATTGTGGGCTCAGGCTAGTAAGTGAATCATTCTTGACATATGCACGATTTCAGTTCAGCTGAGTGTTCATGTAAACACTCTTAACATGACAATAATAGCTGATGACAGGCCTGACCAGAGTGTGAAAACAGCCATTCTTTTCCGGGTTAGATGAAGATGCATGCTTGTCAGGAGCAGGTTGCTAGGCCTGAGTTGATACCTGTAAAACTCCTCCTGCTGTCAGAGTCACACTTCTCCAACAAATTATTCCAGAAATTCAATTTAATTAATAGCAACTGCTCGCAGCAGTCTTTAAACTGACAAACAGGTCATATCCTCTGGCCTCTGCGATCCATTCTGGAAATAAACTGGTATAAACTCAGATTCTTCCAGCTACCGGTTCGTCTGCCGGCTGCTGACTGACGGGCTGAGAGTGATTCACGGCCCTCTGTGCACATCCGTCACGCTGTCATCTCGAAAAAGAGACGACAGGACAAACAAAGCATGTGCAATCGTATTTTTATCTGCACGTAGGTCTTAGTAGCATGCATGAAGTACATCATCGAATCTCATTCACTGTATGTTCTCGTTCAGATGAAACGAATGAATAAGGTAGCTAAATAACAGCGTGGCGCCGCTGTAATTAAAGTGAAAACGATCCCTAACACACTTTCATTTTGTAACGGAAAGTGACCAAACAGCACCGCATACAGCTTTCCTCTTACTACTTCGAGCTACCTCTCTCTTCTCTCTAGAGCCAGGAGACGATTAGCTTAGCATAGCATAAAGACTGGAAGCAGGGGGAAACAAATAGCCTGGCTCTGTTCAAATCTGCCTATGAACACCTCTACAAACTCACGAACTCATCGTATCTTGTTGTTTTAATCTGCACAAAAACTGAACATAGATATATCATGTTAATTAGTTGTTACTTCTAGTCTACATCTACTTGATCAAACTCTCTAAATCTCTGAGAACCACAACAGAATGAAAGTGAGCGTCTGAAAAGTGACCCTGTTAGTTGTCATCATATATTATGCACACTGAGGAGGCTGTACGATCTGGATTATATGATGCTCCTTCTTTGAAGTTCACTGTAGAGGGTATTTACAGCTCTTATTAATCATTAGCTTTGAATCACCACATTTCAGCGACCGTCGCTCAGAACGGCTCCTCTGCGCTGACATTTCCAGTTTGGGGGAAGAAAAGCAGAATATTTGTCAGTCAGGATGAAATCACCACACGCCTGTCAATTATCTCCTAAGGAGCACCTTTGACAAATCACAGCCTGCCAAGTATTATCTTGGTGCTTATGGAGCCGCTTTCAATGTGATGATTCATCAGGAAGTCTCAGAAATAATCAATTTGATGTATTTGGTGAATTTCTCTCTTTCTTCTATCTATCTATCTATCTATCTATCTATCTATCTATCTATCTATCTATCTATCTATCTATCTATCTATCTATCTATCTATCTATCTATCTATCTATCTATCTATCTATCTATCTATCTATCTATCTATCTATCCAGCAGACGTGTGAAATGAGTATTTTAGGGCACATATATATGCCCATCACTGACAATCTCTTCCCTATTTGCTCCATCATGTCTTTGATAATGTTGAGTTATTAAGAAAAGTCTGCTGAGGAGTTATTGCTCACCTTGTCGCATAATGGACTAATTTTCATCTTGAGGGTGAACATCATTTGGTATTTGAACAAAGTAAAACCGGCAAACAACACTCCAACAAGCTTTGGTGTCGTCTTTAACGTCACATCTGTTGTCCATCCCTGCGGCCATAATAACAGAGAATCTCCTACAAATCTACTGTGAATTATTACACAATTAAAGTGCAGAATCATTTATTTTGTCCTTTTTGAGGAAACCACATCTCACAGGCACGTGCTTATCCTCCCCCTTAATGTCATATCAGCTAAATCTATGTCAGTCAGTGTTACCAGCTCCTTGAATTCCACTGCAGTCTCTTCCTGTTGTCCACATGCAGCAGATTAACAGATTCTCATCTTCTACGATAAATAAAATCCGGTCTGATCAGTTTTCATACGTTTAAGTAATATTTTAAAGCACTACAGCGCAGGAGACAGCCAGTTACAGATGACCTCCTCCACACTGATCATGGTGATTGCTCCATTTCAATGCTTTTAGACCTCAGCTCAGCTTGGCACAGCAGACGACACCATTCTGCTCCAGCGGCGTTGTAAAGGAGCCGGGTCACAGAAACATTACACATGGAGCGGAGCCGCTCGGTCACGCTCCTGCAAAATCATTCCTCTCCACACACAAACAAGAATAAGAATATTTCATCCCAGGGGTGAAAATATTGTCCCCCTTTCTCTTGGGAACTATGCGTGCTTTTATTTGATCATGCTCAGAGAGACTCCGTCCTCTGCTGCCAGCAGCGAGTGTAAAATGGAGCAGATAGCCGAGCCTAACAGACAGAAACATGCTGCGCTACCCTTACTGTATTTCAACATATTTACACAAGCTGTCTGTAAATCTCCGAGGAGATTGTATGATATGATTTTAAAACTCTGTGTGGACTGAGCCTGAAACCAACACACTGCTCTCTCTCCCAAATCTAAGTCTGAGGTTTGTATTTATCAAACGTCTCAGACTCACTCGGAGCAATCACACCAAGAGACCAAGGAGGACTAAAAATAGACGCAGCTGAAAGCCGGACATTGGATGTGAATGACATTTCCATTTCCGAGGAACGGGACGTGGTCTTTGAGATTGAAGTTTTGTGACAGAAGCCCACAAATTGCAATTATAATGGCATATTGTAGTTCTTCTTGAAAGTTTTTTCTTTTTCTCATGTTTCAGGCACATAGACAGAAGAAGGCTGATAATCAGACTGAACTGTCGGTTCATTTCACCTCGTTCTCTATGAATCGCTGAACAAATCTGACGTGGGCGGCCACTCAGAGGCTAATGCAGAGATACATGCTCACAATCTGAGGCAGAGTTTCAGAAATTGATACATATGTTTGAAAATGATTGACTTACTGAAAGACCTTCAGGATCACACAATCTGTCACCTGCTTCTCTCAATGGCCAACATGAAGTGACTGAATTATGCAAGTTTTTAAGACTTTTCTGTTTTTTATTATCTGCGCACTCTTGATGAGAGTACTTTTGCTTTGGCAGCACTGTCGAGTAGCAGAGGCAGAAATTAATCTGCATTTTAGTGAAGGTGCAGTGACGCTAATCAAAGGTTGGTTTGTGGCTCTACTGATAGGCGAGGGACTATAATTGTCCCAAAAAAAACCTTGACTGTGATGGAGAGAACCAAAGTTAATGTGGACAAAATGGATTTGCAACCAGGCTGGTAACAGGCGCTCCCTCCTCATCCTAATACCATCATTTGGTTTTGGGATGTTCTGCTCTGACACTTGAAAAATTGAGCCCGTCTTGGCCATCCATCCCAAAGCAACGTCTTTTAAATCACTTTACAAAACAAATGCGCACAATTTTCTTTTATCTGTTTGCTCCTTTA
This sequence comes from Chaetodon trifascialis, assembly GCF_039877785.1. NCBI lineage: Eukaryota > Metazoa > Chordata > Actinopteri > Chaetodontiformes > Chaetodontidae > Chaetodon > Chaetodon trifascialis. The sequence continues at coordinate 15,941,859 of NC_092071.1, read as the reverse complement.
GTAATACTTTAATATAAAACACCGTGTATCACTGTTTCATGATGTACTGAATTAATCATGTGTAGCTGTAGTATTAGTAGTTTGGAAGTGCTGTATCAGGGAAAAATACAATTCTAGACAATCCATTATTGATTATTCGTTCGATTTATTACCTGGCACGTAATAAATCAAACCCTGCTGCAAAGCTCCAGAGACTTCTTCAGCTCTGGGCCGACATTAACAAGTGTTGGAGCTAGCTTGTTCTACAGTGCAGTGACAGCATGGATGACGGCCAGCTGAGAACTCACCCTAAAGAACTCCTTAGTGGAGCCTGAGTCTAACGTCCCATAGGCGATCTCTGTCTGCTTGGCCAGGTCCTCGGCACTCTCGATCGGAGACACCATCCTCTCCACGGTGAGGAAGGCGGCCAGGTTAGCCGTGTAGGAGGAGATGATGATGAGGGTGAAGAACCACCACACTCCTCCGACGATACGCCCCGACAGAGACCTGAGAGGAGGACACAGAGCAGACACAGAGGCATGAGAGCGGCGAGCTCCAATCGACACAGGCTGGGGAAGAAGGATCATTTTCCTCCATGTCTCCTGTGTTTGGCACCTCATCAGCTCAGAGGTTTATCTCAGACCTCGCTCTTTAATTTGAAGAATTTTACCATTATTTTGAGAAATTGTCCAGTTAGCCCATTAAGTCATGAGAAGTGCAATATTATCTGAATGTCCCTTGTGCTCCGTCCTAACTTGCATAATTTCATTTAAATGAACTACCGTAAAGTCAATGTAGCTGCATTTACAGCTGATTAATTCTTTGAAAGTAATAATAAGCCTCGTTAACTCAATATAACTGTATCCACATTTAGTTTTGGAGCTAATTCAGGTGAGCAACCATCCCAGGTAGCCAAAAATGCTCAGCCCAACAGCAGCCTAAACCCAGCAGTCTGCAGAATCATGCCAGACCTGTGATGAGCGCTGCAATCTGTCCAAGGTTACTTGGGTTGATTCCAGGGTCTAACTGGCTCAAAGTTGAGCCTGAGTACTACTAATGTGTGTGTATTGTGTGTGTTTGAGTCATTTGCTAGGACACTTGATCTTCTTCCTCTGTTGTAAAAGTGTTCCCTGACAAATTTAGACCAGAGAGGACAGAACAAGTCCGAAGTAAAAGCACAGTGAGTCTGCTGCTAAAGTCAAGCTATGATGAGCCAAACCGCTCCATCACACAGATACTCCCATCCTGCTCACTGGTCCTGAACCAATTCCTCACACTTTCCACATCAGCGTGAAGGCTCTGACTTTAAATCGCTGCCTAGCAGTGCAACTCTGGGTTCATATATTCAAATTTGACTATTCTCTCTGGTGCCATCTCCAACTTCTGCAGTCACACACACATTCCAGTGAATGCGCTGCTCTCAGATGAACTCACATTTCTCATTTCAAACGAGGATCCATTTGCGCCGCATCACTGCATTGCAGATGTACTGCTCTGGATTTCTCCTAATATATTGTTTCATCGCTTATTTATGTATTTATGCTATCGTGGCACTTTCATGGCATAAATATTTAGTTTGTCCGTCAGAGCTGCAATCAAAGCCTACAGTATCCTATGGCTCCATCATCAAAGCTTCAGACACGCTGTTATTCTGAGCACATTTTGTAAAAAAAAAAAAAAAAAAGAAAGAAAAGAAAAAGAAAAAGAAAAAAGAAACGTATCCGTAAATGGTTTATAATTGGATAATTATCAAGAATGATGTCACATTAACGTCAATGATGATACCTGAGTTGAGGCAAAGTTTTAGTCACAAAAACTTCATCATTGCTAGGAATACATTTCTGCTTCTTTTGACTGAAGTGACCTGGAAGCTGCTGGTCTGTGTCAGGCCTATGTGCCAAGGCAGCTTTCCACAGACTGCTTCCTCTGTTCTTCATACAGTAGTATTAACTCAAGTTATGCTCAACCACAGACCTGGTGCCTGAGCTTACATTAAGCCTGCAGCTAACATCCATCTCAATCAAACAACTTACCATGCCGACATCCTGCCGAGCACATGAGAACCCACAGAGACTGATCATTCACCAGCTCTCATTCAGAAACCACACTGTGTCATCCAACTACAGTTACATGAAGAACTTATGAAATTAGAAGCACTCATTTGTCTTCACTCGTCAGACACAATTTTTTTTATTTTTTATTTTATTGCTATCCATCAGATGTTTCTTCTTCATGAATACCAATAATCAAAGGGTTGCTCTCTGTGGAAAGAGAAAACCTTAAAGAAAGCTAAATGTCCCACTTTAAAAACCCAAGTTTCTCCAGCAGCACATCTTTAATCACTCCAATCACTGTCTAATCTGAATTCTTTGGAAACCTCAACTTGAATTTTCTGTCATTGCTCTTGAACTTCTTCTCTACAATCTTCTTAAGTCCCAGAAGAAAGGATGACAGAGGCAAGAATCCTTGAAGAAGAGGTCAGGGACATCACATCGGTGATGCGCAGAGAGATGGATGGATGAATACAGGGGATGGCTGGATGGCTGTTGTTTTGGGAAAATTCGTAATGCGGTTAAGGTGCTAATGATGGTTTTTCCGTACAAAACACATTATATGCACCAAGTTGATGACCGTAAAATGGAACATGCAGCAAAAACACGGTAGCCCTCCAAGAGTCATGAAGAAGTCAAGCAGCTACTCTGAATGAAATGTAATGACCCCTGTGCATTTTACAGCCCTCAGCATGGTGGATATAAGTTATTTTGTGGATGCAAAGCATCACTGCCGGCATGCAGTTTCTAAACAAATGGATGCACATTGGAGTGAGGTTTCAGAGAAAGAAAGGGGAGGAAGGTAAGGTGAAGTGAAGCATGAGGTGAGGTGGACAGCAGCAAAACTACAGCTCAAAATAACCTATATGCACCATGGCGGGGTGGAGATGTATGTATATGGGACTATAAAATGCAGAGAGATGACGAGGACAACTGAGAGGTGACGGAGAGTGAACACAACAACCAACCTTGGTGAGATATCGCATCCTTGCTGCATGAAGGCACCCAGGGAGAACCACAGGCTATTAAAAATCCCAAAGTCGTTTGGAGGGTCTGGGGGGCTCTGAGGGTCTTTGACCTCATCGTTCTCGTCCAGATGCCACTCATAAGGGCTGAAGCGGCTCACCAGGAAGAGCACCACACTCACACCGATATAGGCAAAAACTATACACATCCAAATCTCATAGGCCAGTGGGTCCAGGAAGGAAAACACCCCAGGTTTGGACTTTTGAGGCTTCTTAATCATAATGGAGATGCCCAAGCTCATAAAGGGCTTAGAGAAGTCTATCACTTCTTCCCGAACCAACGTTATAGTTAGAGGAGCCACGGCTATGTCAGCTCTCTGTGAAAATGGAAACAGGCACACTGGGAGTTAGTGTTACAGAGCAAATAACCAACCAAAGTGTTAAATATTGATTTAATAAAGCAAACACTGATGAACGCAAACGAGTCTTATAATGACATATACATGGCCAGGCACTCAGCCTAAAAGTGAATTCATGGAGAACAGATTGGACATGGTGAAATGCTTAGAATATACCGAAGAGCAGACCTCTAATAACGCCTGCGAGAGGGGAACCTGCCATTTGAAAATGAGTCACTCAGCATTTGTGTTGGCTAATGTCTTTGTCTCGATCCAAATCTCCTCCATGAATCAAGCAGAGGGTTGGAAGACAGAGGTGGAGGGGCTTATGTAAGCAGTCCATGAAATGTGAATCCGCCTTGTTAAATTCACCTCCATCAGATCCTCTTCGACGCCTGACAGCCTCATCAATTAGTATCTCACTGTAGTGACAAACGCTTGCAGTGAGACACTCTGAGGGGAGAGTGGCGTCGTAGCTAAAACTATGGAAATATCTAACACGAAGGATTCATGTCTTAGATAAAGTCAGGAGGAGGTCTCAGCCAAAAATGGGAGCTCATTCAGTGTTGATGCAGAAATATAGCTGAGGCCTTATTATGGCCATTTCAGTTATGGGGGGTGGGGGTGGTCATCTCTTTCTGTATGAAGCTGCTGATATAGAGAGTTGCAGGAGAGCAGTGCGGCCTGTAAAACAGTCTGCAGAAACTACAGGTCTCAAACTGAGAAGCCTGCTCTGAAACACTGTTTGCATGCAGATTTTCTTACGCTGCAGTCTGCCGTGTGTGAGATTCTGAGCATTATTCATTCAGCAACTGGGGTCTCATAAAAGATGCAAATCATCTTGTTAAAGCCAATTCGAGTGTGAGGGAGCCACGAGATGCATGATAAAACCACTCCCTGCGACTTCACGGCGGAAGAAGGGATTTCCAAAACTCACTCAGCCCACCTTGACCACAAGCACAACATATTTTTTTAAATGGTTGTTTTCCACGTGACTGACTATCTGCATTATCTTTGAATTATGTGCTGCAACATGATGGCTGCACAGGGGTATTACTGTATGGATGCTTCTTCACTAGCTGCTGCCATCTTTACAGCTTCATCCTCTGTTGATCCTGGCACGCAGCAATTCACTCTAACGGAGTAACAACCACGATAATCTTGCATCATATGTGTTTGGTTTGAAAGTGGACTGAGTGAGTTTCATAAAAACCTCTCTTCTCTATGAATGTACTTCAAGACATTTACTATACTTTACAATAATCTGAACAAATGTGAGGGTTACATGATAGGAGACGAACACTTAACCCCCTTCCCCCTTATGAGCAACACAGGCGGACTGACACTTACCCCATAAACCAGTTCACCCACCATCCCGTTCCACGTCTTGGTCTCTGGATCTCTGGCTCCGTACTTCCCATCCGGAACTATTGACAGCTTATATCTTATCCCCACATGTTTTGCAATTTCAGAAGCTAAATCGACACAGTAGCCTTCATATCTGTCATTCCCATCCATCTGCATATAGTTTTTCTTGTACATCACATATGGAGCTTCCTGTTAATTAGACATAATTTTGAGTACATTGTCAAGACAGCACACATTAACACTGGCCAGACCTCGTGGGTCACACAAGGCCTTGACTGGTACTGAAGCATGCACGCATGCCGGGGTGACACACCAACAGACGTGGGGGGAAATCAAAAAAGACAAACAGAGCAGAGGGAAAAAGGATCTACACAGCATCAGTTACAGGCATGTTATCGGGGGACTCGACAGACTAAAAAAGCGGGCCGCTGCAGGAGTAAAGAGGCCAACTGGGCCGAGCAGGGGGAGTTAAGCATCTGACACATATAAAGGAGGCAAAGCAGGATGCCGGGACTCCCTCATGCTAACCTCATCCACAATCTAAATATGTGGAAATGGGCGATAGGCGGGGGTTGCATGTGCTTTGCATCAGCATGGCACAAGGAGGACGACAAGCTGAATGGAGCACTTTTTCCAGTTCATAAAGTAAACGTCAGCGACAGCAGGGAGATAAAAGACATCAAACACATGGCGTTTAATCGTCAAACAAATACTAAGTGCAACAACGGCTGAGCCACATCAGAAGAGTCATTGTATGACCAAATCGAGTGGATAATGGTTCAATTTTCTTTTCTTTCGTTACCATCATGACAATAAAATAATCTGCTTGTTGTCTTGATTATATTGCTTGGCTATTCCACATCACGTCTGTGCCTTGTATTTCAATAAAATCTGATGTAATTCCTCCGAAAAAGTAAAACATGTTCGCCATCAAACTTCCTTTAAATGACCGAATGTCACCTGGGGGATATTCAACAATGGTGATTTACTTTGTCATACGGCATGAACATGTTTTTCAGAGGTTGTTTGACTTATATTAGAAGTCATCTTCAGAGGGGACTTTCACGTGATGCTTTCACAGAATCCAGCAGTTTGACTCCGGTTTTGTTTGAACTAGTCCGTCTTTACCTTCTCTTCCATTCTGCAGTCATGTACAATGTTATACGAGACAAAATGAAAGCGTTGCATCCCTATAATAACAGGATGACCTTTCATTAAATGTGAGATCAAATATGATAATCTAAAGTTATGGAATGTGGGAAAAGCAACATGACATGGCTGTGATGTATCTGAAATAATAGTCGTCTTTATTCAAACCAAAGGCATGCCTGGCAGTGAGAAAATAATGTGATGACACTGCTCTTCTTGTCTCCCTTCCTCACTCTGGATAGTGTTGTATTTCCTGTCTGGTCATGAAGATAATGAGATTCTAGACACCGAGATGAGAATGTGTGACCAATACATTCTGAATTTGCCTAAGATGAAAACACAATAGGCAAAGTCAGAAGGAGCGAGAGGCCATGGTTTTAAATGTAAGATAAGGCGTACCTTATCTTACATTTAAAAATGGCTGATGATGATTAATCTGCGATCACTGTCTGCAACTAGTCTAACTAGCACTCTGAGCCTCATGTACTGGGAGCACTGGTTTTAGAGATACTTACATTACAATTCAGTGCCGAAGTGAATTTGAACAGAGGGATAAACAGCCAAAGGTTGCAGCCTTCGGTTGTTTATGGCCTCCTGATGCGCAGATCATTTCATGTCTCCAGTGAGACACAGCTGATTTACCCCAGCGTCACTGACACTTTACTTAATGAGAGGGAAACATTTTTACTTACGTATGCACTCAATGTGAATACGATGGTGTCTATCTCTATAGTTATCATTACCAAAGCCGTTATTGTGATGTCACTACTACAACAGCCCACTGTAATATAAAAAAACCAAAATGCTTTGGCACCCACACGGATACAGTTGAAACACTCTTTGTGAATCGACTGTTTCAACATGTAGTGAGTGGATGGAAAGCAACTCAAAATAAAATAATTCTACCCTCCCAGGACAGATTGCAACAATGGACACCTTGACCTTGAATGGCAGAAATCTTAAGGTGAAACACTTAAAACCTGCTTGAGAGTGTACCATAATAGTAGTGACCACAATTGTTCGGTTTTCCACAGAAGAGGACTCGTTGGTGACCTGCTGATCCATAATATATACAAATTTTTCGTACTCATTCCAGTAGCCGATCTGAAAATGACACAAAGGTTGGCAGTTATTACAAGAAGCAGAGAGACATCTTTACAGCAGAGCCTCCAAATCCGTGCAAAGTGGTCGGCTCTATCGGTAAAGCAGGAGACAGTGTTGGTTTTGCCTGATGTACGATTTTATAAAAAGCCTGTAGTGGTGCTTCTCACTTCACCTGGGCTACACTTCAGCGGAGTAGGCGTAAGCTATTCCGGGCTCTGCAAATGTTCTCTTACATAACAAGAAAGCAGCACCAACAGAGCCTTCGAAGACTGACAAAATTAATACCAGCAAGACAAACCTAATATTCGAAATGTGCCTTATCTAGCCAGTGCAGTAGGTTGTTCTACTTTTCTATTAATACTACACATAGCACACACAGTATAATCTAACACAAAAACAAACACTGGCCTGTGTCTACTGAACCTGAGATGATTCCAGAAGCTGCATTATGTTTATTTCAGCTACACTCTGATGTTTTCAGCCAAGAAGAAGTCAGCATCTCCCACTTCTGGTTGCTATGATGCTCAGTACTCACTCTGTTGTCACTGCAGATTGCCTCACACTGACTTTGGATGTGCGGGCCGCTGTGATGTATGTTGCCTTGTGAGCTGAGCTATGTGGACAGTATGGGGCCACGTCCTTTTGGTGGCAGCTTTTGCGGGGACCTTGTCAGAGTTCAGGGTCAGGGAGCTAGTCAAGCCACAGCGTTGTGGGTCTGCGTGTGCGTGTTTTCAGACAGTATTGTTTTTGCCTTTGGCCTGGCAGATTACCGGAGAACACTGAGGGATTGTGTGGGTGCAGTGAGACCCCCAGTATCTGGTGATCAACGTAAAATTTAAATTAGAAAAAACAGTGGGACAAGCTCCTAGGAATGACCTTTTAGTCTCTGAGGGGGCAGATCGACGTGTGTTCTGCTAACTGCAGCTGACAAGCTAATAAGAGGATAGACAGTGTTTTGTTAACGGTATTGAAGAAAATTACATAATCGTTCAGCATCTAAACTAACAGACATTGACAAGTGCTACAGCCGTCAAGCTGACTAGCTAAATGACTTTTCTGAGCGAGTGCACTTCTTCATCAGTCGATGTTTGTTTATCTCTCATTTAACAAGTCTAGTCCATGCTTATAGACAAAATGTGCTGTTAGCTCTTTTCTGTCAGTGTCTTAGGCTGATGCATTCAAATATAGTGGAAAGTAAAATATTTTTATTGGCTATTTGATCAAAAATATCAATTTCTTCCCTTCTGGGCACTGATTTTCTCAAAAGAGGACAAAGAACATCTAATTTACAGAGCAGATCTCCGTGCTGTAAAGTAAAGTAAAATGTAAATTATAGAGGAAGGTGGAAGTGAAGACTTGTTGAGACTGAAGCTGTAAAACCTCCCTGACAAGAGCTGCTACCCCACCTCCAGCTTCAGTATAGTGAGGTTTAATGAAGAGTTTTTCTGTGATCGTGGTTTAAAGGCTGTGTCAGAGGATTTCCTTGAGGAAAATGCTGAAAACTGAACTTCACTTTAAAAAGTTACATTTAAAGAAACAATACACATACAGAAAATATCATATACTCCTAGTCTTACAAAGCGAGCACACAAATAATTCCTTGATCGTTATTGTCTGCCTAGACTCCGCAGGCCTTTGCTTGATGTCATTTCAAGTGATTGACAGCTCTGTGCTTCACTCAGGCTTCAGTATGAACCCTTCAGACACCTGCCTGGACAGATGCACCACACACTGGGCTGTCAGTGGTTTTAGCATCAGATTTTAAAGTTGGAAACACATGGCAGAGCTTTCGGAAACAGTTCCTTTTAATGGTTGACTGTTAGTGAGTGAGTGTGAGGCAATAAACAGGCCGTGCAGGAGGACGGTAATGCCTCATTTTCAGCCATGTCCTCATCTAAACCACCAATCCCCAAAAGTTTGTAGTTTGGTTTAGCGTTGATCTGCAGGGCTCAACTGACTCTTGGTGAATGTTTTCCAAATTTAAATCTCAGAGGGGACAGAAGCTCACACAGTTTGGGCTGGCTTTGCAAGACTGGGCTACTGGCGGCTTCTGTCCAAATCAGAATCAACTGTACTTCTCATATACTGCCAACATGCCAACAGAAAGTAAAATCCACATCACAGAGCTGCTTGAAACCGGTCCGTATTTATGTTAGCGGATTCAAAACATATATGACGGATAACTCTACCATATGCTAACTGTGCTCAGAATATTTCATTGCATATTAATTAAAATATGAGAGATGTTTCCAAGGCTACGTGCTCACTTACCCTCCTGGGGCCTCCGGTCTTCATCTCGTACACATCAATTGTGTAATTAGACCGTCGACCAAATGTGTCAAACTGGATGTTTCCTGTCATACCTTGTACTTGGACCTGCAAGGCACCAACAAATGGATGATAACACCTGCTCTTGACACACAAGAAACGTCAAGAAATCTCAAAAAAGAAAGAAGGAGAAAAACAGAGAAACTTGAGAATTGTAGTGAGAATCAGTAACTTGTGAAGTGCAGAGGGAGATAAAGCAAAGATTGAGCTATAAATAAAATAAAAAGCACAGCTGTTTGCAGAGACAGCGAACGCCCTCAGTCCTACCATTTTCAGAGCTCTCTCGATGTCAATGCCTTGGCTCCAGGGCACGGCCGGGTTGGCCAGGCAGTCGCCCGCGCTCCCCCTGCGAGACACGTCCACTCGCTGGCGTCGAAGGTACCGGAAGGCCTCCGCGATCACAAGGATGGCATCGTGGGTCAGCGCTGACGTGTACTGAGACAAAGGCGACAAGAAAGCCCTGTGATGCACCACTGACATCGTGCAGATCCAACGCGACACTGCACCGCTATCACAGCAAGGTTATTATGTCTGCAGCAGCACTTACACAGAGAGCGGCGCTGCTGATGTAAAAAGCAAGAAAATCAAAGCCTCGCATCATGATTGACGTAAAAATTACACTAGTATGAAAAGCAGCCTCTATTCAAGGACGAGCAGGTGACAAGTTATTTAAGAAAATGAAAAACATTCAGATTGACATATTTTCTCTGGTTTCAGCAGAGTTTCTAGCTTAGAACTTGATGGAGAGAGAGTGAGAAAAAGCATCTTTGAAGATAAAATAAAATCAGCATCGGCAGCTATGCCTCACTGACCTTCAGTGGAGTGTTTTTGGCTTCTGGAAATTCTCTTTCATCCAGGCGCTCCCAGCGCTGGAGGAACTGCTGGACGATGGGGCTGTCTGGGTTGATGATCTGGAAGCCTGTGATGTTGGCTCCACCAGAAAAGACCCTGTCCAGGCTCATGTTGGAAAAACCCTGAGAGCAAAGAGCGCAAGTGGCTGGTAGTGGAGCGAGGGATCATTAGCAGCAAAGATGAAGATCATTTAAAAACTTCTTCAGCTTGCCCGTCATTAGCTTCTTCTTCTTCTGTTTAATTACCACACTCAATTGTGAGTCTATCATCGCCACACATCAAGAAGTTTGACTACCGCTGAGAGCGTTGCCTTTCTTTGCACTGCATTGCATCACACTGAGCGGCGTTTTCTTTCTTGCTCTTTTTTTTTTTTAACTGAGTTGTGTTGGATTGTTTCGTGTTGCGAGCTCTCACCAGGTTGGCGAGGATGTAGTGGTATCCTCTGCCGTTTTTTCCCGAGGTCACCACCTACAAGTCGCAGGAGGAGACACACAGTGAGTCACGTCTCATAGCGCTGAGAACATTTAGAGGGCTGAGATTCAGAAAGAGCTTCACTTTCATAACTCGGAGTAGTTGGGAGAAGGAAAGAGGAGAGATTTTAGAGCGACATTTGCAAGGGCAAGAGGGAGCGCGTGAGCACATTTGTACATGTGTGTGTTTGTATGAGACACACAGGCAGAGGGGGGGAACTGTGATGACAGTGCTTGTTCCTTTCCATTAACTTCAACATGTAAAATAAGGTCAAGGCTCCGGCAAACCTCCCTTTCCCTCTCTCTCTCTGTGCAGCTGCCTGTGCTCCACAGTCCGCCTCTTCCTGCTCCGCCTGTCTCAGTCACACACTAGACTTAATTAAACCCAAAAACGTAGTACAGCACCTGTCTGAGCGAGCAGACACAGAGAGAGCTGCACTCGCTGATTTCTTTCAACCTCTTCACCAGCCAAACCTCTCTCACTCTTTCACTCTCTCTCTCTCTCTCTCTCTCTCTCTCTCCACGTCTCCCTCGGTTCTGATTCTCCATCGCAGAGTAGGAAGCTTCAAAAAGACACTGTGGGGGTGGAGAGTTGTTTTTTTTTCCCCTGTCTTTTCACTTTCTGCACTCCTACACAGTTTTGATAAGTATACTCAGGCACTGAAATCATCTAAATGTTAAATGTCCATAGCGACAGTGATATCATGGTAGAGAGATTTTATAGAGGACTTGAATGCAGCTGAGAAATTTTACACTGAAACAAGGACATGCATCCCTGTGGCATGTATCTTGTATTATTTCCATATTTTTCTTTAAGACATAGATCATAATTGGCCAGCCTCTCATTCTTACGGCTCATCTGTATGCAGTCTCAGTGCTTTCATTCACACCTGTGCACTTTAAAACCCTCCGCTTACTCCCGCCTTCATGTCTCGTAATTGTCTCCAGAGAGCAACCGTCCTTGATGCTCCAAGGTTGGCCCAACAACCAGCTTGTGCACCCTGAGAAATTTCAACAATGAATCTAATTACCTTCCTCGGATATGCAAAAGGATTTCATTGTATTCAACATTTTCCACTTCCACCACAGACTCTCTTTGTTTTTCTCTTCGTAAGCACAAATTCCTGGAAGCTTTTCTGCTTATTGTCTCCCAAATTGTCTTGAAAAGCTTTTCATTTGCTGTTCATCCGTGTGAGAGGGAGCCGCAGTGACCCAAGTGTAAGAACACAGCGCACACTTAATGAAGCTGCAGTGCCTGGAGTGACTGGCTACAACTCCCTTTTGTCACCAGCACAGTCAGGCAGAAAGCACAAGGCTTCACACTTCTATATGAGCATCCAAAGCCGACACCTCAACTGCTGTTTGTGACTGAAACCTCGTTTCGCTGTTGGAAAAAGATCAAATGTAAACATTTATCGCTCGCTGTAACTACGAGGCACACAAAAACAAATAATAATGTGACTTCCTCTTTTATTTGGGTCGCCTGGAGAGTACAGAATCAACAGAAGGTGCTACTGTGCGTTTCCTTGGTTTATTAACACTTGACTTATTAAACTACAGCTTAGTGTTAAATGCTACGAGCTTCTGCAGCCATGATTCGAATATTTCAAACATTTCATTCCTGAAATTTGAGAATTATTATAAAATCCTGATGTAAGGGAATGCATGTTAGCATCTAAAACTGTCAAACTGCCTCACAGTCATTCACTGTTGGTTTCATTTACTTTCATACATTTTATACATTTCACAGATAGATTTACCATTTTGTTTATATTTGCATGATCAATCTGTGAAAGGCAGCGAATGAAACAAATAAATTGACTTCAATCAACTGTGAAAAGTTAATACAAGCTTCCACCCAATTCCAATTTACTTAATTGACATGACCATGTAATAATTTCAGTTTGCATCATTCCTGTCAGTAAAACTTTACGAGTGTAAAATTATTTTCCATTCTCTAATTTAATCAACTCAGTTTAAATATCATATATTTAAATTCTTTAAAAAAAGTGATAAAACCCACTTTTTGGGGGGCAATTTTTCACTGCTTTGGACACTAACAATGTAAAACCCATAAAATAAAGCATTTTACATAGGGCATACACTTGAAACACTTATAATACAATAAATATAACAAATGGCAAAATAGAAATAATAGAAACATGTAATATCCAGTGCTCGGCTGTGATTTAGTGCAGCAGCACAACTGAAGTTGCTCAGTGATTAGAGTGAAGATGCCCACAACTGTTACTGCACTTACAATTGGCTTAATTGTATTATTATCACCAGTACTGTATCTACAGTATCATGCTGGTTTTTACCCAGTTAGTGATTGTGTTTTCATTGTAAACATCTAGAAAATGTCAACAAAAGCATACTGATATAATAGTTTTTACAAATACACAATGGAATTACATTCTTTTTGTCACACTGACAACAGATTATAATCAGAAAACTTTGCAAACTTGGACGATATTCAGTTTTAGAGGTAAAATGTAAAATGTGTGTGCGTGTGTGTGTGTGTGTGTGTGTGTGTGTGTGTGTGTGTGTGTGTGTGTGTGTGTGTGTGTGTGTGTGTGTGTGTGTGTGCTAAAAACTGTTAGCAGTACTACATTTACCGTAGACTACACAACTGAATGGTTGAGCTTAAAAAATACTACAAAGCTGTCAGACTTTATGAGGTGAAGCATTCACATCATTCTGATCAGTAAACCCTCTGAAACTAAACCAAATCAGAAAATTCTGCAAACTTTTGGATAAACATAAGCAGGCCACATGCCGGGAGAGATTTTTCTGCCATTAACTTCCTGCAAAGAGACCCCCTGAAAAGGTTGTGAGAGCCACAGTAGCTGAACACTGCACATGTTCTGGCAGAGGATAATTTCATTTGGTTTGCTGTGGGATTTGCTCCACCCCTCCGTTAGCAATGCAACTCTGAAAAGTTGCATCTGGGCATAACAAATATTTTTAGGATCCTGATGCTCCAGTTTCATGGTCCCCTGGGATAATCGCTTTATGCGAGTAAGTGAAAACCACCAGGAACCTGGAAGAGGTCAGGCACTACCGTCACTGAGACACTTTCATTGTCACAGGCTTCATATCTTCCTCTCTGACAAAATCCATTTCTCACAAAACAGCTTCTTCAAACAGCTCGGGGAAAAAGAAGACCTGCGGCCTGGAAGCGAGAGGGAACCTGCAGCACTGATTGTACTGACTGGCTCCTACATTTTTAATGCTGACTGAATGGAAAAGACAGTCTAGGTGCCATGCCCTGTTAACTGTTTTCTGCAGTTAATGACTGCTATGAAAATATCTTCAACTTAAAGGTACCCTGTGGAGTTTTTGACCACTAGTAGTGCTATGGAGCAGTGTTTTTAAGACTAGGCCCCTCTGTTGCGCGACCTCCACTCATGTGAGCAGTGTGACACACATTCCCACCAGCGTGTCGCTAACACACCAAGAAATGCAGCAATGAGGCCATTGAGCTAAGGAAGAGGAAGGATGCAAGCTGCCAAACGTGGATGTAAAGAACGCAGGTTTTGAAATATTCAAAAAATCAGTTTTGTGAATTTTTTTATGAGGACAGAAATACATTCAACACCACTGACGGCTCTCAAGGACAAACAGGACAGCAGGTGTTTTGGTGAGAAACACTGAAAGAAAAGAAAACTTATAATAAACCCAGGTCACAAGTAGTATACTGAAGTATAACAGAAATCTAATTTAAGCATAGAAAAGTCATTTCAAGGACACTTTTACCTTTTCTGCTTAATTTAAAGTATGTTTGACATGTACTCTTAAAAAGTGTACTTTTAAAATAGATGCCATTAAGTTCTACTTAAATCTATTAAAAATGTATATGCTAAGTCTGCAATACTTAAGAGATATAAGTACTTAAAAGAAGTGTACTAGTGAAAAGTATACTTATTTTGATGTTCATTGTAATACACTATTAACATGCTTCATTAAAGTTTAAGTTCTAAAGTTAAAGTATTTTTACAATCAATCTTCTCATCTCACTCTAGGCAAGCAAGCGAATGAGCGTATTTCCCGAAATATCCAACTACTGCTATTTTTAGACCCCAAACTAAAACTGTGGTCGGGTTTTTAAACCAATACATTCAGCACATTAAAATAAATCCTACTGTAACTGACAGACAAGTGAAGCCAGCACGCAGCTCATCTAAACATTAGTGTTCACCTCTTCAGAAATATGAGGCCGTCTTCTTGTGCTGTAACTCCAGCACACAGACAGAGAGAGACGGCAGTTGTCTCCAGTCTCAATTATCTTTATTTGTCCATCCTCAGGGCTCCTCCTGCCTGCCCGTCTGGACGGGCAGGTCTGTGCTGTGCTGTCTGACGTAGACCCGAGCCGGGCCGAGCTGCAGGACGATCAGCCTAAATATTCCTGCGGGAATTGACTCTAATTAAGCAGACTGGAGCCACAGTCCTGTGCAGAGCTGGATGTCTGCCCAAGTGCCTTCAAGAGGATTTGACTCTCTTCCCACTGATGAAGGCTTCTCTTTGTTACAGTGATTTGTCATCTGCCTTCCTCAGAACTGGAACAGGCATCCTAAGGTTGATAACTGTCCCTTTTCACCAGTCAACTAATTATTGTTCCGCTACTCCAAACGGGGCAAAATGAGGAAGAATTAAACTGTCAAAGAGGTGCATTAAAAATGGAAATACAGCAGAGGAAGGACATGGCTGTACATCAGTCAAATGATGCTCCAAATGTCCTATTGTTCACCAGTCCTCACCACAAAGCTGGCTCTTTGAATGAAAGTAGCTGTGCCTCATTATGAAACTTCTGTCTTTCTGTCTGTCTGGACATGATACACAATATATACAAAATTTTAAACAGCTTTAAATGAGACCTCGAAAATGTTGCATGCCCTTACTCCTTTCTATTTTTTTTAGTTCTGAGTGTGATTATTAATTATTATTATTATTATTATTATTATTATTATTATTATTATTATTATTATTATTATTATTATTATTATTAATATCTAAATCATGATAACATGAATTAATTTGGTACAATACCAGCATGTAAATATCATTTTTTGCCAGTCTCTCAGGCTTGCAGTAGCTGTCAGCAACACAATTCTGAACTTCATACAGTCTTTTTATTGAATGCCAATTTCAACAAAATAAAAAATGTGTGTGAAGTTGTAGTGTCCTTACTATCCTTGTTGCGGTTGTGCGCCTGCCAACTCTTCGGCTTGCATGTGTCTGAAGTTGTTTTTCATTTTGGGTTGCTTTTAACTCAGACTTCTCTAGGGTCTCCTTAGGATGCCTGGGCTACAAAGACTGTACCTCTTTTACAGTCAATGCTTTTTTTTTCCAGGAGCAATGTTTTCTTCTTTATAATCGAAGTAAAGAAAAAGAGAATGAAGGTCTGAGCACACATATTTGTCTTGTTGTGGTTTACTTGCAAGGCATTAGAGATGAACCTGGACAGAGTATGCACTTTTCATGCAGCTCTTTAATATTGTCATTTATTTGTAGTTTAGGTCTCATATAAGCACTCAATGGTTAACTAGCAAGGAAAACTTGGAAAAGAAAGAAAACAAGAATTACATCAGTAATATTTACATATAGGGTCCCTAATATGTGGGTGGTGTATTTCCTGAGACACACAGACTGTATGTCCTACATCTTAAAAGGTTAGCAATACCTTTGAGTGTTTTCAAAATTGCATCATTTTCTTCTTCTCCTCTTTCATTGATGCACAAATGACTGCCACTCAATGACGACTCATTTCCACCCTCTGCAATCTGCACCAAAGTGCATCACCTCACCTCTCTGTGCTCATGATGTGAATGTGCATCCTCATGCTAATGCTGGTAGAACATGAAATAGCAAACAATACAAGGACCTCCTCATCAGCACACATTGCTTTGCAGCTTTAAACTGTTTGCTTTTCTAGATACATCTTGGGTTTTCACAAATTGCAGTTTGAACAATTTTCAAACTGCACTGCAACAAGCACATATTGTGCCAAAGCTGTCACCATTCTGTCTCTGAATTCACTCAGTATTAGAGTCACAGTATGGTAAACCTTTATCAACTCTAAAAGAGGGAAATATCTCAATAACTATAGGATGGATCGCCACGAGATTTTGTCCAGGGTATAAGACCCTGATGACTTTTCTTCCAGCACCACTATATATGTGTGCTTATAAGCGGTATGCCTCACCAACTATTGCATGAATTGCACTGAAATTTGGTGCAGACTTTAAGGTCCTTGGAGGACAGATTCTGCTGACTTTGTTGATCCCATCTTCATCTAGCAGCAGGTGATTTCAACAACAACAAATACCTGCAAATACATGCTAATTAGCACTAGCCAGCACAAGGAGAGACTAAACTAGGATGGTGAAAGTGGCACATTTTACCTGATTAGCTTAGCATGCGAGCGCTGTCACTGTAAGCATGTTAGCATGCTGATGTTAGCATTTAGCTCAAAGCACAATCTAAATACAGCCTCACACTGCCGCTGACAAGACAGTGAATTCTTAGGTTTGTTTAAATCTACTGTTTATTGGGGACAAAACAACCAAGTGACTCACAGATATGACTCAAAAATAAGGCAACAGAAAATATTTATGCTCCAGGAACTATTTTTTTCATGTCATGCTATTAACGTCAATGCACACAGAGCAACAGACAAATCCAGAGTTCACACACAGGATTAAATAACATCCACGCAGATGTAATCTCATCCCAGTTCAGCATCTTGTTTTACTGTGGAATTCCAGTGCACCTCTGGGTGTTCAGCACTTCTCCAATTTCCCTCCCCAGTATGAGACAGGGAGACTCACACTACATGGCTCAATTCCCACAAGCTCTCTGCCTTTCCAGTCTTTTTCACTGTCTCTCTCTGACTCTTTTTCTCCCTGTCTGTCCACTGTGCAGGGGGAGGCTGGAGGTGACGGCTCCTCTGGCAGCGATTATAAATCCACTGTGCTTCTATTATTGACGAGAAGCCTTAAAGGTGTTTATCGCTCCGTCTTTACTTTACTTAAGGGATGAGAGCAGACTGATACTTCTAAAGGCGTTAAGAGCAGCAGTGTGTGCGTGTGTGTGTGTGCGTGTGTGTGTGTGTGTGTGTGTGTGTGTGTGTGTGTGTGTGTGTGTGTGTGTGTGTGTGTGTGTGTGTGTGTGTGTGTGTGTGAACAAAAACCTTCAGCACATTTATCAACAAATAAATCCCTGTTACAAGTGACACTACCTTGATGACAAAAATAATTAGCGCAAACTAAATGACTGATGTGTGCATATAAATCCAATTATAATGTACTGGGTAGAGGTAAGAGCCTGAATGAGGTATAAAAAGAATTTAATTATTATTTAATGATTATAGTGCTCATGAGGTTGACTGGTTGAAAAATAAATCATGTCCAGTTCGGCTGCTTTCTGATGCCTGAGTGATCTCGGTTGTGTTTGCTCACTCCTGCCTTTGTGAGAGATCTTCCCTCAGGCTAGGAGGGTAGGCTATTTATAGTAGGCTCATTGTTGTTGCTGTTATGGGACAGTGTGTCCTACTTACACTGGGAGCTGATATTACATTAAAGCAAGTGTTGATGTCACAGCTCATATAAGGAATCGTTCTCGAGAGACGCAGGCATGTCTTTCCACTCTGAAGCATCTGGAGAGACACTCGTCTGACAGATGCTGCCTGCGAGGCCACCATTCACATTAATCCACCACAGTAAAGAGATTAGGATCGGATCGGCCCGACGTGACACCAAGTCACCACCATTATCTGATTGGATAACTTGAATCTAACATGGAGGCAATTTGGGAGCATTTGAAGAAACCCTCTGTACCAACGTGAAAGGCTGAGAAAAAAAAGCAAATGTTCCTTAATTAATGAAAATGTTCTGCGCTGTCACTAAAAATATTCCCTGGCGTCAGAGGAAATGAAGACAGATCTGCAGTGAAGGTCAGGGTAAAACTCGCAAGGCCAGCAATTATGAAGATCATTATGTAGAGGGCAGAAGCCCTTACACACAAATATCTCAGCAAAGAACAGAAGGTTAAGATGTGCTCCACATTAACGCTTCACACACACAGACAACAAACTCTATCTGTGGCCTTAACAGTTTTTGTAACACGTTGCTCTTCTTTGTGGCTGTTTACAGGAGCTGCAACAACCCAAACTGAGAAGAAACACGCACCTTTAAGTGCATTTTATTTGTGTCAAGCCCTCATATCTAAACAAAGACCACAAAAGCGAATGACATGAGCGTTTTCAAATCCCTCCACTGTCTGTTTAAGGCACGCTTACTCCATAAAGGTTAGGAGAAAGATCAGCTTCATGGTTAGGGGAAAGCAGCATTGACTGCCGGTGAGAGACTGGACAGGCAGCACAGAGCCAAACTCAGTCTGCCTCTCCCCTGACCCCTGACCCCTGACCTCTCCCAAAGAACTTTTAGCACTTACATAACAAAATCAAACTGCTTCAGGTTTTTCAGTCTAAGAGAGGACAGCAATTTTTTGTAAGCAGGAAAATAAAAACAGGGGTTTGGTTGAAGTGACCAATGCTGTCATTCTTCCGGCAAGAGCAGTATTTAACTAGTCTAATGTTCATATGCCTTTTAAAGCATTGTGAGGGGACTATAATTTGGCTACTAAAATGGCTACTTCAGCATAACATTGGGAATGAGGTCTTAAAGATTTAGCTCAGGACGAGTCTTAGTTTCCTAAGAATCTGAATTTTTTTTAGTTATTTTATTTCAATTTCACGTCATGTCAAGGGCCTTTTCCCTACAGCTTCTTACCAACTGAAGACAGCAGTTTCATAACGTCTTCAGTAGTTCTGTAGATTATATTTATACATCACAGGTGGGTGTGAGGCTTCAAATTCAACATGCAACATGGACACATCCGCATACATAAGACATAAATGTGCATTCACACTTCCAAGTGCTATTCATCTTACAATCACACATACGGTGCTCATAAGCACCACTCATCCGTCATCCCGCAGAATGAGATATTATCAGCATTCAGCTATCTGACTAAAGGTCCGTCCATTTGCTTGAGGCAAGTTTAGTAGATGGCTCAAAAAGAAAAACAGATGAGAAATCGAGGCATCTATTCAACTGCACCAATCTTCAGAGACAGTCCATTTAAAAATTCATTTTCAAGGCAAAATGTGACCACATGTGAAACATAGCCTCTGATCCTCCAAACGAACACTAATGATCTTCTGAGTAAATAAACAAATTCCCAGTTAACCCTCATTTACTGCATTTTTGACAATAACGCGCTCTCTCCCGTGCAGCCGCGGTGCACGCAGCAGGGATTAGCGAACGATGAATCTGAATCAAGACTCATGTGTGAAAACTGTGGCTGATGATCACCTAGGAAACAAGGATGAGGAGGCTGTTTAATTCCTCCACGTGAATTAAGCCCAGGTGACCTCAAACAACGTGCGCGCACCAAACACAACAAATAACAAGCCTTAATTGAGTGTGCCCATCTCGCCTGTTTTAACACCACCTTCTAAATGAGAATGCTGAGATCTGAGGCCATCATGGCGCACTCCAGGTGTTTCGGGAAATGATGAAAAAGAAATGAAAAGTGGGCATCAGTGCGAGCCAGGAGAGTGCCTTATTTCACTGAGTGTGGAAATGGAGTTGCTTTACAAGGCAAAAAAGTTAGAGAAGACATTGTGTTCAACTCATTTAGAGACAAAGGAACACGCAGAGCTCAAGGCTGAATGAAAGTATTCAAGGAAATGTTTCCAGTGTGTTATTTTTCTCAAACGAAGCGCGCTGAACCACAAGCGTGTGTCGGCTCAATACCTGCTCCAGTATGGAGTTGATCCTGTTCACCTCACAGTCAATGAGAAAGCGTTTCTCCTGCCGGCGGTCCATCTCCTCGATGATGCGTCTGTACTCTGTGGGGTCCACGATGTTCCCCACCGAGCGTGCTGTCACCTGCCAGTTATTGGCTACGGCTGACTCCATGATGGCCTGGAGGATTGCAAAACCTGGAGGAGCAGAGGGAGAAGAGCCCCATCACACAACTGTCTTTGTTGTTTCAGAGCACAGCAGCAGGTAAATGGTACACTGAGAATCCAAATAGCTTTACAGAAGAGTGGCAAGGGCATCCTGGCTTTCAGCAATGGTTAACGACATGTTTAAAAGCTGTTAACCAGCTTTATGTCACAACTATTAACAAACCCAGAATGCACTGTTGAAGTGTTTATCTCGACAATAAAATCACCTTGGAGGAACATACTGGCAGCTATGATAGTTTTGAGTAATTTATCAAAATAAACGGAGACAGACAGCAGGTAAACAAGGTGTTCTGCCGAATAAAATACGTCTGATCTGTATCCACTTGGGTGTTATTCAAACAGTCCCCAGAGAGTGAAATATGAACAGTTGCTAATCAGTTGTGATTTTTCAATCTGAATCCAGACAAAGGCTGAAAATCACCCTTTGGGACTTGTTTTTCTGACTGCACATGAATTAAACATGAGCCTCATGCTCTTGCAATATATACATTTACAGCATGTATATTTATATATTTCTGCTGTCAGATACAAAAATCTATTTTAGAGTTAATATCAGAGAGGCCTGGCAAAAGTTTAGGGAGGCGGTGTAGGAGAAATTCAACAGACGAAGCAGATTCGGGAATAAAAGATGAGATGGAAAAAGAGTCCACAGAGAGGTCGATATCCTCACAAAAGATTAAGTTAAAGCTGCGGCGCACATTAAAAAGATGAGAGGTCACAGAGTAAAATTAACCAACTATTAACTGGGGAGTGGCTGAGTGTCCCATGCTGCCTTAGCAGTGTGTCGCAGGAGGCCGCATCACTTATCTCTTTCCTGCCTCACTGAGGACTTCAAACTCTCAAAGAGCAAAGACACAACGATAAGACGTGTCGCACGTACTCCAGCAAATGTGATGAAATGCTAAAGAAGCAGTTCAGCAAGCACAATTGGAGCAACTCTGTGGTGTGTTTACTTTGCAGAGCTCACTGTGCCGTGTGATGAATTGGTAGCTGAGGAATATGAAAGGAAGAAGCTGAGCTAACAGTAACCTGGCTGAGCAGTGACACTGAAAAGCCAAGATAAACCCGCAGGAATTTGGATAGTTCCACTGACAGTTTACTAAGAGGGTTAAGATACGTGGTCAGCAGTCATGATGGGCCACAAAGGCAGTTTCTAAATCAAGAGACAACACTGACTCCAGCTGAGAACAAAAGAAAGCAGAAAGCTTTTGTTATATTTGTTTGAAATAGTTAAGGTGAGTGAAGTCATTTGTGGCGTCTTTTTTTTACATTCCCTTTGGAACAAGAGTTTTGGCTGGAAAATGAACAAGAGCAGCCATCAGCCTATCAATTTCCCTTCAGAAACAACTGATTCCCCTTCAATCACTCTGCTTGTTCATAAAGTTTTGTTTGTACTGAGCTTATTGTTTTAAGCAAGAAGCCATTAATCAGCTACTGGATGGCATAAGTAAATTTGGTGCACTTAAAAGAAAATGAAGGTGAACTGTGTGATTGCTGGGATTGTTCCAGGAAGCCACAACCTCCTGCAGAGCTATTTGAAGGTTTCATGGAGCAGATTCAACACAACATCTGTTATGTGAGGACAAACTCACTGACGTGCTCGCACACACACATTGTCCTACGAGCTGATTGCCACTAGATGATTCCAGGAGGTAAACTGAATATTCACAATCGATAACATAAAGCACTAACGTTTCAGACCTGTATCACGAATCAATAGCTAGTCAGTTAAATGCTAACGTGAAAAGACACGTTTTTAGCTTTCTTTTGAATATATTCAGTGAGCTGGCTTCCCTGACTACTAACTCACTGTGTGTATGTACATCTACATCATGATTATTCTTAATATGAACAAGATCACTATAAACACAGTTTGGCTGACTGACCTGCAGCGACAGGAAGTGGGTCATTGCCACGGACCATGTGGCTTTTTAAAGTGATCAATCTCCTGCTCTGTGCTGGAACACCAAACATCAAACTGCCTTGTTTAAGGTTTTTTGAGTTAACTTAGTTTAGCTGACTAACTGACTGACTATAGCTTTTTAAGACTGGGGGTGAATTTCATAGATAGTATTTAGTATGGGGCTGCACAGTGGCGCAGCAGGTAGTGCGCGTGCCTCACAGCAAGAAGGTCGCAGGTTCGATTCCCGGGTCAAGCCTTTCTGTGTGAAGTTTGCATGTTCTTCCTGTGCATGCATGGGTTCTCTCCGGGTACTCCGGCTTTCTCCCACAGACCAAAAACATGCTCATGCTCATGCATCAGGAGCTGATTGGTGACTCTAAATTGCCCCTAGGTGTGAGTGTGAATGGTTGTGTGTATGTGCCCTGCGATCGGCTGGCGACCGGTCCAGGGTGTACCCTGCCTCCCACCCGTTGACAGCCGAGATAGGCTCCGGCCCCCCGCGACCCCGAAAGGTATAAGCAGCATAGAAAATGGATGGATGGATGGTATTTAGTATGGTAGTGCATTTGCCATACTGTATCTTACCAAGTAGCATTTCTATTTTTGCAATATCTTGAAACCCTGAAATTAAAATGCTTATTTTTAAGAAAAGAAATAAGGCTCCATTTAACGCCCCCCTAAAATTTAAGTGACCGTACTTATTACTTCCAGTTCATTGCACATATTGAGGCTGTGAGACAGTTCTAGGTATAAACTGGGCTGAACTGCAGCCATTAAAAAATGCGTCATGTAGGAAGTGCAGTGACCCTTGAAAAGGTAACATCTTATCAAACAGAAAATATATTAACAACACTAAAACAGCCGAATAAATAACAGCTCCCACGACACATAATGACAGCCTACATTAGAAATTTGCATATTTCCATTATCTGAAGATCAGCGCACAAAACATGTTGAGTGCTGGTGAAAATGCATGGTGGCAGGAGCTCATTACGTGCTGTATTGGGTCATAACTAACGGACAGCAAGAACTGGTTTACTGCACTCAACACACCACAGCTGACTGGACTAAATGAGCAAAAGCAGTGCTGTGTTACCCTCCTGTCAGAGCGGGGATAGAACTGATGATTCCATAAAATAATGGATATTATTACGGGTGCTGAATAAGCTGGTGTAAAATGTGTTTATGTAAATACAAGTCAGCGACGGAGCCTCTCTGCTGGCATTACACAGGCTAAATGAAAACTGCTTTTCACTCTGTATCACAGTCAAGTGATGCATAACATCCCTGCAGCACAGACCAGTCTGCACTTTATTATCATGGCTACTGAAGCTGTTATATCACCTCCTGTATGTATGCTTTATTAGGTTATACAGAAAAGTAAAGTGCTTAGTGATACTTTAGACTGAGTTCAGGCAGTTTACACAGTTATCCGTGCATAATTTGTAAAGGCACGGGTGTTATAAAGTCTCATCGAGCCCTTGGACTGTTGAACACGCCCTTTAAATATTAAAGCTCCTCCTTTCTTGAATTATTAAATTGATATTGCTATTAGACCTGAATTTTAAAGTCCTCCACCCCCCTCAAAAGTGTGTTTTGCTTATTGTTACTTCACTTGGATGTTTGACCTTCACTGTGCAGAATGATGTATGTGCAGAGACACTAGAAGACTGTTTTTACCTCTATCTACCAAAGGAGGAAAGTTTCTCTGTGCTCTCTTTAAATTTGACTTTAAGATGTGCAAACATCATTTTGTACCACCACGTTTGTTTGGAAGCAAGTGTGTGTGCTGGACATCAGTACACAGTCGGAGACATGTTGTGTCCAGTAGATAAAATTTTGAAATTAACAATATTTGTATGCATAGATTCTGGATTCTTCAATAAAGGAAAAATACTTCTCATCTACCAAGAAGAAAGTTTCATGGGTTCAGCTGAATTTGATGATGAATACATCTGACTATTTGCTATGGTAACACCTATCCTACAGTAGATGTGAAGCATAACATCCTCATTTTGGGGCCACTACAAGGGCTTTTAGACTCATCCTTTGCATTCATGTCCAAATAACACAGAAAAAAATAGATGACACTGTCTGTGTCAGGCAGCGCTGACCTGCACTCCTGACTAATGTGCATCATTTCATCAGAAATATTTTAAAAAAGCACTGGCGACTGGTGACTGTTACTAATGGACATGTGAGCTGACATGTTCCCAATAGAGCTCCTAAGTATTCAGAGCACAGTGACTCAGCTGACATGTCCACCCTCCATTCCCCTGCCGGTGACCTTCACAGCGCAGCGCTCGGCAGACAGCACTCTGATCAGGTATGGCCTTTAAAGACAAGTGGCACTCGCTGGGCGCCATCCCATTAGCCACTCAGGAGTCTACAGAGGCAGACGTGTGCCCACATGTCTGATACTCAGGGAGGTTAAGGAATTCAAAAGGGGCATTAGTGTGACTGTCCTGTCTAAGTGCATTGTGAAGAGTCTGATGATAGATAAGGAGCCGCTGAGCTGACCTGAGACTGAAATCAGAATTCAGTTCTGCCATCATCCAGACTTTATCCGGTCAAACAGGCAGAAACATGTTTTCTTGTCTTTTTTTTATCAGCTGGAAGATATCAAAACAAGAACCCAGCACAGTATATCTCTGGTGGCAGAGGGGAAATGAAACGGCAGAAGCTGAGTGTCAGCTCTCCTCCCAGTATTCTGACACATAGTACTGAACACCATAAGCTGGGATATGCATGACATTTTGAGACATGTTAGTAGCTGCTTAAGAAAAAGGATTTGTAGGGATTTATAAACGATTCCCATGAGAGTTTTATTTTCGTTCCTTTTCCGTCACTAAACTAAGCTGGATATTTTGGATTTAAACATTTGTATGAGCTTGTCGATGTTAAGCCATTCAGTGTGCTTACAATTACAGATGTTGAAATAAAAGCTAAGTTTGAAAGTCCTGAGCTGAAGGAATTATCTGAACGTGACATTGAGTGTACTCTAACTTCAATAACCACGAAGCAAATGTGAAATTTCACTGTCAAAGGACATCCAGAGTCTCTTGGTGAATATTAACACTGGTGTGATTTATCAGCCGGTGCACAAATGACAATGTCTTCTGGTCCAAGAGTTTTGGTTGACTTTGTAAACAGATGGTGCGTTTTACAACAGCCAGCAGGCAGGGCGACCATCAAGGGCATTGTACAGAGTCAATTATTCAGCACAGTCCTGAAAAATAATACATATTCAAAATCAGGAGCTTATCGTCACAAGGCTATATATAGCCCGGAAAAAATGATTTCATTCCTCACACAAGTAACATGTTTTTCAGAAACAGCCTTGATGTCAGGCAAACCATGCATCACCTAAGTGTTGTGTAGTGGTGCTAAATGTCAGGTTTTACTTCATGCAAATAAAGATGGAAATCTAGCTTCAAGAACGATATCCAACTAAGGTAGAAATGTGTGTCACAGCACCAACTACAAAATACTCTGCAGCTCTGCCGGGCTTTGATCTTCTTTTAGCTCACTGTTTTAGTCTCACAGCCTGCAAACGTACGATCCATTTCAACCTCGGTGAGCAGGCAGCAAACACAACAAAGTCAGCCACAGTTTAGTTGGTGGGTTCAGCTGAACATCTAGCAAGCTGAAGATTCTCTCAGAAAGACCCAAAATTGCTGTGTGTCTACTCAGTGTGCAACTATGCAGCTGTTTGCTTAAAGCATGTCACTTTATAGCCGCTATCAGTACTTTTATTTTAACAGTGGATCACGTGATATATGACAGGGGTCACTTGTACTGATGAACGCCGACTCAGCCCTACAGGTCGCTGCTTTTGCTGCAAGCTTTATTTTGAAATCTAAGCAAACATTGCTAACCAGACAATGCATAGTAATTACTGCTAATTTGGCCGCCGAGCCCTGCTTGTTAAAAAATGATGCTGAAGGGTTGGTGCCTTAAAAGGCAGTAGGCAGTAAGAATTTGTTGGAAAATCAAGAATAACTTTGATAAAAAGACATTTATTTATCATTTATTTATTTAAAGTAATGCAAGCAACTTAAGTCAGATGAACACAGAGAGACACACAAACACATATTCATAAAGTATCTGTAGGCAGAGAACAAAAGGGAAGAAAAAGCTTTGAGTTATTGCAACATCAGATTCCTCTGCGGCTCATTCTGCACCAGCACTCAACTAGACAGCTTGCCCTTTCATCAACTCACCACTGAAATCAGTTTTGGTGGCTGCTTCTCAAAGAGAAAGAACAGAGGACAACTTGTCTCCTGAAGAGATAAGTGCTGACATGAACCAGACCTGCAACATGCTGACAATAGTTACAACGTTTTAATATCATGCAAATGAGCAGGAAGTTTCAGTGCAAGAACCACAGTCAGGCAGAGGCAGAGTGTGTCTGAAGTGTACTGAGCAAAATAAATATAAGCTGTCCCCCAAAAAAGATGTTACAAATATCTTTTCCTTTCAAGCTTCCAAGCACATTTTGTTCCATACTGTATTGATGCTCAAGTCCGCACAAACACAAAAATTGTTGAGCACACTCTGCTTTGAAGTTTGTCCACAAAATGCACCCAGAGAAACGCCTAAAGATGACGGCAATTGTTAGAGCAAGCAACACAAAGCCGAGTTGGGCTGCATGTGGGATTCTCTTGAATATATGAGCTTAGTAGCCCACACAGCACTGCCCAGGAGATCAGTATGTACTCCTCTGATATGGTGTTCTTTGCAGCTCAGAGGATTGGTTTTATAGAGCTTAGCACTATTTGGCTATTGGATTCAACTGTGAACAAAATAATATTGTAGGTTCCTCACAGTCATGTATAGCAGATTGGAACAAAGCATCTTCTAAATGGCATATTATATCACTGGCTGTTTTTCTTTAATAAATTACTTAAAAATATGTTTGCTAAGGCCTAGACTGATGAATCCTGAAGGATAA
This sequence comes from Chaetodon trifascialis, assembly GCF_039877785.1. Lineage (NCBI taxonomy): Eukaryota > Metazoa > Chordata > Actinopteri > Chaetodontiformes > Chaetodontidae > Chaetodon > Chaetodon trifascialis. The sequence goes on along the minus strand of NC_092071.1, from coordinate 15,914,299 downwards.
ATATTAGATCAAATGTTGAACAATGCATTTACTGATGATTTATTTCCTCTGTGACAGACAGAGTTGGAAGAAAGAGACGGACCGAGGCTCTGCTGGCACCTGGCCGTGTCATTCTTTTTGAGCGTCTTGGACAGCGGCTCACATGACGGCCGAGCGTGGTGTGCAGTCTCAACTGTGACTCAGTCGTCCTTCCCCCTCTCTGGAGAAGGTGACCTCTTTAAAATCCTCTTGCAGCCATCTGAACTGTGCTGTTGTCATGGGATGCCCAAAGCTGAGCGCGACACCGGAGGGGAAGTCAGACAAAACCACTGAACCCACTTCAGAGAAATCTCCAAAAATCTCGGTGCTTATATGTGGCTCCACAAAGACGACTGTTTTCAGTGGGCAATGCTTACAGAGCCAGTGAAATAAAAAGGATTAAAACTGCCAAATGACAGTAAAAGGACACTTTTGAGTACAATTAGCCTAACAACGCCTACGCCCAACGCAGACCAATGCAGATAGCAGCTCCCTGTTCCAAATTAGCTGAACTGCAGAGAACCCTGCTCCCCCACACCACCCACTCCTGCCAAATCCCTGATCAGAGCTAATCAAACAGATTATTTCTTATCTAATGACAGCTGCATAGTTGCTCACAGATTGTTGAGCAGTTTCCTCGGGTTTCCTTTCACCTTTTATGTAAGTTTTCTTCGCAGTCCATTAAGTAATTCATGAACTTTTGTTGCACTTTAAGATGATTCAGATTCTGAAGTCATGTACGCTTAAATGCATAGAATCAGATACTGGAGAAACGCAGAATAGAAAGTATAGATGTTTGTATTTGAACCACATGCAAAGAAATGGAGCAGACTGGTTCTTGGACATCAGTGAGAGCTGCACCACAGTGACTGCCCTTCTTTTTCTGGTCTCCTATAAAAAAAACCCCTCCCATCTCTTAAGAAAATAAAAGTAGTGTTCTCTCTTGGGCAAACATAGAAGCACAAATCACATCAGTCTCTTTCATAATGCAAAAAGACTACTAGTTATAATGGCCTTGTGTTATCCTGAAAGCAAGTGTCCTGAAATAGATGAGAGACTTTCGAGCAACAACGAGAGACGAGAGTGGAAGCATAAACAGAGCTGTGGCTATAAAGCAGAGGGGCGCTCTATTAGTCACCTGGTTTCTTATCTGGCCATGTAAAGTGGTGAGGTTAGAGCGGATTAGACATGACAAGCTGGATCTTACAGAAGGAGAAGAGGAGGGGGCTCTGAATTCATGAAGTAATAAACATTCGGTGCATCTGACAGCATGTCTGACAGAGCCTGGCCCTCTGTGCCAACTGCTGGTTTCTGACGCAGAAGAGGCACAAAGGCTTTGCTGACTCCTCTGTTCCTTCCCTCACTCTTCGGCTACATACGGCTTCATTTTCTTTTCTATTCATTTGAAGATTTGGCTATTTCTTCTTCTGTGAGCAGCTGATATGTGGGGGGGGGGGGGATCTTTTCTTTAGCTAGAATAAACCTCCTGCCCCCGAAAGGCTCGGCCCCATGTGCGGCTTGAGCCGACAGGAGTGAACAGACATTTGAAAAAAGAGCAGGATAAGTGGAATCACACGCAGTGTTTAAAGATTCTGATTAGATAATCAATGATTAAAATGATTACCCTGTGGTGGCATTAGGAGTAGAGAGGCAGGGGGGAAAAGGGTAAGCATTGATTTTATATTGAGAGTAACAGATACAGCAGATATGATTGATTGAGCTCCAGGCTGCTTATTGACAAGATTTCAAGATGTCTCAGGTCTCAGATTAATTAACTCCCCAATAAACACACATGAAGGTCCTTTCTCACCGGACAAAAAACCCACTTACACACACCAACACCTGGCTTTTGTCTGAAGTGGGAACGTGTTAAATCAGCATTCATTCACAGGTCAAACGGCTCTGCATGCGTATTTAACAGCTCCAGGTCTGATCGTCGCTGATGGAAACATGAGCTGAAGTTCCGGACATTGGCTCTGTAATAACCAGGAAATTTGAAACGCTCCAACATCATTCAGTTGGCACTGAGTTACTCCTGTTCTCTGCTTTCCAGCATGTTTGCGATGTCGAATGTGACAGAGCGGAAAGAAAAACAGAAAGGCAAACTCGTCTACTGTCAATGGGAAAGGATTTACCGCCTTTAAAAAAACCTGCATATTCACTCTAATTTTGGTGTAAAAATAGTAGTGAGAGCATTACCGAAAGGCTGCTTTTTATTCCAAATGCTAAGCAAATATGCAGCAAGTCAGCCCGGGCTGCTTTTCATCACAAACATGGCAAAAGCTGTTTTTTGTCCACTGACATTTAGCTGCTTGAATGGAGCTAAATTTCCTCTTCTTGCCTACACAACACAGTTACCTGTGTCTCACTGCAGGTAACAATTTCACACCACCACAATCACATGAACCTCCACATAGCTTGCAAAAAAGTTGTTTCCCCCTCTCACTTTCTGTCAGCCCTCTAGAGGTAAACAGTGCTCGTGGCGTTTCATACTGGGCTGCAGCTCATTATACTGCCTTCTAAAGACAGGATGATCAAAGGAAAGCTGCTTCGGGCTATGATGTACAGATAACAAATTAAACTGCATGAGGAGACTATAGATTGTAAGACTTAGAAGATATAACAATAAACTGTGAGACAAAATACGCTTGTCAACCATTTGTAAACCTTAAAAAATGGGAGCTGCTGTACAGCGATAGTTTGGTGATGAGGTGCTTTGGTTTGTCGGGTATTTCACTTGCTTTATTAGCCAAAATCAGACAGTCCTGTCTGCTTATTTTATTGAGTTACCAATAGCGTTACTTCTGGCAGAGTAATGAAGTTGGGTTTGTATTGGCTGATTTCATATGTGCCTCATATTAATTGGCTCATTGAAAGCTGTGTGGTTAGTAATAACCAAGTCATATTCGTGCAGATGAACAGCACAGATGTTATAACCTGACACGCCTCTGCTGGTACACAAATGCCAACATTGTTTGGTGCTGCAGCTCCTTCCACCACTCCTCCACACCTCCTCCTTCGGTATTGTTGATTTAACTAAGAGGTAATGAGCTTGTGTGTGTGATTATGAAGAAGGATCTGCTGTCTTAGCAGAATCCATGCTGCTGCTCCGATTCTTTGAGAGCTTCCTCAAACAGCAGAGCCTTTCCCACCAAATCTATAACTGGTCAATTCTTTAATGAGGCTGTCTCTGTTTTCATTAACAGTTTCTCAGTGGATTTTCCAGTTTAGTAAGGTTTATTCATAAGGTGCTGGGCCACCATGAGCCACCGTCTCTGGTGCTACTCTATACCAGAAGGACCATTATTCTTCCTTATTGATGTTTTGCTGATGGTGGCGGAGAGAACTGATTAATTAATGTTCAAATGTCTCCCATAAATGTTTATTTTGGTTGAGAAATTGAGATTTTGAAGGCAATATCGCACGATTCACATCATTTTCATACTTATCAAACCGTCTACTCAGTGGCCCCTCATGCCTTGTATGGAAGCATCTGCATTTGTTAGATTTCTCCACTCCTTTATTCAAGTTTATCTTTTATTAGTCACGTTACTGCATGATAACTCTAGAGCACTATAAAAATACAGCATGAATGGAAGAAGAATGGTTAAAAGGTAAATTAGATACGGCTTACAGCACTGAAGGCACAGAAAGCTATGAGGGATGAGGGAGCTGTCCGAGGTCCTGAAACACTGATCTCTGCACTGTGACGCGTTCATCCAAACTAGTGAGCAAACTATGTAAAAGTTGTACCTGAAATAATCTAAATACAGATCCATCCTCTATCCTTTCTTGCCCGTTTGGCAATGTGTGCATTCGAGATTGGTGCAATGACTTTGCTCACGTACACTGAGCTGGTAATGCAGAGTTGCTCACAGTACACACTATCAGTTGCAACTCCCCTTTTCAAGCACAGAACAAAGATTTAAAAAGTGTTTGAAATTATGTAATGTCTTTCTGTAGCTACAATAGTGTATTACATTCTTTGCAGTGCAAGCCTGTTGGCCAATCTGCTCAAGGGAGAAGATGTCTTTTTTTGTCTGGAAGTAAGAATGTCCCTGACAAGTGGCTGTGTTCATTTGAGGCTGTGCTTTAAGTCTATAATTCACAAATAATCTGAAATCGTTCACGTTCACTTGCTAGAATGGTAAATTCTGGAACATGTTTGATATTGTGCATTATTAATCCACATGCATGGTTTTGTAGATGCAATAGTCCCAGCACTGCAGCGTGGGGGTCTGCAGAAAGTCTGCTGCTCACATGCTGTTCGCTGTTCTTTTCAAGCTGCACTGCCTCTGCATGCGTGGATGTGCATGGATCAGTTGGTGCCATTTTGGGCGTCTGGCTGGATAACAGAGGAGGTTTGGTTCATGCAGAAAAACTCAGAGACAGCTAACGCCTCAGCTGTATCTTCTCACTGAATGCACACCGCCCTCTGAGGTTTTCACCAATGACGTCACCACACAGCGCGCACACACGCGCACACACGCTCACAGCATGTAAACTGCCTTTCCAAACACACTCTATTCTCAGCTGTAAATTTAAAAGCAATCTGATTCCCACCGAGAATCTTAAATTCAGTCACCTCCAAGTCAGAGGGGATTCTCAAAGACATGGAGCAATGAATATGTTTTCCATAAGAAAACAAAGGAAACAAGGCACTGCTCTATTTTGAAACTTCATTAAATGTGACATAGTCCTGTGTAACCTTTGAGATTTATTTTTTTAAATAGGCAGTGTTGTGCTCTCACATTTCTCTCTCCAGTCCAGAAAAGCACCTTTCAGCCCCTGCTTGCCTGCTGTGTTACACATGTATCCCAGCCGCGTTCTCCTTTGCTCTTTCGATGTTCTCTATGAGGCTTAATAGAGTCCTTGAGAACAGAGAGGAAAACAGCTCTCCTGAAGCAAAAAGCCTGAATGATACAGTAAATCTCTGCCTGAGTCCCAATATTAGAGCCTGGGAGGAAAACAGTGTTTACCCCTGGGGGGTGGAGGGGTAGAGGGTGGGGTCGAGGCCTATTGATATGTGTCCATCTGGGAGTGAAGGTGCAGTGAGGTGTTCACAGAGTGGAACAGCTGCTTAGTGACATTCGGGCTCTCTCTCTCTCCCACTCTCTGTTAATGAGGCTGTGTGCCTGACTGCTGAGTGCAGCTCTTTAGCAGCCTGCAATTAATCAGACGTTTCCTTGCGGAGACGAAACCAACCAGACATTCAGCAGCACAGCAGTGTGATTGCACACCGAATGCAAATTGTCCGCCGTGCCGACCATCCCCATTTGTCAGGAGGGCAGGAGAATGCAGGAAAAGCTGCAGTGAAGGTTGTTAGATTGTCATCCTTCATTTTGATGGTGACAATAAGAAATTAAATATCTAGTTTGCATTATGTAGAGTTCATGAATCAGAGGACTGCATTAGATAGTGAGGATTAGATTACACAGTAAGAGCTCACATAAGTACATTTACTCAAGTACTTCACTTAAATACAATTTTGAGGTACTTGTGCTTTACTAGAGGACTAGTTACTTTACAAATTGAGATTTTGCAAAACAAATAATGAGCTCACATAATACAGTGAACTGCAGATTTCAGCATCTTTAGCTAAACATAGCAAAAAATGTGAGATAATTTTTAATGCTAAAACATATCCATCTAAAGTGAGCTAACATTAGCCACCAAAAGCCAACAGTAAACTGTAACAGAACAACTCCTGGGTGTGTTGAACTGAACAATGGTGTGCTTTTTTACTTTTCATTTGCAGGAGGAAAATTCTGCGCTACTGTCTTTTAAAAGCTACACAGTCTTGCTTTAAACTGTTCAACACTGTATAAAATAGCTCAAGTTTGCTCCACCTCAACGAGCTACGGCGTTAGAATGCTGCATATGCAGTCATGCATAAAGCAGGAATAATAAAACAACAACAATAATAACAGTAATAATAACATTGACACTGACAGGGCACTCTTCTGCATTGATACTTTAAGTACATTTTGCTCTTGAATCGTTCGTTCCAGCCATCAGAATAAAATATTTGCATTGTACATTTCTGCCTGCCACAGATTTGTTAAATTTGCACATACCATACGTATCATAAGGTTTCTATGATAGGTATCAAAGCAACACAGTTCAGATTACCAGTATATGCTTATGAACTGATTGTTCTCAGCAGGAGGAAGAAGGAATGGTGGCGGTGTGACAGCTAGACTTGACAACTGCAGCATAACACTGTTTGATTGTGATAAACATTGATAAAACCAGGTTTTTTGAACACATCTGTGGTTTGCACAAACCTTCAATGCCAATATTTATTCTGCGACTGGGGTGAACTTTCTTATACTTTTTCAAAGCAGGACTTTCACTTGTTAAAGAGTATTTTTATACTGTTGTACTGGTAAAGAATATGAGTAATTCATCCACCAGACAACCTCAATACACTGACTGCTAAAAATGCAGAAGTACTGACTTTGCTTCTCAGATGTAATACTATAGGTGCTGGACTTAAGGACAACATCAGCTCTCTCCATTCCTGCCTGTCAGAATACCTCGAGGTCATTCTAAAGGAGAGCACAAGGATGCACATGCAGACTGTAATGCAATACAATGGCCTCCCTGAGCATCGAATGGTGAACAAACTGAACGTTTTTTAATATTTCTTTAATGAAACAATGTTCTCAAAATCACCCCCAAGACACACATTAGAGGAACTGATTTTATCTGTTGAGACAATTACACCTCGTAGACATGCTTTTTAATTTCATATTTCTAGCTTTTTTTGACATCAGCGCAATCTTTGTATGTTCTTTGTTCTTCAGCTGAAGGCACGCAGACAGTGAGATCGACACTCTGCCTTAATGGTTTCTTTTAGTTTCAAATCAGCGACAGTATTATAATTCCAAAAACATTTAACACTCAGTGTATTTTGTAATGATGTTTTGATTGTCACTAAAATGCTGCATAATTTAATTCTGTAGCAGGATTAGTTAATTATTAGGATTGTTTTGTAAACTGTGATCAATATGAGGAAGGAGGAAGATTGTCCTATAAAGTATGAAGTCATTGCAAAATATGCAAGTATTATATGCAATTTGTAGTAACTTAGATAAATATGAAAAAGCCTCCTACTCACAGTGGCCAGCTGGTAATGCCCAGATGTTTCTCGGTTCAAGAGGTCTTTTCTGCCAGCAGCCATTAGCAAGTTTAATGAGGACATTTCATAGGCAGCACATTCACGATAAACAGGTGATGTTAAATAAGATAAATAGGTGAAACATGTCTTTAATGACCCGTGTGTGAAGGCGTTAAATCTGTTTTTGTCTTTGTTGTGCTTCTCTTGAATCTGTCTGGTTTCTTCAGTTTCCCCCTCTGTATCCCTCCTCTGTACCCCTTCTGTGTTTGCCAAACAATCAATTCTTCTAATGAGAAGTGGCCTGCATGAAACAGTAATAGACTCCCATTCTGTAAAAAGCAGCTGTGGGAAACAAGCCCCACTCGTTAATTAATAATCATTACGGATATGTCAGTTAAAGCAGCTTAAATCACTACAATACTGCTGTCAAAGGGAGGCATTTCCAACATGAAAGTGAAGCTGCACCTATTTGATACCGTTTCCAATTTGAAATACACGTTGAAAATTAAATGTGCAGTTCATGCATGGGTATATTAAGTGGTATCTCTGGGCATTTATTTTCTATTACAGTCAAAATCCCATTGTGCAGATACAGTTTTTATGGTAGCTATGCCTTCAGGCTATGATAAAAAAAATCCCTCTCATGGTGTGTGATGAAAGGGAAGACAGAGTCCACTTTCCCATGATGTACAGCAGGGGATCGACTCTTTCATTCTAATGATTTTTCCAATTTCAAGCTGACTGTAAGAAGCCTTTGTTCTGATAAAAGGCTCTGCTCAGATGTGGCAAGTGTCTTGTTTAGGGACAAGCATTACATGTGTCATTGTAAAATGCCTCAGCAGCATATTACTGTCATATTGTCCCACAAACTATCAACAGTCACTCACACAAGAATCTCTCAAGAGCCCCCTGCAAGTCCCTCCCCGGACCTAAACAGAGGCCTCTTCCTATAATGAAGATTAAAGTGATGTTCGGATGAGTGTTGGCTATATTGCTCCAGAGCCTTGATGGGGAGGAGTGGGCTGGGACTGGCAGCCAAAATAGGATGGCTAACTAGCCTCTCAGCAAACACAAGCTGTGCAGCATGTGGGACTCCATCCTAAACTACAGTGTTTACACTGTGTCACGTCGTGGAAATGGGCAGAGCATTACAGATGGCGGTGGCCTGTCAGCTTCGACACAGCAGGTGAAAGGCGCCAGCAATGTAAAGCAGGGCTTTAAGGGCCCCATCACAAAGTACTTCTGCGAAAGCTGATAGTGCCATGGAGAGGCTATAAACTCCGTAATGTCAACCACGCCGGCCGATCAGTTTTCAGCTTCTGCAGTCGACCAGCAAAACGGCAAAATCAATGAAACTGAGGTGTAGCTGTTTTATTTGTTTGTTATGAGGGTTCCAAGAAGCTCTTACTTCGAGGGCAAAATATCTGTTGAACAAACTGCCAAAAAAGTCGCAGAATTTTTTCTTTAAATGCACAAAATGGCTCTGTGAGAATCAGCTTCATGAGAGAGCAGTAGCTTAGACAACCACCTGGACTGGAGATATATAAAGTGAGGCGGGGGAAGTGAAAAAGGAGTGCACTTGTCCTAGAAATGCTCCATGTCAGTTTAAAAATACTTGGAATGCACAGTTTGGCACATTTAACAGCAGAGACTGCACCAAGAAAATCTCTACATCTACTGAGTCCTTTTTAAATAGAAGTAACACGACTTAAAAACGCAAATGGAATCACAAATGGTGCAGCATACGTTTGCTGGCCAGCTGCACAGGCAGATTGTTGTGCTTTTCCTCAATGCAGCCTCTCCAGATGCCCACCCTCAGAGGACGACAAAGGCCCAAGTCTGTAAATAGTTGGCCTACATGAGGGGAGTGGGGGGCCATGAGGCACATGCAGAAGTTACAGTATGTTGTGTTTCTGTCTTTATATAATCCAATTAGAGCGAAATGATAATCAGAGAGTGCCGCGGATTAGGGGCTCAGGCGGCTGGAGTTGCACTATGGCGGCGGATCAGCAGCACCTGTGAATGACTCATTCGTCGGAAGCAAGGCACTATTGACTGCCTCTGTGAGTCGCATTCAGCCACATAGTGAAGCAATTTAGGATCATTACTGGCATAGATTAAAATGTATCAGACCACTTAGAATGAGGATTGGGGATAAGGGATTTACATATTAAAGACTGATCATATACTATATAATAACACGTCTGCATGAGCAGGGCTTGGCGTGGCAATTATTTCTTCCACTTTCTCCAGCATTGAGATGTTCTGCATTACTCATCTGTCTCCTACTGAAAGTTTGTGGTGTTTTGGTGTGTGTGTGTGTGTGTGTGTGTGTGTGCGTGTGTGTGTGTGTGTGTGTGTGTGTGTGTGTGCGTTTTCCTCTCCCAGAGGGCCGCTCTTACCTCTGTCAGTGTCGTAAAGGTAGACAAACTTCTCCCACTTGTAATGGGCCAGCAGACTGAGAACAGCTCCCCGCAAACCGGGCCTCATCTGGATGACAAACTGCACGTCAGCATCGATGGGAAAGCTGGGGGTAATGAAGGAGGTGTGCAGCGCCCCACAGAAGGAGGTCAGCGTGTTCATGGACTTCCTGTCGTAGAAGCCAAAGATGGCGTAAACTCCTCTGGAGAACTGGGAGCAGACTGGTGACAGGGACAGAGAGCAGGTTCAGGTCAGGGACAAGCACAGTCATTGAGGATCAGCTGTTCTTTCAGTCAGGAGGGATGATGACAAACAGCACGAGCTGGCCTTTCAAACGAAGTGGAGGTCCAAAATTTCTAATGAAAAAACTCCTAAAACTGCTGAGTCCACTAATGACCACTGTAGGGTTAAAAACTTTAATGTAAGGTTGAGATGTGAGCAAATCCGGGATGGCATTAATCTTTTGAGTGCAGCAGAGGCTATCTGAATAAATGGGTGCCATGTGGGATGTCTGTTCCCCATGGCCATGCTCTGCTGCCCGCTGCCCTTCACTTCTCCTTGGTCTAAATGCAACTGCTTGGGTAATCAACTAGAAATAATGGGGAAATCAGTGCACTTGCCACAGCTCTTAATGGACAAATACCCTGAAACATGAGCATGCAAATGTGCAAGCGCCGGGCTGTGCTGCAGTATAAAAGATTTATAACAAGCCCTATCTGCTGCCATCTGCGGGCCTGTGAAAATGAGCTCCAGCCATAAACGCTCAGTGCATCAGAGAGTTGGTCTTACAAGGTGGTAACTATTTCATTTTATTTGTACATAATAAATGTTTTTTAATAACGCCAAGCTGGACTGGATCAGAGATATGACCCTTAATATTAGCAATAACAAGCAAATGGTGGTCAAACAAGTAGAGCTGCTCTGATATTTCTGACCCTCTGCTCAAAGCAGATTCCAACACTGTTCAGCAAAGCTTTTCAGTATCTCTAATCAGTGTTTAAATATGTTTTTATGTAACTGATTGGATTTAATGAGGTGTCTCTTTTTGAGAGTCATTGAGATACTGATTGCACTCCCATAACACTGTCTCACTCACAATGGAGTACCAAAACTTAGCAGCAGAACCAGATTTTTTTTTATCCAGTTTTGGTCAAAACCTTGTGCCTTTATTACCCACAATGCAACTCAACTACCAAGAGTTCAATCTGAGATTCGGGTGTGCTGTGCTATCAGTGGCTAATGTAGCCTCGAGATAAAGAGCGCACAACAGAGGTAAGCTCACCTCTTTCTAACTCCACACCTTCACACTTTCCACCACATTTTCAAACTTCTAGTCTTCAGACCCACGCAGACTCAAGTGACATCACTTGAGGCAAATGACATCACTTGAGCTCCCTCTGAAGCCACAAAAAGCTTCAAACAACAGACCTGTTAACAGAGTTTGATGTATCAAAGCAGTGGGGTCGGAGAGGAAATCTAGTCACTTCATGTTTTTCATCAATTAATGAATGTTTATTTACCCAACTGTCTGTTTCCTGGTTGACTTGTGACATCACCACTTTTTCATTACTGGCTGGTCGATTTGTGTGCCCTCACATAAAGTCGCATCCTAATGCTGAATTGCTAATTATTTGCTGTACAATCACAAAAACAAAGTATTTGCCAAATTGCATTTAATTAGTAAATTAAAAGTTCAGGTTTATCCTAAGATTTACTACTAGTTTGTGTTCTCTAGGAACTACATTTTCCACAGAAGCAGTCAAATGTCAAATAAAAGTTTCAAGTCAAGCACACTTTAGTGGAAAGAAACAGCTGGTTGCCTATTCCATTTATCAGAATTCATGATACATTCTGCATTAGTCATGCATTTCTTCAGCATGTGTTTTACAGTCTTACTATTTTCTAGGTGAAATTTGGCTAACACATTTTGGGAAAAATAGCAGCTAGGAGGAATTGAACTTTATAAAAGTGAAAAAAAAAAAACCACCACACACACGTCTGCAAACACATGAAAACAATTTCACAGTTGTGTGATGTGTCCGTGTGTTCAGTTGGAGTTCAGCTGTATGTTTTTCAAATGTTGCTTGTGTTCAGTTTTCATTAAGTCCATTCAGTCATCCTCACATCCTCGACAGCTCGGTTCAGTCATCTTTCCCTCACTCATTTTATTCCTCCTCTCAGCCTTAACTCCTTTATTAGATCTGCTGATGTGTGCTGAAAGGCCAGGGTGACACTGGTTTAAATACTAAACAAACACAAGCATCCACAGAAATAAAAGCTGCATCTGTTGGGTTATTGGTGAAGGATGATGCTGTAATCAAGGCGAAGAATCTTCCAGGTGCTGCTGCACCATTGTTTTTTTGTCAGAGGGACAATTTTTAACCTTCATTTCAATGACTCAATAGGCCTTTCATAAACACTTAAATAAATCACCCTCTTCATTACCAGAAAAATGTTTCCGCATGCTTCGCAGTGGCTCTTAAAGCGAATGACATTATTCAACGAAGCGCAGATCGTCCTCAAATTACAGATTCACAAATTTCTTTCGAAACACAAAATATTCAGCTCATTTTATCCAAGAGGAAGAGAGGGCAGCCATTAAATTAACACTTCTCAGCTCATCCAATATCGTCCAATTCTCTTCTCAAAATGGCAACAATAGTTTTTTGTTTCTCAAGGTGAAACAGACAGGCTGTTCTCCTGAAGGACTAATGAAATCATATATTTGGGCTCATGAAGCAGTAAACACTAGTCAACTACAGTAAATTCCCCTGATCATGGTCAGAAATGACGCTACGCATCATTTACTTTATTACAAAGGGGAAGTGGAGCTATTTTTTATTTTTTGCACTGCGGGCTTTAAGCATTTCAGTAGAATATGAATGCTGGCTTTCCTGTATATTCATGGTCCGACTCTTCACTTTCTGTCCACGTCCTTATTTCCTCCTGTTATTACTGTCATTACTGTTGTTTTCTCCCTTTCCTCCCTCGCCCTCCTCTGTGCGTCTCCTCAGCTCTCGCCACCTCGTCAAACTTAACAGGTAGATGCAGCAGCTCCAGCAGCATCAACACTGTCTTGCGTCTTCCCGAAACTCAGGGCTGTGCAGCTTTGAGGGTCTCTCCTGCAGACAGCTGGGGAATCTTTTGAGAGTCTTTCATAACGCTCGCTGATGTAGGGATGAACCTGTAGTGTGTGTGTGCACAGCGGAGCCGAGCATACAAAGTGAATTCTTAAAGCTCTATTACTGGGGGGGAACAGAGGAGGGGGCTGCTGTCCTCCCCTGAAACGGGAACAATGCACACAGTGGGAAAATTGAAATTTATGCATATAAGAGAGCGAGAATGAAGAAAAAGGATAGAGGCAGGCTCGCACTGAGATGAGGAGGTGAACATTCTTGGACTGAGTCACTGTGAGAGCCTTGAGGTTTGAGGGAATTGGACACTGAGCTTGGGGACAGTGAGGACAATGACTTTACTTTTTGTGACATAACAAATAACTTGTTTATGCGTGTGCTGCTGCCTGGTGTGAAGTTATTTTTCTACTGCTGTCTGAGAGAAGTGCCTGCAGCCATACCACAGGAGAAGAGAGCAGCAGGACTTCAGTTTGTTTTCCTGAAGGGGAGCAAGGATTCGCTGGCCACATGGGAATACCTGTCCCGTCCCGGGGTCACATGTTCAGTGAGAGAAGAAGGCAGAGGACACAGCACAAACATGCAGCTGTTGTCCTGACATGACCAAGTTGACCAACACTGAGCATGTTCACCAACTATTTTATTACAATATCGTCAGAGGGTGTAGAAGGTGCACTGAATGAGCAGACAGTAGTGTGAAGCCTGTTTCTCTGAGGATAATTCTGCCTTTAAGCTTAATGAAGACCACTCACATCTATTCAAAGTCTTACACAGTTAATACGCCATGCACACACTCCACTAACTATATTATGTAAGGTCTGTTCTTGCCCTTCCTGCCCTGAGAGTCTACAGTCATGCTTGTGGCACTGATAGGTCGTACTTAGAAGTCATGGTGCTTTGAGCTAAATGCTAAACACATGCTAACACGACGCAGTCACAACAATGATGCTAAGCAGGTGTAATGTTTACAATGATCACCATCTGACGGTGCCAGACGAAGGGTTGTTGAGACATTTCACTAAAAGTCACAAATGTCAAGCTTACGGTGGTGCTGGAGGAAAAGTAATGCGAGTATCAATCGCTAGGATTGGGCACTGTGACTCTCTCTGCAATGGGAACCTATGAAGTAGTTGTTGAGATATTTGAGGTTGATCCAAAGAAGTCAGGAGCAGCTTGGAAAGGAGGTAAGCAAGTAAAGCCATGTTAGCTATAAATTAGCCCCTCAGTGCATGAAAGCAGGAGGGGTTGTAGCACAAATTAAAGTCTCTATTTAATGCAGCACAAAAAATACATATCTTGATTTGGGGCTGTGCAGACTATTTTCAATCTCAGCTGGTTTCCTACATTAAATTAACTGCAATATTACATTTATACCATAATAATTCATGTCATGTCAGTGTCTTCATACAGGCCTCAGTCAGGGTGAGTCCTGCACAGGTATTATGTGGCACACCCTGACCATTAACCCCTCGTGTCACAGGTGAGGTTATGTAACCTCTGCATGATGTACAACTGTCAGATGAACTATGAACTAAAAATCAAGGTGGTGCATTTTCCCATCATGAGAACTTCAGCCAATTCACTGGACTACTTGTGCCTCATTCCCGCCAAACAAACATACTGAATTAATAGTTGCAGGTTATATCGAAAAGGATACCAAATGTTGAGTCACAGAAACTTGGAGGATATAAATGAAGTGCCGTGAATTCCAAAACTGAAAGTAATTAAGATCTCTTTGCACTTGTGTGTTAAAGGAGATCATCAAATGAGACAGCATTACTAGGCTGGACGGAGGATGCCAACAAATCTTGTAAATGTGCTGACTGACAGACACCCAGCAGACTCAGTGTTTCCTCGTGGAAACGAGCTGGGCAGCTAAGCTGTGCCATCTTCTGAATGATGATTTGCGGGGTCAGGACACACAGCCAACATCCCTCCCTTGTTATTCCCAGAAGCATGTTTCCTTTGTACCTTTGCATTCTGCCAGCAGCTGTTCAGTGTGTCAGCTGGACAGGACGTACAGGGATGCGGTGGGAATATCTCAGGACCGCGTCCGACAGCTGAGTGAGGACACACTCGAGTGCCTCACAGGTATTCCCAAACGTTGCCACAGTTGCCGTCATGTTACCACCCTCGATAATTCAGTTTCTGCTTTTATGGATGGGCTCAAGCATTTAGTGCACCAGCGTGCGCTGGGCATCAGACAATGAGACACTGACGAGGTCGTATGAATACACATACAATCACTTATTATGCATACCACAATCTGTGGCTTCTGCCCTCTGATCTGCGTGTGTTTGGACCGTGAGAAGCAAATCATTTACATCCGCAAAAAATATATTTTAACTTATCCAATGAATGGCTCCAACCACGGCTGATGTCTGTTTCCAAAGCAGAAAATAAGAGCGTGATTGATTCGATTTCTGTCCTGTGCCGATCCTTAAAATCCTCCTATAAATTTCTCATGTATCCATTGCAGTGTTTGACCTTTAAGAACGCTGCAATTCAATAGATTTTGTTCCATTTTATTTCAACATCTTACGCCTTCCAGCCTTTTTAAGCTGGTGAGAAAATGTAAGTTACGATGAAGGAAAAACCTGACAGTAAATATCCGTCATCCTGTTTTCATTTCCATGTTTGAAAATCCATCAGCATTGTCTAAATTAAAATGGAAACTTCACCGACATGCAGTAAAATTCACGATGTACTCCAGAGCATAACTATGCTGTACTTAAAATGAAATTAACTGTGAAATGAATCTGGCAATCTATTGTCAGGTCGTATTCATTGCACTACATAAACATGGAAATAAAATAAAGTGGGCTATGGAATTGAATTTAATGCAGATGGAATAAAAATGTCATCACTAGTTTGCCTCTTCATTTGAATAACAGCAGATTGACGTTTCATCCTTGTATGTACTGTGGGTGCACATAATGAAAACACACTATATTCATAGTTATTGCAAGGCTGCTGTATAATACAGCTGCTTTCATTGTGTCTGCCCCATGTTTGTTTCAGTATTTATTCCTTCTTTTTATTTGCATTGGCCTTATAAGAGAAATTAATTAACACACAGTGAAACATGTGATGTAAAAAGTGTTTTATGTCAAACTAAGACAAAGAGTTTACAGCCACACTAGCGGCTCTGTGAGGTTGACACAGCAGTGCTTTGAGCTAAACCATCTTAGATTAGCATTTCAGCATGGTATCATCCCTTAATTATCACACGAAATACAGCTGAGGCTGATGGGAATGTCATTGGTTTTGCAACCAAACTGCGTGGCAATCCATCTACTGGTTGTTGAGATATTCCAGTTAAAACAACAAACCAGCAGGTGACACTGGGAACGTTAGGGGATCACCAGTCTCATAGGATTCAGCCTCTGGGGACAACGACTGTCTGTACTAAATTTCAAGGCATACAGCAGATGTTGAGATAGCGGCGTGCCATTCACAGATCAGCACTTTAACATGGTGATAAAAAAGATGGCACATGCATTATGCATGTTCATGAAATTGTGCATGACCTTTTGAATAGTGACTCTTCACAGCATCTCATCTGCTTTGAGTTTAATAAGCTGCAGTCATTCTACTGAAAGGCTTGTTAAGACCTGCTAGTTTAATTTCACCAGACAGTAAAATCACAGTAAATGTTTATTTGGATACAAATCTGACTGAAGGCAAAGTGCACGCGGCTGAAATGATCTGTGTGTTATGACATTTAAGTGTTTCATATTTGTATCCACGTTACAGTCTGCATTGTTGTGCAATTCGTCTCAGTTGACCAAGCAGAGGGAAAGCAGAGGGCATATAGGGACTGAAGCCTGAGTAGGTGTTTCTCCTCAGGCAGTGTGGTTGCATGTTGGCTGGAATTCCCTCTTCTCTAAAGATTACAGATTTGTAAAGGCACACATTTTCTTCCATTAGGCTACCCCCAGCAGATAGTCATTACACGCAGAAAGCGGGGCAACACTGGTTGGATTAGCCCTAATCTGAGAAATACAACTGGATTCAGCCCACATGCTAAAACAACATGACAGAAGGAAATCTACAGCAGCGATACAGAGACAGGGCCTGTGGCTACTGGAGCCTTGTATGGAAGAATACACTTTAATACTGCACTGCAGCGCAGTAAAAGCGCTGCTAACACTCCACCTACACATGCTTTGCATATATTGCAAAAAACATCATCCAAGGACCACTATTACAAGAGACAGAGGAATACAGCACTCTCAGTGAAAAAAGGTTGTAAAGCTGCAGAAGACACTGGAATGTGGATTCACATCAAAAATACATCAGGAAATGCAGTAAAGTGGAAAATTTGATGACTGTGTGCAAAGTAGTTTCAGTTGACTCAATACAATATCAAAATCCTCCATTTTAGACCATAAAATGAATTCATTTTATGGATTAAATTCATTGGAAAACACATCTCCTAAGCTGTTCACAATCCATCAACTATAATGATCGGTTCTGCTCCTCACTACTGCAAAATAACATGGCACAAGCGTCGCACTGTGGGTAGAAAATAGACTGAATAAAGACAGTGAAGAATCAAATATGACGAATAAACTAATGCAGCTTCTTGTTTCAAGCGAATTCAACACACTGAAAGACTTGAAGTGATTTTTGCGAAGTGGCTCCTTTACATTCAACAACTGACTCATGCAACCTTCCCAAATCCACAGTATGAATGCAGCTCCTCTAAATTATTCACTGCCCCGGTGGCATCTTTGGTTTTCTTACGCATTCTTCTGTGTAGTTCACAGCTTGCTGTCCTTGGATCATCTCAGGTAACATTTAGTGAATAACAGCAGAGCTTTTCAGAGGCAGTCTCGCTGAAGGACGTTGTGTAAGATCGCAACAAACTGCTGCAGCATCACTGTAGCTTGTCAGTAGTGATCACCGTCGCTCTGTTACAGCACTGACATGTAAGCACATTCTGATGCACAGGATGAAAGACTAACTGCACATCTCCAGTGACTTGCCCCTGAACCTACTCAGCGCGATTCCGCCATTTTACGGCATTACAACCAGCCAGGTCCGATTCTTTCTTACAATAGCTGGGAGGCGGTTTGGCCAAAAACATTTTGCACTTGACTGACGGTGATGTCTGCAGTCAACTGATGTTTAAAAGCCTCTGTTGTGGTTATGGCCATTTCTTTAGCATCAGTACTCCCTTGTTCAGAGGAAGCTAATGCATTTATGCTGCATGATGACCCATGAGTGTTTGTCTTGGCCCACAGCGATACACCCGAAAAGCTCTTATTAAACTAAGGATCAGACCACGCATTCGTGTCGGTGAAAGTATCAGTTAGACAACAGCACTGCCTGCAAGTGAAGTGACTCTTTAGTTAGATAAAATTACTACAAAGACTGTCTGAAAGCTTTTATGTTTTTTTTTATTATGCTTCCCTGTGAGAACGGCATGACAAATCTGAGAATGAGTACTTGTCAACTTGGGGCAGGTCATCCAAACTGACAGGACTCTGGCTGCAGTAGCAGTAACTCAGATATTTTTATCAGTGCATTGTGATAAAAGGACATGCTTTTGGGTAAGTGTCTCTTTCTGTTCAAGGGCTCCCAAATCAAGAGGATCCATTTAAAGCTTTCAAATGAAACACACACACACACACACACACACACACACACACACACACACACAAGACTGACCAAATATCTCAACAAAGATGAATGTGTTCCTCAACAAGTATTGACAATTGAATTCAGGCGTGCACAGCGTAGCGTGGGCTTGTCCTCTCATTATAAGTGACCTCAGTGACTCTGTTGGTGCCATTTAAAAAATATAAATAAACCCTCATTGTATGGACACACGTTCATGAGTCAAACAGTGTGGATTAAGATAGAAACTATCATGCAGAATACTCTTCCTCGGGCCAAACAATTTGACAACCTTGTATGTGGTGTTCATGCATCATTCATGACTTGTCGGTTTAAATGAGTTCTCATAGTCATGATGGATCTGAGGTTGTTATATATTGTTTGCTTGATTCAAGCATGTTTGTTTTGCCACAGTAACTGCAGAAAAATTGATGCAGAGCAAGTTGACATTTACCTTCAGAAATTTCAATACTTATAAAAGCTCACGAGATCTAATGATCCAGCTCGTGACGACGTCCTCCTTTGAGCCATTTTTTTTTGCAGAAACGCCGCATTTGAAGTGATGGCTATGTGTGAGCTGTTGCATTACCTGAGGGAATAGTTAGATATTTTATGAAATACATTTACTTGCTTTCTTGCTCTGAATTACATAAGTAGATCAATAAGCCTGTACGGTAAAAAAGAGCCTACAGCCAGCAGCTTGTTAGCTTAGCTTAGCACAAAGACTGCAAACAGCCTGGCTCTGTCTGAAGGTAGTAAAACCTGCCCACCAGCATTAATAAATAAGATAAAACATCTTAATTAGTGAGCTCCTGAGGTGGTGGACCTTTGGACAGGGCCAGGTTAACTGTTTGCCCCGTTTCCAGTCTTTGTGGTTGTTGTAGCTTCATATTTAGCATAAAGACATGGCAGCAGTGTCAATCCTCTCATCTAACTCTCTCAAGAAGCAAATAAGTGTTTCTCCTTAAATTTTGAACTATTCCTTTAAACAATGCATTGAATACAACACTATTAGAGAATATAATCCAGTGAATCCTTAATAATAATAATAATAATAATAATAATAATAATAATAATAATAATAATAATAATAATAATAATAATGGATAGTATTAGCTCAAACTGCCATTGCTGTAGGTATAATTCTTTCACGTGCTACATTTGCGTAAGGATTGCAAAAAGTATAATGTCCTTATATGGACACAGCTTATGAGTCAGTGTAGTCACCACAGTCTTAAGAATGCAAAAGAAGAAGAAGAAGAAGAAGAAGAAGAAGAAGAAGAAGAAGAAGAAGAAGAAGAAGAAGAAGAAGAAGAGGAGGAGGAGGACGAGGAGGAGGAGATCTGGCAACCTAAACTGGTCTGTGCTGCATTAGTGGGACTGTCCATTGCCTACACACTGAAGTGCTCTAACATTAGCCTCTGTCTGAGCAGCATCACACTGGTTTGAGTCATAGCAGAGGGAGGATAGGTAGCTATAAGAAACACTGTCAAATTCACATTTGATTCAGTCAAATTGGTCAAATGAAAGTTCATCTGTGGAAAATTTCTGGTCTGAGCAGATCCAGTGAAAAAGGAAAGTCTTAAAAAATGCAGGATATGGCTTATTTGGGCTTTGTTTTTCCACATGTCACAGTGGCACCACAGATTAGACACATCTACGGTAAATATGTGCTTGCAAATGTCTAAAACATCGGAAATTTACACTACATGTTTTAAATGAGTATAAATTAGTGCCATCTTAAATGCAGACAATTATACATGGAGCAAATGCTTTGGAAATAAAGATATGAAGTGATCTGTTGGAGCTGTCTGCCCTGTCACCATATCCAAAAACTATAATCCCACTTGGTTTAGCCCCCCCCCCCCCCCCCCCCCCCCCCCGAATGTCCAGCCAGGCCAGCGGCTCTCTGTCTCCGCTGCCTCTTCCTGCCCTGACCTCAGTCTTAATGGATATAACCTTCCCATTTCTGCATTTATGCACAAAATCTGTCCTGGCCTGGGGCAAGGTGTCACATCAATACACGCTGCAGCCTCACTCCAGCCAGCCACAAATTGGTGAGATAATAAACACAACAGCACTGTCAAGTTCTCTTTGTCGGAATCAATTCAATCACGCTGCGATGACTGGAAATTGTTTGCCGCGATGCATCATTGGCTGTTTACAGGTTTGTTTGTTTCTCAACTTTCGTAGCTGCAAAGCAAGCATCGAACTGAAGATTCAGTGTCTCTGGCCAGGGGAAGTTGGAGAACAGCCATATATTAGTGAAGAGGGACTGAGATAGAGAAAATGAAAGCTTGGTGAGAATTGATTTTTCCATACTGGAGAACAAACTGGAGCCACGCACACACACACACACTACTACTGGACTACAGCCTTCCACCTATTGATTCACGCTGCCAATAACACAGTCATTTGCCATCAGGGATTTGTAACAATCATTATGCAGTGACCCAGCTGGAGGACAGCAGTGTTGTCCTGCTTTATTCCATTCAGAATCCAAATGAGCTCTGAGCAAAGACTAATTCCTGTCAGTTATACACCTACTTTATTCATTCCTTCATTTCATACAAAGGGGGACATTTCGGACACCGTCACAAAGATCACAAGAAACAAGCAGATTTAAAATAGTCATCTTAACGCTTGCTAATATTATCAAAATTAACAATGTGAGCTGTGGGGAAAGCACAGCAATGACTAACCAGAATAGAAATGTGTCAAATCATAATCATCACATTTGCTACATCAACACCTGCCAGGCAAGCAGGGCATTATGCAATCCGGACTACTAAAAATAAGAATTATGGAGTTTGGTGCATTTTCAAGCAAGTGCCTTAGTCACAAGCTGGCCTGGCTGGTCTGCATAATGAGCTGCTCACTGGTCCTTTTCAACTGGGAAGCATCTAGCTTAGCTTGCAACAGCTTATCTCGCAAAATTAATCCTGCTGATTATCTGTTCTTATCCTTTAGGAGGAAAAACCTTAAGCCTCTTTCAAAAACAATGGATTCAAATTTACTCAAAGTGAACCCTGCCTATGGTCTGAATCTTTAAGTGTAATTCAACAGGCCTCTATTTTCCCTGCTTAACTCTAAGGAGTTCCTCATGAGGCGCGGACGCTCCCTGCAGAGATTTGGTGGAAGATGAGATGCGAACACGTCTGAAAATGTAGCATGAGAAGCACAGCCCTGCAGAAAAAATGCACATGACTCGAAACATGTATTCATATCCTACAAAATGAAATTATTTAAGTGTGGCCAAAAGACAACCCGGGTCAAAGACGACACTGGAGTAAAAACAGCTCATTGACGCTGTCACAAGAAATGCTTTTGCTGGATGAGTAATTTTACATAATGGCTTGCATTTGACCTCCTGGAAATGAAAAACAAGTCCAAGTAGGAGAGGTTGTGCTTCATCCCTGATGTGGACAAGCCAAGCATGTAATATTCATCTCTTCCTCAGGAACAACATCTGAAGCGCCCTTGAGCTAAGCACTGACCCCACAGCCCCTCCAGTGGAATCACTCAGCAGCCGACAGTGCGAGGCTACGCTCGGCAGCGTCAGGGTGTGTGAATTTGTGTAAACATGCATCCTTGCTTCTTCCCCGCTGCACTCACCAACAGCCACATCATCTCAACAGCATTTTGTATTTTCATTATAGCCGAGCCTGAGACATATGAGGTACAGCTGTGTTCAATTTGCTTTTCCTTCTTTCTTTTTTGCCCCTTTTTCTCACTTCATTAGGTTACATTGCCACTCTCTACGGCAGTTTGGAGAGCTGCAGCTGATGCTTGAGCGTGAAGTGTGAAGTGCAGTCGGTGGCAAGAAGGATAACAAATTAATTCTCCAGACAGAACTTGGTGGCCTACATGGCAGAGGAGTGACTGGTAGACCAATTATGAAGCCATATCACACTGCACAGCCGTTCCTATCACATCCATCATGTTTGAAGAGATGACTACACGGATTACAGTATGTTACAGTTGACACATTAGGCTGTTTATCCATCAAACGTGTTGTCGGAAGAATATAAGCCAGGATGCTGCTGATATAACCTGATGAGATATTTTGAGTCAGAGAATGGGTTACAGCCTAAGTATGGCTACTAATCTGCATTAGATTTGACTGGTGGCACCAAATGACAACTAGAAAAGCAATGCTTACCTTTCAAATATTCAACCTAAGCTTAATGATGAAGGGGAAGAGGTGAAGATTACATTACAAGCTTGAGAAAAAAGACTCGATCCAATGCAACAATCTGCATGATGCAACCAACTTCACCTGGAGCCGCCGCCACTACACACTTCCTAACTGGCGGCCTCTATCTGATGCCACAGCCAGACGCCACAACAACCAGAGCAGCGATGCTTTATTCTCCACCAAAGTCATCGGACTGCTGCAGATCAGCTTCTCTGGAATTACTGAATTACTCAGTTTACAAAATCACTGTGTTTGGCCAATTACAGGCCATCATGCTCCATCATCCAGCTGGTGAATTTCAGATTGCAGGACAGAGGAGTTTGAGTATAAAGCCAGACGGTTGGCAGGTGTCTGTGTTTTTTAAAGCGATGGTCCATTTTATCCAAACAGTGGCTCAGCTCATAAACATTAGGTGTTTAATTTTTAGATTCGCCTGCCAATGAAACCATTGAACAACAAACATTTCACATACTGTGTGTGTGTGTGTGTGTGTGTGTGTGTGTGTGTGTGTGTGTGTGTGTGTGTGTGTGTGTGTGTGTGTGTGTGTGTGTTAGGCTGCAACCTGCATCATTACATCTGGATACAGTTTTAAAAGGATAATTGCGTAATGTTTTTCATAGTGAAAAGGAGATTTTCCTCCTTTTCTTATGCACAGAAAATTCGCGTGGAGCGGTTTATGATGTAGAACTACTCACAGGCGTGTGTGACAGAGAAACTGTTGGAGGACTCCAGGTTGTCAACATTGTAATTGAGGTGGAAGGGTTTCTCCGTCACATTCTGGTTGGTGTTATACAGCTGGACAGCAAACCTGAAGGCGCTGTGCTCCTGCACTGTAGAGCGCATGAACAGTCCACCTACAGGAGACAACATGTCACATGTAACAGCGCTCTGATGAGTTCATTCCCAACGCACATCAACAGTTTTGGTCCAGTGATCAGGATTTGACTTATGTACAGAGTGAGGGCAGCGCCATACAATTACGCTTTATTGCACAGATCATCCAAGGCAAGCCAGTGAACAAATGTGTTAGCGCTCGATAAATAATGCATTGCAGATACTGACATTTTGGACAATTTGGATCAACTCAAATTTTCCAAAAACCGCCCACAAAGACGCGCAGGATCCCACAGCCTTGTGTCTTTACGACAAGTGAACTTGGTAATGAATTATGCAAATAACCAAATCAGCGCGACTCGCAGCTACGTGTCCTATTTAGACTGTTTGAACAGAGAAATGTGTAGTCAAAGCATCTCATTCAACTTACCAATGTTGATTTGATTTGGAAACCCTGCCAGCGACTCCCCCCAAAAATACAATAAAACAAGCACCGTCGCCTTTGTACGATGCCACATTTTTCTCCGAGAAGTGGAATCAACTCCTGGTCTGGATGTAACAGAGGAACAGCAGGGAGAACCATGTACACGAGCTTGTACGCAAAGAAATCCACAAGATGCGGCGGGTCCCTCTCACTCACTGTGTGCACCCACGTTGAATGTGTGCCAGCGCAACTGCAGCGCCAGCCCTCTGCTGCTGCTGGAAACCTAAAGGCAGCGTGTTATCTCAAAGATGTGGTGATGGTGGAGGAGGAGGAGAGGAAAAGCGGATCTCCTTACTGTGGATAAGGACCATTGAAATGGGCCAGAGAGAGGGAGAGGGAGCGCGAGGAGAGCAGAAGAGATGAGGGAGGGAGAAGGGGGGCGTTTATCAAACTTGGTCTGACGTTGAATTATAATAAGAGCAGCCTCTTCCTCCTCACGTCACTGCAGAGTTGGTGTGTGAGGCGGTGTAGCCTCTGCTGGGTTTGGTGTGTGGTGCAAAGGCAGAGCAGCACACACCAGCATCTAGTCAGTATGGACCAACAGTATACTGCTGTGTGTGTGTGTGTGTGTGTGTGTGTGTGTGTGTGTGTGTGTAAGCCATGTAAGTGTGCATCTATCTATCTATCTATCTATCTATCTATCTATCTATCTATCTATCTATCTATCTATCTATCTATCTATCTATCTATCTATCTATCTATCTATCTATCTATCTATCTATCTCTTTCTTATGTCTTGTCTCCCTCCCTGTTGTGTTTAGATGTGCAGCAGCACCCATGCAGCAGTAGTCCTGCACACAGGCAGCATAATCTTAGGCTGTCCCCTGCAGGTGTGTGAGTGCAGAGACTGTAGATGTGGGTGCTAATGCCCTGATTTATCACAGTTTAATCACTGGTTGCCAAGTGGCCTAACTAATGCTAAACATTAGTATCCTAATTGACTTACTTGCGATAAGTCATTTCGATTTCATTTTTGTTGGCAACCATGAGTATAGCTGATGCAGGGAGTCCAGGAGCAGCGACCAAATCTAAGGGCCAACATGCTGAAGTGGTGTGTTCGGATGTATTCAGGGTTTGAGTTCTCAGTGTTAATGCTCTAAATGAAAAACCAACAACAGTGGCATTGAATTTTTTCATCTGCAGCACATTTTCCAAATAATCTGTGTATTTAACTCACCATAGAGTTATAAGGATAGGTTCATTTTTTTCTGCTGACACTGGTTAAAAGACATTTCTGCATATTGAGAATGTGCAATTGAACACACATCACATGGAAAAAAGGCCAGTTTCTTCTACGCATTCAGACACAATGTCGTATTGTTCGGTATAAAAAACGGTGTGCATTAGACTCACAAAATATGATGAGACGCCTGAAGTAATCATCATTATTATCTGTCACACAACTAGCTGCAGACAGCAGAGAGTCGGCAGGGGAAGGATCAGCGCAGACTTATCTGAGGTTGTACAGACTTCAGTTGTTCGTGGTTTAACATGCTCCATCCAGTTCTTACAACATCAACATGACAAAGAAGTAGTGCTCTGTCTGACAATCAGACTAGCGTGGGAGGAATGGAGTGACGGTATGCAGTGATCTATCTCCTAATGAGTTCATGGTCAGGTAATCTCTGGCCTTAAAACTCAACGATGTCAGCAAACCTGCAGCTAACGTCAAATATGCTCCAGTGATGAAGAGCTGGATTTTCTACTGAGGCTGTTCTGCTTGATTTTGGTGTAAATTTCACAAACGTCTTATTGTTTTTGTTTTTTTTACCGCTTGTCATTTAAAACCCTGCAGCTCTACTTCCTTCTTCTATGTACATCTGCAGCCGTGCTAAACACAGCGGGTTTTACCAAGTCACACAAAGTAAGTTTACAGGTGATTTTCAGTCTTTAATGGCACTTTTTATTACACTATAGTGTATAATTTAAAGAACAGCCATACACTGCAGTACTGTACAGGAATGTGATTTAAAGCTATTGAAATACAGTTACTGAGATCAATTTTTTAAGGATGACCACTCTTCCGCCTGAAGTTCATTCTCCACAATCATTTATCTATTTCAAGACATAAGAGTTAAATCACATTACTCACTCAGGATTGCTTACTCACTGTGAATGACTCTTCGATTCCATTAGATTAACTGTGCAATACAATATCAATTATTATCAGGGAGTACCATTTGTTTGTAGAGGGGTGTATGCATGCATTATATATTTATTTATATATATACAGCTTCCTATTTATACTGCTGCAAAACCAGCACAGCAGAACAGGCTACAGAGTCTGTGCTTATTGATCTCGATGTGATTTAATGCTTGGCATACAACTCTAATCTTTCACAGGACACAACAGGCAGAACAACTGCACTATAATTAAGTTTAATTCCATGAATGAAAATAATGCTCGGTTGGTTTGACCTTTCCGCAGATGTCCACCGCTGTTAGCGTGTCATTTGTAGATATCACTTTCCTGCCACTTGAGGAATGATCCAATTAGTTTCAGTCCACTTAAATATAGATCGTTTAAATCAAATCCTTGCAAAACATGCATATGCAAGAGGTGCGAAGAGGTAAATTCAAAAGCCCAAAGTGCAGCCTGCAATAAACCACATTTAGGGGTGTTGAGGGACTGCATGAAGAGTATTGGTGTGATGGGGGGGGGCACGAAGCTTATGTTTCACTTTGCAAAAAGCCTCCACAGGGTTATTAATGTTTTCTTTTAAAACCCTCCACTTG
Source organism: Chaetodon trifascialis (assembly GCF_039877785.1). Lineage (NCBI taxonomy): Eukaryota > Metazoa > Chordata > Actinopteri > Chaetodontiformes > Chaetodontidae > Chaetodon > Chaetodon trifascialis. The sequence continues at coordinate 15,887,729 of NC_092071.1, read as the reverse complement.
AGGAAAAACACAGAACACCCTCAGCACTCACCATAATATGTCAGAATAACATTAACAGTGTTAAATCAGTTCAACTTTCTAAATCACATTCTCCAATTTAAAACTCAATATCCTAATGGAACTTCTAATGTGTGCCTCCAATGTACGCATTAATAAAACCCTGATACAGAGAGAAAACTGTTCCGTTCTGCATACGGCTGCATGCATCTTCATGAACCGTTATCTTTTTGATGTAAACATATTATAAGAAAGCAGGGATGAAAAAATAAAGGAGTGGCTAAGATGCTAAACCGAGCTGGTGATCATGGTAAACATTAGGCCAGGTTGATGGCATTGTCATTGTGAGCATGTTAGCACGCTGACGTTAGCATTTAGCTTTTCTGAAAAAATCAGACTACCCTCCCTCCAGCCAAAAGACAAATGACAATACCCTCCCCTTCCTGACCCCCTGATCATTTTCATGCAGTCTCTAATGTGTGACTGTCTCACACAAGGACATTTTATCAGCAGGGATAAGATTCTGTGTCAAGTGACGTGAAGAGAGAAACTTTGCTGCTGCAGTAAATTTATCACTATACGTGTTAAGAATGAAGATGAGATATTTGCCTCTTTTTTTTATCATACCTTCCTGTCTGCCTCTTAATGAGCTGGTTTGATGGTACAATTTATGTCACTGTGACTTTGCAGCCTCTACAGCTGCACGCTGATTCTCTGGTTTCAATAGAAGACAGTGACTTTCAGGGTAACGCAGCTTCCCTCAGCGACAAGTTCTGACAGCTTTTCAATGAGCATGAGGAGTCTTGAGGAAACCATTGCGCTGCCTCTTCAGCACACCGTGGGCACGTTTCCCACTTCCCACCGTGGCAAATGAGATCTGCTCAGGGAGTGTCTCGCTCTCTGTCTGATACACAACCTCTTTAGCAAGATTCAATTGAGTGTAAATGTCAGCAGGTCTTTCCAGAACTTCCTATGGAGTTTAAGCAAAAATGGCATTTATGCAGTGTGGGACCATATGGTGAGTGAGATAAATAGCATGGCGTTATCTGACATTGCTCCAAGAGGCTAACATGAATAACATGACAGCAGAACACAAACCCCTGCTAGCTGGTGAGACACAGTGCAGACAAATATCGACACTGTTTTAATGCAATGTAAAACCAACCAGATAGCCGAGAACGTGTTCAATAACTTGCCAATAACAATCTATCAGTGTCTGTGAACTTAACCTTGTTTTATATATAGCAATTGCTTGTTATAACCCACAGAATTATGCACACAAGTTGTAAGCCTGAGGGAGCAGAGTGGCCTAAATACGGGCAGTGTTACACGTAGCGCTGCTAACAGAGAGCACACACTTAGAATCAGACGCATCAGCCATCCACAGTAATTAAGTCATCAAAAAGGCAACTGATTTTCAGTCAGTTGTAATCATTCTTTAAAATTCAGCGTGAGTATGTGTCAAACAGATAACAGATGCTAACATATAAAAACAACAAATAAAAATGCACCAGACTCTCAGAATGCAAGTGTCATTTTCATACATTTCATTAAAAAAAGCTTGTATTCTCTCACAGGCTTTAATTTTAGCAGTGTGACACAGGCTTGGTTTGCTCAACATTTCTGAAGCATTTATCAAGAAAAAAGCAAAGCTACGTATGTATTTTTACATCTAGTGTTTAACAGTTTATTAATATAAATAAATGCTTTAGGGGTCGGAACTTCACTTGTTTATTTAGTCAAAGTCTCTGTTTTGGTGTCATTACTCAGAGCTGGAACCTGTGAAATTGGATGAGGAACTTTGCAGCCACATGCGCAGCTCTGCCTTTCACATTTAAGATGACATTAGGACCAAAGCCTGCTGGGAGAATTGAAAAATGCATAGCACAAGTGCTTTCATGCATGCGCAGCCTCATTTTCCTCGGGCTGATAACGTAGTAAATGAGGGCTGGCACTGGATAATTTAAGATAAGACGCGTGGATGTAAACAAAACCAAACAGTGAACTATGTATCTAGCGCCATTAATTATTCTTGGTCAGGGATCAAGAGGCAGCAAATACAATCTAATAAAGTGTGATAACGTGTTGCTCTCCTGGATGCTCCGCAGATCAGACCGCAGCAAACTTTGCTTTAATATCGCAACTTTCATTCAGCCAATATCATACACAGAGAAACGGCCTGAGGGAATAGTGTGCAGTGGATTAACTGGGATTAATAATACATGCACCAAAACCAGAACCACGGACAGTATGTAACACGCCTGCCTGCCTGGCACAGGGGGTCCCAAGAGAGGTTTAATATGTAACTAAACAATGAAAGCAATGCTTGTAAATTCTTGAAATGAAACGATGATATTGCACTTTGTGTTATGGTACCCAAGGTCAGCAATAAGTGGTCTGAAGCTCCCCAGAAAGGTCGAGGGATAAAAAGAGCATGCTGAGTGCTATAAAACCTTTCATGTTTCATACTCCGAAGGCTTCCTTTAAAATGCCTGTATTTATGGCTCAACATAGAGCTTCAGCTCCAGTAAGTGCTCCGAGCCGCTCAACATGCCGCATCTTACAGCACATGGGCTGCCGATTGGCTGCTTCATCTTCACCGTTCAAATAGTTTTCATGACATCTTTTACTTTTGAAGGTTATCTCACCATTAGAGGCAGTTGCTATGCTATGCTGTTACATGGAGGTTTAAGTTTAAGCCCACAACAAATGCATAAGAAACAAACACAAGAAATGCCCCTCAGAGTGATCATTTCAAATGTACAGAACGAGTGATTTCATCAGTACGAGAGTTCGTTACGGTGTTGAGTGCAGAGTGTTTCGGTGGGAGCAGAGGAATGGCAGCACATTCCTTTGGAACAGCCAAATGGGCAAAAGCAGGGTGTAGATGTGCCTTGCTGTGACACCGGTTTTAGCTATGAGTAATCACTCCCTCACAGCAGGTGCAGACGTCTCTGTATTTGACCTACAGGTAATAAGTGCAGAACCTTCAGGAAGATGGAAATGTGATGTGAAAATTATTAGAGAGTCTAAGTTCCTTTTTCTACTAGATCTCAGCTCTAATAATGATTGCAAGTAGAAGGTGTTACAAGCAGGACATGGGTCAGAAGATCTTTGAATCTGTTCACAAGTTTTCAAAAACTTCTTCCTTTGAGGTTATTTTCATGTCTTTCCATATTCCATCGGTCTAAATTATCCAACTTGGATTTAGTGACATATGCTAACGTGCTCACAGTGACAGTGCTAACATGCTGATGTTCAATAACCATGTTCACCGTCTTGGTTTTGCTAACAAGCACAGCTGAGGCTGATGGGAATGTTAGTAGCTTTGCAGGCATTAAGTCAAAAACTGAGCATTGAATAAACTGGAATTTTGTCAGGATGGTGCTTTCAGCTTCATGGCAGTTCATCCAGTAGTTGGTGAGAAATTTCACACAAAGCTACAAACGTGAACATCGCAGTGACCAACAGACCAACATTGCCACCCACAGAGCGATGCAGCTAGCATAAAGCCACTCTATGGGAAACACACTTGATGTATTTCCAGTGGAAACATTCAGTACTTAAACGTCGTGTCTCAGTCATGTATTCAGTTCACGGTAGTGCAATTTCACCCTGCAGCAAATAGTTGATTTAGTGAATGAAATTTTGGCTCAGTCTTGAAAGTATTCGCTCAGGCAGCATAATTTACTAAATACTGGACACAGTCTTGATGACAGTGTTTATGGGTCCAATGAAGAACTGAACGCCACCTGGCAAATCTACTGCGCAGATAATTACCAAGCTGTGTGCATTACGGCTCAGTGATATAGTGATAAGTTAAATACTGGAAATGATGTTTATGTGCCTTCATAAAGTATTCTTAGGTGTTAGAACCTAAAATCAAACTGTGAATCTGTATTAATATATATACTGTAGACTTATGAGAATACAGGTTGGAGCTCTGCCATGGAAGGACATACTGTATAGATAATTAATAGGAGAATTGTGCTGGGAGACAGCGTTAAAAGGCTCTAACAGGACAAATATGAGTGTAAGTAAGGAGACTGCTCAGAGCCTGGCGGCAGAATTTCAAACAAACTGAGGATGATTTAAGGATGACTGTGTTACGCAAGTAGAAAGTGCATCACAGTCATCTAAACAGGATGTGACAAAGGCATGAGCAAGAATGAGAAAATCCTTGAATAACCCAGCTAAAGCTCTGATGTGACCTCCACTGAAAATCCGGGGTGACTTACTAGGCTCTGATCACAGCCACTCTCCATGCATCTTCACGAAGCTTCAGCAGATCTGCAACAAATACTGCCACATAATGCCAAACTTCAAACGCAGTCACAGCTGGTGTTACAAAGAACAGGCTTTCAGAGGTGAACGTGGATTTGATTCAGATACTGTATTTCTGCCACAAAAAGCAACAAATTGAGTTTGAATTTGGGCTGCAAAAATCACTCAGTGCTGGAATATCAAGGACGACGCGTTGATGAAGGGCCCAGTAGGGATGTGGATTCATTATAGGGCCCTTTTATGTGCTGATGTTGAGTGTTGGACATTTATTGGATTTAGAAGGGATGCTGTAGCCATAGCTGTAATTAATGATGTATGACAAACAAAAGCATCAAATCATCACATTGGAGAAGCCAGAACCAGTAAGTGTTTGTCACTTGTGCTTCTAATTTCTGCTTCAATTCGATTATAAAGAATTAAAAAAAAAAGGAAAAGCAGATTTACTTGCTGACGTCTTACATGAAATCATCGATTAATTGTTGCAGCTCTAATTGTAACACAAGCTTGCTGGCAACTCTCTAAACCTGTTGCCATAGTAATCGCACAGATGCCTTGAGAGATAGTTCACTTAGTATCACTAAAATTCTCAATTTCTGCTTCATGTCCTATAAGATCTGACTGTGTCTTCCTGTGACGTACAGTTTAATATTACCTGTTTTGACGCACTGAACATGAGTGGGTTTGATGTTTGTCAGGTCGAGTGTTTGTAAAATGAGTTCAGGGGAGTTTATCTTCCACCTTATGAGTCCTAATACCAGCTCAAGCATTAGCTTATCTGTTGAAAGGAGGGAGGCTCGAGGCAACGTTTTTATGTGGAGCCATGAATCACTGTGCTTTGTAATCATTAGGCTCATTTCTTTAAGTCAGAAACTGAGAGGTATTTATTGTTTGCAGATGGCAGAATAGCTTCAGTGTACCACTATTTCTTTTCTCCTTGACATGATGAAAAAAAGGGATAATACATAATTGAAAAGACTCTATTCCACTGGGGGGAAACGTCCACTTGTCCATTACTAAACTGAGCATGTAATTAAACCGTCACATGGCAATCCTCGCAAACAAAGTGTCTTCAGAAGAAAGAGCAGCAGCTGAATCAAAATGATGTTTTTTTTTTAACCGATTACTCGCAAATGGAGGAAATGATGAAATAAAAGTCTAAAAATCTGGTAATTAGGAAGTCGTCTTGAACAGCATGTTCGTAACCAGAGGGAGCTAAGGTGCAGCAGCAGCACAGATGAATATTAATGGAAATTTGATTAAACATTCCCACGTCTTTAACTGAATGTCCCACAGGCAAAGCGCTTACAGAACAAAACAAATTAGCCCAGCAATTTTAATTATCGATGTTCTGTTTTCTTTCACTTCTTGTCTCTTCATCTGCCTGAAGAGATCTCAACAACAGATGTTTTAAAGGACAGAATGAACATTAGACTTTGTGCCTTTTGGCTGACTTTCCAGTGATATTCTCCATAGTTCATATTACCTCTAAAACTGTGGAGTAAACTTAAGTCCACACACACGCACACACACACTCTCTCTGCAGGATTTTCCATGTGATAATTTAGCGCTTCAGTGTTATGTTCAATATCTAATTACAATTTTCAGAAAGCAAATTGTGAATCTGGCTCGAAAAGTGCTGCAGTTTTTCTTTCCATTCTGCTTATGCAAGTGATCCCAGTAGAAGCTGATCCCAGTCTAAATGACCCGCCATCTCACCCAACAGCAAAGTACTTTATGAATGCAAATGTTTATTGTCGACATTTCACAAGGACCCAAAGAAACAGGGGACCTCTGATGGCTTTTAAATGCATATTAGTCGCTCAGCGAATATATATGCAATATATGTATAAGCACATGAAGTGCTAACAGTGAGATGATGAACACAAGGTATCCGTGACTCTGATATTACGTTCAATGTGTGCTGCGAGTCTGCAAGGGGAAAAACAATTTGGAAAGATTTTTGATATAAGCAGATTCTGGTGGTTCATTTGAGAAACTGTAGCATGACGGCAGCCATTGCACCTGCACGGTGAGTAATTCCACCAGCCTAGCCGTGCAGTAATACAAGAAACTTGAAACTTAAACATTAGTCAATATATGTATGTCAAGAATAATGACCTGCACACCAACTCAATCCACATTTTCAGTAGATCCATCCTGGATTGAAACTTTGGAAAGTAATCATCTAAGAAAAGTTGTGGATCGAAGTTCCTCTGCATTTATTAGTCTTTGCATAAGGTTTGTAAGTTGATGAAAAAAAGAAAATGATTGCACCCCGGCAAAAGTGTGACGAATCATGACTATAGCAAAGTGAGTCCACCTGCTTTGCCTGCTTTCCATTATTTTAGATTTCAGTTTCTAGAGCAGCAAAACGCATGCAGGCCAAGAGCCTTTTAGTCTGTCGCAGGGTGGGAATAAAAAGGTGACAACTCACCATTATAACATTTGTTCATTCGCTCACGCGTCTAGCAAACACCGACAACATCTCAACCGCTGCATTCCAAATCACGCTGATCATCCAAAAGGGAAAGTGCAATTACAGCTCCAAACAAGATGACTGATTGGCACAGGTGGAGACTTCATCGCACATGGACGACGACATGTTTACTGATGCTGTTTTCGAACAGATACCATATGTTGAACGTCACGCTCCAACATTTTCTGCCTTCAGGCTCTTTTTCTTTAAATCTGACATGTTAAAATAAATTGAACTGTGTGAAAATGGAGTGTATTGTATTTTAATGTATAATGGTTGTACACATCAGAAAGGCAGACCTGCTTGTACTTGATTTGCCCCTGTATGTCTTTCCTGATACGGTTGATGCTCTTAGTCAGAAAGAATAACAAGAATGATAAAATTCTGTCTCATTTACACCAACCAGAGGAAAACATTGTGAAGCGTTGCTGTAGTTTGAAGACTGGACAGTTCAGTCCACTGCAAACCCCCCCAAACAATGCCCCACATTGCCTGCATCTATAAATAGGGTTTCTTGGCTGCCTTTCCTCACACTGCTCCTCCGTTGGCTGCTGCTCTACCCTGTAGCATGGCCTGCCACAGCAGTGCACAACCATCCAGCAGGCTGCATGCAGCACTGGTGGTCGACACCCCTGACTTGCTGGATCACATCAACCTCACGCACTGGTTCAAGTCTGCTCTCACCTCCGGCCTGCAAGAGCTTTGCAAGGATGTGGACAAGGCCACGCGAGCCGAGGCGTGTTGGATTGACACGGTTTGGAATCTAGATGCAAAATGGTATCTTCATCCGAGGACTTAGGATGTGATGGTTTTATGTATCTTGTCATCCTCTTATCTAAAAACAACAAGAAGTTAGTATTCAGGAGTGCACATAAAAAATGTCATTAAATATCAGGTGCACCAAATTATAAGGCACAATACAGGGATGCCCTAAATAGCATACTGAGGAACAGCTATAATGTCCTTGAGAGAATATACAGTGGTAAGAGTTGACCAGTTTTAGGGATTTTTGTAGCATATTCCAGTCACTGGCTGCAGCAAACTTGAATGAGGACTGGCCCCAAGAGGACTCGACGACGGGGACATTTGGCAAAGTGTGACAGAACAATTCTCAGACTCAGGATTAAGTTTTCACAACACCTCAGACGTGTCAAGTTTGATTTTGACTATGGCCCACAAGCAATGCAGAAAACATGGCGTGCCAAGCGAAGAGCGCAGGTAAGCCTGACAGCAAAGAGTGATCTGCTGTGGCAACAGGAAGCTGCTCATCTGGATGGAGAAGCTTTCCAAAGAGCACCTGACCTTTGGCAGGCATTTCTCAATGTGGTGGACAGCACAGCTCTCTTTCTCCAATCCCAAGGTATTTGCAAGAATTCCTTTCTATGCACTGTGTCATGAATACAACCCTAACTCCAAAAAAGTTGGGACTCTGTGAACCCTAAATAAAACTGAATGTGATCATCTTTTTTTGACATATACTCAAATGAAAACAGCACACACATTTAATGTTTGGCCTCATCATCTTCATTGATTTTTGTACTCTGAATTTGATGCAGCAACACGTATCAAACTAGTTGGGACAGGGGCAACTAAAGAGTGGGAAAGATGTGGAATGCTCCAAAAACACCTGTTTGGAACATTCCACAGGTAAAGGTTCATTGGTAACAGCTGATAGTATCATGATTGGGGATGAAAGGGAGCATCCTGGAAAGGTGCAGTCGTTCACAGCAAGGATGGAGAGAGGTTCACCACTTTGTGAACACATGATTGTATAAAGAACATTACTACATGGGCTCAGGAGCAAATGACTGCATTCTGTTTTTCTTTCGTCACATCTTTTTTTGGAACTAGGGTTGTATTTGAAACAAAGTTTAGCAGTAAGAAGGCCATTAATCACTTCTTGAATAGAAACCAAAGCCATTGAGCAAAAGGGTAAAATTCATTCCGCAACATCCAAACAGCAGAAGGAACCTGCAGCTTTGGGCATTTTGTTTACACCAGAAAAAGAAGAATCTGACTGAGCCTTGACACAGACACTTGATGACAGGCAGGGCCGATGACAGCAGATGTTCTGATTTGACACGCTGCACTCTGACAGCACAGTATCAGCCTCCGAAGCAGAGGGACGAGGGTTCATGCACAAGCACATAAAAGTACTTTGCAATCTATCAATAAAAAAACAGTGGTGAGCGAAACTGGCCTCACAGAACTGGTTTAAGACCAGTGGTGAGATTACAATAAGAATTGCATGTAGTAAATGTAGATATTCAAGAAAATCAGTTAATGATTTGCTCATGACATGCCAGGTATTTTTAGCTCTGCTGCTGCTTGAAGTCAGATATGTAAAAACACATTTGCCTAGCACTTGTTTGTTTGTTTGAAGCACTAATTTTACATGCCATTAATTCTGAATTGTTAATAGAAATCTGCAGGGAGCGTATTGATTGTTTTTTATTACCTCATTTATTTTGTATCTTGTCTGGATTGGGATGCTCTGCTAAATTATTCATTAGTCAACCACGGTGTTGTCTGGTTGCTGTGCAACTCCCTCCACACTGCTGAGGTAATGGAGATGTATACATGCATTTATTCAGAATATATAACATTCAGGGGACATTGCAAAATTTTGTATTATCTTCACAGTTTTTCACCAAAATTCTGTTTTCAATTAGTGGAGAAACAGTACTGGATAAAATGGCTCTGGGCAGGTTTCCTGTTCAGACTGACAAATTCCAGTTCACTACACACGCTCAAATCCACCCTCACTCACTGACCTATTTAAAGTTACAGGTAAGAAACACCTGTATAACCCACAAAAAACGTGCTGTTCTTCACTGTCTTCAATTATATTCCAGTGAGGAAGCTGCACTCTACAACCTACAGGCCAAAAGAACGCTGGAGATCGCTGCATGTGCTGTTCTCACCTTTGACAACATCGCCCTCTGCTGGCCTTGGACTGCACATGACAACACAGGACCTCCTTTTCATTCTGTTTCTTGCCGGAGTATACTTTTGCCATCATGACAATTATTATCATAATGGTGACAGGCTTATGACTCTGCTTCTGACATGAATGTATGCTCATGCGTGATGCACATGACGTAAAATGACTGATGGTCAAAGGTGCAGTATTAAATTTGGTGGCACTTTCCTGAAAAATGATCCATCGTGATACATTTAAGTTTAGACCATACATAATGACTTCACTGTCATCAGTGACATCGATTTTTGTATCAGAGGCTTATTATACAAATTAAAATGTTTTTGTGCTTTACATACTGTTCTGCAGGAGTGCACTGCTAAAATCCAATAATATTCTTTAAAAAAAAAATGTAACTTGATGCATTTCATCCTCTGCTTGCCGTGATGAATCACCTCTCCAGTCATGAGTGTGTCCCTGCAAATTATTTTGATGCTCTTAGAAAATAGAGCGGGGAAGTCTAGACTTTATTAGTACTTTCACTCTGCTCTCCCTCAGTTCTCTGTGAGGTGTTTTCACCTAGAGGCTTGAAACTTCCAACTATTTCACAATTTATTAGCAGTCATGACAACATGACAAATAGCACAATTATCTGGTTCATCATGATGTTTATCATCATCCATTCTATGATTGCATTGTCATTTTCAAATTGACCTCTACAAAGAAACTTCAAATGGAAAATATTGATTCTTTTCAGTATGGAATCATATACAGTGGGTCTTCCCGATTGTCCCTATGTGAAGAGAAACATGCCACATGCACCAATCACATTAAAATCCTACCTTATCACAGCAGGCCCACGATAAACCTGAAACTCTTTTTAATCTAGATTTTAATAGAAAAATCACATTTGATCTAAAAACTGAACTTATTTCAAAACTCTTCTGACAGATATGTCCTGATGATTTCCTCTTCTGGTCTCACTACTAACATTAGCTGTGATTATAATTGAGATTCACATCACATCATGAATTGCTTCATCAATATTTTGCAAATTACTGCCACAGAATGGCAAAGATACTTTATTAGGTCACACTGAAAACAAAGACAAACCTCTCTGCTTGACAGCGAAGCATCACATAAACGTGTAGGATCAAAGTTAACAGAACAGACTTCTATTCACATTACCAATTCTAAAGTGGAATATCATTTAAAATGAGTAAAAGATATGACAGTGAGGAACACAGTCTTACTGGTGAGGTGATTTAGTCCAAGCAAGAGAATAAGGAACTACATTATTCGGGAAAAATTAAACTTCAGATGTTCACATAAAACTCTAAACCTTGTCCATCATTGAAAGAATTTCCATGTAAGCATAAAGCATTTGCACTGGATAGCTGTTATTCTTCTTATACACCCAGAAGCAATGTGAAATGCATGGTTTTCTGGTCTTTGGCTCAGTCAAAATTCTTTCCACTGACTGTATTTGTTGGCTCCGAAAGCATAACGCCTGCCCACCTTTTGTACAAATTAAAGGTGTGTTCACTGGCTGCGGTGAATCATCGTCAGGTATCAGCTGTGTGGACTGCCTGTGGATGGTCCCACGCTGTCACTCTGTCCCTCCTCCTCCGCAGAGTCCTCAGAGCTGTTTACCACTGCAGCACTGAGGGAATGGAGCTCCTCCAAAACAGACAGGAGTCTCTCTGACAGGATACAGACAGGCCATCGGTCAGATCAGTCATGTCTGGGTATAAATGTTAGGACTTAAAATAAGTGTCTGACGCATGGAGTTAAGACGCTGCTTACCGTCTGCAGGTAGTTGGACTTTTGCTCCCTCAGAGCGGCTCCTCTCTGAAGGTTTTTCTCGATGTTCCCAGGGAGCAGCAGAGTTTTGCCTAGCTACTGTGTGGGCTCTTGCATACTCACTCATCAGCTCTCTCCCAGCGACAGCGGCCTGGAACAGATTTGGGTCATAGGAGGCCATCAACAGAAATGAAGACGGACACAACTGTCTTTTGCGTTTCAATGTCTTACCATCAGTGGGTTTTTGTCTTTCTCTGTCTCCTTCAGTTGTTTACTCTGGACTTCGCTCTTTGTGTGTTCGCTCATCACATCCCGTTTCCTTGCCGCCTCTCTCTCAAACTGCCGCAAAGTCATAACTGCAAGAGACAATACAGACAGATCAAAAGCCACAGGGAAATGCTGCTATGTACGGTGTAAACAATTCCAATCATATTAGATCAGAGGCTGCATTACAGATATGACTTCAGCCCCCTGTGTTAAGCTGCTGTGGGCTGAGGTAGCATGGTGCTAATCCTGCTACCTGCTTTGGTGTGCTCTCTCTTGGCAGTATTGACTTGAACCTCCATCTCTCTCAGCTTCTCGGCACAGCGGTCCTTGATCTCAGACACTCTCTCCTGCAGGGCTGAAGGGGAACAACAAATACACCACTCCTCAATATAGCATCTCACACAATGAGAAACAGTCTAATGCTGTATTTGTCCTGAAAGGGACAAACTGGAGTTTAAGCAACCTACACAAACAAGGAGCTGATCGAATCAATTCCAGATTTATCAATTATGATGCAACAATGGTTGCAATACAGCAAGGTGGTATTAGTCTAAAGGGGAGGAAAAAAATCACTTTTATTTAGTTTTTAAATTATAGCTACAGGCAAAAATGTTTATCTGTTTCAGTAAAGGCAGAGCAATATACAGTGAAGCAATGTAAGACCTTCCAAGAAAATTAACTCCAACAGCGTGGACGACATGTATATGAAAGGGTTCGCTCATTGTGACAAACGTTCAGAGAAGGTTCGCACCCAATTTTACAGTTCCTCTCAGCTCTGCAGAGCTTTATAGTGACTTTCAGGTCATAGTGTTTGTTTTTTTGGCCCACACCTTTACTGTTATGGGGGACTCTCACCACTCTCGTGGTGTTGTTTTCAGCCGCAGCAGGAAGCTGTTTTCAACAAGAAAGCTTTAAACTAACAATGACACAGAACATGTCCAGCACCAAACACCAGACATAGTTGGAGAAACACTGGTGAAAATAAAAAAGCATTCAGCATCTTAAGAGCCAGTTATTTCCCTCAATAGTTAGTGGAAACCAAATCAGAGCTTAAGAGAGAGTGAGTATTAGACTTGGACAAACATGATTACAAATGAATGCTAATTCTAGCGCCGTAACTGCTGGATGTGTAAATAGGCAACTGTTTGCTAACAAGTTTGCCACATCAACTCAGTCAAAGTGATAACATGCTGCTGTTGTGTTAAAAACTTGTTTCTGCTCCCAAGTGGCCAAAGAATCAGTTAAGTGATGCGTTCATATGAACATGGGACGAGGTTTTGCTTGCTTTAATTATTCCTCATGTTTATAGTGTGCAAAATGCTTTCTTTTAGTTACTACTGTACTCCCTCCAGTGCAGCTCAACCAGAACACTATCCAAAGAGGAGATTTTATACAAACAAGACTAAGTTCAGAAGATATCCACTTGATCTGGCTAACTCTAATGAAGCGGATAAACTTTAGAAAACATTTTTACACAACAGGACTGTGGATTTTGTCCCCCATCACTTACACTGAAAGTGTATGAAGATGGGATCTTTAAAGGCCAGTATGAACAGGAGGAATGATTATAGCATGCAAACCCTGTGTCAGTGTTCATAAGGGTACCTGACTATTGTTTGAAGACAGACTTAAAAAACTGTGATCACATCTTTTAATGCAGGTCGAATATGTTTCCTAGGTGGTCAGGTTGAATCCTTGAACCAAATGGGAAAAGAAACATTACAGAAACTCTCCCTGAACAACTATGGCCAAGGTGCTCTTGAGCACTTAATCCCTGACTGCTCCAGTGAAGCTGGGAGTGGCCAGGTGTGAATATGTGGAGACTGTGATGAAGGGCATTTCTGCTAAAGAGCAGGAGTGTTCAGTCTGCTTTCCTTGGATAAGTCAAGGTTGAAAAACAGTCACGCCGCAGCCGCTGCCTCACCACGCTCGCCATGCTCCTGCTGGCTGAGCAGCTCAGAGTGGAGTTTCTCCAGGTTGACTTTGCTCTCCTCCAGCTGGGCCTGGATCTGCTGCAGGCTCTCGTCGGCCTCCTCTCTGCCAGCCACAGCCTGCCGGACCTCCATCCAGCTCTGCTCCAGCTCCTGCTGCTGCTGCCTCAGTTTGTTTTCATCTGAAGAGGATGTAGAAAGGTAAACGGAGATGCATACAGTGCCACAGCATGGATACCCAACTGATAAACAGATAATGTATTTTAATGAGGTGTTGTGAGTTGTAAGGGTGCTCACACTGTTCCTTCAGATCAGCCAGGGTTTTCTCGATGAGCTCCGGGGTTCTTTTGAGTTCCTGTGTGAGCCTGTCTCTCTCTTCACACACCAGACTAAGCTCTGTCTGGAGGTTTGTGATGCTGCAGGGCAACACAGACAAGATGGCAGAGCAAATAAAGGAGCAGAGAGTCAAGAAAAGAGGTACAGAACCAACTGCACAGTGCATAACAAAGCAAGGCAAATTCAAACAGACAGAAAGCAACTGTTTTTTGTATGTAGACTAATAAACCCGGGAAAGACCGAATGCATACAATCCTCATATTGCAATAGACTGATAGTATATCAAACAGAAATTTCTTATTAATCAGATTATTGATTTCAACCATAGCATCCAGCCCTACATCAAAACCAAACAAAGCTACATTTATGCTTTTATGCATTTTTTGTAAAGCAATATGTCTTTTCTCACATTAAGCTTGTAATAGTTGTTTGAATTAGTCTACTCATTCTCTGAATTTGTCTTGACTTGAAAATTTAATAATGATGCATTTTTTATCACTTAGTACAAAAACATCTGCTGTTTACAGCTCATGAAGTGCAAAAGAGAAGCTTGACATTTTTTTACATTTAAATATGATGAATTTGTCATCATGGTGTAAATGAAAGTGATCAATTAACTGAAAGAAATAATTGGCAGTTAGCTGCAAGCATAATGTGACACCTGATTACAAAAAGTCTTCCAAAGCAAATATTTGAATTTTAATATACATGTGCATTAATGGGGACATTTTTGCAGAATTAGCATTTCTCTTTTATTTTCCTCCTCATTCAATCGTATTTTTAATATTACATCAAGTGAAGTTTATTCTCCATCTTATTTTTTGGTGTGATTTCTTTGTTGTAAAGTAGTTTGAGCTGCATCGTTTGTATGAAAGGTTCATGTGTATTGTCATTATTATCTTTCTGATGCAATGGTTGATTACATTATTAGTAAAACGAGACACAAAAAGAAAGCTTTTTTTTGTACCCATGTTGAGTATAGACTGTTTCGGTACATTCACCATGTAAACACGAAGTGTGATTGTGAAACCTCATACCTGTCGGCTGCCTGCTCTGTCTGTTTACTGGCCTGCTGAACTTTCTGCAGAGCAACCCTCCTCATGATCAAACCTGAAAAATTAAAACATTGTAATGTGTTTTCCTTACCAGACATTTGCAATTCAAACTGAAGCACTGTAATCAGCACATTGAGCTCAGTTCCAATCACACCTTGGATTGTCTCCACTCGTGCTTTAGCAAAAGTTAGCCGTTGAGTTAAAGTGCAGAGCCTTGTTTGAGCTGCATCCACTTCTGTCACCTTGCTTTCAAATGCCAGACTGAACCTGTGAGGTGCAAAATGTGTGAAAACACAGCATTAAAAGATAACTCCACAAAAACAACCACTTCGCTTTTTGCTTCCATTTTTATCTAATTTATTAACAAATTCACATTAAGTTGTTCTACCTGTGCACTGCTTCTGTAAGGGTTTTAAGTTCAACCTCTTCTTTTTGGCTCTGGGACTTCAGCCGTGAGTTTTCCTTGTGAGCCTGGACCAAGTCCTGTTTCAATGTCTAAAACACATCCATATAATAAAGTATCTTACACAAATCTACTGTGACGCTCAGTTTTGAGAATGTCTTTGTACTAGAACCTAGCAAAGTTTTCATATAGTCAGCATTCTGTGCAGCCGTATCAAATGTGTGAGCGTTTATCACTTTGCTAAGCTGCCCCAAATTTATCGTGTGTCATCAAATTTTCAGACAGCCACGTAAATCATACCAGTGCTCTGGTACTAACCTCCTTTTCCACTCTCTCCAGATCCAGCTCAGCTATCCTGTCATCTAGACTGTGTTGTAGCACACTAGCCCGGTGCTGCTCCTGCTGGAGCCGCTGCTCCGTGGATCGGATCTGAGACACAGACCCACACTTTAAACAGTTTCAGACACAGTGGAAATCATAGTACTGTATATTAACAGATAACTGTTTTCATACTGTCAAAAGAAGTTTGTCCTTCTCTCCTCTTAGTTCGATGTCCTTTGAGCGAAGCTGGACACATAACTTGAACACTTTCTCTCTCCAGAGCTTCAACACTTGAAGGCCTCCAGATTCATTCTTCATAAGTGGGTCCGTTGAGACCTACATGTATGGTAAACACACTTCAGTAAATGCTTCATATGGGTTAGAGTTAGTAGGTAATTATTTGTCACAAATTAGCCTTGATCTTTTAAAAGCATACTAAAGCTTTTTAAAATGATGAGTGCTTTTTCCTTTCATCCCACAGCGATATCAAAAACCCCATCAGACAAGAGTTTTCAAAACAGCCTCTGCTCTCTGTGTAACCTCTGCCAAAAAAAAACGAAGATTACAAGTGGTTTACTGCGACTATTTGCTATCTACAGCGACTTTCAAGTTTCTGCAAGCTGACATTTATTCCAAACTATCCAAAATGCACTTCAGGAAGTAAGAAAAATGTTTTCAAAGATGAAAATGCTTTATATGTCACCTGCAGTGATACTGTATATACAAAACATTTGGATAGAGCACCTCAGGTGAAGTGTTCAGTCAACTGAATTACTCCTGCAGGGCTTTGCCATCCTGCCTGGAGCTGTTCCTTCATCAATCTTAAACCCCGTGGTCTGCATCAGCATCCTCAAGATCCATGAAGTGCGTCCAAATTTCAGACTATACTTTTTTCAGACTTTTGACATAACACTACACTTAAAAACATTTCAACCTAAAGCAGATGACACACAATGACAAGTAGCTGCTTGCTCTACAGAGAAAACCTGTGGCTCAGTGGGCAAGTAGCGGTGTTACTGCTCATCATGTGTTCTCAGCATAGGCCTGTATCATGCATTGCTATGTGAAGAATAAGCATTCACCTCCTTGACCATTTTCTCTTCTTGGAGGGCGAGTATCTCATTCACAGAGTTAAGCCTGACTGTCAAAAGCTCTGTGGTCATCTGAAGAGCTGCTTTCTCTTTGTTTAGCCTCTACAAAATGAAGAATATTAGAAAAAAAATACACATGCATTAATGGGATGGATTATCATAATATAAAGGTTACTTCATAATTTAGCGGTCATTTGTTCCACAATTCTTTCTTTAACCTGCTGAAAAGAACAAGATTATTAGTTTTTCCCATGCAATTACTTTACAGTAGGCTGTAGGCAATCAATACTGTTTATATTGCATTCACCTCAACAGCGTTGTTTAATCGTTCCTTCTCTCCTTTCTCTGGGGCAAGCTGGCCGATGTAATTTCTGAGGCTGTGCAGTGTTGCTGATTGCGTCTCAAAAGCTTGTCCCATTTGGCTGAAAAATAAACCACATCCCCCAATAAAATCAGTGAATCTGACTACAAAGTGCTATAGATGTTCAGCTCTCTTCAGTTTTAGATTGAATGTGGCACCTTAAATGTTCTTTCAGCCCATCTCTCTCAGTAGATACCTCCATCAGAGTGCTTTTTATCTGCAGCACTTCTGAGGTCATTGATTGAAGTCTGTTCTGTAGTTCGCTGTTTGATTTCCTTGCTGCACCCAACTCTGCACAATGGGAAGCATTCAACTGTTGCAGCTGAGAGTAAAGAGGGGCAAACAATGGAGATTTTAAGACATATACAAATAATGATGTAATATATTGATCCCCAAGAAGTTCTCTTTTCACTTGCTTTCCTTCTGAAGGAGGTCAGAGTGAAGGGTCATTTACAGAAATGCACTGTGTTACTGTATGTGCTCAGTGTTCTGCTCAGAGATACTTCAGCACAGCAGATGTCTGCTGACATGGGTTCCTGGACACAGGGCTTTTGAGCTGAAGTTGCTTGAATCAGTATGTACAAGGTTTATGATGGTTTCAGTTTCCTTGCAGAGATTGTGCCACACACCTCCACTTCCCGCTTCTTGTGCATTTCTTCCAGTTGTTCTGACAGTCTAAGAGTCTGCTGTTTGGCCTCTTGCTCAGCCTGTAACCTGTCCATTTCAGCCTTCAGAGCAAGCTCCCGGGCCTCCTCTTTGCTTCTCTCAACATCTCTCCTAAGCTTGGTAATTTCTTCTGCAGACTCTCCCTTTAGTCTTTCAAGCTGCAAGAAACAAAAAGATGAGATGACTGTAAGCTACTATGAAGACTACACGTACTAAAAAACACCAGACTGCACTCTGCCAGAATAAGTTACAAGATGCCAGTATTTCTGAGGTGATCTTTGTCAACACCAGTGTCGAAATTAAATGTTTTGTCAGTAAATAGCATTACCTGTGAGCTTATTTTCTCCTTCTGTGCACTGTTGTGAGTGAGCTCCTCTCTGATTTGGTTGAGTTCTGTTTTAGCCTTACAAAGCTCCTCTCGCATTGCTTCCAACTCATGGTTTTGTCTGTCACACAAAGGTTATGCCATGTTAAGCTTGCTCAAAATGATCCATCACTATTGTCAGAAATGTTAAGTTATGCAGACAATGTCAGGCCAAACCGTAAAATTAATCAACTGAGTAACAAAATAAACATATCTCCTACCTGCTTATGGTGCCGTCTCTGTCTCTCATCTCTTCCCTGTGTCTCCCAGCAGTGTCCTTTAGGGCCTCCAGCTGCATCTTCAACCTCTCAGCATCTGCCTTGTGCTTCTCTGCCTCTAGACGCCACTCTGACTCCCATCTGGACCACTGCTCACTTCTCTCTGCACATCTGTGTTTGAGCAAGAGGAGCTAATTCATGTTCCCAATATGCGACCCAAATGTCAGACAATAATGTGAACAGAATATATTGTGGGATACCTTGCCCTACGGTCTGATGGGTGATCCACAGGGATCCTTCCTCTTATGCTCTCTCCTTGCAACATCATGATCCTCCGATTTTCCTTCCTCAGCTCCAAGATTTCCTGTTGGGCCTGACTGATGGCAGGCCATGGATTGGCAGGACCATGATCCCCTGGTTGTACTGATGTTACGCCTGAGTTTAGCCAGGAGATGGGGGGCGTTGTCCCTGAGATTTGAACGCCTCTGTTAGGTTCAACAGACGGGACGCCGGATGCGAAATGCGATGGGGGTACCAGGTCTTTCTGGATATTCCCTAAGCAACATAAATTTAAGTTTATATATGCAGATGCGTTAGCTAGTCTAGTCATGCCTAGCCCTATACAAGTATAATGTTTCTGGCTTTTTCCAAGTAACTTTAAAGCCTTTGCCCGCTGAGCTTTCAAGAAAGTTACCAAGATAGCCGGGACAACTTCTCTCCGCTAAATACAACCTCCTTTTGTTGTTGGTTACTGGTGAATAAACGCTAGAACTGACTAATACAGTGACATTCAAGGCTAATGTTAGCTAGCTAACATTATCTTAAACTCAACATTTGCTTTAAGTTACGACTAAATGGCAACCAAACTTACGGCAAGAACAAGCAACTTACTGGAAAACACTGGTGAGGTGAAATCAGTGGGCACTATCAGCCTTTCGTTCCCCAAGTTATGTCTCTCCATGTTCAACACATATCACTGGAAACCATTAACTTAACAAAAAACACAGTCCGAGGTTGTTTGGGTGCTCTATTAGCGTTTATTCTCCCGCGAGACTCGTCATTCGTTGTTGCCTTAGTTACGGGTTGCAACGGTAACTTCCGGAGCTCTACGCTTCGGCTGCTTTACTTGTCAACTTTGAAGCGCAAACTACGCGTCGATTAAAGTGCAAATGCCGGTAACATCCCAGCAGACATGTGTAGGTTTATTAACTTAACTCAAACGACGTATCGGACATAACTGCCAAACATTACAATCGCAGTGCATCACGGGAAAATTGACAGAACCTGATAATTCGTGGGATTTTTTTCCCCTGATTTATGTCTCGCAGGGTATTCTTCCTCTCAGGCCCCACTTGAAACTTACCATAACAACACTGCAGTGTCCCTTATCATTTATACTGGTTGCACAAGAGTGGAAGTGAGAGTTTGATTGACAAACAGTAATTTCTATTAAATAGGCAGTACTTAGTTACAAAACATTTTTGTTTTAATGACACTGAACAATTGACCCTGGTTGACAAAATCACAGTGGAGAAAGCAAAATATTCCATGTTAAAATAATTCACTAGGTTTGTCTGACAATCAGTCCATTTCTGCATGACATCTCCAGTCCTGCAGAAAGGGGAGCACCATGCATGCTTTCAGGACAGCGCATATATGCAGGTTTGAATGGTAATTGGTGATCATTTGATGCGGCATAATTTTGCAGTTGAGGTGCATCTAGAAATGTGTTACCTCCAAGTGTCAAATGATCAGTCCATGAATAATTTACATTCAGCATTTGCATATTTTGCACACGCTGCATTTGTGCTTTAAATCTATAAACTGAACTCACCTTCATCTCGACTGCATCTATTGCTTGTTGGCAATAATTCACTATTCAGTGGGCTATAATCACTATAAACACCATATTGTGATATATACTGGTGTGTTATTTTCCTCTGGCATCTGTAGCCATTTCTGTTTGCTCTTACCTACAGTGTGTCTTCTTTTCTACAGCTGCCCTGACCTACTTTCCCCTGGGGTTCATAAAAGTTTCATCTAATCTAATCTAATCTATTTATGATGTATTCAAGGAACAAGAGACATTTTAGTTTGACTCATTTACATAAAGGATCACATACTGTATATTGATATAACTTGACAGTACAATAACATAAAGAAAATAAATGACAGGGAAATGGCTGCATACCCATCTCAATAAATGACAAATAAAAGTATGAAAATACAGGTACATTGCCAAAAAAGGCAAGTAATGCCAAAACATCACGAAAGACTGTGGACCTTGTAAAATATATTTAATGCAGTGAAGTAGTCGTTTGAGGAGAGCAATGGGAGAGCTGTGCATTATTTGGGCATGTCGTATCCTCTCAGCACTCGGCAGGCACTGCAGTAGGTCGTGAAGAACAAAGCAGATGAAACAGGGATTGGAAGGGCCCACTGGGAATCCAGAAAACAAAGGCAAAACTGACCCTTATTAAAAAGACTGCAGAATTAAGATGCAGCTCCATGTCGTCTTTGAAGGATAGTTAAGCCCTAATAAAGGTGGACCGTCACTGCATATAGTGCTTGAAGCACCAGCTGAAAAGAACATTTTGAAAATGGCAGACACATTTGTGAATTGTCATCCAAAAAGTTCAGTGTAGCAAATTGATTTGGGTTCAGGCTGTAGCCACAGCAAGGTATAACACAGACACCCCTCTCCTCAGCCATGTCCTGCGGCTCCTCCTGGGGGATCCTGATGAATTGCCAGGTCACATGGGATAGGTAATCCCTTCATTGTGTCTACGTTTGCCTCAGGGTCTCCTCTCAGGTGGATGTACCTGGGAGGAATCCTTTTTGTGCCCGAACCATCTCACCTAGTACCCCTCATTTTGAGGAAGAAACAGTTCTACTCCCAGCACCTTCCAAATGCCTCCTCACCCAGAGCAATCTTATTATTTCAGTCACTATGCAGTGCTTGTGACCACAGGGGCATAAGTTCCTCAGAGTTCTCCCTCCAACACTTGACTACAACTGCATTTATCTACCCCGCGCCCTAACCTATCTGGCAGTTTTCTGAAACCTTTCTGAGGACAATAGAGAGTCCTTCTCCATGGCCTTACCATACTCCTTTGACACCTGAAATTGCCTACCTGAAATGTCGCCCTTTCAGACAAGGCCAGTCAGGGGGTCTTGTCAGGCTCCACTCAACCAAACAACATTGGGTATGGACATACTGCCCCACCACCCACATAGACTGGCCCAAAGGTACAGTGCAATACTACTTAGGCTGGTAGATGCAAGCCCTGACAGCCTGAGCCTTTGGTACATGGACTAGGGCAAATATATATGCAGATATTAAAATCTGGTGTCTGACAGATTTGCTTGAATTTGTCTTTTGTCTCTTTTTCATGGCACCATAGCAACAGTCCTTTTGAGAAGAACAGCTTGACTTTCTCAGCCCATGTCAGTCCTAGATATGAACCTGCTTCATCATGACAGAAAATTAAAATATTTCTCATATGCTCACTTAAAGACAATGGATATCCTGGCACACCAGTGGCAACGGAAGCTGCTTTATCTTTGTCCCTAATCAAGCTGATTCAGCCCACACTTAAGGTTCATGTGGATAAAACTGTCCATGACTGCAAATATTTTGGACTTGCATCTTTAATTAAAATGTCTTACTTTCAAAGTGTGCTTGCTGAACTCTTCACATGCAACAGGAATGAAACTGTTAAGGCCTGGATAAACCAAAGGTCACCTGGAGGGCACTATCCTATGAAACTAAAGGTATCTCCATGCATTTACAGATAATCATTATATTATATATGAAAAGAAATTGTTTCCTGCAGAAGCACGAGTTGATTTTTTTTTTTTTAACATAAAAGGCTTTCCTTGCTTTGGTAACCAAGCTTGAAACAGACATCATAGGCAGCATCTCTCTCTAGGACTGTGAAGACAGTCTGTCAGCTCTATACATGCACAGATCACAGCATCACAGCTATGGCCACTGGGCACTGAAAAAAAGGATATGTGGGAAAAATGTTTGCTCTGTCAGCAACTGTCTGGACTGCATATGTTAGTGGATTTTTAGTATGTGGTTGGAGCAGGTTTCAGTGTGAGATTCATATGTTTATTTTAAATGAAAAAAATGCAACTGAAGAATGAGTTCAAATCCTATTAAAGGTGCAACATGTAAGAAGTGGCCACCTACTGAATTCATACTTCAAACAAATAGGGAAGAGCTATCCGTAGCTGCTGTTAGTAATTAACTCACAGCTTACTCAGACCAGAAGCTTACAGCGCCAGTGGAGTGGTGCTAGTACAGGAGCTGTAGACCAGGGACGTCTTCTGTCCTGGTGTCAGGGGGGACCCAACGAAAAATGTTGTCAGGGAGTGGCACAGGAATGGGTACCAGAAATGGAGGAAGGCAAGTGGGCAACAGACCTGGGATCAGCAGCCGCCCAGTGAACAAGGCCAGACCGGGACCGAAGTTCTACCTGGGTTCTGCCTCGGGTCGACAGAGACACAACAGTTTCAGGAGAGGTATTAAGTGGGAGAGGAGCGAGAGGCAGGTTGGCCATGAATCAGCAGCCGTCTCTGGAGGCCTGAGCAGGGGTTATGGCAGGTCCAGTCCCAGGGTGACAGAAGCCAAAGCCAGCAAGAAAACAACCTCAGTCTTGTTGGACCGGGGGCAGACTGGATGTTTCAGGGGTTCACAATGGCTAGCTGGTTAACATGCTAACTTCAATAGATATCTTTACAACGCAACACATTTGCGTTGTAAATTTGACATATTGTCAAAACTGTCATTTCTTCACATTCTATTGAGAAATTTTGTTAATTTTCTAACCCTAACCCTTCTTACATATTGCTCCTTTAAATAATACTTAAACACATAATAGACTGCAAGCAAACTACAGGAAAAAGCCCAAGAAATAACTGCAACAACAGAATCACTGGAATGATTTCCTGCAGACAAAACGTTTCTTAAAGAGCGAGGCAACTTTCTGCTTCCTGTCCTGGACCAATTTCCTGCCACCTGCTGTCATTTTTGCCTCATAGCAGATCACTGTTGGGCCTGACTGATGCATGGACACATAAAAAACATGCACCCCTGTGTGCTTGTTAAACAAGTGTGGTCCTGATGTTTCAGAGCATCGCAATGCTTTTTTTTTCCCCTTGGGGGACACATTTTGCTTTAGTGATGAGAGAACAGAGGATTGATTAGTAAATTCGTGTAGTTCACACTTCGCTACAAGGAGGTGAGTTGATTAGGATAGAAATTAAAAATATAATACAGTGCCAATCAGAAAGTACATTGGAGGACGGCGTGCAGCTTTTCTGGCGTTTTCTTATCCTACCCCGTTTTGCCATGCTAGTCACAATTTGCTAAAAGGCTTATGCCAATTAAATGTAATGTATTCGAAATGCACATCTTCTCAGCATGCAGGCCCGCACACTTCTTGAATAGCCCCGCTTCTTTATCTGGTCAAAGGTACATATGGGTTTTTGCCCGAGCACAAAGCGGGTGAGTACGTGCGTGCTGTCCGGGGTTAAAGTGGTTACTTAATGGTTTCTAAATTGGGATTTTGTCGGTTGTTGGAGGGTGAATTTAATGCACTGGCGTATCCCGGTGGTTGCCTAGTAACGCGCTGGCAGTGGGCGCCGTACAGAGATCTCTATGGTGGGCGCTCCATTAAAACCGTTGGCGCTCCTGACCTTGGCGTCGTGAATGCGCAAAGCACACAGACTGTGCAAAGCAGGAGATAAGAGTAAAGATCCGTGTGTTTGATACTGAAACCGGGGAAATATTTCACACACAGCCCATTGTCTTACAGCGACACTGGAGGGGCATGGTATGGAGGAAATCTCGACATGGAGCGCGTATCAGCCTCTGTAAAAGCAGGTGAGTTAACCTAATGATTCTGCTTTTTTTTTCTTTTTTCTTTTTTTTTTCGTGGGACCAATCTTTGTTCAGACTGATCACTTACATCTGGGGAAATTGCTTCATTCAATGCGATTGCTCAACGATACACCACGGTGGAGCATTTGTTGTCTTGCTGTATTTTTTTTTCTCCATTTTATTCAATATAACCACCGTCCTAGACCTAGATTAAACAAGCTTCTCAGTCACAACGTGAGGCAGCTCTCACACACTACAGCAGTTTGTCGATGCTATCTGGGCTGTGGCTGTGGTTTTCTCCGTGAGTCTGGATCCGTGCATTAATTTATAAAGCGGCGATCATTATGTGGAGTGCTACCTGCATGTGCTCTATAAGGTAGTCTTCTCTGCATCAATCCCTGTTTGTCTTTATTGCACTGCTAAATTAGGGGATTTGAGGAATCCACTAAAACGGTTTTGATCCACAGCAGTAGAATCACAAGGGCATTGGGAGCCCAGTGTTGTCTGACATACTACAGGCTCCTTCTCAAATGCTTTCATGTCAAGGGCCCCCAGGCTACCAAAACCTAATCAATAAGATGTTGTCCCAGAGATTTTTATTAGTGGTGAATTGGTGTTGAATTGTGTCCCTGTCAGTGATGTAGGTGTAGAGTAACGGTGAGGGAGAAACATGATTATAGCAATCATTCTAAAAGGTCTGTAATTGAGATCAAGTCAGTCAAATGGGAATTAAAGTGTGTGGGTCCCAGGAAACCCAAGCCTTTTGAGCCAAACCACCTCTGTGATGCACAAACATGGAGCTGATGCAAAATAGTCCCTTAGAATAGTATGTAATGGTTGTAAGACATTTTGATTTTTGAACAGAGTTGATTTATTGCAAGCATTTAATTGTCAAGAAATATTTCACCCATGTCTCCCTCCATTCCCGTTACCACTCTGAATTACCCCCAAAAAACTTGCAGTGTATCAAACTTGACTGAGTGATGGCTCACTTTTATTACATGGCCCATTTGGTGTAAGCTATAAAGCTCTTATCCACATCTGTCCCATCGCAGAGCACAAGTTGGAAAAAGAATACTCTGCAGCCCAGTTGAAGGCAGTGTTCAGCTGCTTTGACAACCTGCAGTACAGTCAGTGACACAAAATGAAAGTATAATGTGCATCGCCTTAAAAAAGAACTACCTCAGCTTTGTTCCAGTGATTTGAATTAGAAATTTGATTCAATTTCAAATAGCAAAAATAAAAATGCAAATCTATTGAGACTGATATCATGAACTCATGTGTAATTTAAAAGGAAATGCTGCTCATTTTAAGAATTTATATTATCCCTTTGATCTACAGCAGTCCCAGCGTGTGTCTTATTTTTTTACTGCTTGGTAAGCTTGAGACAACTAACCAAGTCTGATTGGTGATACCCACTATACAGCCCGTAACTGCTAATTTGACAATTGCTACCAATTTCACACCAGCTTTTGTGAGCAGAGAGGATTTCTACCTCCAAATGATTTATTATCAGTGTCAGTTTCAAACAAGAAGATGTGGCCTGATCTACAAAAAAAAATCTGCTTCCCTGTCTTTTCCATTTTTATGTCTTGAGAGCCGTACATCATTGTCGCATAACAGATAGGGGATGGAAGAAGACAGCCTTGTCTTTTTTTGACTGTGGGGAACATTCATAAGTGTTAATTAATAGAGACGAAGCTGGCCTAGGGCAGACATGTGCAATATTTCTCAAATGAACATGTGTGGTGTGACTCTGATTTGCCCCATCCTTTAAAGCTGGCCAAACTAAGATGATGCTCATATCAGGTAATGTGCTCCTGCACACCTGTGAAGGAGAGAACGAGCAGCCTTTATTGGTGTTTATGTTCCTGCTAGTGTAAACAAAATGCTGCAGGGAAAGAGAAAAGGCAATGCACCACATCTATGGTTAATTAGTTTCCTATATTAGGAGAAAGAAATTGTCCTCTGTCTTAATAGACAGGTTCATCAGATTGAAAGAAAGCTGTTTAGCTGCAGTCCATTGCAATGCTTGAGGCAGTGCTCGTCAATAAATTTGATTAGGTTAACAAGCTGTTTTTGCTTTGTTCATTGAAGAGCCAGTGAGAACCTGATGTCGAGCATATTATGCTAACTGCTATCCTAGACGGGATGCATTTTGGATGACAAAGTCGTTAATTGGAAGAAGCACAACACAGTTTAGAGTGTGTAGTTCTCCTGGGGTGAGCTTACATTCATACCTTGTTTGACATACAGTATGCACTTTGTGTGTGTGAATGTGTATTCCCCTGTTTACTGAAGCGTGCACGCTGGTGAACCAATAACTAGTTGTCACTTGTCATCACACACACACACACACACACACACACACACACACACACACACACACACACACACACACACACACACACACATACATACAAGTTTTCATCACTTATGGGGACATTACATAGTTGTACATTCATTTCTCGCAGATTTACGTTAACCATGACCATAACCACTACTTTGCTAACCCTAACCCTTACCCTAACCTTAACCTAAACCTAACCTTAACCCCAGTCTTCACCCTAAAATTTAATAATTTACACAATGGGGACTTGCGTTTTGTACTCACAAGGTGAGTCCCCACAATGTGACGGTGTAAACAGATTTATGTCCCCACAGTGTGAGTAATACATGGGCATACACACACACAGTTGTATTTGCATCATTTTTGAGGACATTACATAGACTTACATTTGTTTCCTGGAGACTTACTTCAACCATAACCACTGCTTGACTAATCCTAGCCCTAACCTTAACTCAAGTTGTCACCCTAAAATCTAATGATTCCCATTATGGGTTCTTGTGTTTTGTCCCCATAAGGAAGGCAAGTCCCCACAATGTGACTGTGTTAACAGATTTATATCCCCACAATATGAGCAATACACACACACACACACACACACACACACACACACACACACACACACACACACACACACACACACTGGTAACTGCAGTTGGGTTAGAAAACAGATCATGTGTATACAAACTGAAAGTTTGCATCATATATTTATTATATTTACATCAAGCAATCAAGTAGTTCATATTATATTATACTGTATATTTCCAATATTATATCAGATCCAAGATCAATTTTCCACATAGCAATAAGAAAAATCAAATTAAATCAAGTTTATTGTCAAATACACATCATACAAAGTACAATATATAGTGAAATAGATAAATGAAGTAAAATGAATCTAACAAATAGATCAAATGAAAATAGATCAAATCTAATAAAAATGAAACCAGTACATGATAATATATATATGCAATATAAGGGCTGATGGTGACATTGACAATGATTTCATTTGCGGTTTCCATGACATCTGTTTTGTCAATAAGCAGTTATGAGTATTTCTTGGAAAATGGATGTAGTGCTTGAATGCACTTATGATCACGCAAACAGTCTTAAAAACCCTCATCCTTTTCACAGACTAACCATTAGTATTTGAAAGCAGGGGAAAGTTGAAAAAAAAAACACTGGCCAACAGTCTAGTCTAGACTAGACAAATGAAATTCTCTAAAAGAAGTGTCAAAGGATCCTTTTCCTCTGATATTGAACTCAAATGGTCTTTCGCTGCCTAGAAGCCTTCCTCAAGCCTTTCAATTAACCTGCAATTTCTCTGCTTTATGAGGACGGGGGGTGCTAGTGTGGTCCCATCAGACATGTTTGTTCAGAGACGCTTCCATTATGTGGCAGACAGTGTTGCTTAGATGTAAGACACAAAAAGATACAAAACAGTCTCTATTCATGATGTGAGATGTTTGTTGTTTTTGAAATATATTAAAGACAGAAACATCACAATCAAGTCAGATATTCCTTCCTCAGTGTGCTCCTTTTTAATCTCTCTTCAGTGCATATTAAAGATGTGCCTTTTCTTTGCTGTTCACTGTGTTGCTTTTAAGAGAAGGGGTGCTTAACACCTTTTATCTGGAGATACTTTCGCAGCATCACTCCAACATCACAGCAGATGGATTTTTCAGATTCCTCCCATCTCCTCCTCCACTGATACACAGAGATCAGTATTCAGTGATTTGTTCATGTCAAAACATAAATTTGCTCTTTAAATCGGCAGTTCATCCCAAAAGGTTATTAGCATCGAAGTGTTAGAGTGGATGTGGCTGATATTAAGCTTATATAAAAGTGTGTATTTAGAGCCCCAGGGTAGAGGGAGAATCAATCAATCAATCAAACTTTATTTATGTAGCACAGCGCAAACAAATCAAATGTTATTCAAAGTGCTTTGCATGCGACTGACAAAATGTAGGATGTTGAAAAATGCATTTAGAGCCTAATGCACACCAAAACAACCAAAAAGAAAAAAAAGCTCATTTAATAAGAGTTTAAGATGGGTAGTTAAGATAATAAAAGCAAAGATAATAAGAAAATAAAAAGGTGATACTTCACAGTCAGTCAGTTACACAGAGGGGTAGGATTATTTCACATGGTTCTGATGTTTTCCCGTCTCATCTCTCTGATCGTCTTGTTTTCAGATTTGTGTGCACTGCGATGAAAAGCGGAAGTGGGGGCGGTCTATACGTGGCTGAGCTCTATTTGGATTTGCTAACCGTCGGAGCCAAAGGCGCAGTGAGTGATGTCTGTTTGACAGGGTCAGTGCAGAGGGACTGAGCGGACACTACAGTGTGCATTTGTGCTGTACAAGGGCACTGTCTCGCCCAGACCATGTGGCTGGCTACATTTAGAGACCATCTGTTGCCTGCACACCTGCTACACCAGCAAGGGACTGTAACCATCACCCACTGTGCTCTTCTCTGGTGGATACTATGTTCCTGCTGGTCCTTCACAAAGGCAACAAGCCAGAAATTCTACCCGACAGTGACCACCCAGTTCGGGAAACTGCGAGGCCTCAGGGTTCCAGTGCCAAGCGAGGTGCTCAGGCCCGTCGATCAGTATCTGGGGGTCCCCTATGCTGCTCCACCTGTGGGCGAGAAACGTTTCATGCCCCCCGAGCAGCCCTCCTCTTGGTCAGGTATCAAGAATGCTACCCACTTCATGCCTGTGTGCCCCCAGAACATCCACAACACCGTGCCAGAGATCATGATGCCCATATGGTTCACCTATAACCTGGACACAGTAGCCACATACATTCAGGATCAGAGCGAGGACTGTTTATACCTAAACATCTACGCTCCAACAGAGGATGGTGAGTTGGTGTGGTAAAATGGACAGCAATGACTTTCCATGTTCATTCATCATTTGTTATGGTGGCCCCGATGTCCTCCTGTCAGTCAGAAAGCATGTGCACTGCTCATGTCATTGCTGCCGCCAAGGGCTGATTTACCATCCAAGGCACCGTCATCATTGTTTCACCTGTTGCAATCATATTCACTTTGAACTAACAATCATATTCTCATTGTTGAGCAGGAACTTATTGATTTTTTTTTTTTTTTTTGGTTATCGTGGCTACTGAAGGTGTTGCCCTGATGCCTCTGAATGTGTATAGATACACATGGAGAAGCATAAAGAAACATAACTGCACCATGGTATGTGCTTGTTGTCCCACTAATACACATTTATTGCTGAGGTAAGGTGTTGTTCAAGTAATGCTGCACCTAAACTAAGCAATCATTTTCAGCTTTTAAAATGATGAGCCTAGCATATTTGGCTGTCACTTAGGAGATGTTGTCAAGCTACAGTTTATATTTAACTGAATCTCTGCTTTATTCAGTGTGTCTGGTGGGGGGCAATCAGCGAGGTACAGGAGTGTACTCCTGTCTGTCGCTCGCTGAATCCTTCCCATCTTTGCAACTGATAGTATCTGAGCGGTCCCTCCTCTCTAAGTGTTGACAAGCACACTTCTCTAATTCAGGTTCCATCAATGCAGTGATTAAACATGGTTTTTGAGAATATATTTCCTCCCTCACAAGCATTCAGCGTGATACAAAACATTCAGCATTCGAAGTTGAACCCTGTTCAGCTTTTGTATGTAACACAGCACTCTTTGACTGACTTTTCCACGGTAGCGTAGCAACAACAGATAAACAGCCTGCTGGAGAGGTGGCGTTCCAAAATGGTGCAGCCCACGTTCTTCAGAGCTCCTGGTCTGAATGCCGCCTAAAGGCCTCCTCACCCAGTAAACAATCATGTTAATTAAATTTCAAATCTGCATTCACATTTCAAGGGAAGCAACATAATCCTTCACTTCTATCCATTTTTATTTCTGCAGACTTGATCAGTGTCTGTTTGAAATGCACTGCAGGCATTCTGACTTTATTATTTGTTTCACTGATATGAAACCTTTGCTGTTTTTATTTTTGCTCATCTCCAGTAGCCTTTTTGTCACACTGAAGAGTGTGTTTCTGAAATTCCCACTGTTTGATATTATTTTTGTCACCTGATGTCTTACTCATGTCAGAGTTTATTAATTATTCATCAACAAACCATATACCTCTTATCTTCAGTAACTATCCTGCAGTAGTTTACCTGAAGAATCGACACATCCGTTTTGTACAGAGATAAAAGGAACCAAGAAAGATGTATTACTCCAGTCAAAGCCTTGGCAGCTGGGTCAATATAACAATACAGATAACAAACCATTGAAAGGTAACAGCGCAGTGTGTGTATGTGCATGTGTGCGCGCGCATATACACGCCGTGCTTTGTTTACTTGGCAAAACTCACTGCATTCCAAACACTTATTAATATGTAACTACTCTAACTCGTAATGTAATCATATCATACATCTCTAGAGATTTTCATCTTGTCCGAAAGCAATTATTGGGAAAACATAGTGGATGGAAATGGGCTAATCTTCTTTTTTCTTGTTATTCATGGATCTTTTTTCTCCTGATTCTGTCAGTTTGATTGGACCGTGTATCAAATAAGAGGCACAGTCAACCATGCCATTTTGAATTTTGTACCT
Organism: Chaetodon trifascialis; assembly: GCF_039877785.1. Lineage (NCBI taxonomy): Eukaryota > Metazoa > Chordata > Actinopteri > Chaetodontiformes > Chaetodontidae > Chaetodon > Chaetodon trifascialis. The sequence goes on along the minus strand of NC_092071.1, from coordinate 15,856,415 downwards.
CTTTTTTTCCTCATGTGAATCCCAGGGAGCCAACACAAGAAAAAGGGGGCGGCTTTCTCACATGCTGAGACTCATATATCTGAAGGTATTTTTAAGAGCTCAAAGTCTTGATGCATGGATTCTTTTAGCTTGGAGTTTGTTGGATGAAGATCTTATCTTTTTACTTTCTTGAGGAACTGTGGGCGTTCTTTTATTTTGAGTGGAATAAGAAAAATGTTGTTGCCTGATTTATGATGACATACGTTTGCTGCTCCTGCACCTCATGTCGTGAATTGAGCGCTGTTGCAATCCTTTCAGCAAGTGCTACATCTCTGCTGCCGTGCACATTGATCCAGAGATTGCATTATCTACTTATCTGTCTTATAGTCCCTTTTAAAGAGAGCTGTTAGTTAATATAACAAATTGGTGTCCAAACATGAAATATAGATTTTCTATTTCCATTGAATTTTCTATTTTAGCTCCCACAAGATAGCCAGAGCTCAGTGTAGCGTGGTGCTTCTCAGTCGAAGTCTGCACACTTGACACATGTTTTTTTTATGCTTGTGCATGTATATTATATGTTGAACCGTCAGATTTTTCTCTTCCCACCTCAAATATAGAGAATTCCAGATATGGTACAGAGCACAAGTACGCTTGGTTGAGCTCATACATTCAACTGTCGTTAATTATATTTGACCTTTTTGCTCCTACACCCCTTGTCAGAGTGTATTTACCATGCATTTTCTGAATGTCATTACAGCTTCCAAACCACAGGCCTACCACTGCTTCTAAGCACCTTCTCTAAGCAGTCTTTACCCATACCTCATACTGAACTCACACTGACTCATACTGTTGATATAAAGTCTTAGTAACAGTGCTCCATTAATTCTCCGTTTCATTACTGTCGCCTCTATTTGCTCAGCATATGTGTGTGTGTTGATGTTGCAGATATAAGGGACTCTGAAGCTCGACCTGTGATGGTCTACATCCACGGAGGCTCCTATATGGAGGGCACTGGGAACATGATGGACGGCAGCGTGCTGGCCAGTTATGGGAACGTTGTCGTCGTCACGCTCAACTACAGAATTGGAATATTAGGTGATGACAGCGTCTCCGTGTGGTAACTTTTAATGGGGTTTCAAATGGGGTGTTTAGCCCCTGTTTAATCCAAGACAATAAACTGTGACAGTGGCCATTGCTTTCCACTTGTGTTGCTGTTATGAACCCATAAAAAGTGGCAGAGACATGAGAGGGAAATGTAAAACAGTATGCGAAAATATTGCCGACTGAGATTTTGGTATGGCATGATTTGCATGCAAATGTTGTCTTCAGAGGAAAGGCGATGCAAATACGCATCATGTCCTGTCCTTGTTGCACATGAGCTGTTTAAGACTGATTCTGATAACGCAATTTATCATCCTGTGGATTGATTTATCTAATCTGTACAAGATTATCAGCCTTTGACATTCTTGAAAGAAAAAAAATATTTAAATGGAGTATGGAGGGACGCAGCATTCACAAGGTCAAGAGATTTCCGTTTCCCTGTGTTTACTGTTTAACATTCAAAACATTACGTTGTTTAGATGAGACTAGACAAGGGAATAAGTAATAGGTTCAATTGTAAGAGCAACAGTGACCTCTGTGTGGTTTTATGAAATTCCTGTAAAGAAGCGCAAGTAAAAGATGTATTTATTCATGCACTTTGAATTTTATGAAGTCACTTTCGAGGAGAGTTTTCAGATTTGATGAGCAGAGCCCTGATCACTTCCTGAGCCGTGCCACTGTGTGGAGACTATTACCAGGAGCTGACTAAAGTAGTCAAGACATTGTGGGAGAGAGCAAAGGCATGTGTGCACCTGAGGGGAAACAGTGTCAGTTCATTCAGATGCCCTGCTGGGCTACAGCTTTAGATCAAAGCTGGGAGATATGTATATACTGTAGATCTCTGCTTCAGCACTGCCTGTCTGTGTACTTCAGGCTTCCTCAGTACTGGTGACCAGGCAGCAAAAGGAAACTATGGGCTCCTGGATCAGATTCAAGCTCTCCGTTGGATCAGTAAGAACATCGGTTACTTCGGAGGAGACCCGGGTCGCATCACAGTTTTCGGATCTGGAATTGGCGCTTCTTGTGTCAGTCTGCTCACTCTGTCCCACCACTCAGAGGGTAAGAATCAGCGTTTCACCATCTCAGTTGTCACTGACTTTGATTGACACAGATTTCTCAGTTGTAAGCCAAAGTTGTGAAAGTAATTAACGCCATAATTTAAAAGCAGTGTCAAAATCCATGAACTTGAGATGTAAGATTCCATTGTTTCTCAATCATGTTCATTTCTTATCTCAAAGATGTCACTCTTACTTTTGAACAATAGGTTTTTGTCATTTTGGACTTTTGTTCTTTGTTTCAAGTGCAGCTGTAAATGGTCTGTCAGGGAGATGAAGTGTTATGATATGGGAGCAGGGTAAAGGGGGTATTCGTTAAGTAAGTGATTGCTTTTGTTCCCCTCTACTCAGTCTAATCAGCCTAAAAGCTTTGCCTCTTAAAATGTGAAGCTCTTAAAGAAGCCCACTGGCATTAGAAAGTTTTCACCATCTCATCACGTTCCCCTGTGTCCCTCAGTTTTCACCATTCAAACAGACCAATGTTTCAGTCTTCCAGCTTCACATTTGTTTGTCCGCTTTTACGCACCTGTACTGTGTGGAGTGCAGGTGGGTAAAAGTGGGTAAAACCGTTTGTTGAGAAAATACAGAATTGCAGTCTTGAGTGAAGACACCGTTTACCAAAAACAAGGTTCATGTGAGGATGAAGCAGAACCAGGAAAGCAGACCAAATTCTTCAAACATTTTCTGTAAAAATTGATATATTCTTTTTTTCCCCACAGATGTATTGGCAGTGCTTTAGTTGACAATGGCACATTCTAGTCCAGCTTCCACAACAAATTGATGCTACCAACAGTTGTAATATTATTAAAATCAATAGGAATTAAATTAGCTGTACACAGTGTATACATCTCTCACAGGAACCTGAAAAGAAAAACGTACAACGTTACCTACTTGTCTTTTCAGTGGATATTGTGCTATTTGGTAAACACTTATCCAAAGCTCATTGCAAGTCAAAGATGCGTATTTCAATATGGGTGGCCCAAAAGGAACCTCTTATCTTCCCCTGGCCCTCCCATTGATGCTGGACAGAATCACAAGAAGGGAAGAAATTGTGCATTTTCATCAATGCCAGGGAGGCTGCGGCAACTGTCCTTTGTGAGGTTTGTATTTGATGCCCTCGCTTGGCTGCAGCGAATGCACAAAGACCTCCGGCTGTCTTTGAAGTAGACTAGCTAGCTGCTGCCCTAAAAAAATCTTAAATAAATGACAGCAAAGGAGGGAGAAAGTGACACTGTCCCCGCACTCTTTTTCCAGAGACTGCGATGCCTTAACCTCAGCAGAGTATTTTTTTGAGTTGATACATATCACTTGTCATTTTTAGGTGGTAGATACAAAATCCCTAGAGACAGAGGTGACGCACTGCATATAAACAATTCAACAGAGCAGCGTGTTTACTGTATCAACACTGAAGGATCAGGGTTACTGCATATTCAGCTCCCTGCAAAGACCCTCCACCGCACAGTTTGTATCAGCACTCTGTAATGTATGTAAGCTATGCTGCTTGTTAGACACACAGTATTAACAATTGTACAAATACAGTACATCTGTGAAGTACACCTCCTCTGAAACAATGCTGCAAATTGATCATTAATTTGACTTGTATTCACTGCTATCTGCATATGGTAATGACTCCACATGAAACAAATAAGGGGATCAACAGAGAATAGCAAGTATTTTTGCCCTTTTTTAGCATTATAATAACAACAGAATCGGCCAACATCCTATTACCAGTTCATTTCTTCCACCAGCTGCTTTACTTCGCAGCATCTCATCAGCAAGGCTCGATTCAACTATCTTTGCACTCCCAGTAATGCTTTATCTCTCTGGCTAGTATTCAAAATGCATCACATGTAGACTTGTTTGCTTTTGTCTACCGAAATTTTATGTGGAAACAAAGCACTGATTTAATTGTGAATAGCAATTGGTGTAGAGTGAATCATGTATTTGCTTGGGGCAGTTCACAATACTCTTCAGTTTTGTGCTGGAAAGTAGGAGTAATGAAAAGATTTGGTGGGAATAAGCACTGAACACTGCTCTCTTGGCTTCTGTTGTCCTCTGTGTCTTTTTGTCCTGAATTTTGTGTCCCAAGGTTTGTTCCACAGAGCCATCATCCAAAGTGGTTCAGCACTATCCAGCTGGGCTGTTAACTACCAACCGGTCAAGTACACTCGCATGCTGGCCGAGAGAGTTGGCTGCAACGTGCTGGACACCGTGGACATGGTCTCCTGCCTGCAGAAGAAGAGTGCAAAAGAGCTGGTGGAACAAGACATCCAGCCTGCCCGATACCGCGTGGCTTTCGGTCCTGTCATAGATGGAGACGTCATCCCGGATGATCCAGAGATCCTGATGGAGCAGGGCGAGTTCCTTAATTATGATATAATGCTGGGTGTCAATCAGGGAGAGGGACTGCGCTTCGTGGAGAACGTGATGGACCTGGAGGACGGCGTGTCTGGCAGTGACTTTGATTTTGCTGTGTCAGACTTTGTGGACAGTTTGTATGGCTACCCAGAAGGGAAGGACACACTGAGGGAGACAATTAAATTCATGTACACAGACTGGGCTGACAAGGACAACCCAGAGACCAGGAGGAAGACCCTGGTGGCTCTCTTCACTGACCACCAATGGGTGGAGCCCTCAGTGGTGACCGCTGACCTACATGCCCGCTACGGCTCGCCTACATACTTCTACGCCTTCTACCACCACTGCCAGAGCCTCATGAAGCCGGTGTGGTCAGACTCAGCACATGGAGATGAGGTGCCTTACGTGTTTGGCATCCCCATGGTGGGCCCAACTGACCTGTTCCCCTGCAACTTCTCCAGGAATGACATCATGCTCAGCGCTGTGGTTATGACTTATTGGACCAACTTCGCCAAGAGCGGGTGAGTAACAGCAAACAATCCAAAGTACAGGCTAACATGAATGTGGCTTATGTACATGTATGTAGCTGCATTAGACTCTCATCCAATATCCCATTTTACAGTATTTTCTTGTCCTGTGGTACAACATAGCTGATCTCACTTGTGCAGAACTTTACTTGTGTTGAGATGTTCAACCTCTAACTTGTGCCATATTTAACCTTCCTTTATCACCCGGATTAAAGGACTGCAGGATCCAGCCTTAAGTTACCTTATCTGCTTCGTTAGTTCCCTCGCACTTCAAAAGTGGTGCTTCAGTTTTTATCAAATAATATGAATTCCTTAACATCAAAAGTCTATAAATTAGCTTTATCATTAATGCACAGAAACTTCTTACTGTAAGTTAGGTCTGCCTCCCCTTTATTTGAATAGATGTGACCTCTCCATTCATGTAAAGAACAGTTTAATTTTGCACATTCATAAAAGGGATGCTTGACTATATGGTGACATTAAATGATGAAACTGTAGAATATATACCTCACATGCCACCTAATGAAAGCTGCGTCTTTTTAGAGCTAGTTTAGGCGTCTGAATAACCTCTCTTCAAGCACATAGCAAAGTTTCATCACTTTGGGCAGACTTCCTAAAGGTTTAATTCACATAAATGTTTATAGCACAGTTTAACAAAAAGGTTGTATTGAGGAGAAGATTTGAAGCAGCAGTTAAGATGTACTCCATAAACCTCTGCTAACTTAACTGCGAGGGGTGGCACAAATAACCAGTACCGAAAATTTAATTCTTTATTTAAATCTCGAGGAATCACTGAGGACATGCCCTCATTTTCAATGGTATCAAGAGTGCAATTACAACAGAATAAATAAACAGTCAGATAATTAACAAGAAACCAGACAACAACAGAACACAGTTAAAAACAGTTAGATTAAAGAGCAGAGTCATTTGTACTAATGGTTTTAAATTGACCTTTAGGTACAACTGTGCGAAGCTTTAATGTGTGCTGTAAAATGTTCCAAGTGTGTGCAGCACGAAAAGCAAGTAATGACTAGTGGACTAGTGTAATAAGGAAGTGATATATGATGGCAAGTTGCCATTAAGGGCTTTATAAATTAATAGAAACCAATGCCTGTCACATCATACTGTTAGAGATGCCCACCCAGCCTTTTCATACCAGATGCAATGATGAAATGTATATTCTGTAAATCCATGATTGCTTCTAATGTACAGTATTGATACACTGGTACCAGCTATCAGTGTCTTTATAGAAGGTACTGGATAGATCTGACTATTAAGCCTTCAGGTTGCTGTTAGACATTTGAACTGTGAAGCTCTCTTTCCTTCTGGCAGTTTAGCATTTACATAATTTCTACAGAGAGACAGAAAACATATTTATCCATGCATCTCTCTGTAGGTTTCCTTTAGGTAACTGTGATAGATGTGTTTTAGATTATCATTAGAAGCTGTGACAGTTGGATTCTGAATGCACAGCTGCATTGAGTCTCTGTGGACGATGACCCCAGCAGTAGGAGGAAGCACAGCACAGGTCACTGTAGGCTGCTCATTAAGTGTGTAGGAATGAGGGAATGCTGAGCCCTTGAGGAGAGATGGTGATATTGCATTGTGTTGACCTACTGTTGATGAAGTTGTTGCATTGCATTGGAAATGGAAACATTGCATTGACACTACCGGGCTGAGCAAAGTAGCTGAAATCATTATTAGGCTGCAATATGAATAAGGGTATTTTATCAATAACTGTGTGCATCGTCATTTGGCACAATGTAAGCAGCTGCAAATGGGCAACAGTGATATCGAATTTAGCTTTCATCCATCACATTTATTTCTGATGACTCGTGTTTTCTGTCTATGATGTGTCTGTAGGGATCCTAACAAGCCCGTGCCACAGGACACCAAGTTCATCCACACCAAGGCTAACCGCTTTGAGGAGGTGGCCTGGTCCAAGTACGACCCCTATGACCAGCTCTACCTGCACATTGGCCTGAAGCCTCGTATCCGCGATCACTACCGCGCCACCAAGGTGGCCTTCTGGAAACACCTGGTGCCCCATCTCTACAACCTCCATGATATGTTCCATTACTCCTCCACCACCACCAAGGTCACCCCGTTGGATCCCACCCAATCCAACGGTAAGAGATCCGGCAGCACCGGCCGGCCTCCTCTATCCACTGCCCACAATGATGGCGATGGGGGGAGGGAGATGGGTCCTCTGATCATGCCGAACCCGAGAGATTACTCCACAGAGCTCAGCGTCACCATTGCTGTAGGAGCGTCACTGCTGTTCCTCAACGTCCTGGCCTTCGCTGCTCTGTACTACCGCAAGGACAAGCGCAGTCGGCAGGACACGTCCCAGCAGCCCAGTCCCCAGTGTGACAGCAAGGGCAACAACGTGAGCCACACCACCACTGTCGACGAGACCCTGTCATCCCAGCAGAGGAACCAGTGCGAGGCCCTTCACAATCCTCTCCACGTCTCGCCCAGCTTGGACTACTCGCTCAGCCAGCGACGCTCCCCTGACGACATCCCTCTGATGACGCCCAACAACATCACCATGATCCCCAACTCCCTGATGGGCCTCTCCAACATGAGTCCATACAGCACCTTCCCTGCTGGTTACAGCTCCGCAGGCCTGCCCAGCACCCACTCCACCACACGGGTATAGCCTGGGAGGAGGCGAGAGGAGATGAGGGACCGTGACGTACGTAAAACATGGAAATGTAAAGCTGTATTTAGGGTGTGTAGGTAAAATAGGATTGAATATGTTCGTTCTGTCTTTTCCAAAGGTGTACAACCACCAACATCCTGCCTTTGCTCTCATGATAGGAAGTCTAACTGCAGAGTCATTTTATAATAATCATTTTCAAAGGCAGTCAAAAAGATAAAAGTGCATTTCATTTTCCACTTTGGCTTTTTTGGAACTTTACCTAGAAAGAACTTAGTATAATGTTTATACAGTTGGATTTGTATGGGAAGCTTTTTCTTACTATGTGATATCTATTTTGATCTCGTGGAACAAAGTGACATTCAACTCGTGGTGGACAGAGATGAGATCTGGGAAAAGCTGAAAAGCAGTATTATTGCTATTATTATTATTATTATGATTATAATTATCAAGCTATTTTATACATATTTCTCATGGTACATTGCTTATTATGAAAATGTATTTTTACTGTAATTACTTTAAAATGCCTTCTAACTCGCTCACATAAGAAGTTACTGTGGAATCATAACAGCAATGGATTGAAATCTTACTTGTCACACATGTGGTAAAAATTTATCCAAAATATTTCTATCTGGTAGTGCAAAATATAGCACCCGCATGTGTGTGTGGGTGTGCGTGTGTGGGTCTGATCGGCTGTGAGTGCGTGGGTGTGTGTACTGAGAAGTGCTCTACAAAACTGTAAATTAGCCATTGTTTGAAATTAACCATTCAGTTCTTCATATGTAGTATTGTGTAATCTATTGTAGTCTATTTGAGTATCCTTGCTATTTTTTGATTTCACGTGTCTATAATTTTGCTTAAAACATTGTAGGAATATAACTTCTGCTTCACTATAAAAATAGAATTGCTTAAAATGTGTTTTCCTACTCAAACCAACTCATGGTTCTTTTGGCTTGGCTTCTTTGTACAGAATAAACTTAGACCTGCATTATTATTTGTCGTTTGTTTATGAATACTGTAAGGTCTTCAGAAAGATAACTGTAATTACATTGTAATTGTATGTATACCAACTCAATTATTCACATCTTAAAAGGAGTTTCATGAAACTTACAGATTATTGCTCCTTCTCCATGTGGTTTGGACCCCATGCATACCAAGATATATCCAGGGGTCGCTCTTTGCTGAATGGACACGATGGACATCAAGCTTTGAGATTTGATTTCTTTGAACCTATCATAATGTTGTTTAATCTAAATGAGATGACTATTAAAAGACTTTTGGAACTAAAGATGAGTCTTGTCAAAAGTTGGGATTGATCGTACTTTGTATGGATAATGCAAACCTAAACCTTAACCTAGTTTTGGGGTTAAATTAGGCCCATTGTGTACCTCTCATGTGCGCTAATACATGAGAATTACACATCCCTTTGCAGTTCTGAAGCAGTACTACAGCATATGTGAAAAAAGCTGTGTCAAGCATTTTATGGCTCCTAAGGGAGCGGATGAAAAAAAATCTGGTAAATCAGCTTGATCTGAAGAATACAAGTCCTAAAATGAAGAAAATCTGGGGTTGTGGAGTTAGAAAGAGGTGAGCTTACCGGAGCTCTGTAGCCCTCCTCTGTTCTCCACTTGAGGCCAGAGGCTCGAGGCAACATTGTCCGCTACAGCACACCCAGATTTGTGACTGGACTGTAGCTGGTGAAGCGGCCTTGTGGCTTATTAAGACACTGGGTTTTGAGAAGGAAGAAGAATGCATGGAATAAAAAAAAGATGTCTGTGGCTCTGCTGTACTGATTTTGATATTTAACTGTCCATCATGAGTCAGACAATGTTATAGGAGTGCAATAATGAAGCAGTGGAGTACTCTTGTAGATGGAATGGGGTTTTGGGGGGAAGAAAGTGCAGTTTGGTCAGGTTTAGGTAAGGGTAAGGGTTAAAGATTATGTGACTTTTGAAAAAACTCTTTCTGCCATTGCTAAGCAGTAAAAAGAACCGTAGTTCGTGGTGTATTGAGAATGACTTGACCATGTAAACCTCTTTGAGTGTCTCTGCCGTACTTGCTCATCACACATAATTTTACGTTTAACTACATCCAGCAGCACCACAATCTTCTTTGTCCACCGCTCCATAATGTTCTTCTTGCACCTCTAACTCATGCAGCTTCACGGTTAATCTTTAAAAATGTTGGAACAGGGTGTCTGCTGGCAGTTTCCCTGGGCTTCAAACATGAACCCAGCAGAGGCTGAGATTATCATGAAAGACAATCAAACACGCAAGCAAATAAACACTCTGTTGGAGAGCGGCTCAGTCCTCCCTTTACTTCATCATGCAGTAAAACAAATAATTCAGGCACTCACCACAGGAGGTGATTGCCATTCAGTTCACTTCTGACTGAGCCTGACGTGATTTTGTCCTCCAAGTGCTTGTTTGTTTGTTTGATGCCTGTTTGTTCGTTTTGTCACAAGATAACATAATGCGCATTACCATAGCAGGGATAGGAGGTGGTGCAAATATTTTTACAGGGCCCCCTCGCCCCCTGTATAAACACATGCACACTACCGCTTTCGGTGCGTAAATATTGGCGGGTGTATCAATCACACAGCAAACAATTATAAAAAGGACTCAAAGATAGAGCACATATACTATACTGCATGCACAGTCACATACAGTGCACTGATATACAGCATAATGCACTCACCGTGTAGTCACTGCTGTCCACGGTGCTGATCATGAAATAAGACCCATTTTCCATCTGATTATGTAAAATATAAAATATATATGATACGTGCTTCCTATTGTCATTTGCAGCTGACTTGAGAGCTCGGAAAGCAATGTGTTAGTTCAAAGCCAGTTCATGCATTAACTAATGCCGTTAGGCAGCCGTATTAAGTGTTACCCAATAATTCATCGTCTGAGCTGCTCACATCCCTGATCTCCATCTGCATCAGCTTTTGTGGAACATAGTTTATTCATAAATGAACAAATTTGCTCTCTTCATGTCAAGTTCACAAGCCATTAAGACTTGCCGTCCTACCTAATCCCGTCCTTTGATTGTCAACATTGTTGCTAATTCACATCTCCCAAGTTAAGCTGACAACCATTCTCCACACTCGCAGACAGTGCAGAGGTTAATTAATGCCTCTTTTCTCTTTCTCTCCCTCTCTGGCATGGTTTTCTCAGAGATTTCGAAGGCATCATTTCTCTCCGCTCTTCATTTCAGCTTAACAAAACTGATGTCATTAATCCTGTCTACATATTAATGACTTGATCCGTTTTTGCTCTGCGTTTTTATGAGACAAAAGGCTACAACTCAAACCAAACATTTTATCAAGCTACAAGGCTGTTAATTCAGAAATCCGTCCTTCTAATGTCCTGAGTTTTGATTGTTATGTGGACAATTTTCTGGCCAATTTGGTAAAATGGCAGCTGCAGCTCCTTTAGCAAGCGATGGTACCTCACAAAGTGTAGTCTGTTGCAAGTCTAATGCAATATAATGTCATATAATGAAGTGATTATTAATGTCTTTGCATAACATTCAGTTATGTCTAGTTTGTCATGGGCATAAAATGGCAAACAAAAATAAGATGAGGGGCTTCTCCAAGAAAAAAAAGATAGCATGGTGTTTTCTACTGCTCCACACTGGCTCCTTTGTACTGAACACAGCTTTGACATCAACTGGGTCAAACATGAGGGAGGGAGGGATGGAGGGCAGCAGCTGGACCCGACCGTCAATGTCACCCTTGTTAGTCAACTTCATCCATGTCAGTCACTGGCGTTCCGATTTATTTCACTCTTTTGTCTGTGAGCACCTCTTATCTCGGTATGTTTGTGAAGGTACTGCTGTGAGGACCCTCAGATCTGTTCGCTGACACCTAGCATAAGTGTGTGTGCAGACAGGCAGCGCATGCATGTTGACGTTTGAAAGTTCATGAAATGCTCCCTCCAAACGCATGTGCACAGTAGATAACAACTCTGATGTGAAAACATATTAAAAAAAACCCTGCATAATTGTATTTCTTCATTTGCAAACTGCACATTTACCCAAAAAAATGTAATATGAATTCATTTGGACTGGCCAAAGAGCATAAACTGATATAATCTTTAGTCTTTGCATATGATATACTGTATAAAGTGTGCATGCAAACGTTCTCATTCTTCTACATTACCCACATATTTTAGTGTAATCAAAGAGAGGCATGAGTATTTGTCAGAACCACTAAAACACAGTAAATATCATCAAATACCAAGAAACAAACTCATATTAGAATTTGTGTGCCGCACTCAGCCCAGTCCTGAACCCATGGCTCTATAAATAATGACTGGCAGCTGAAATGGGACTTTGTGACTTTAAGATGTGACTCGGGGAGATGTGGTCTATCTATTGTTGATGAGACAAAAGCGCGAGTCAGATTCATATAGGAGTGGTGGGGAATAACTTCTCATATCCTCATATCACAGTCACAAAGCCATCCAGCAAAACTTCAATAACCCCCTCACTTCTTTCTGGACATGGGTGAGTGCACAGAATTTTTAATAACTCTTATCATCTATTATTGATGTGATTTGAAAATGTGGATTTCAATAACTTACTAATGTTGCTTTAGAAATATCCTCTCTGTCCTTAGACATAATGTTGTGCCGTCACTGTGAGCAGGATTTGCTGCTTTAATCCTGTGTTTTTATTTATCAAAAGTATTTTGATATCCACGTGTGGATTATTGATTCATCAATTACTCACCCTTTGCACTTTGTTGCTACCATATGATAGAGTTTAACATGCAATGATGATTACGGACAACGGGACAGAAAGCAGCATATGGACTCAGCCAGGATTACTTACTTTTCAGAACACAGAGAACTCCTCATTAGCAGGCTGGAATCCAAGTGGCTGGCGGTGTTGGGCAGTGACTCTTATCATGCCAAGGCCATGCCAGGTCACTCGTGTGAAAGAGGTCAGATACTCCCACATGTGTCACGGGGAGAATGTGAGAATTGTGAACTGTGGACCCAAAAACAACTTGTGCAAGCCATTTTTTCTCACTTCCAAACAGCATGGGTGCTAACTTTCACACCTTTTTTTCAACAGCTTTCCAGTCCTCATTGATTATCTGGCGTCTAGTGTAAATGCACTGATGCCTTTTGTGCCTAAGTGAAATGGAGTCTATGATGGCCTGTATCACTCTATCGCTGTAACCACTGCTGCAGCTGGGCACAGCTGAAGCGTGGGTGTCTGCAGACACTATCATTAATGGGACTCTAGCAGTCTTCCTGCTGTTACTATTTATACTTTAGTAGCAGTTTGTTTAACTCACTGCCTCTGTTTCTTCCAACTGCAATCCTCAAATTTGTGAAATTATCTGAATGTTTAATCACACAGAAACCGTTTAGGCAGTAAAGGATTCCACAACGTATAGTGACGAAACTCAAATTTTGAGCGGGGCTGTTGTTGTTGTTGTGAAGATATTCAAATTGCCTCTCTCGTTCATTATGCTTCTGCCCACTCTTTGAACACTTGAACCCAGCCCCCGCTGGCATTGACACTCAGTGCTATGGTACCAGTCTCAGCCAGCTGTGGATGGAGGATGGTCTGAGTAGTCACAGTGGTGTTGAGACCATCCTGGTGACCCCTCTGCCTCTACATACTACTGTGTGTGTGTGCTGTGGCACTATGGTCTTTGTTTGTTTGACATCGGTGCCCTTTGTTCCTCCCCGATCACGGCAAAGACAATGGATATTGTATCTGCAGCCACAAAGAGAAGCTCTTTCTTCAGGCCCCTGAAGCCAGGGTTTCACCACCATCTCTCACTCGCCTGGTGACGACTGTGACCGCTGGGGAAAGAGGGCAGGACCAGAGTTAGTAGAGGCTGAGCTGTGAGATGTTGGTAGAAGCAGAGGAGCATTGACATACGGATGAAATCAGCGCAGAGAGGCTTATTTTCCTGTAGCAATACCTTGTAGGCAGCACTGTGCATCAGCGGTTGGCACTGGGATCTTTCTTGTTGTGGAGTAAAGGATCAGAAGCAGCAAATGTTTCCGGTCAGGCAGCCTTGGCTTTGCAAAGCCTTAGGTGCTTTCCTCTATCCCATTTCTGCCAATGCATTTATTAACACTGTGGATATTTGCTACCTGCTTCAACAGCGCAGCTTACACTGGAAGAAGTGCATGAGATTGTTGTGAAGTCAGTGGCGACTGCTTTTGTTTGGACGCTTTATTGGGAACCGCTGCTTGAACTCTTGTTTGCCACTGCTGTCTAATTTTTTTTTTTTCTGTTGCTTTCTTGCCTGTTGGTGGGGTTTTGGTGTATGCACATGGATTTGCAGACAGAGCGAGGCCTTTTTCATAGCTCCCCAACAGGGTAAAAGAGTTCCCCACAGTGGCATAGATGTGTTGTGTGGTTATATGTGCGGTGTGTGCCGCCTGTGTGCTGATATATTATGCCCCCTCAGGTTGTTATGATTGCTGTATCCGGTGCATTGGGGCAGTGCCCTACCCATCCCTGGTGGCCACTTTGCTGTGCTATGCTGGCATGGCATTATTTTGTGGCTGCGGGCACGAAGCGTTGACCCAGACCGAAGTCCTGGTCGAGACTTACTTCGCCCGCAACGTTCAGGACTTTGCGGTCATGGCCTCCTTGTGAGTGACGTTTCATTAAATTCTCTGACTTGTTATTTTTGACCTCTCAAGAATTCGCTGATTTTGCTGTTTGACCTGACTTCCCCCTGTGACTATTCCAGTATCAAATACTTCCAGTACGTGATCTATGGCCTGGCATCATTTTTCTTCCTCTATGGTATCCTGCTGCTGGCTGAGGGTTTCTACACCACAAGCGCCGTCAAGCAGACCTTTGGTGAATTCAGGAGCACCCAATGTGGGCGCTGCCTGAGCCTGACGGTGAGAGCATGGGGGTATAGAGGGAGGGGTAATATGACGTCAGGTTAAGATGCTGAATGTTTGCTGTCGGTCCTGGGCTCAATGAAATGTTCTTTGTTTCTGTGATTTCTCCACAGAATCATGAATTATGGTTGATATCTGATTGAATGACAACACATTTATCACACCTAAGCTCCTACGCCGCATCTCTGTGACCTAACGTACTGCACCCTTCATTTCAACAGTTCATCATTGTGACGTACATCTTGGCCTTCATCTGGCTGGCAGTGTTTGCCTTCACTGCTATCCCAGTCTTCTTCCTGTTCAACATGGAGCAGACCTGCCACAACATCAACATCCTGGCTGAAACAACCCCCAGCATTAATCAGCACGGCTGGATTTGCATGGACGCCAGGCAGTATGGTGCGTTATAATGACTGACCGCATGTCCACCTGATGAGAATGTTAATGTGTGTGTGACAGCAATGAATTAATCATTGGGGACTGGATGCAAACCAGGCTCTTGCATTAGTTATGAATTGATGAAGATAACAATCCTTTATCTTAATTTCTTTACTGATATGCTGAATGCAAGCCGGAACTTCAATGCGTCATAACTCATCATGATTCAGCAATGGTCAGAGATACTTACGTCATGTCTTCATTTAAGGTCTGCTGCCTTGGAACGCGATGCCAGGCAAGGCTTGTGGAATGACCTTGGCATCTATTTGCAAAGCCAGCGAAGTGAGTAGATGAATCCAATATTCCACCTTACACAGTTTAGTATTTCATGTCAGCATCCTCACATTAAAATCAGTGTGCAGAAGGAATGTAAAATCTGTTCTAAATTATTTATGAATGGGTGTGAAAGTGAGCATTTCAATGTAATGGAATGACACGTACATACAAACAAGGGATTGGTTTAATCCCCTGAATGTATATTAAATTAACCTGTGTTCGATATGTCTTACAGTTCTACGTCACCTATGACTTGTACATAGCTGCATTTGCTGGTGCCGGGATCACTCTCTTAGCACTGGTGAGCTACTGCTTTGGCTGTTTGCATGATTTCATCCAAGCTTCTCACAGAACACTACCAGTTGAAACACATTTAAAGGACCACTTTTCCCAAAGTGCAAAATTATTTAGCTGTATTTAGTCATGCAGAGGTAGTTTTGGTTGTATCCAGTCAGGCAGATTTTGAGATATTTGCCTCTGAGATTATTGCTGCCAGCACAGTACAATGCAAGTGAATGGAATTTAGTTTGTGGTGCTTAAAGCATGGACAAATTCAGCAGCAGCATCTCTTTCCTGACTTCACAATGAACATTTTTCAGTGGAACTCCTTTCTACCAAAGAAGTTCGTAAGATAATGTGTTTTTGGTGTATTTTCATAATCTTCCCTTCTGTTCTTCCCACCTCATCCCAATGTCTTCCTCTGCAGTTTCTGTACATGATTGCCACCACCTACAACTATGCAGTCTTGCGATTTCTGGGCAGGAAAGGGATCCGCTAAGAGCAACACGTCCATCCCAGCCAACCCCATCCTCTGGCTATGAGATGGACAGTCAACACGTGCAACACTAGGTTTCTGTTCATCCCCTGAGAAACAGCAACTTCCAGACCTGGATCACCTGCTATAGTATTTCTTTAGACGTGTCCAATAACAGACAACTGTTTCTCAGCACCTTTTTGTATGAACAACAGACAGAGAGATGAAGATCACTCACACCCAGCAGCGAGCTCTGGTCTCCTCCTCAAATCCTCCTCCTTCAATGATTCTCTTAACTATGTTGTTCATTTTCCTCTCGCAAGTTGTATCTCTCATTTTGTTCTTTCTGTGAAGCTTCATCGGTGCTGATGCTGTTGTCAGATTGTGACGTATGACGTTCCATGAATAATTAAGAGCGATGACAGCTCGCCTCGCAAATCATAACTGCATGCCCTCCATTCAGTGTTTACTGATGCATACGTTGGTTCTGAATATGATTTTGCTGCTGTGTCATTATCACCATCTTGTGTATCAACATTGTGTAAACTAAAGCAAGTGAAGCTGAATGTACCAAAGTTCTCTGCAATGGTAAGGTGTATCCTCCCATCTCCCTTTGTGCTTTCACTTACAACGCATGCACTTTGCATTCATTTATAATGCATTTTTGCTTTGTTTAAATGCCACCATGTAAGGGGGGGCAAAGACCTGTATTCATTTTTTTTTTTTGGAGCTTTTCTTTGGCTACTGCTTAAAATAAGCTGCTTTTATTTTACTGAGGTGTTGATGCTTCAGTAACGCGCCTCCAGGTGACTGGAGTGTGCTTCTAACTAAGCCGGGTTGAGTTGTGTGTGCTCATTTGAAATTAAGGCTGATTAAAGCATTTGAATCTGAGGCAAGAACTTGTGATTTTATTTTAACCATGTATAATACATTGCAATAAAAATCTTTCATGTTGACTGTATTTCATTTAAACATCTTGGGCAATCACTACAATACATAATATGCCGCCAGACCTTTTCATTACAGAATTCTTAATCCTGGCAATCCCAACAGGGTATACTGTGTCTGTAGAAACTTTCAGAAATTGGTTCAAAAGACAGAATATAGATTTAAGGCACCAGTGTTGAGGCACTTATTTATATAGTCCAAACAACACATTAATCACAGTCTGCTTTGGGTCTTCTCTGATGACATATTTGTCCCAGTTAGGCTTCAGGTCTTCAGAGCTTTTGCAAAGCAGCAACCGCATAGGATCTCTTGGTCATGCAAAAAGATGGGGGTCAGAAAATCTCCCAGGGTCTTAGTACACACACCGCACTGCAAACACACACACAATATTCCCATTAAACAATGACAGGAGCATCTCATTCAATATATATCTACAGAAATACAGTGTGTTTTCTGACAGGTGAAGAAGAAAACACAACAAACCTTCAGACATTCGGGGTGGCAGTTAATCAGAGGTTCACTCAATTTGATCTTGACGCTTCCAAGTTTTATGTCACAGACTGAACAAACATCTCTAGACCTGCAGCAGAGAGAAAAGATAATCACACTTGTTCAGCTTTGTGTATGAACCATTCAAATTCTAAACGGTGTCTAATAGGTGAGACATTACCTGGTCTCAATGAGAGGTTGTGTGGATTTTACCTCCTCGCTGGGCTTTTGGAACTTTTCAGGGCTACAAAATAATTGTCATCAGCACAGAATAATTTTATTGCACAAGTGAAAATATGTAAATATCATTAAAAACAGTAAATGTGAGGTGGGCCTACTCACATGTTGATATGAACAGACTGTTGGTTCAGTTTCGTCTCCTCAGCAACAACTTCACAATCTGAGGCTGTTACAGGTTCAAGCGCATCCTCGATGCACAACTCCGCCACGCGGCCTGCCGGGTCCTCAGGTGTTGCCTCAACACTTTGCTCGACAACAGTGTTATCAGCAGGCTGGACTTCACACTCAACTTCCTCTGCAGCTCTGATCTGTAAAACTGGCTCGGCAACAGCAGCAGAATCCACTTTACACTCGCCAGACTTGACTGCAGTTTCAGCAGCAGGCTGAGTAGGCGATTCGGATACACTACCTCCCACTGAGTCAGGAACTGCTTCCACACTGTGCTGAAGAGCAGCCTCTTCTGCTGCTGCATCAGTCACAGCAGGGCTCTCAGGTGATGATGACGCCACATTAACCTCAGCTACAGCTTCAATAATGTCTTCTGCAGCCTGTGCTGGAGGACATTTCTCACAGCTCTTCTCTCCAGGTTCGACAGTAGATTGTACTCCAGCATCTTCCAAATTTGCTGCATTTGCTGCCTCTGTTTTGGTTGAAGGTTCCTCTTGAGGTCTCAGTTTGACTTCTGGAGAATCTTTCTCACAAATCCCCTGTGTAGCAGCGTCAGCAGCAGGTTGAGTGGACGATTTACATACAGATGCTGCCACTAAGTCAGGTAATGCTTCCACACTGTGTTGAGGTCTCAGTTTGACTTCAACTGCAGCAGGGACTTCAGCACTGTCTTTACTCTCCTGTGTGCCAGCCGCAGCAGAGGTGTCTGCCACTGGACCTTCCACATGGGCATCTGCAAAGACCTTGACCTCATTGTTTTCTACGTTTGACTGGTCAGCTGCTGTGTCAGCATATTCTCCCTTGTTTTCTGCTGCTGTGTTGGCAGCTGGCTGCTCAGATGTCTCCACAGGAGCCACTGCCTCTGGGTTTTCCTTCAGTGAGGAAACTGGTTGTGCCTCGCCATTTTGGATAGGTTCTTCAACATCAACATTTGCAGAGACCTCAGCTGCCCCCTCACTGGGTTCTATGCTTGACTGGTCAAGTGTTGTAGCAGCACATTCATCCTTGTTTTCTGCAGTTGTGGTGACAACAGATTTTTCAGGTTGTGCCTCTCCAAGTTGAGTAAGTTCTTCTGTGGGCGCCTGGGGCCTATAACAAAGAAAGCTGCTTATTCCCAAGAGCCAACTATGCAAAAAAAAAAACAAAAACCAAAAAAAACAGTTCTCGCAGTTACAGTCAATAGAGAGATGTTCTCATATACTAATTTTGTATCGTCTGTGGTCTCTACTGTTGACCCCTCAGGCTCAGCATTTTTTTTGAGGAGGAATAACTAGCTGAATATATATATATATATATATATGTGTGTGTGTGTGTATGTGTGTGTGTATGTATGTATGTATGCATGTATGTATGTATGTATGTATGTATGTACACACACACACACACACACACACACACACACACACACTCACTAACATTCAGTATTTGGTTTAAATGTTGAACCTTAACTGAGATTAATAATGCAAACACTGGAACAAGTAGATTTGCAGCTGGGCAGTGAGTTGTTGCTCATAGTTTGCACTTTTCATTTTTAATTAAAATTCAGCACATACATACCCAGATGGAATTAACTGAGTGTTTTGGAGAGAAGGGCTCATTGGAGAATCTGCTGATCTACAGGGTAAGAATACAAAACACACCTTGAAAAGAACCTTGGCATGTGTAACCTTAGAGCAGACTACAAAGCAGTGAAATATTGCATTTATAATTAATAATGATTTGCTCTCAAATAGGTAAAGATTTTGTCAGCTTTAACTACTGTAGCTCCAAATCTCCATCAATGCTAAAAAGTCATTTTTTTCTTGCAAGGGATAATGTAAATGCACAGTATTAAAACAGGTAACTTGTGAAACATATTTTCTTGCTGAATATCATGTAAGAGTAAAAGCTTGTCAGCAAGGGATGATGATGAGATGTAAGGACTTATGGGAGTTACAGAATATGACTCAGTTTCTTCTTTCATAAAAGTAAGAGGCTCATCTACAACCTACACAAAAAATGTTCTGACCTGCTTTGGAGGATGAGCACAATAAATTACACATATACCAGCATATGAGCTGAGTGGTGAAAAAATAGGACCAGCTACATTGATTTATGAAGCAAACCTGGCAAATAGAGCCTTAAATGTCAACATAATGTTTATTAACAATGTAAATATCACCAAACACATTGCATCAAAGTGAGGGGATGGAGCTGTTTTCTTGAACAAGTAATCCGGTTGCATGCATGAGTCGATTTAGTCTTATTACCATTACTGGTAATAGATAAGAGAGAGCTCACAAAATTGGATGCAAGTCAGTTATGCCTATAGTAGCAAAACACCTTGATAATGATGTAACTTTGATAGATACTTACTAATCTACTATCTACTATCTAACTTAGATAGATTGTAAGGTCCTGGTGCACCTGTACACGCTGAAAGTAAAGCATGGGAACCTTTTCATTCATAATTAAATAACTAGAGCTAGAGGTGACTCATATCACATGTTGTAATCAAGTATGACAATAGATAAAAAAAAACAAAAAACGTTTTAATCGATTATGGAAAGGAAAAATGCTTTGAGATCAAATCCCCTACACCCATGTCTAATTAGGTCAGGTCTTGTAACATAACATTTACCAACAACAATATTGGAGTGATATAAAATCCTATTATACATTTTATAGCTATAGTTTCAAGTCATTTGAGCATTATGATGCAACTTATTTATTTTAGATGTATAACTCTAAATATCTAAATAAATAATTATATATTCGAATGCTTAAATAAATAAATGAATAAATACATAATAAAATGCTCAAATTAATGAATAAATAACTATGTAATTTATGCGTAATTGTGGCCACAAATAAATAAAATATATGTTCTTGCGTGCCTCACAGCAAGAAGGTTGCCAGTTCGATCCCCGGGTCAGGCGGGGCCTTTCTGTGTGAAGCTTGCATGTTCTTCCCGTGCATGCGTGGGTTCTCTCCGGGTACTCCGGCTTCCTCCCACAGACCAAAAACATGCTCATTAGGTTAACTGATGACTCTAAATTGTCCGTAGATGTGAGTGTGAGTGTGAATGTTTGTTTGTCCTTGAATGTGGCCCTGCAATCGGCTGGCGACCGGTTCAGGGTGTACCCCGCCTCTCGCCCATTGTAGCTGGGATAGGCTCCAGCCCCCCGCAACCCCGAAAGGGATAGGCAGTATAGATAATGGATGGATGGATATATTTTTTACATCTACAAATTTATATATTTACTTATTCATTTGTATATATATTTTTCTGATTCACTTATTGACACATTTATCATTTTATTTGTTTATTTATACCTTCATTTTTCCATCAATGTGTAATTTAAGAAATCTGTCAACTTCAACCATCTTGAATCTACTGCTTTTGCCTAGATGAAGATGGCGGCACTCGGTGATACTGTTACTAATAAAATGTTGAGCTTCCCTAGTAGTTACGTGCCCCCCCCCCCCCCCCCCCCCCCAAAAAAAAGAAAAGAAAAGAATGAAAATAGTAGTTACGTTGGCTGTAGTTAAATGATGGAGGCGAAAGCCAATGTCTATCCTTTTTTTCTTATTTATTTATGGTGACAGTTAAGCATTTGGGTATATACTTACTTATTTATTCATTTATTTAAGCATAATTGTTGAACTACTTATGTATTTAGTTTCGGCCTTTAAACCCCTCTATACATATAGTATGTCCTTACAGTTGGACACTTATTTTTGTAACGGGAACATCAAGGCTTTTATTTTGAAGGCGCCGTCACCTCGCTCTTTGTTCCGCTGTTTTCTCAGTAGCTTGTGGTGTAGCAGTGTCATGCTAGTAGGTAAGGAAATATGTGGTAATGACAAAATGCTAGCGCGTAATATCAGTTTACTGCTACCGACAGACATGTAGCAGCGACTGTAGAGTAAATACTGACGCTTGGTTTGTGTTTAAGCGACAAATTTTGCCTCAAAAGCACAAGACATTAACTGTAACGTTAGTTTTCAAACAGTAACGGGACTAGGCGTCACAACCAACACAGGAGGAGTTGTCTGTCCCCCACTAAAAAGCAGTACGACGGCACCCCAAGACCAGTGAGTCCGTGGGCGTTTGAACTGGTTTCCCTGCGCACAAGGAGAGCTTTGACTGGGACAGAAGGTACAAGTACAATGTCATTTTAGTACGTAAATGAATGGGCGCCGCTGTCAGTAACCTAAACTTCTTCCTATTGGAGCTCATACCTTCAAGCTCATGGTCTGTTATTACGCTGCTTAAAATTGTCAACAGTCAGAAAATACCATTTGAGGAGCAAAAAGATGTCGATCTTGTTCAAGACTTGAAACTCTTATTATATTTATGAAAACAGACAACGTACGAGTAAACCTGGACCAGAGTAAGAGGGAAGTTTGAAGAAAGTGTGAAAAAGGTCAGATGTGATTTGAGGAAAGAAACGGTGAAATCTAATTGTTTTAAAGTTGATATCAAATTCAGGTTTGATTTGTCTGCATTGCAGGTGTGTTACATCCAGACAAATGCAAGTGTGACAGAGATCTGGTTTAATTTGTCCAAATATGACCATTTTTCTTTCCACAGCCAGTTTCTGGTTTCTGGATGGACAAATAATAGCTCAATGACACCTTTTCTGTCATCATAATCATAATAATTTTCTGCTATATGAACAGTAGTTAATTGTATGTTGGTTTTCACAGCATGGATTCATCTGAGAAACATCGACCCTCTAGTTTCATTTTAACTCCTCTTTATTTTGTGAATCAGAGCCTGACTTCAGCCTTGTGCATCCATCTATGCTGTGAATGTGAGTGTTGGATCTGTTGCTCCAGTTTCTGAGCATTGCACTTGTAAGCAACAACAGAGAGGACAGCCACCTTGGCTTGGCTCGGAATAAGGAAGTGATGTAATGCCCCTTACGACTCAGGAAAAAGACCAGACCACCATGTGCTGTATGTGGTTCATTGCTGGCGAGGCAAAAGTGTGGACAAAGGAGGATGGAAAGCACTGGGGGTGTTTAGTCTGTCTGTGTTTCATCATATTTGCCTCCGTTTAATTATTCATGCCTGCATTTCCTGTGCCATCCTAGAAAACATGCCATCAAGAAATCATCTTGACAAAATTGGGAGGAAGAAGAAGAAGAAATGGACCGAGGAGGCCATGGAGCATGCACTGATCGAGGTGAAGTCTGGGAGGTGTACTGTGAGACAGGCTGCCAAGGAGTTTGGAGTCCCTAAATCTTCACTGGGGGACAGAGTCAGTGGCCGTGTGGCACCAGGGAGTCGAAGCGGGCCAGCTCAACTTATAACATCTGCCGACGAGGACCTGTTGGTGGAGTTCTCTTTATACATTTCCAAGCATGGATTCCCACTGACCAAGCAACAGCTGGTGTCCTTTGCTTCTTCCATTTATAAGCGGCAGCATCGGAGGGTGGCATTTTCTAAACTAGGCCAGACCTGGTGGCTCAATTTTAGAAAACGTCAAGAAAAGAATATTAACATTCAGCCAGCAGACAATGTTGTCCGTGGGAGGACGGTGTGTGTGAGGAAGGAAGCAGTGGATCAGTTTTTTCATTTACTCAGCACTGTCATGGATGCTCATGGGCTTAGAGACAAGCCTCACCAAATCTTTAACTGCAATGAGACGGGCTTTCAGCTGGGCAGGAAGCGGGTGATCCTCCCCAAATCTGCCAGTCTGGGCTATAAGCCAGCGCCAGGCCTGAGAGACCACATCTCCGTCCTGGCTTGCTTTAGCGCAGCTGGAGAGGACATTCCCCCGTTTATTATCTACTCAAAGGCCTATCCAGGGGGAGTATGTTACAAGACACAAGGGCCTCCAAATGCCCTCTACGGATGGTCCGACTCGGGTTGTATCAACTCTGACCTTTTCAAGAAATGGTTCCTCAAACACTTCCTCCCGCACGCACCCAAGGAGCGTCCACTGCTGCTCATTTTCGATGGCCACAAGTCCCCTGTGAACCTTGAGGTGGTGGAAGCGGCTCGCAAGGAGGACGTCGTCCTTCTCTGCCTTCCACCTCACAGCTCTCATGTGCTGCAGCCACTGGACGCGGGGCTCTTTGTCCTCCTGAAGCAGCGTTTCACGGCACTTTTAGGTGACGGTTGTGCCACTGATACTCACTTTGAAGTCAGCAAGAAGGAGTTCTCAGGTGTATTTAAAGGGACGTATCAGGTAGTGAAGGAGGAGGAGGGTGTCAGGACTGTGAAGGAAGGCTTTAGGAAATGTGGTATGTACCCCCTGAACCACTTTGCCATCACCGAGGGTCATTTAATGCCATCGCACGGCATGGGCCCAGCAGCTGGACCCTCTTTGTCTACATCAGCACAAGAGGTGCAGACTGTGGGAGACCTCACAGCCGCTGGAACCTCCTCCTAACTCATTGCAACACAGTCAGCCATCGGTACCTTTGAGGAAAGAGGTCGACTGCATAGCTTGACAAAACCTGAACGAACACTCCCACTCGAGTATGATGCACCACCTCCCCCAGCCCCCCAGCAGAGACCTCTGTTTGTCAGCTCCCCTGACGAAAGGAGCTGTTGATGTTTAACACTTCAACATTGTGATTTAGTCGAGTGAAAATGCTTGAATGCTGCACAGCAGTTCCCAATCTGGGGAGGTTTGAAAAAGAAAAATGTATGCAGTGTTTGTATTTTCTGTATTCTCTAAGATTTCTCTATTTATTGCATTTTCCACTTGAAATACCAGATACGCTCACCACCTCAGGCCTCTAGAAATGTTTCAAATGAAACAGGCTCAGGCAGGAAAAACACTCTTTGGCTGAACTGCTCACAAATCATGTCCACATTAAGGCTGTGGCCTGTGAGGAGTGGTCAGAAGTAGAAGTTCTTCATTTCAGAGTATCACAAGCCAAAAAGATTGAGGACTACTGCTGTAACTTAATCTCTGTCAATTTGTCTCGTGTGTGATTGATGGCCGAAGTCGTGCTTGGTTTGTATTTTAGTTGACCCTTGACAGCAAGCAGTAGGCTTTTTTTCTCATTCTGTCCTGGATGCATCAAACAAGCTGTTTCCTAGTTTAACGTGTATTCATTCAGCTAACATATGAACAGATTTACCTCATTGCTCTCAACATGCTCACAAAGCTAAAAAGCCAGGTTTATTACATTATGAAGATGTAGTTTGATGTTGCGGTCTGGCAAGATTTAATACGGTCCAGTATCCACGCCGAAGATTTTCAAAAGAAGATCTTCCCATCAAAGTTGTTAGTAAGTGATTTCTCCTTTTTGGTGTTCAAGCCTACTGTGACACACCCAGAGAGAACAGAGGGGTAAACAACGTTTTTCTTTTATATCGATAGAGGGAGATGATAACATGTCTTTGAGACGGCTAATTCAGCTCTGAGTCTGTTATTCCTTTGTTGAGTATTCTGAATGTATTTGGTCTTTTCTCATTCACACTGAAGAGTGAACCCTACAGGATGATCTCAGGGGGAAAAAACAGAATAAATGTATTTTTGAATGTTTTTTTGGAGCAGAAAAGTGTCCATAAGCTTCATAATTTGAAAGGTATGTGTGTGTGTTTTGTGCGTTTGTGTGTGCATGCCTCTCGTGTGTGTGTCTAAGTCAGGTGATGTAATGTCAATGCAATAGGTACAACTGGCAGCAGAACACAGGCAGGGAGCACTACTGCATGTATTAATCATAATTACTGTGTAAATAGTTCATGAGTTTACATCTTTAGAGTCTATTTAAACATAAAGTACATAACAGAATCAGGCTTTATTTCTAATTACTGAATACCATTTTACAGTAAATGAGTGTGACTTTATGCTCGGCCAAACAATGAGATTACTGTTCAACACACATCACTAAACACTGAAGGCTGATAAAATATTTGTTCAGCTCAAATTGGGCATTCATATTTTTCTAATGTTCATTAGAAAGCTGAAAGGATTCGTTTGGTATTTAAGGGCAAATGGTGTTAAAGGAGTTGTACCCTGAGGGGAAACCACTCCAGCAAGCATTGTTTTCAGATTAACGCTTCATCAGCCAGCTACAACACAGGTCTGCCTGCAGTGAGCTGCAGGTCTTTGTGGATGCAGCAGAGCTGCCCAGGGCTAGCTTCATCTTTATGTATGTTAATATCACACATGGTGATTTGTGCCTAAAGCCTTTTTTTATTATTATTCACATAACAGAGCCAAAGGAGAATTTTAGTTTGACTTGCAGAGCTGCCACCACATTGTTCCTCCTATTAAAACACAGTAAACACTGGACACTGACTGGGTCTAATGTGGATATAATGTGGTTTAAATGTGGTTGTTCTTTACATTTTTCAGTCCGATGTTAATTAAATCCATAAAAGCGACAAATTCGGAGATCATCCGCTTCAGTCACAGCTGTTAAGAGCACATTCACCGTATATGACTTCATCAGATGTCAATCACTATGAAGCAGCTATGTTGAGAATTAGTCACAGGTTCGAAGCATCTGAGTCAGGCAAAATGGCGACATCTGCTGGCCAAAGCCTTGGCACTGCATTTGAGTGGATGAATCTAAGACTGACGTTTTTTTCCTGTCACTATTATTATTGTGTTCAGTAGAGCTTGTATGATATGTTTGCGGTTCTGTTTTTACAGTAGCAACACCTCTACTACAGTGCTTTTAAAACGATTTCAGATAGGCATTTATGTTTTCATCTTCCATAAATATAGTGTGAAACTCACTCAAATTTCTTGACTGTGGACAGGACATATGAGTTCTGTCTGGCTGGGGCAGGTCTCGTCTCCACATCCTGGTCCGTCCTGCGAGACGTAAGAAGTCATTTCAGCAAATTTCAGCATGTTTGTTTCGACATCTCTCAACAAGTCAGTGCTTCTGATGAAGGCCAATTAGAAACAGGAAGAAGAACCTGAAAATAGAGTAACAATGCTGTGCTACACCACAGCTCATCAGTGAAATGCAGGAGCGCAGGATGGCATTAGAATCATTAGCATTAGAATGTGATGAACTGAGCTGCTTTAAAGTCACACTTCATTTTTCGGGCTGCATCTTAATTGCTGGGAATACCTTGCGTCGTCTTTGTCATCCTGACTTGCTCTCTGCATCCAGCTGAGATCATTCTTCAGTGATGTCCTCACCTTGATGCTTTGAAACACCTGGTTTCTGTCAACATCTACAACACACACACACAACTTTTTGTCACTTCTGGGTACCAAGCATACCGCTAAAAGGATGAAATATTGGATTCAAGTGTGACTTACCTTTTGACATGATGCTGGTTTTGTTTCAGATCTTCAACCTGATGAGATTCAAGATGAAAAAGTTAAAGTATATTCCTGTTTTGTTTTTTTTATCTTCCAATAATTAAAGCAATAATCTGGTGTATAGAGCTGCGATCTGCTGCCTGTCTTCTGTTTGTCTCTCTCTCACCAGTGACTTCACACCTGTTTAATAGCCAAGCGTCTCCTCACAACCTGTAATACTGCATTCTGCACCGAATCAACTCAACCAGAATGTAAAAGTGACATGTAAGTATTTATTATTTGTTCCTTCTGGGCAGCTGTGTTCTTTTGGAGCGTAGATCAACATTGAAATTAAATGTTGAGGTGACATTTTTTTGTGTCAATGTCAATACTCACCACATCTAATGTTAAAACGTTATTCTGACAGAAATGTATGATAATGTTGTTCCACATCGACTCTAAAGTCACTATCCACTGATCTGCTCAGAACAGTAACCCACATTGTGTTTACAGTGTCCTTTCACACATCTTGTCTGTATTCTCTTTGAGCTCCTGTTAACATTTTGACCTGCACTCAGTGTTTTAATCTCCGATGATGAGTCTCACTAGAGATGTGCCAGCACCAATTAACCAGGTCAAATTCATTATGCACAGAAAATGAAAGCAATTCTGACTTTGTAATGGCCCTGCACAGTCAGCGGTCATGAAATCAGATCTAGTATAAAGCGCATCCCCGCACTATGTTGTGTTCTCACCTGTTCTGGTCAGCCGCGTCAGCTCTGTCAGAGCAGAGTGGTGTCAAGCCTCGTCTGAGTCTCTGTGTCTAGCAGACAGGCAGGTAGAGGCACTTCAGCCTGAGCCCCCACCCCTGTGTCATTTCCAAGTCCTCCCCCCGTTCGCCTGGAGTGTCGCCACTGGATGCTGCCATGCAGGTCGATTGAGTGGGTGGGTGAGTGGGTTGCTTTTCATGATAATCACGGAGTGGGCAGACAGGTGCCACTGTTTGAGTTGGTAATTTTGTGTTTCTACAAGTATGACATGTTACACTCCAGAGTTGTTTTCCAGCCAGATTTTCACAACCACTCTTTGCTGAGAACCAAATGAAAAATCTGGCTTTTTCATGCCTTATTTTTCCTGCTTTTCTAATCTAAAAATGACCCCATTTTCAACAACCCGACAATTTAGCACTTAGTGGTGCTTTTCCCCTGCTGATCTTAGCCTTGTACAACATACTAACCACAGGGTAAGTGTGGACACAGTGTGACATCCTGCAGGTCATTTGCTGATGGTATTTTATAAGAAACATATGAGTGTTGGTTCACTTTAAGCTCTGAGGAATCTACTCTACATTTCAATATCATTTACATCTAAATGCATCCAAGTGGAGTTTTCATGTCCTCCAGTGAAACTCAAGCACAGAACAAACAAACTTAACCTCAGTCTTTTATGTTTGGTAATTTTAGCGAGTCATTTTGCATTTTACTAAACTCAAGTGTTTGGTGTGTGGATTATGCAGAGTGGGACACTTATTACTGATTTTTAAATTACATTTTAATACCTTGAGCACCACATTCCAGTCACCTCTGCTGTATCACAAGATCACATCAAGATCACAGTTACTCTGTCAGTAGCTGGTGTATTAGCAGAAGGTCGTCATCGCTTCTCTGGGGTTTTGTCTCCTGAGGCACCATGTGTACTTGACAACGTAAAACAACTCCTTTTAAACACATAAAATTTGGACATTGTCTGGAATCCAGCGGAACCTCCTCCATTGGTTTTCCTCTTTGAACCTCAGCAAACCTCTTCAGTAAAAATTCTTTGTATTCCTTCAGCATGGCATCAAAACAACATGGAGGCTGTCAAAGTGATGTGATGCATACAGCACTGACAAAATGAACAAGATAGTGTTTTCATGCATAATTCTTCCTGCTTTTCTAATCTAAAAATTACCCCATTTACAACAGACCAACAATTTAGCACTTAGTGGTGCTTTTTCCCTGCTGATTTTGGCCTCGTACAACATACTAACCACACGGTAAGTGTGGACACAATGTGACAACCTGCAGGTCATTTGCTGATGGTATTTCATAAGAAACATATGAGTGTTGGTTCACTTTAAGCTCTGAAGAAAAACATGCTTTTCCAGTCAGGAAGATGACTTGAATCAAGAGAGACCTGATCTTAAACTAGCTGGACTTTAATCTACATTTCAATATCGTTTACATCTAAATGCATCCAAGTGTGTGGAGTGTTCATGTCCTTCAGTGAAACTCAAGCACAGACACCGACAAACTTAACCTCAGTCTTTTATGTTTGGTAATTTTAGCGACTCATTTTGCATTTTACTAAACTCAAGTGTTTGGTGTGTGGGACACTTATTACTGATTTTTAAATTACATTTTAATACCATAAGTATCACAGTCCAGTCTCCTCTGCTGTATTACAAAATCACATCAAGATCACAGTTACTCTGTCAGTAGCTGGTGTATTAGCAGAAGATTGTCATCACTTCTCTGGGGTTTTGTCTCCTGAGGCACCATTTGTACTTGACAACGTAAAGCAACTCCTTTCAAACACATAAAATTGGAATGCTGTGAGGAATCCAGCAGAACCTCCTGCATTGGTTTTCCTCTTTGAACCTCAGCAAACGTCTTCAGTAAAAATTAGTAATATTCCTTCAGTATGGCATGTAGCATAGTGTGTGTGTGTGTGTGTGTGTGTGTGTGTGTGTGTGTGTGTGTGTGTGTGTGTGTGTGTGTGTGTGTGTGTGTGTGTGCGCGTGTGTGTGTGTGTGGGTGGGTTCTGTGTTTCACCTGGCTGCAAGACAAATTTGCCCTTGGGGCCAACAACTTTAAGGTGAGAGTTGCTGACAGCTTTACAGCTGTGTATTCATGTGGACAATTTGGTTTGGCTGTGTGCCCTTGTGTACCACTTCTGCATCTGGATTGCATAGCGTGCACATGTAGAAATGAAACACAATATAACCTTCAACACCTGAAAATTAGGCTAACAACACAAAAGCCAAATCATGATTGTTGACTTCAGTGCATCCAAATGAATAAATATTTCTATGATCAAAAACCCAGCTTTACACTAACTGTGTGTTATGATGAAAGGGAACCAACAGGACATATAGGTAGTTAAGTACCTCCTTAAATTGTAATCTATTTTGAGTTGGTTGTGATAACATTAAAGACAGGTTTTCTGATGATATCTGTATCTTCCTCCTTGCAATGCTGCACATTCTTATGAAGACACTTAATTTGTTCTCACTAGTAAGAAGAGTACCTCATAAAAAAATGCAAAGTGTACAATATTTATTTAGTAAGACTTCTATTTCCTGATCGCGAGAACGCATTTTTTAGTATTAATTAGACAAATACGAATGAATAAATTCCATTCGTGGATAAATTTAGAATTGTCCCTCGTGTCCGCGTGTCTTTGAATGCATCTTTGTGACGCGTAGGTTTCAGGAAGTGAGGTCACATTCTGTATCTGGTCTTTTTTGTCGTGGGGAAGCAGCCTCGTAAGTGTTGTTGCTCTATAATTAATTTCTTCAATGCCCATAATTTGTGTTTTAGTTTCATCTCAACAACCAGAACTTTCGGATTAATTCGTGTTTGACGGCACTCAGTCGGCCGGTGAGGCAGTATAACGTTTTATCTCAACAGCGTTGTTTGCCGAGGTTAGCGTGCTAGCAACTTGTTAGCTGTTGTGGCTAGCTGGCTAGCTTGTGTTTCGCACTTTGTCATTAACTAGAAAACAACTTATTTACCTAATAATAGACATAGTATGTCTCACAAAGGCATGATAACAATAACCTGCGTGTTACATATTTTAATTTGACCAGCCAAAACCCACATTTACGCATTTATTTGTTGCTTGCCGTCGCTTGTTGCTGAATGTTCTTCTATCATTTAATGCTCTACGAATGAACCGCTGATGAATTTTAATTCATGCCTCAGTTGGGAATTTGGTGATGTCTCAGCAGTTGTGTGTTCTCCTTCCATTTTGCCACAGCGGAGCCATCAAAGATGACTACAGCTGCAAGACCAACGTTTGAGCCGGCAAGAGGAGGGAGGGGTAAAGGAGAAGGTGATTTGAGTGCCCTTTCCAAGCAGTACTCCAGTCGAGACCTTCCAGGTCACACCAAGATCAAGTACAGGTCAGCAGATTTGAGCTTTGGGTTGAAAGCAGTGTGTCAGTGAGTTCACTGCTAGCTGTTGAGCCAGCCAGTATCGTACTTTCTGAACTGTTCCTACTATGTGCTTACTCTCCAAATCTTCTTCCCATCCTCAGGCAACCCACCCAGGATGCCCCCGAGGAGGTGCGTGCCCGTGACTTCCGCAGGGAGCTGGAGGAGAGGGAGCGTGTGGCGGCACGTGAAAAGACCAGAGAGAGGGGGCCAAGAGGTTGGTCTTTCTGCAGGACGTGATGTTTATTAAAAATGTCTTTTAGTCTATATTTTTGACCACGTCCCTTATTTTATCTCAAGTTTATACCCATGAAAACATTTCCTTCAAATAATGTATCAGCCCTAATTTTCCAGAGCACACCACATCATCATCGTCTTCATCATCATCTTCAAAGAGGCCCAGACTGGATCAGATCCCAGCAGCCAACCTGGATGCTGATGACCCTCTCACTGATGTAAGTGCTTGCACTGCCAGACTTAGTTCACACTTGATCAGCACTCAATGAGCTCCCTCATCAATGCCGCTTGGTTGTTTATAGGATGATGAGGATGAGGACTCTGAGGAGGACAGTGATGACGATGACACTGCAGCTCTTCTAGCTGAACTGGAGAAGATCAAGAAGGAGCGGGCTGAAGAGCAAGAACGCAAAGTAAAGTATCGTTTCACACTGATGTGGCTGTGCCTGCTGACAAGAAACAGGCTGACAGCACAATGAGAAAATGTAGACATGAGTTACCTTTGAGAGAGCACAAATGTTGTGTCTGTGTTGAGTGAAATTTGTTGCTTTTCCCATCTTAGGAGCGGGAGCAAAAGGCAGAAGAGGAGAGGATTCGCATGGAGAATATTTTGAGTGGCAATCCATTGATTAATTTGGCAGGACAACAACAACAACAACAGCAACAACAACAGATGAACCAGAGTCAGAATACATTCAGGGTCAAGAGAAGGTAACTCACAAACACAAACATGTTTATGCACAACATTGTGTTGTATTTAAAGAAAAGAGTTCTGTTCACTTTCCGCAAATCTTCAGCACTTTTGTTAATATGTTTCCAGGTGGGACGATGATGTTGTGTTCAAGAATTGCGCTAAAGGAGTGGACGAAGCACGGAAGGAGAAACGCTTTGTCAATGACACGCTGCGCTCCGAGTTCCACAAGAAATTTATGGAGAAATATGTAAAGTGAAGGACTGAGTGTGTCTTCATTTTATTGTTTTGTTTTTGTTTTAAATCTCATTTCTCTGGTCTCCGCCCTCTGTCCTCAGAACGGTAGATGGCATTCAAATACTTTCTGTGTTCAAATGCATCAGTGTTTGGACAGTCAACACGTAAACTGTTGTATATAAATGCATTGATGAGTGACATCCTTTGAATAAAGCTTATGGAAAAAGTTGAATGAAATTGTGAAATGTGATTCAACATCTGAGTTTTTCTGTAGTTTTTTTTTTTTATTAATAATTTCAATAAAAAAGACTTGGTTTTAAAATATGCTCACAGGGATTCTGTTGACTGGGTTGTTTTGGAAGCTGTCATCTGAAGTGCATTTACATGATCATATTACAAAGATCCTTTTACGTCTCTGAACATGATTTAAAGGTATTTGGGGCATTTGGCGAGGCAAGTATCTAAATGGCATTTTGTACTGAAACAGAGTGTAAACCTATTGTCCAATAACTATTGTGCATATGTAACCCCCTGCATAACCTAATGCAATAGTACAATAAATACCTGTATATTCCAACATAAATATATGATTACTTACAAAAATTATATTTATAGTGCATTTCAAGGGACCCAAGGATTCTTTAAACATATGGAGACAGACAAAACAAAACACAGGTAGGTTTTCGGGAGTCTAAATTTCCATGTTGCAAATCTATGCTGGCAGAGACTGAACTGATTTTATCAATTAATTTAAATTATATTCTTTTATTAGTCCAGCAGCAAGTAGAGCAATAGAAGCAAAATGTGGAGCTACAGAGATGTGGCATTCATTAAAATCATGGGACATGGAACTTAGACAACGTGCAAAGACTTAAACGATAATGTATGTGTACGAATAATTCAAAATATGATAGGATCCACTTTTTTGGCGCATAGCAAACCGCAGTTTCCCCCTCAAACATTACCCAGCGAAACATTTCTGTTGTTTCAGAGCAAAATGGTAAATGGCAAAAAGTACAAAACGCAGTGAAGGCATCATGCGACGAGTCGATGTGAGCGGCGTCCGTCAGGGGGCGCCTTTACCGACAATCGCTTCCTTGCGACAGGGATTGGGGATTGTAAGGCTGCTGGGAAAAGATGGCAGCTTCCTTTTGTGTGCGGGGATTTACAGGACTCCGACGGGGCATTTAAAGGCATTGTTCAGTGGAGACTCGGGTCTCCATCGCACGCTGCGGTTTATCCAAACACTTTGAGCAGGAGAAGATGGAGAAGAGCGGGAGCGTCGACAGTCTGGGCTCGAAGCGCTCCTCTTCCCGACAGCCGAGTGTCGATTCATTGTCCAGGTAGCCAAACCCACCACAACACATCGCCTTTTTAAGCTAGCTAAAAGTTTTCAAACTAACAGAAGGCTGAATATTTAGGTTTTACCATTTAAAATAACACGTCTAATCCCAATGCCCCTTTCGTAACCCTTCAGAAGTGATTGTTAAACCACAGATGATGTAATCCGGTGAACAAACAGCCATGAAGCGACCACTGATGGTGACCGTGAATGAGGGAACCATTGAATTTAATAGCTGTGGTCATTTTCGGCTGTGAAGAAATATTGACACTTTGAGATGCGAAGAAAATAAGCGAATGTCCACGATAAGTTATCGGAGTCCAGAGTAATGTGTATTTCAGAGCTGAACCGAACGATTATAGTAAGTGTTGATTATCTGTCGGTTATTTCCTCGATTAATCAATTGGTTGTTTGGTCTATAAAATGTCAGAGGAAGCCCGAGTTGACGTCTTCAAATGTTATTGTTGATATTCATCTTAATGTGATATAGGAGTGAAAAAAGTAGAAACATTCACATTTAAGAGGCTGAAATCAGAAAATGTAAACTTTTTTTATCCTAAAATTACTCCCACCGATTAATCAATTATCAAAATAGTTGCCAGTTAATTCCACAGTTGACAACTAATTGATTGTTATGGCACTAACACCCTACAGTTAAAAACCCTAAAGCAGCAACATTATTGAGGGAGGTATTAATTATGTTTTCAATCACTAAATTAAACACCTTCGTTACAGCACATCAGAAAATGATGAAAGAAGTGCTCATCATAATTTCTTAGGGCCAAAGGTGATGCCTTCAGGTGACTTGCTTTGCCTTAGCAACAGTCAGGAACTCAAATATTCAACTTAGAAAGTTATTAGACTTATTAGACTTTAGCTGCAGATCCTCCTGTTTGAGAAGCAGATCATGCTTGATAACTGTCAATGATTAGCTTTCAGTCGACTAACACAGAGAGATATTGTACGCTGCCCCAGCTCAGTATTTCCTCTCAACAGCTGTCGTGTTGTCTCTCAGCAGTACTTCCACCTCTCGCTCTGACCGGTCTGCCCAGGTCAAGCCGCCCTCAGCGATGTCCTCTGACTCTGTGGCCACCTCTGCGGAGCTCTCCCCTGAGCTCAGGGTCAGTAGTCTGTTCACTGAGATCCTGCAGCTTCATTAATTACTGATGATAATGACTCATGCATGACTCTGCATTTTTCTGCACCTTTCAGGTTAAACCCAAAACTCATGCCAAGGTACTGCACACCATCTCATGAATCTTTATGACTTTACGATCACCTTAGCCAGTTTCAATGGTTCAGGTCAAAAAAGGCCCCATATTCAGGTTTAAATGTGTGTCATGTTTCCAGCAGGCGCTGAGAGATTCAGACAAAGAGGAACCACAGTTACTTCCAAACGAAACGGTGCAAGACATGGGTGGGTTCAGATCAAAACGGCTGGCCTGCGTTAGCATGCAGGCAGAGCAGAGCGGCTTACTTCCACATCAAAATAGTTTGTAATATTTGCTGTCTTTTTTTTTTTTCTTTTTTTTTTTAATCCACAGCTCAAGACGTCACCTACTTCTGTCCTTTCATTGGAGCTCTGAGGGGAACAGTGACAGTCACGAACTACAGACTGTTCTTCAGATGCATGGACAGGGTACGCTGAGCGAATTAAAAAAAAAATCTGTCAAAGGAGTCATTTTCTTTTTTGTAAATGTGCCATTTGATTTCTAGGAGCCAGCGTTTGTGCTGGACTTGCCTCTTGGGGTGGTGAGTCGTGTGGAAAAGATTGGCAGCGCGTCGAGCCGCGGTGACGTGTCGTACGGGCTGGTTTGCAAGGTGAGTAATATATAAAGGTTGCAGATGCACAGTAGATGACAGTGAAGCAGTGCACAATAGCGTGCCGTCTTTACTTTTGTATTGTGCTCACTGCTGTTGACCCCTGAGCTCGACCGTGACCTGCTGCTCCGCCTCTGTGCAGGATATGCGGAATCTTCGGTTTTCACACAAACAAATGGAGGACACGCTCAGGAAGTCCATTTTCGAAGTGCTGATGAAATTTGCGTTTCCTGTTTCCAACGGGCTGGTGAGTGACTCTCTGCCACATGGAGGCTGTAGCTCCGCTCTGCTCTGTCTGCTGACTGATGAATGAATGAATGTCTCTCCCGCTCTCTGCAGCAAATCTTTGCCTTTGAAT
The DNA here is from genome assembly GCF_039877785.1 of Chaetodon trifascialis. NCBI lineage: Eukaryota > Metazoa > Chordata > Actinopteri > Chaetodontiformes > Chaetodontidae > Chaetodon > Chaetodon trifascialis. Next base: position 15,820,429 of record NC_092071.1, on the reverse strand, counting down.
ATGGGCAAGTCTTCCCTGAGAACGGATGGAAGGTGTACGACGCCCTCTCGGAGTACAAGAGACAGGTATTTGAAACTGAAACAGTCAGTCGCTGTTCTCTCAAGTGTCTTCTTTCATTCGATTGAGGCGTTTCTTCATCAAAGGTCACACGATGTCGACATGCTGGGTTTGAGTGCGCTTCGTCAAGCATCTCCCATAGGCTTCAATAGGACCGGCACCGAGCAGAGCGTTTGAGCCTCCGTTCGGCTGTCTTGCTTAATGCTTGTCGCGTGTGTGTTTTTACAGGGAATACCCAACGAAAGCTGGAGGATAACAAAAGTAAACGATCACTACGAGGTTTGCGACACCTACCCATCAACTCTGGCGGTGCCGGTCAACATACCGGACGAAGAGCTGAAGAGAGTGGCCGCCTTCCGCGCCAAGGGGAGGATACCCGTGAGTCTTCAGCCTGAGTCCAGTCATCCTCTGCTGTGCAGCTGGTTTGTCTTTGGGCTGCCTGTAGTCATGTCCTGTCGCTCTCTGCACAGGTGCTGTCGTGGATCCATCCGGAGAGCCAGGCGACGGTGACGCGCTGCAGCCAGCCCATGGTCGGAGTGAACGGGAAGCGCAGCAAAGAGGATGAGAAGTACCTCCAGGCCATCATGGATGCTAATGCTCAGTCCCACAAATTATTCATTTTCGATGCCAGGCCCAGTGTCAACGCCGCTGCCAACAAGGTTTATCTTTATATCGTATTTTAAGGGAATGATCTTGTTCAGGGTGAGTGGATGAACCGTCATACCACCCACGCTGTGGTTTATTTTCTTCAGATGAAAGGGGGCGGGTATGAAAGTGAGGATGCGTATCAAAATGCTGAGCTGGTGTTCTTGGACATCCACAACATCCACGTGATGAGAGAGTCGCTCCGCAAGCTGAAGGACGTGGTCTACCCAAACATCGAGGACTCCCATTGGCTCTCCAACTTGGAGTCCACTCACTGGCTTGAACACATCAAGGTGAGAACAGTGATGCTTTACTGTCATTGTGAACCTGGAGAACGAGGCTTAAGAAACACGACATTGTCCGTGTGTCTGTAGCTGATCCTGGCAGGAGCCCTGCGGATCGCAGACAAGGTGGAGTCTGGGAAAACCTCTGTGGTGGTGCACTGCAGCGACGGCTGGGACCGCACGGGCCAGCTCACCTCCCTGGCCATGCTCATGCTGGACGGTTACTACCGCACCGTCCGCGGCTTCGAGGTGCTGCTTGAGAAAGAGTGGCTGAGCTTCGGTCACCGCTTCCAGCTGGTAAACAAATTCTCCTGCACGTGTTTTCAGAAACCGCGCGGTGGCTCGTCCAGTCGCACCACTGATTGTCCTCTCTTCTTCTGTCACGTCTTTAAGCGTATCGGTCATGGCGATAAGAACCACACAGACGCAGACCGCTCGCCTGTTTTCATTCAGTTCATTGACTGTGTGTGGCAGTTGACTCGGCAGGTAAGCGATCAGTGGCAAAAAAAAATGTGGAAAAGCTCTTGAGAATAACGTGGACACTGATGGAGCTGTTTTTATCCAAGTTTCCTGCAGCATTTGAGTTTAACGAATACTTCCTGGTCACCATCCTGGACCACCTGTACAGCTGCCTGTTTGGGACATTCTTGTGCAACAGCGAACAGCAGAGGCTGAAGGAGGTAAGTAGTTGCCGTTGCAAAATTAGGTATTTTAAAGTCAAATATTTCAGCAGGAAGTGTCTGACTAGTATGCAGTGAGGAAACTATCCGCTGTACTGGAGTACAGTTTGAGGCGCTTTGAGTATTTCCATTTTTGGCGACTTTGTACATTTACTCCACGACACTTAAACAAATAAATGATGTGTTATTATAAACTTAAGATAACACTTTATTGATCTCTGTGGGAAATTCACAAGCTAGCCAGCAGAATAGGAAGTCATTAAAATGAGCTCCGCCTTTACCAGCATTCAGTGATGAACACATGAATGCATCAGTAATTCTGATCTAATAATAAAATACATATTGTTCTGAAACAGACCATTCTGCATAAAGTGTACTTCTACTTTTGGGACTTTAAGTGGAGTTTAATGCTGATACTTTTGTACTTTTAGTTCAATCAGATTTTGAATGCAGGACTTTTACTTGTAACAGAGTATTTCTACTGAAAATCTGTGTACGTCTTCACCGCTGCTGGTACGAAGGTTTGTCGCACATTCAGTGTCGTGACAAGACACCTTTTTTTGACAGGAGATTCCTAAGAGGACAGTGTCGCTGTGGTCTTACATAAACAGCCAGCTGGAGGAGTTTACCAACCCTTTGTATGTGAACTATTCCAACCACGTGCTGTTCCCTGCCGTCAGCCTGCGTCACCTGGAGCTCTGGGTTGGATACTACATCCGCTGGAATCCTCGCATGAGACCTCAGGTGTGAGGACCTGTTTTGTCAGAGGAAACTGTTTGCACTCCGTCATGCCTCAGTTCACGCCTTAAAGTTGAGCTTTACACGCCGTTTTTTTTTTTTTTTCTCTGCCAGGAACCTGTTCATCAACGCTACAAGGAGCTGCTGGCGAAGCGCGCTGAGCTCCAGAAGAGAGTGGACGAGCTACAGCGAGAGGTGACCAATCGCTCGGCCTCCTCTTCCTCCGAACGGGCGGGCTCTCCGACGCGCTCCATCACTCCGGTGCAGACCTTCGTTTGACACTACTCAACCCTCACGGCGGTCGCACAATCCTGCGAGATGGCGCCACACAGTAGTAATCAGTGGGCTGCAGCTGGCGTCAGGAGGGACCTGTGCACCAAACTGCCTCTTTGAGTGGCACGATGCGTTCATACAATACCACCAAAAGTCTGATTAAGCAGATCACTGTATTTGCATCCCTCACAGGTCATGTAGAGTCTGCATGCAGCAGTCTGAGACAGACTGCTTTACGACAGCCATATTATACACAGCTGAGAGGACATGTAACCAGAGCAGTGCGTACTGTTAGCATATCGCCCCACCTACAGTCAGCATTAATAGTTTTTGAAGTACACTAAGATACTACGCGGGTAAATATGTATGCCTTATACACTTTATAGGAACACTCGCTTCATTCCTCGACACTGTTTGTTAGATATTCATTTGAAAGCAATACTGCATAAGATGCAACAAAGACTTCGAGCTCTGTAGTACTTAAACCGACTTCATGGCTCAGGAGTAGCTAAAGGGCTGTAATGTTAGCTTCTTCTAGTAGTTAAAAAAAAAGTAGTGAGAAAAAAACAAGCTGGTGGGACATCCTCACAAGTCAGTGCTCTTAGATTGTCGTGACCAAATATCTTTTCGATGAATGCATAACGTGTCGTGTCTAGCATTCCTCTCACGGAGCGAGTAAAGTTTTGTAAGTTTCATTTTTCTAACTAGTTCTCGTTATTTATTATGCTTCTAGTCCGGACTTGTATTTATGGCTCACAAACACACTCTTGTGTCGTCGTGAATTGATTAACGATGTCCTCATGCAATATTAATAAGCCACACAGAATATGCAACAGCACATTTGTCCCAGTTAATAATCACGTACTCAAAGTATTTTCGGTGTGAACCTTTTCTTACAGATGCTTTTCAAAGCAGCAGAATGTGTAACGACTGATTATTTGCTTTAGATGGGTTTTTTTTTAGTGAGTCTGAATGAACATCCGTGCCTTGCTGAGTAACTGATTGGGAGAATAACTGAAGAAAAGTGTGCACAGTCTTTAAATGCCAAGGTTAAACGGTAAATACAGTGTTAGTTATCCTTTCCTCTGCAGTAAACTTAGAGGAGTCAGAACGGTTTGACACACTGGCACGGTGTGAACACGACGCCCTCCACTCTGTTTCCTGGTTTTAGCAATCAGGGTTTCAAACTGTAGCAGAACCCAAAGGACGTTACATGAATTAACTCTGATTATGAATGTGGTCTTGCCCGTAGCATGTGAGGAAAAAGAGTGCCTTTTATCATAAATGAACAAGCATGAAGGTGATTTAGAAGTGACTGACTGGTGGAGAGTAATATTAGACTGTAATGGCTCTGAAAACGTTAGCATTTAACTCATCAATATTAGATGACTAGCTTTGAATTGGATTTAAGATATCCTTTACCCATTAATAGACTTACTGTTCCCCCGACTTTTGTTTAGTTCATGCTTATGAAAATTAATTTCTATTGCCGCTTTTATTGAATCACTTTAAAATGTACAGCTACTAAAGTATGACGGGCTTTCCACGCGGTTTAAGCGACGCTGCAGTGCTGTATGCACTTCATTGATTCACAAGTTGTTTTTCAGAAGCTCATCTTCTGAGTCAAACTGTACTGTCAGCTATCAAAATCTATGAAACTGTTTGATTAATAAAAGTGCAGACACTATGTAGTCAACTTTTGCTGAACTATCGGGCTCTTTTTATTGTGTTAGGAGGGTTTTAGGTGTAAACGTTACCCCTGTCTGTGGTCCCAGGTGTGTTTTTATAATTGACATGAGGCTGATTTCAAGCAGTCACACAAAGACGTGAGATCGGAGACGCAAATGCAGCATGTACCAGCTTATTTGTGCCAGCGTCCAAAGCAACTTCCCCAAAACACATGAACAATCACTGCCTGAGTACTGCTGGAGGATGAGTCCATGAGACCTTATCTGACTACGCCACGTCTCAAACACAGCTAGCATCATAATGAACATGGACAATGGACACAATTATTGTTAGTATGTATGTAAGTCAAAGCCAATGCAAAGGTGCCTTTAACCTTCTTTCTAGTGGCCAGCAGGGGGCGACTCCATTGGTTGTCCGATTGCATGGAAGCTTACGAGAAAAGGCCTACTTCTCGCTTGAATTATTACTCCGTAAACAATTTCCTAATGAGTTTGTGGTCTCAATTGCTAGTTTCAAGACTTCTTCAATACAGCATGATGTTCAGTACATTATGGTCCCAGTAAGAGTCAAATAGACTGTAAAGTCCACAAACCAATGGATGACGTCACAGTACTCACAGAGATAGAAACTGACAAGGTCCATCTTTCTATCCATCCCGTTAGCTGTGGTAAAGCGGATTTTAAGCACCCCTCATTCTACCACTAGAGCTTCTGATATCACACCAAATGGTTCAAACTCATCTTTGAAGTCTTTTGTTTCTAAATAACACAGTGAGACTTCATGAAGGTGCTGCACAGAATTACATAAGCCTGAAACCATGTCAACCAGGAGCCCCCTCACTGGATACATTACAAAAAACAATAGACAAGCCATCCAAGAAAAGTATGAGTCAATTGTGCGAGTGTCCAGCAAGTATAGAATTAACAGCTATGTGGTGTTATTTCAACAGCACAGCCAAGAGTCTCACTTACTGTTTGTTTCAGGGCCTGTCAGTCCTTTTTATTAATGATCCTTTTAAATACATGCCCACAATATATTTTATATCTTGTGACTGACTTGTGACTTTCACAGCTCATGAAAAGGTCCCAGAGCCCCGCTGACAACACTGAATTAGTTGGTAATTGGTTATTATGCTGCCTATGCGAATTGAGTGCCATCATGACAGGGAATAAACTTTTGGAGAAAATTAGCAGAATTAGCAGAGTAGGGCTGTAACCTGACATTAACTACTCAATTATTACAGATAAAAAGGCACAAAACAAAGCCAACGGGTGGAATAATAACATTTGTGCGCAGCCTTTGTGTGACTAAACTTTCAGTTGTTCTATTCATTACTTTAGTGACCAAACTAGTTAAAAACTAAGCAAGTAAATAACATAATAGTTCATGATGTGGAGCTGCGTTGGATGGGCGCAGACACGTGATTGGCTCCGCGCAATTCAAAATGTGAATCCCGCGGATGGACGTTGTGTCGCGATAGGTTTCCTTTCTTCTTCTGGAGCCCTCAGCCACTTCCGGTTACATGACGACGACGGCGTCGATATGAAAAGAGAGAAGGAAAACAGGAAAATACCTTTCTTGGCGAGAACAGTGGAAAGTTAATATAAATAGCCAGATCCATATGAACGGGTTGATTATATGGCCGCGTGACTAACGATTAACCTCAAGTCAGTCTGACAGGATAACGTGCGTGCAGCGAAAGATCACCGATATTTGGAGTTTATTGTTCTTCGCCTTCTCCCTCCAGCTAAGCTATTTCTGTGTTGCCCTACCTAGCCGAGCTAGCTTACGTTAGCTAACGCTGGATGCCAACACAGTGTGTGTGTGTATTTTAGTTCTCAATTAGCAAGCGGCTATAAAGGATACCGCGCCGTTAATCCGGTCAGTTTGCAGCTGGAGTCCTCTAACCTCCTCTAGCTCGGTGACATTAGTTGGGCGAGAATGGCAACGTCGGCTCTGTACGCCTGTACGAAGTGTAACCAGCGGTACCCCTTCGAGGAGCTGTCGCAGGGCCAGCAGCTGTGCAAGGTATTTCAATGTGTGTGTGTGATCGAGGATGGCTGCAAACAGCACACAGACAGTCCCGAGCTGAAGCGGTGTGGAAGTGTGTTGTTGCCGTCTGGATGTGGCGGTGTTACAGCAAGTTAGGCTCGACTTATGTAACGAGCTTTTAGCTTTCCAACGTGGAAACGCTAATAAACTAATAATAACTGCAGTCCCGTTTAGCTCAGATCACACGAGCATGCTGTAGATTAAAGAGCAGTAACACCTTCATAGCACGCCTTTGCCTCCCCAGTGAGCCACTGAAATAAATGCTGTTAATGTGCATAGTTGCCAACTTGTTGCTCTTGTAGAGCCTCAAAGGAAGAATTGAACAGTGTTGAGCTGAGGAACAGACATCTTTTAACGGAGGGGAGGGGGGCAGTCTGGGCGCTTTGGTCCTCTAACAAGCCTTCTGTTCCCACCTCTTTTTTTCGCTTCACTGTCAGCCAGCGCTGATTCATGTATTCTATGTATTTATATTTTTGGGACAGTGTTATCACTCTGTAAGTGTCCCTCCAGCGCTGAGGAGAGTTTTCCCTCTGACAGGATCAACTGATCGACGCTACAGAGGGGATTTTAAAGTATAATAGAATGTAGAGCTGCAAAGATTAATCAATAACGTGGCAATTATTTTTATAGTCGGTTAGTTGATTTTTAGTACTTTGTTTTAAAGTCGAAAATCACTCGTTCCGGCCTCTTAAATCTGGTTGCTTCACCCCTTTTATGACCGTAAACAGAATATCTGTGGGTTGTGGACAAAACAAGACATTTGGGAAACACTGATTGACATTTTACTGACCACACAACTAATCAATAAAGAGAGAAGATGCTCAACAGATTAATCAACAATGAAAACAGCCATTAGTTTGAGCCCACGCTGCACAGCCCTACTGTGATAATGTGTTGGGGTGATTTAAGAAAAGCACTTGTGCTGCACGGTGTCATGTGCTGGTATTTCCACAGATGTTGTGACCAGGTGGTGTTCCACAGTAAGCATCAGGTTGTGCTGATATACACAACAACATGCGAGGCAGTCTTGTTTTGCAAATGTGTCCATTGCGCAATTTATTTGTCAGCGTCTGCCGACTGACGCTCATGAGAGCACTGGCATTCCTTTGCTTTGTCACCGCAGGAGTGTCGCATCGCACATCCAATAGTGAAGTGCACATACTGCAGATCTGAGTTTCAGCAGGAGAGGTGAGATACGCGCTCCCAGAGATGAATTTCAGCGTTTATTCACGCTGCTGTAGTGAATCTCTTTGCATTTAATGTCACTTGTTTTGGATGTGAACCCCTGTTTATTGTTTGCAGCAAAACCAATACAATCTGCAAGAAATGTGCCCAGAACGTCAAACAGTTTGGAACAGTGAGTAACAAGTTTTTCCTGTTTTTTTTTTTTCCTGACGCACCTTTAACTTCAGCTGATTCAAGTTATAGTCAGTGTACTTTTGTTTAAAGTCACAGTGCGGCAATGACTGGTGGTAATTCTGCACAGATGAGTGTGGCTGTCTCACACTGGAGGGGAGTAACCAAAATGTGTTGAAGAAAGGCTCAGGAGGCAGAAATCCATGCAGAAAAGGTGGTAGTTTATTAACCAAAAATGACGACGAAATGAGGAGAAAAACAAAAGTCCCAGGAAAAATTATCAAGGAGCAAAAAAAGGGGGGAAAACTACCAACAACTCTCACAACAGAGAGAGGAAGAGACTGCAGGGCTCTCCCCCTCCTCTTCAGCACAGATTTCCAGTGACCACAAAGACACCATCAGAGCGAGGGAAAATCCCAATTAGAAGACATTACAAAGGTTAACACACACCGCTCAGACAAGCAAATGAACCTGGTTAATACACTCCATCCTGTGCCTCACTTGGTCTAGGTGGCAACACAATTTTTAAATTAGCTAGTTTGTGTGCAGTAGGTGTGAACATGATGAGGAAATCTGGGCACGTGAAAAGGTGCAGAGGGAGCTTTTTCACACACATCATGGCTCTTTTGTCTGTCTTTACAGCCCAAACCCTGCCAGTACTGTAACATCATTGCAGCTTTTATCGGGACAAAGTGCCAGCGTTGTACTAACTCAGAGAAGAAATACGGACCTCCACAGACCTGTGAGCAGTGCAAACAGCAATGCGCCTTTGACCGCAAGGAGGAGGGCAGGAGAAAGGTACGGACTTTACGCACATCCAGTGTAATGTGACAGTGAATGTGTTAAAGGGAGCTGTGTGAACTCCTGTCTCTCACCTGTCTTCCAGGTGGACGGGAAACTGCTGTGCTGGCTCTGTACCCTGTCCTACCGGCGTGTCCTGCAGAAGACCAAGGAGCAGAGGAAGGGCTTCGGCTCCTCCAACTCCTCATCCCTGAACGAGAAAGACCACCACTCCAGACCTCACCATCATCACCACCACCACCAACACAGACACAGCAGCTCTCATCACAAGTATGTCCTCCTCTGTCCCTGATGTGCCACTCAGCCAGACTGTTGATGTCTGACAGAAGAATAAAATGATCTGTGTGTGTTTTATGCCAGTTTACGGATATGAAAAGTAGAAAATTGGATCCAGCCAACTCACGGTTAACTTACCTTTCACAGACTGAGTGGGAGCTTGAGTCCCGAGCAGGAGCAGGGACTGTGGAAGCAGAGGTAAACTGCTCCTTCTCATTTGAACAGACTAATATGATGATGATTGAGGTTTCAGGTCCAAATTGTACATCGCCATTTTGATTTTTTTGCAGCCATAAATCGTCTTCAATCCAGAAGGAGACTCCAAAGAAGAAACCAAAACTGGAGATGAAGCCATCCAACGGGGACAGGTAGGTGCAGCTCTGAATTTTCTCCTCCACATGTGGACTGATTCGTCTCAGGACCGGCCTCATGCTCTTCCCTCTCTGCCATCAGTAGTTCCATCACCCAGTCGATGGATTCTGGAGGAACAGACAATTTCATTCTCATCAGCCAGCTGAAAGAGGAAGTGATGTCACTCAAGAGACTTCTGCAGCAGAGGGATCAAACCATTCTAGAGAAGGACCGAAAGGTACGTTTGTCAGCATCGCCCGACCTGCGGCGCCAATGAGTCAAAGCTAATGAGTCACTGTCGTTTGCTTTCATTTGTTTGATGTATTGATCGTTAAATTCCCCTCTAGCTCACAGAGCTAAAAGCAGATTTTCAGTACCAGGAGTCCAACATGAGGGTGAAGATGAACCAAATGGAGAAATCGCACAAAGAGGCCATGGAGCAGCAGCAGGTAGGAAAACACACGATGCTTTTGTGAGAAGGTTCTTGTGGTTTGTTTGTCTTTCTTTCCTTTTTTTTTTCTATTTCCACAACCATGAAACATCCTACAGCTAACAGGTGGTGTTTCAAACATCTCAAGACACACACGCTGTATTCACTGTATCACATTTTAATGGTGATTTGAGTGCAAATGTTATCATGTACTGATGGGGATACAACTTAAACCATATTGTGTTATTAGTCATATATTATCAGTATCTGATCATATAATCTGCCTTGTGTTCCAGATATGTGCCAGTGTGATACATGTATGAGTCACTGGTTGCGTAAGGTTGTAGCCTGTTGTTATGGATACTATGTATGTGCGAGTTGAGCCATTTCCTGTCAAACTCCCAGCCGTTATTTTTTTTAATTGCGGTTGTTGTTTTGTAAATGTAACGCAGCCTCGGATGAATGATGGTACAGGAAGTGATTATAATCATTGCTAGTGTGTTTGCTGCCACTTTAAAATCACAGTCGCTTCAGGTAAATTGTAAATCTGCATTGTGATTGCACAAATGCTTCCACTAAAGTTCAGATCTAATTTGGAATTGTTTATTTCCACAGGCCAAGAACAGAGAGCTGATGAAACAAGTGGCTGCTCTCTCTAAAGGAAAAAAGTTTGACCGGACAGGAAGTTCACTGCTGCTGCCCTAACAATAGGCCGGCCAGCGGGTTACGACACAGAGCGGCTTCGTTGCTGTAACACTGTGAAAGTCTCCCTCCTGTGTTTCCTCATTGCCATCAACATCGATCGTTTCTTAATTGGTAAAGCCAGAGACCATGTTGTACATGGAAGTCAATTGTTGAATCAAAGAAACCTTTCTCTAAATGTCAACATATTTTAGATATTTTATGGCAACTTTTCCACTGGATCATAGGACGTGGCTTTGGATGGAGGATGGAGCCCTCATTTTTAACACTGCCGGGCCAAAACAAAAAGCATGGTGTGCATATGTGGATAGCATTCTGTCGACTCAGTGTATCCACTTCATTTTTATGGATGTCATGCAATTTATTTATTCGACTGTATTTCTTAGCTTTTTTTATTTCCTCACGACATACTAAGAGAATATCCCACGTTTTGGGGTTTTCTTCAATAGCAATTAGTTATATTTTTCTAAATTGATTGTGGAAGACAAGTTCTCCTTAGTGGAGACCCTGCGCAACTTTACAATGTATGCAAACATGGGAAGGGTGACCACTGAGCTGCTGCTCAGCAGACAGCAGAGATCTCTCAGTAACAATTCATCAATCGACCAGTGAACGCTTTGAAAGGCTGTCCGATTGAGAGACACCTCTCGGCCACCCTCTTTCTCACTGTGTGACAGCTGTAGTGCTTTGCTGTTTCTCTTTAGTGGAACGATTGCAATACTGCATGACGTTACTGCCATACGCCGGTTGGCATTGTGGTCAGACTTCTCCCTCCCCCCCTCCCCTTCCTTTTAATTAGTTTTTTAAGAATCACTTGTAAATGTATTACTGGGGTCAGCCATTGTATTTAAACTATTGCTTGTATCTGTTTTAGTGAGTAAAGTATGTGTATGGTAAGGCCAGTTGAAATTAACATGTCTGTAGAAGATGCTTTTTAAAGGAACACACCTGTCACCTTGCATTATTGGACTGGTTTCATACTGTGGAGTCCAGGATCACTTTTGTACTTTTTTCCAAACCAAGTGTTTTAAAACTATTAAAACTGGCTAAACTGTTCCTGTATGTTTGTTTTTATTGAGCATTTAGCTGTTGTCACTTTTAAACTTGTTAGTTTTTGCCTCTACAGTTATGATAGAATGGTATTTTCTTTAGAGAGGTTAATTAAAGAAGTAGGATAAAACACTTTAGAGTTCTAATCTAATCTAATCTAAACATATTTCACATCTGGTGCTCACAAATTGATAGCTGCATCTCACAAGAATAAAAGCACAGTCCTTAGGAATAATTTGTTTCTGCTGAGTTTCTATGTTCAGTGTGAAGAAAATGCCATCCTTACTGAAATACTTTGGTTCAGACAGATAAGAAAAGTCACAGCAAGCACAGACATGCTGTGTCCTCAAGTCTGCAGTGACTGAAAGAGGTTTTCAGTGCATAACCACATTCATTATTTTATACTCTCTGTATATCATGTACATAGCCTGGAGAGTTTATTATATTTTGTATCTTTGTATCTCAAGGTTTTGTCTACCTTGTGAACTGCCTGATTTTATCACTAAGGAAGGACAGTTGAGGATATTAGCCACAATGAAACGAAAGAAAGAAAGAAAGAAAGAAAGAAAGAAAGAAAGAAAGAAAGAAAGAAAGAAAGAAAGGAAGGCTTTTTTGAGATAATTATGGGCAGAAATTTTGCAAATTTTCACGAGGAAAGGCAGATGTTATCGGTTAGGAATGTTTATATACTGCCAAATATTACTGTGTTGATATTCCGCTTCCTTGTGGCGAATTCGAGAGTTTCCCACGTTACAGGGAGTGCTTGAACGCCTCACCGTGTCCATCCGGGTGATTACGCTAGCTGCCAGCTATCTTTGCTGAGGTAATGGTGCAGTAGTGCGCGATATTCGTAAATAAAAACAAGTTTCTACCGAACCAGCGTGTGTAAGGACTGCATTAAATGCCATTTGTGAATTTTCTTTTGACCTCACACAGCTGATACGGTCACACGTAGAAAAGATGTTTCAGTTAATGTATTAACGTTACAAGTTATTTTGTTTAGGTAACTAGCTAACTTAGCTAGGCTTAGCTGCTAATGAGCTATAGTTAACATTAGCTTTCAGCAGATACAGCAAACTGGCTAACATCCGAGTTTCTAAAATCTGAAGTTGGGTCCCGAAAGGTAAGTGTAAGATGCATCTCTAACATGTTTAATACTTTGTTTTCACCACATGGCTAGCCAGCTAGCTGATGTTGGCGAACGCAACCAGCTAACGCTGCGCTCTATTACAGTACAGATAACCTTATTGCGTTTCACTGTCACATATCTTCAGCTAACTTCAGCAGTGTATTCTTCCTACACATTTTTTGAACGATTAGAAGAGAATGAATAACTTGACCGAAATCTCAAGAGGCTGTAACGTTAGTTGATTATGGTTGCATCGCTCATGCAACCTCATTCAAGGGTCACAGTGATGTCTCCCACTGAAGTTATAGGTCACTCAGGAGAAGAAGGTGAATCAAATGTCTAAATTGAAAATGTTACCCATGTAGGATGTCGGACTCCGACAGTGACGAGGACCAAGATCGCCCTTTCTCTCTAACTGGCTTCCTCTTTGGAAATATCAACGAAGATGGACAGCTTGAGGATGACAGTGTTCTGGACAATGTGGGTGTTTCAGAGATTGCTTTCATTCATTATGGTGGAAATGATATACAACAGTGTTTTCTATGATTAACTATTAGAACTGTGTCAGCCTCCTGTTTTCACTGCTTATTTCAACTTTCTGTCATATTCCCACCTCTTTTTCCTCACCCCAGGAGTCCAAAAAGCATTTGGCTGGTTTGGGTACTCTGGGTCTGGGCTCACTCATTACAGAGATCACTGCCAATGAGGAGGATGATCAACAGGAAAGCAGAGACTCTGGTGGTGTGGATGCTGAAGGTTAGGATGAATACACATAAAGCAGCTTTGCAGTAGTTTAGCCAGGATCAGGATGGGGTGACATTTTCAGTATCTCTCCTCATCCAGGTTGGGTGAAAAGCACTGAAGATGCAGTTGATTATTCTGACATCAGTGAGGTCGCTGAGGATGAGACAAAGAAGTACCGTCAGGCCATGGGGTCTTTGCAGCCCAGCAGGAAAACAGGTGATCAACTTGCAGCTCCTTCAGTTCAGACCAAAAGATTCATGATGACACGATGATGAAACGTTGCAGCGGTGCAAACTGTCCCATTTCTACTCGACTCATATCCATCATCACTCTGCCAGTCTTTTTCTCTTTGTCACTGAACTACACAATTTTTGTACACATCGTTTATGTTTTCCCCGTTTCATCAAAACTAGAAATGCAGCTGTAGCAAGTAACTCACAATCATTATCCTCATTCATATTTTAAGATGCTAAAAATTATATCCAGTTACAAAAAAGCCTTGAAAAGCAGACAGCTAGACTGGAAGTAGAGAGACCTCATTTCTGTGGAAACAATACACCGTCTCCTCTAGTCCCTTTAGTGTAAACTGGCAGGTTTTCAAACACTGCAGACCTGCGCCGTTTCATTGGGAAACTTTGCTCTGAACGGACCTTTAGACTCACATTTGTGTTTGATATATTGTTCGCCTCATAGACTCAATTAAGAATTATGCATTTACCTTTTTCTGCTCTGTACTTCTTTTCTAGAGATGCATAAAATTGATCTAAACTTTTGTTGTTGGAATTTCGGTTAAGGTTGTTATTTATTTTAATGTAAAGATTTTTTCTAACTCCTTAATCTTAGATGATGAGGACGATTATGATGCAGATTGCGAGGATATTGATTCTAAGCTCATGCCTCCTCCACCACCACCAAGTCTTCCTACATCAGCTAAGAAAGAGGAACCCTCCCCTCAAACCACTAACGGTAAGGATGTGTTTACTCAGAGAGTTAGTCCCTAAACTCAATAGTAATTCAGGATAGGTTCAGGTATTTTAGATCAAAATTTTCTGAAGATAATGTGTGATTGTCTTTCCTGTTGCTTTCTCTGCTCACAGTTGGGGAAGAGGGTGATGGCATCATCCTTCCCTCCATCATTGCGCCATCCTCTACGGGTGATAAGGTTGACTTCAGCAGCTCCTCAGACTCTGAGTCAGAAACTGACCGTCCCTGCCAGGGCTTGGGGTCTGGAGGCCCCCCAGATAGGCTCAACCTCCCTCTTGCTGGGATCATGCAGAAAGATGCTGCCAAAGCACTGCCAGGTGTCACAGAGCTCTTTCCAGAGTTCAGGCCTGGAAAGGTAAAGCATCATTAAGGCCCTGTGATTTCTGTGATGCAGAAAACACAGAAAAAAAATGGAATCATGGAATTTCAAAATAAAAGCCCCCTCGGATGACAAAGTGTGCTTAAAAGTAAAACAGAAAAATTAAAGACAGAAAAAGTAGAAAACACAGAATTTGTTTATTAAATGAATTTGTCAATGAAAACAGATTTCATACGGCTTTACAGGCACTGTCCTGAGCTGAAGCATGTCCTTCCACATGCTGAATGTTTATTTTAGTCATCATTTTAAAATGAAGGGGTTCACTGACACCCGCTGTCCACCAGGTTCTTCGGTTCTTGCGGCTGTTTGGTCCTGGAAAAAACATGCCATCGGTTTGGAGGAGTGCCCGCAGGAAGAAGAAGCGGAAGCACCGAGACCCTCAGCCTGGGACACCTCCTCCAGAAGGAGAGCCCACAGAGCAAAGCCAGGAGAAGAAGTCCGGATGGATTTCTGAGCACGCAGCCCCTCCACCCCCGGAACAGTGTCTCTCTGATGATGAGGTAACTCTTTCAGTGTTATGAGCTACTGTAGGCTCTCATAGTGCAAGCTCGTCGTAATCTGTCATATGTCATTGCATCCGGCACTTGACACGTGTCTCTCTACCATCCAGATAACCATGATGGCTCCAATAGAATCTAAGTTCTCCCAAACTTGTGGTGATGGAGACAAGGAAGCAGAGTCTCGACCTAAAGTAGCAGAATGGAGATATGGTCCAGCCCAGCTCTGGTACGACATGCTCGGTGTCTCTGAGGATGGAAGCAACTTTAACTACGGCTTCAAGCTTAAAGACAAGAACTCCAGTGAGGCTGAGAAGCAAGACGCACCGTTAGAAATGACTGAGAGCGCATCTGAGGTATGCAGACATTAACATCTGTAGCCATAACATGACAGTTGTACTGATTTTGTCGCTAATATCTTGCATATTACATCTCTAGTTTGTGAGGCGAGACAGTGACGCTGAAGACGATGCTAATGAAGATGGAGATAAGGATAAACAAGCCCTTGAGAACGAAGTCTTCCTGATGGTCACTCAGCTGCAATGGGAGGACGATATTATCTGGAACGGGGAGGAAGTAAAACACAAGGGCACCAAGACTCAGCGAGCCAGCCTGGCGGGGTGGCTGCCCTCGAGCATGACCCGCAATGCCAACGCTTATAATGCTCAGCAGGGTGAGACGGCAGGAAAAAATACAGAAGTAAATCTTGCAAATAGCATACTGTACCCAGGTGATGTTTACACAACCTGAAAGACATCGTAGGCAGTGTATGAGCGAACAGTGATAAATGATGGTGGAGCAGCGTGCTGTAATATTTCATGTGCCTAAAATAAATAATCTGTTTAATCTTACAGGTCTGACAAGAAGTAATTCCCAGCTGGTGCCACCTACACCCCCACCCATGCCCAAAGCATCTTCAATCTCTGGCTCTAAGAGGGAAAAAAACAGCCACGATAATCAGGGTGAGTTTATTTGTAGGTCACAATACAAACTAGAAAGGCACTTGAGCGCAGACCTCCGCCAAGGCCAATAGTCCAGTCTTCTATCATATGCAAATCTGCGAGCACAAGCTTAACAATATTATTTATTGTTCTTGTTAAGCATAAAGTTTGAACATTTTTCCTTAATATCTCTAGTGGAGTTCAATGCAGACTGTTCACATTTAGGTGTGAGTGTTATGAGTTGCATGATACTGGTGTATTTCCGTTTGCATAAACACACCTCAGGTTGAGAAAAAAGCGTTGTTACAATTCTACCAGTTCTCCCATAAAACCACTGTCGTTGAACAATAACAGCCTGCCATCTGTATGAAGTTTGAGCAACTGCATGTGTCGATTACTGGTACCCGTGAATGTGGCTTGTGGTATAGAGTCATGTCCTCAAGCTAAATTCTCATTTTCTGTATTGTCTTTATTTGGTTTTGTCCCACTGCAGCCTCTCAGGAAGAAGACTCCCCCTGGTTCTCCATTTTCCCCATCGACAATGAGGAGTTAGTGTACGGACGTTGGGAAGATAACATTATCTGGGATGATCAGGAGATGGATCACTTGCTCATACCACCAGTTCTTACATTGGACCCTAATGATGAAAATATCATCCTAGGTGAGGGGCATGTCTTTTTCTTTTTTTAAAAGCAGCACAGTCATTTATGTGGCATACATTTATTTTGTGATGTAAACAATACACTATACAGCTGTATCTTCCTAAAAAAAGGGCAGAGCCTGTAGACCAGCATTGCAAAGACTGTGGGGAATCTGCATATTTTGGTGCATATTACGGGTGCAAGCCATACTTGCACAGGGTAAACATGTTTTGATTTTTAGTCTGCTAACAAGCTACACACCGATGTTTCTTGCAGAAATTCCTAACGAAAAGGAGGAGATGACTTCCCACTCCCCATCAAAGGAGAATAAGAAGGAAACAGCAATCAAAAAGAGCCGCATCCTGCTGGGGAAGACTGGGGTGATAAAAGATGAGCCACAGCAGGTACGCTGCCTCATCAGGGCAGGCGAAGACGTGCGTTTCATTATATGAAATGACAGATTCCAAGGTCTGCATCTTCAATGGAGTTGTGGACCATTTGAAACAGAAAATGGTAATATATGTCTCTAATAAGGAAGATCAAGGCAGCATAATGAAGGAGCAGGTGTGGTGAAATGAAATAATGTGCCTGAGGCTCCAAAATACGATTATGCGGAGCATAATAACAATAACAATCCAGTTGAAATGTAGAAAGCTAGATAGATAGCTTTCATTGGCATTACTTACAGTGGAAAAATGTGGTTTGTCTCAACTCAGAACATGTCCCAGCCTGAAGTGAAGGACCCCTGGAACCTCTCCAATGATGAGTTCTACTATCCTAAACAACAAGGCCTGAGGGGGACCTTCGGTGGCAACATCATTCAGGTACGCACTCAATAAATGCTGTAAAGATAAAGCTGACAGGACATGATCGTCCTGGAGATGCTTTGAATTGTAATTTACAGAAAAAAATATTGTGACAGAATCCTGCCATCATTAGATGCAGCTGAGGTCTAGAAAGGCGTGTCATTTGATCGTGTACATTTTCTGTCCTCATAACAGCACTCCATCCCGGCTCTGGAACTGAGGCAGCCCTTCTTCCCCACTCACATGGGGCCCATGAAGCTGCGCCAGTTTCATCGACCGACTCTGAAGAAGTACTCATTTGGAGCTTTGGCTCAGCCGGGGCCCCACGCTGTCCAGCCGCTGCTCAAACACATAAAGAAGAAGGCCAAGGTGGAGCGCTGCTCAAAACAAGCATTATCACTCTGTTAACATTCACATAACACTGTAGTGTTTTGACCAGGGGTGTACTGAGTGGATGTTTTGTGCGTGCGTGTGTAGATGCGAGAGCAGGAGCGGCAGGCATCAGGAGGAGGGGACATGTTCTTCATGCGCACCCCACAGGACTTGACAGGCAAAGATGGAGATCTGATCCTGGCAGAGTACAGTGAGGAATACGCTCCTCTCATCATGCAGGTCGGCATGGCCACCAAGATCAAGAACTACTACAAAAGGGTGAGCCTCGTCTTTTGCTTTGCACTCATCATCTAAACTTTTGTTGTTTTTGTTTGTCTAATAGTGGAGGCTTTTTAAAGTCATTTTAATTGTCACATTTATTTCAATTTGAAGAATGTTTTTCATTCTGGTGTAAATTTAAGATCATCAGATTCAACTTAATGAAACTTACAAATCCCAAATGTTGTGCTCGTCACTTGTTTGTTGGATGGAGTTGTTAAAACACATTATTACATTGTATTACTCATTATTACTGTATTCCTCAGAAACCTGGAAAGGATCCTGGAGCACCTGACTGTAAATATGGAGAGACTGTGTACTGCCACACGTCCCCTTTCCTGGGTTCTTTGCATCCTGGACAGTTGCTCCAGGTCAGCAATGTCACAGTCAAAGATTCAGTGTGCAGATGAGATAAATATGACCGCTGGTCTGTTGTTGTGGAAAACCCTGAGATTGTATGTCTTTTTCTCTTAGGCGTTTGAAAACAACCTTTTCCGTGCTCCGATCTACCTGCACAAGATGCCAGAGACTGATTTCTTGGTTCTACGAACGCGACACGGGTACTACATTAGAGAGATCGTGGACATTATTGTAGTTGGTCAGGAGTGCCCATTGTTTGAAGTTCCAGGTCCAAACTCCAAACGAGCCAACACTCACATCAGAGACTTCCTACAGGTGTGTTCATCTGCCTGAGCTCTCCCACAAACCTGTGCCGCTGTTGTTGCAAATGCTCAACTGTCACGTCCGTATTCTGCAGGTGTTCATTTACCGCTTGTTCTGGAAGAGCAAGGATCGGCCCCGGAGGATCCGCATGGAGGATATAAAGAAAGCTTTCCCCTCTCACTCGGAGAGCAGCATCAGGAAACGACTAAAACTCTGCGCTGACTTCAAACGTACAGGTAGAGCAGGCTCAGTGGTTTACTCTGCGCTCCCCTGTATGTGCACCATTCAGCGATCATAATCATTTGTTGGACTAATCTATAGCCCAGGTGTGTGATAGCAGGACAATGTTGAGGTTATAAAGAGTCAGTTTGAAGCTGCAGGAGCTCAACCGTGTGTGCCTTGAACTGACAGGCAGGAATCTGAGCAGGGAAAGAGCTTTTTATGCCTACTGTGGATTTTACTGCAGAGGTAAGATGTAGTCTAAGGATAGCACACACGGCACAATGTTTAGCATTTACTTCATCGAATCATGGTTTTCTACTAACATGTATCTATAATGGAAACTGATAAGGACGAGATTGTGGTTTTTGCTTATAATACTGCATTCTTTAATCTAGAATAAGGCTGCAGGTAAGAGAACATGTCTAACGGTGTCTTCGTGCCAGGGATGGACTCTAACTGGTGGGTGCTGAAGCCTGACTTCAGATTGCCTACAGAGGAGGAGATCAGGGCCATGGTGTCTCCAGAGCAGTGCTGCGCTTATTATAGCATGCTGGTGGCAGAGCAGAGACTCAAGGTAACAGGGTTTTCCTCGAAATCACTTGAGATGGTTAAGACAAGTGAGGGCTGTGGCACAGCTTCATTGCAAGTTATTTTACGCCTTTAGGACGCTGGATACGGTGAGAAGTCCTTCTTCGCTCCAGAAGAGGAGAACGAAGAGGACTTTCAAATGAAGATTGATGACGAGGTATTGATCCGAGTGCTCCCTCATAATGAAGCAGAGTGTTCCAGACCTGAGATAACTAAAAAAACCTTCAGATATAAACTGTGCTGATCCTGTCTCACACACCTTAGGTGCGGACAGCTCCTTGGAACACAACAAGAGCCTTCATTTCTGCCATGAAGGGGAAATGTCTGTTGGAGGTCACAGGTGTGGCTGACCCCACAGGCTGCGGAGAGGGTTTCTCCTACGTCAAAGTGCCCAACAAGCCCACGCAACAGAAGGTCTGACCACGCAAAGCAAATGTCTGCCACCCCATGCTCTGCTTTGTGTAAGTATAGAGAGTGAAATCTTTGTTGTCCTGTGCGCTTTTTCAGGATGACAAAGAGCCACAGCCTGCCAAGAAGACAGTGACGGGGACAGACGCTGACCTGAGGAGGCTCTCGCTAAAGAATGCCAAGCAGCTGCTGCGCAAGTTCGGTGTTCCAGAGGAGGAGGTAAGGCCACAGTGATGTGCTCCTGTAGGACACGTCTTTTATTCACTCGACATGGGACATCTGCAAGAACTTTGTCGTTGTTAGTGGGGACATACGCGAGAAAGGCACGTGGATTTGCTTTGAGGGTGGGGTTTTTTCACCTTATCTCTCAGGCTTGTTCAATTGCTTGTGTGTTTGTGTGCGTTAGATCAAGAAGCTCTCACGCTGGGAGGTGATTGATGTGGTGAGAACCATGTCCACAGAGCAGGCGCGTTCAGGCGAGGGACCCATGAGCAAGT
This sequence comes from Chaetodon trifascialis, assembly GCF_039877785.1. Lineage (NCBI taxonomy): Eukaryota > Metazoa > Chordata > Actinopteri > Chaetodontiformes > Chaetodontidae > Chaetodon > Chaetodon trifascialis. Next base: position 15,799,895 of record NC_092071.1, on the reverse strand, counting down.
TTGCCAGAGGCTCTCGCTTCTCTGTAGCTGAGCACCAGGAGCGCTACAAGGAGGAGTGCCAGAGGATCTTTGACCTGCAGAACAAGTGAGGCTCTTACTTAGGTTTATACATTATTCAGGATTCTGTCTGAACATCCCTTGAGTCCTTTTCCTTGTTGCACCTCCACCACAGAGTGTTAGAGTCAACAGAGGTGCTCTCCACAGACACAGACAGCAGCTCGGCAGAGGACAGTGACTTTGAGGAGATGGGGAAGAACATTGAGAACATGCTGCAGAACAAGAAGACCAGCTCCCAGCTTTCCCGTGAGAGGGAGGAGCAGGAGAGAAAGGAACTGCAGAGGATGCTGATGGGCGAGGAGAGCGATCGGGACAACAAGGGACGCAAGGAGCGGCGGAAGGGCTTGTGTGAGTCTGTGTTTCTGACAGAGTGCGCTGGGGATATATCCACATTAGCGTGTCTCTAACTGTAAGCTTTGCTTCCCTTCACTCTATAGCCAGCTCCTTATCCACCAGCTCCCACAAGGACGATGACACGTCCTCCGTCACCAGCCTAAACTCCTCGGCCACAGGGCGGCGACTCAAAATCTACCGCACCTTCAGGGATGAGGACGGCAAGGAATATGTCCGCTGCGAGACAGTACGCAAGGCTTCAGTCATCGACGCCTACACCAGGATCAGAACCACCAAGGACGATGAATTCATGTGAGTCTGTCACTGATCAAACAGCGAGCCGTCTTGTCTAACATTGGGTGTTTGATCCCATCGGTCTGTTTTATAACCATGGCATCTGTACAGCTTGTTGGTGATTGTTGCTTGATGATAATGTTATAGTTCAAAAAATGATTTTGAAAAGTCTGCTCTGCTACTTTTATCATACTTTCAGTACTTTTATGATTAGTATGCAAATAAGTTTTGATGTGGCTGCACACAAAGTACTTTTTAAAACATCCAGTTAAATGTTAAATTCGTGCTTCTCTATATAAATATGCTTTCTAAAAAGTCAGGCTTGTTAATAGTGAAGCATCTAATGCGAAGCAGCAGGTCAGTCTAATGTCACTGGATTCTCTGTGGTGGAGATGAATGGAGCTCATTAAAGAGAAAGCCAGAGAGCTTACTTTGTAGAGATGCCACTTCATTAGATTCATGTCATGATCACAACTGAACCGGTGAATGCTAAACAGCCAATAATGTGCATCTTTGTGGCTGCAGACGAAAGTTTGCCCTCTTTGATGAGCAGCACCGAGAGGAGATGAGGAAGGAGCGCCGGCGTATTCAGGAGCAGCTGAGGAGACTGAAGAGAAACCAGGAGAAAGACAAGATCAAGGGTCCTCCAGAGAAGAAGGCCAAGAAGGTCAAAGAGAGACCAGACCTCAAGGTAAAAGTAAGCCTGCTGATTTCATACTATACTCTTTCTTTTTCCTCACCAGCTCTTTGGTGCCCAGTTAAATGCAAACCTATGGCCAATATACTTTCCATTGATATCATCATATAGCACAGGCAAATTATTTGTCATGTTCCTTAATGTTTGCCTCTTTTCGCTAGCTAAAGTGCGGAGCGTGTGGAGCCATCGGACACATGAGGACCAACAAGTTCTGCCCACTGTACTATCAGACCAACGCCCCGCCTTCTAACCCAGTCGCCATGACAGAGGAGCAGGAAGAGGAGCTGGAAAAGACCGTCATCCACAACGACAACGAGGAGCTGATCAAGGTCGAGGGCACCAAGATCGTGCTGGGCAAACAGCTCATCGAGAGGTAGCTGACTGTCCTCGTTCCTCCTCCCTTAACATTATCAAAGATACTCTGAGCTGCACCCTCACAATGTTAATCTTCCTACAGTGCTGATGAGGTGCGCCGAAAGTCTTTAGTGCTCAAGTTCCCCAAGCAACAGCTCCCACCAAAGAAGAAGAGACGTGTAGGCAGCGCTGTGCACTGTGACTACCTCAATGTAAGCAGTATTGTACAGCGTGTTCCAGCACAGTTTGAACTGAGAGACCTTTTCGACGATCTTTTACACTTTCTCTCTTTAAATATCCATAGAAACCACACAAGGCCATCCACCGCAGACGCACTGACCCCATGGTGACCTTGTCTTCTGTGCTTGAGAGCATCATCAATGACATGCGGGATCACCCCAACGTAAGATCCGTCAGGCACACACTCCCTCATCCACCACAGTGCTTCAGCGTTCCCGCTCACCTCTTTCACTGCTCTGCTATCTTATCATTACTCCCTCTGTCTCCTCCGTGTAGACATATCCCTTCCACACACCCGTCAATGCCAAGGTCGTGAAGGACTACTATAAGATCATCACGCGGCCCATGGACCTGCAGACGCTGAGGGAGAATGTACGGAAGCGGATGTACCCGTCAAGGGAGGAGTTCCGTGAAGCGGTGGAAGTTATCGTCAAAAACAGCGCCACCTACAATGGTAAAGTCATGAGAGCATGTGTATCTCTTGAAAACAGACTCAGGTGTTGCTCTCGTATCAGTTAGACTTTCAGTTTAAACCCACATCAAAGTGTTAAGACGTCTGTTTTTCTGCCGACAGGTGCGAAACATCCAATAACACAGGTCGCACAGTCCATGCTGGACCTGTGCGATACAAAACTGAAGGAGGTGAGAGTTCATGTGTTTTGTCTTGTTTCACATATTCATGCCTCTCGCTGATTTCCACATAAACCATTAAACCTGTGTGTGTCTGTGTGTGCGTGCAGAAGGAGGACAGGCTGGTGAGGCTGGAGAAAGCCATCAACCCCTTGCTGGACGATGACGATCAGGTGGCCTTCTCCTTCATCCTGGACAACATCGTGACCCAGAAAATGATGCTGGTTCCTGATGTGAGTCATCCTTTCTTCTTCTGTTTTCTTAACTCAGTCAGTTAGAGAGCAGTGATAAGATCACGTGCAGAATAAGTTAATGATCTGCTTCTGTTTCTTTGATTCCTTCACTGCAGTCATGGCCGTTTCACCATCCTGTCAACAAGAAGTTTGTGCCTGATTACTATAAGGTGATTGTTAACCCCATGGATCTGGAGAGCATCCGCAAGGTGAGTCATACAAGGTGTCAACCTTGAACCAGGCGTAATCATTTAGATTTCAGATATCAGCAATACAAAGAAGCTAAACTGAAAATATGCCTCTTTGTGTATTTGTATCTCATGGTTCAACAGAACATCTCCAAACACAAATACCAGAACCGAGACGCGTTCCTTTCAGACGTCAGCCACATCCACACCAACAGTATAAAGTACAACGGTAAAGGTGTTATCATCACTGTTATCATTCCCTCTGAGGATGGCCTTTTTGAAAACTGCCAGAACTACAGTTCTATAGTAAAGCTGTTGTCTGAAGCAAAAATACTCTTTGTGTGTCTTTCACAGGCCCAGACAGTCCTTACACCAAAACAGCCCTGGAGATCGTCAATGTGTGCAAGCAAACGCTGGCAGAGGTATTTTGAGTCTGAGGCTGTTGCATATTATTAGAGCAGATGCAAAACAATGCTGGGAACAATGTGAAGGCATTTTTAAAAACGCAACTTTATAACAAGCCTTCATCTAATGAGCAGCTATCCCTCCTGGTTGGTGCAGAGAATAGTTTAAAAAGCATATACTGGCAGGTAAACTTAGACAACACAGAGGGGTTAACTTGAAATATAGTGACACATCTTTTATCTATTTTTATGAGCGGGAAAAACACCAGCCAGTGTTGTAATGGCCTGTTTTTGTGCCTCATAGTATGACGAGCACTTGACGCAGTTGGAGAAGGACATCTCTACTGCTAAAGAAGCAGCTCTCGATGCCGCAGACTTGGAGTGTCTAGACCCAATGACGCCTGGACCGTACACACCGCAGGTAGGAGTGCAGCCAGAGGTGCTTTCCTGGGTATCTTGTGAGGCTGACAATTGGCTTTAGGCCTCCAGCTGTTTGGAACGTGCCACACCGGGTAGTCTCAGCTTTCCTCCTTGCAGTAGTCTCCTCGCCACACCTTGTAGTGCTCCCAGCCCTTGTATTTCTTTGCTCGTTCTCTGCACTAACTCTTTTCCAGACTTTCACGTTTCATCTCCGCAATCTAGTTTCCTCACTTTAGCGTCTCATTTCTCCCATCCAACCTTTCTCCTTCGCTCCTGCCGTCCTGTCCTGTTTCTCCGTATGTGTGTGTGCCGCTCTGTGTGGTGTTGGCCAGCCTGCTGATCTGTTTGACAGCGGGGCTTCAGGGAGTCTGCCCAGAGAGACCAGCAGCCTGTTCTCTGAGGGACCTCTAGTGGTTGCTCCAGAGAAGAGAGGGGGGCAGGTATGGAGAGAGACAGAAATAAGGCTTGCAACCACATGCCACCCCTCCTCAAACTATCCTCAGAGCCACCTTTCTCACACTAGAACATTACAGATAACTTTACAGTGTAAACTGAGAGTAGTTCTTTGCTTCTGTTGTTCTCAGACTTTTATCCTCTTTCCCCTCAGGGTCGCCACCTTAGAAGACCTGGAGAGGAGGAGTCAGATGTGGACATTGAGGGCTTTGAGGAGGAAGATGACGGCAAACCCAAGACTCCCGCTCCTGTAAGAAAGCCAGATTTACTGAAAGGTTATGCAGGCTTATGTGAGGTCACCACTGCTGTAAATTTAGAGATTTATGCAAGTAACTAGTGTATATCAATCAATCAATCTTTATTTCAGACTCAAAAGTAGGTCCATATAAAAATAATACAAACAAACAACAACAAAAACAAACAAGACAAAAACACACACACCTATCAGTCGATTAAATGTTCACATCAGGCCATTACTGTGGCCTAAAATGATCATTTAACATTGTAGTTGGGTGGCCTGATTCAGTTGAGATGTGTTTTTTTTTTCAGTAATTTTCATAATTTTGTTTACCTGCGAGTAATTTGTTAACCCTATCCTTTTAGGCAGAGGATGCAGATGGAGATCTAGAGGACGAAGATGATGAAGAGGAGATGTTGCTGCCAATTCGCAGGCGGGTGCATGACCAGGAGGAAGAGGAGGAGGAGGAAGAAGAGGACGGGACGTCTAACCGGCCAGCCCAAGCCAGCGTGCTGTACCAGGACCTGCTCATGTCTGACGGAGAGGATGATGCCAGCGAAGAGGAGGGCGACAACCCTTTCTCCTGTAAGTCCACCCGCAGCACCGAGCACAGTCATTTAGAATATGTTGTGCTGCAAATGTTCACACGTTGCCATTGCTTGTCCCCTCCAGCCATACACCTGTCAGAGAGTGGGAGCGACTCTGACAGAGAGCTGGATGTGCGACCTGCACCTCCACGGAGAGCTCAGGAGACGGCTCGCATGGGTATGGAGCAGGACGAGAGCATGATGTCATATGAAGGGGATGTGCCCGATGAGCACCACATGGAAGACAGCAACGTCAGGTACAACTGGCCGAGGAGCCAATAATACTCAGTATTATTATACAACAGTACTCAGGAAGTACTTTCACCATGTTGCACCGGTGGAACAGTTTTCATGTGAAGTAGCAGCAGCAGGAAATGTCGTATTAGCAGTAACTTATGCATCTGTTGCAGTTACGGCAGTTACGAGGAGACAGAGAGCCGGAGTCAGCTGCAGCCCTCCAGCATGGGAAACGGAGAAGACTACGGCATCAGCGAGGAGGAGGAGGAAGATGAAGAAGATGAAGCGCGGAGGAGAGGCCCAGCTGTGCTCTCCCAGGTCCAGCTCAGTGAAGACGAGGAGAGTGAAGAGTTCAGATCTATAGGAGGAGACAGCGACATGGACTCTGACAATTAGCCCAGTTTTCTTTTTCTTTTTTTAATAAGCAGCATCAAGAAAACATTGTTTATAATCCCAGTTTTGAACCTGAGAAAGAAGAGATTTCTCAGGATTATGTTTTGTACATTGTTCTTATTCTGTAAATGATGGTTAATGTTTCTGGCTTCTGCCTGTACCTGCAGTGAAGGATACAACACAGCAGATTGTAAATTTAAGTTTGCCTTTTACATGTTGAGTGAATATTATGATGTTTCTTGACATGGAGATGTGTGTTCAGCTGTTTTGTCCTTTTTCACTCATTCATATTGTGCGCTCACAAGTAGTTAAGCAACTCAGTTGTTTACACCCAACGGATTGACACCAAAATAAACATAGTGAAGATTAACAATCAACTCTTTCTTTAAAAATAGACCATGATATCTCTCCTTCCTGTCTGCTTCAGACACGTCCTTACATTGAAACGAAAAAGATATCACTCAGGACAAGCCGAGTTTATCTACATAGAATAATTACAGATGCTTTGTGTTGAGGCGAGGTCACAAACCACAAGGTTCACAGTGCCTCAGCAAACAAAAGATTACAAGGTCCAACATGACTGGGCTGGGTTATATGATTTTCTTCATTGTGGTCAGTGGTTGGAAATCATGCCGGCCATTTTCTTGTGTCACCACAGGAAAATACAGGTGTAAGTCATCTCTTTAAAGGCTCCATTTCATTTAGGTGATCCTATTTTAAAGCCCTGGTATTATGCCAACTGATTAATTGTATTTTTTCCTAAGGTGAACTCTTAAAGTTGCACTTTTCTGTCTGATCAACAGTCCAAAACCCAAACATATGTTACCAAAACAGTGGGAGACTACGTAGTATTTTTGTCAAGTGAAAGGTAACTAGCCAATATCCAAATGCTAAATGTATTATCTGAACTAGTATGACTCACCAGTGCACCATGATAAACATTTGCTCAATGACATCCTTAAACGCTGCATTTGTGCTGCACGTAGAGCGCATTAAAGGATCCCATTCAGGCTCAAAAATCAGAGATCAAAGAGAGCTGAACAGAAACTGACTGTTGATAGATGTGTTATGAATCAGAGAAAGGCTGAAAACCACAGCAGTGTACACAGTGGATGTCAGGTGACAGGCTGAACAAGAGAAATGCTCCTTCGTGAGAGAAGTTACATCTACTCGACCATCGAGTAGATAAAAACTACAAGCGTTTCCCCCAATTTATTAGCATTGTGGTCCTCGTTCCAGGAGGGCAAAGATAGCACTACATGCATAGGCACACATGTCCACTTGTTACATCCATATATAGATACATGCACACGAACACACATATCTACAAGCATACACACCCATGCTGTCACCCACATATATTTCTGAGTATGATAACCTGCACACTTCCTGTTCCTGCCTCAGAACTGCAGAAACTGTTCTGCAATCAGCTGCAGTTAAGTGAAGACGGACTGCATTCAAACCAGCACTGAAATGTACACGGATACCTTTGATGACCTACGCTGCTAAACTTTGAATTCCTCACTTTGTGAAACCATATTCTGTCCAGTGTTGGGAGTCAGTTGAGCTCATGCACGTGCGCTTCCGTATGCTTGCAAAACCACTGAAAAGCACACACTGATAGCTGCTGCACAGCATTGTTTTCCCACTTTCATTATTTCAACGGTATCAGACTTTATTCACACCACAGGCAAAAATCTGACATTTCTACACTCTTATGGCTTACAATAGTCCATATTATTGAGGTTTTTGTCGTCTCATTTCACAGCACAGGATGTCTTGGTCAGTTGTTGCTCAAAATACTGCCAGCTACACATTACTGCGTCTTTGTTTACAATCCGTTACAGACAAAGATAAGATGACTCAGATCCCAGCCCATGTAATGGAAACGTCACATGACGCAACATACATTATCTTCACGCAGAGCAACATGCCATCAAGGACATCCATTCCTTCACAGCCTAAAGCTGGTAATACACAAGCAACCATACAAGTAAATTAATACGAAATATGACATCAATTTCTTCATGTTTTAATTTACCTCATTTAATTATTATATCACTATCAGGGATTCACAAGTGACACCTTTCATCTTTGATTGGATGGCACATTCCTGGCCCACGCCACAGTGGTTGACCTCTCAGGTGAGGCAAAAATGCGTCCGTGAACAGACAGGTATCCCTTAGCAGGGTGCGGGATCCGGCAGGGGCTGACCGACTGAGACCTCTGCAGTCTCTTCACAGCGGCCGTGCGGTCTGAGGAGTCTCTCGCCGTGCGCGACGAGCCTTTGGAGTTGATGGACGCTGCAGAGAGTGATGGAGACCAGCAGCTGGACTGCTTTCTGACAGATGATGCACCTGAGAAAACAACAGCTGTTATGTAACATTATAGCAGTTTGGGTTGTTTGGACAGATGTGACATTGAGGATGCAGAGAGATACATATCTGCAGGGTGTTATGTGAGCAAACAGATCCAAACCTGACGGTGGGTAAGTGATTTGTGAGTCTGCGGGTTGGTAGTCGTCGGTCTCTAAACTTCGGCTGTTCCTGACGGCCTGGAGGGAGCGGAGGCTGGTCCGCAGAGGTGACCTGGTCCTGCCTGGTGAGGTTGCTGCAAAACACATCGGGGGTCATATCGAGCTCACACCAACAGTCTCACTAGCAAGAATGTAAAGTTTCCTAAAAAAATAACACATTTTATCGACAGCGGTGACATTTATATTGATTTGGTATATTTCTACTGAAGAACACAAAGTCTTCTCTTCTTCACAAAATCACAAGAAGATCATTAATCATCGGCCCTTTCTCACATTGAACACGGCCTCTGATAATACAGAAGGGTGTTCATGAAATAGAATAGAAAATGTCTGCAGCTGTCACACCAAAAATACAGATCATTTAGAAAACTGTGCGCTCTGTGTACCTTGATTCTGAGCGAGTTTAAGCAGCTTGAACTGGGTGACTTGCTGATGAAGTCTGGCCAGTTTTAGACTTTGGCAGCCCTGCTTAGTTACTGATGTTGGTAACTGGCAAGGGGAAGAGCTCAGTGACGACAAACCAGGTTGGTAACAAGATGAAGATGAAGCTTCAGTGTTATCTCCTGAAGTGAAGCCATCAGTACTTTCAACAGTGCTGTTAAGATAAGATGGGAACATCATTGGTGACTCTCCTCTCCTGGATGAAGCAGTGGCAGGTGTGGAAACATAGTCCTGTCTTAAACCTGAAAAATATGGACCAGAGTTATCGCAAATCCAACCTTCATTCAGTATGCAGTGCACACTAGATCATTAAAAACGCTCTTCTGTACTCACTGGCTTCCTGTATGCGAGCCATAATGTGGACATCTGTGATGTCCTGCAGTCTGTAGCTCAGCGCATTGTTATCTGTGCAGACAAATAAAGGCAAAACATGTGCTACTCAAATTCATGATATTAAAGACAGTTGTTGTGGATGCACATTAAGATCGTCTGTGTGAAGAGATGGCTTTATTTCACCATTTTGTACAAAAAAAATCTCTCATTATTATATTACCTGTACTGTCAGAGGTATTGTGTGTCGTGCTGACAGAGGTTTTCTCCAGAGAGGAGCCCACAGAGACACTGCAAGAACGCTGGAAATCTGCAGGACGTCTGTAGAAGTGACTGCTTGACCCTGACAGAGCAGACAGTCGGCATGAGGTAAACCAAGCTGATCCCTCTTAGAAGAATCTTTTTTAAATCCAAAACATTTCCCAAACATTGAGTTGGACTGCGCTGCTTGCTTACTTTGGTCCAGCCTAGTTATCAGTGAATGACAGGCCGCCTCCATGTCTGGACTGGGGTTATCCAGGACGTGTCGAGACCATGCAAGAGCAGACTCAGTGCTCTCCACCAACACCTGCTTCTTTGGAGACTCATATAACCTGTGAGGAATGCGTCATTCATTAAGAACATATCACACTCGTGCTGCTAAGTAAAGACCTTTAGAGAAAGCTTTTCCAGTCAGATGGGGAGATTAGCATCCACCACACTACCCACTAGCACCAACATGTCTTTTTAGGTGTATGGTGACTTGGATAATAGATCAAACCTGGGTTTATGTCTTTTTTTTTTGGCATTTACCACTGCTTCATCCTTACTAGGACCAAACCAGACCACAAGTCCCACTCTCAGAGGTCTGACAGTACCTACCAGTTCTCCTCATCCTTCACATCATCCTCTACATCAAGAAGCTCAACCAAGTCCAAAGCAGACTCTTCCTCCTGTGACTCATCGCTGTCCCAGAGATCCTTTTGACAGTTATAGTTGTGCAACATCCCACCCATGACGTTGCAAGGCAGGCGTAAATTACAGCCTGACTTCAAACTATCTAGTCTCATTCTAGCGTCCATGGCAAACGACCGATTGTTACAATTCTTGATTCTTGCTCGCTCGGCGTCTTTCCAGATGCTGCAGTAAGGATCTGAGTCACCCTCCGGCCTCACAGAGCTGCTTTTCAACTCACTGCAGAGAAGATGATGGTTTGAACTTTTGTCAAACTCCAGTGGCGGCCGATCGCAAAAATACCGGCTCCAATCGTTCTTCAGTTGGTCTTGGAGCTCCATTGTTTTCTCAGTGAAAGCTCTTGTCCAGTTTACGTATATTTCCACCTCACCCCTCTATCATGAGGATGTTGCCAAACCAGAATCTTCAACAACTGGGCGAAATTCAAAATGAAGTTCCAGTTATGTTAATTTTGCTCTGCCCAAACAGCGACTGAGCAGCTTCACCATACCATCTATTGACCCACATTTGTTGAGTAGGGCTGTTAAGTATAGACACTCAACAGATTGGATGGATTTAGAGAAGCATCATGAGCTTATGTGGATTAAAGAGTCCATGAGAGCCGCAACTAAGAAAGAAACAGACCCACTGAACATCAATCCGTCAAGACTAACAATGACAGTAAAGCAGTTTATGTTCATTTCGCTTTGGTGTGGGAAGATATTGTTTCCTGTGCAGCTGTTTGATTCAAACGCTGAATGTTTGTGGTTAATTGCTTTCAAATGTACCCGAGTCACTCATCACACACGAGGAAGTTGTACTGAGAAGTGTGGCATCTCTCTCTCTCCTTCTCTCACACACTCACACACACACGCACGCACGCACACACGCACACGCACACACACACACACACACACACACACACACACACACACACACACACACACACATACAAACAGGCAGATTAACACAAGATTTATAGCTTCTCTGACAGCCATGTGGATCCTAGAAATATCTTCCTTTCTCACCCAAACCCCAGAGATCAAGAGCTGTTTTCATTTGTTTTGTTTTGTTTGTTTGTTGTTGTTGTTTTCATCATTGATTGTTAGTGGCAAATATCAAGTGTGACAACTATTTAATATTTTAAATCTTGAAGGCACTAAATTTACTGAGCAACTAACTGGCCATAAGGGTAAAATAAGTAGTATTTGCTGTATCATGGCAAGTGATATTTTTGGAAAAGCAGCAGAACAATGTTTATTATTATTTATTATTGAGTTCATGTGTTCACTGGTCTTGTACATAAGGTTGGATATTTACTCTAACTTATACATGTAGAGGCAAATGAAATTATTTAAGGCAGCAAAATCATAAAAAAAAAGGTCAGTTTCCAATTTTACACCATAGTACAAAGAAATTAAAAAGGAAATCAGGCAGCTATTGTGACTGATTAGCATGTGCTGGCTTGCAAGCATGTTAGCAGTTAGCTCGTTAGCTAGCTCAACAATTAGCCCTGTAAACATACGTCATCAAGCCTCTGGGACCAACCAGCGAGGACACGCGGACTAATTTCTCTGTGACATTTTCTGGTGATGAGGTCTTTGGTCTTGGCAAGACAATATTGATGTTTCCCCAAATGTAAAGAACATCTCCTTAACTGGAGAAACAGAAATAGCATTTCAGATATAGGGTAAGAGTAATCTTATTTTTAACAATGTCTTTGCTGTTAATGAGCTCAAAGTATATCTGAAGTTGGCATAGACAACTAATACATAGTTTTCATGTTACTTGCAATGACGCACTTTTGTGGTGAACATTTTACCTGAAATTCTTTTCTCAGTAAAAATAATAATTTGGCTACATTATTAAAGAAGAAGAAAAAGAAGAAGAAGAAGAAGCTGTTGCTAAGTTTATAAACTTACATACTTGTCATATCCCAAGATGCTGGCTCTCCTTGATTCACTAGACCTACTCCTCCCACAGGCTGCATCGACAGGGCAGGTGAAGAGGAGGTGTCTTCTCCTCCTCCGTGCCTGTGCTGCACTTGCGCCCTGCCTCCTGCCCTTCACCTCGCCTCCCACCAGCCTGTTTCCTTATCGTCATCGCTGATGTCTCCCTGTTGAGTTGCGCCCGGTTAGCACCTACACCGGCCGACCGCACTTCTCCTGCCACTACGAACTACAGCAACATGGCGTACTTCCAACAGGAATATACCGTGTAAAATGTGGAATACGGAGCGACAAGTCGAACAGTGAAACAGCACCTGTGCCGCGGGGAAATGCAGGACGAAAGCGGCAAAGCAGCAGCCGGCAGCCCCGCAGTGGCCAGTGCAACCACAGCGCAGGTAGGAGCGGAGCTTTGTTTTTATGGCTCTTCGTGTGTGTTCACATCAAACATATCCCCGTGTGTCGCTTTAAGGCACGTAGCAGTCCCTGAAAGCAACGTGGGACCCCTTTATGAGCGGTTTAACGTCACCTTCCGGCGTTCCCGGGGCTTGTAGCGGTGGTGGCAGGACAGATAAATGTCTTCAGATGAAGCAGTCCAACCTGTCTGTCCACATTGCTCTCACCTATCAGGCTTGTCTACAGACCCACCGTAGGCAGCAGAGATACAGCTTAAACTTCAACAGATGTGTTTGTGCAGACTTTTCTCAAGTTTTTACACCGCAGCTGATTATCAGCAGCTATTTTCAGCAGGTAGAGAAAGAAAAAGCTTTTACTTATTCTGGTTTTAAGAGCTGAAACCATCGGTGGATTTGTTGCTTAGTGGAAGGACAGACCATGAATCGACAACAATAGCTGGTCTGGACCAAACACAAGGTCCATCCTCTCAATCTGAGAAAGTGCTGTTTTTGGTTTTTTGTTTAAAGATAATTTTGTGATGTATGCTTTGAAAGCTGTAAGTTAAAAATTCTCTTTGGTGCTGCAGAGATTTTCTTTCTGGTTCAATGGATGAATATTTAATGATGAATCGAATAATTAATAAAATAACTGATGAAATCATCAGCAAATGAATTGACATTGGAAAATAATAGTTATGTGGTATAGACATAAGACATAGACATACTCGACGTACTAACATATTCCTCTGTTATGTAATCTTGACACAACTACTCAGCTGGGCATTGTCCCTGTTTGATGTCTCTATGCCTCGGTGTGTGAACATATATTGTCTTTGTGCATGTCAAACTTGGACATACAAGAAATCTCAAAGACATTACATTTTAATGAATATGTATTTGCGCCATTGGATGAATTATTAATCTTTAAACACATAACAGCATGTAAAGCAGAAGCCCTGCTGTTATCTTAATCAGACTTCCTCCCGGTGACCTGACGTGAGAAAATAGTTCCTCATGTTTCGAGATGGATGGCCAGCAGGGAGGAAGAGGAAGTCCAGTTGGTGGTTTTAACACCTCATGACTAACATAGACAGGCTACACCTTGCACACAGCTTGTTCTACAGTTGAAATGAAAGACCACCCTCAGCACCTCTGAGTGTTTTTACTTAGTAATGAACTTAAACAATAATAAACTATTAAAATTGATTCATTAGACTAATGCTTTCTGCACTCGTCTACATAATCCACATTTTACTAACTTGACTCACTGAGCAAAGGGAACTGACCAATTCCAGATTTTCATTGAAGTGTGTGTCACTGTACATCTCTGCTCTGGCTGTTTCTTTCACTGTCTTAAAAATGTGATTTTATTCTCTCTAGAATTCAGTTCAATTGAACGGGCATACTGTCACTCAAAATGGCCACAGCCCGACAGCTACACCTGCACCACAGCCACAGTTTGACTCCCGATCCCCGAGTCCTGCACCCGCTCCAACCCCGGCTGTCCCGAGGGAGCAGTGGGGAGGGAAGTACGAGTTCCTGCTCTCCTGCATCGGATACTGTGTGGGACTGGGGAACGTGTGGCGGTTCCCCTACCTTTGTTATCGCAATGGAGGAGGTGAGCAGACTGCGAGCATGTTCACGGCCCTCTGAAGTCTCAGATGCTTTAAATGCCTGGGTGTGTGTATGTCTGAAATGATTTGCTACACCCATTTGAACAAGAGGCACTCTTCGCTCTTCCCTTGGGTATGCGCCTTTCTCCTAATCATGCCGGCTTATTTTGCACATTCTGTCCAGAGCTCTCCATGGCAGCCTTTTTGGACGGGGAGCTAGAGCACAAAGCATTTACTAATCCTCTAAGTAGAGACAGAGTTTTCCCTGATTACACACTTGACATGAAGTCTTTCTAACCCAGCCTTATGTGCTGTGTGTCTTCATCTGAAATCAAGCATGTTGGAGCTTGACTAACTGTAAAGCAGAATAACATCTGCCTGTGATGCTGCCACCTAGACAGAAGTTAAATAAGTCTTACCTGCACAAAGCAAATCATTGCACCGGATGTCTCCACCCACCACCACCACCACCACCCTTCCTGAGACTGTTTCTAATCTTCACAGGTGTGTTTCTCATCCCCTACTTCATAATGCTGTTTTTTACGGGTGTTCCACTCTTCCTCATGGAGCTGAGTTTAGGCCAGTATGGAGCAGCTGGCCCCATCACTGTGTGGAAATGCTGCCCTCTGCTCAAAGGTAATGCTCTCCTGTATCATGATTTTTAGCCCAGTAAGGACACACTTACATACACTGTAATTCAATGACACTCTAATTTGTGTTGTTACTATTATTCTAATTCATTCTGATTGGTAGTACAGTGTTTGAGAGTACACGAATATGGAATCACAGATCACTGAATTAGTTCTCCAGAAATGTTGAGCGTCCAGTTTGAACCACGCGCAATGATTTGAGTAAGCAGGATCTCAAGTTGACACCAAAAATGCCTTTGTTACCAGTCAGTGCGTCGTATCGTCGAGGAAAATAACTGGCTGACTCATAATTTTGCCACGTCACAACACTACGTCATGTGGCGAATGCGCAAGATTCCTGAGAGAGCTCTGGAAGACAGTTGCTAAATATGAACATCTGATAAAGAAACCTGCAGGAACTGTCTTAGAAACAAAAATAGAGCCAGAAAATCAGGTTTCATCACAAGGCGAGTTTATTTTAAACTGGAAAGGTAAGCTGCAGGTCGCTGAATGAGGAGCGCTTTGAGATGGAGCTCCCTCAAGTGTTACAGAAGGAAATGAACAGTTTCTGGTTAACAAGCACAACATGAAGTGTCTGCAATGCTGTATTTAAGGTGAGATGAAGCGTTGATTAGATATATTGCCGTGTCTCTTCTTGCAGGTATTGGCATTGGGATGCTGTGTGTGTCCACGCTGGTGTGTCTCTACTATAATGTTATTATAGCATGGACGTTTTACTACCTGGGCAGCTCGTTCCAGAGCCCTCTGCCCTGGTCCTGTGATGCTGCAGCCAATATAGCTCTCTGTGGTAATGGCACCTCTGGCAACAGCTCCACTGGTAAAGCCCTCAGCCCCACAGAAATTTTCTGGAAGTAAGTGTGTCTCTGCACAATCATTCACTTCTCTTATTTAAAACATCAAGCCTGCTTTGCAAATTTATATAGCCTGTCTCATCACCATAGACTGTAAAATGTTGACTGTGCATTTCCATGCAATTTAATGTTATGTATTTTACATACTGTGTGTGTCTTCTCCCTTTTTACATACTTGTTAATGGCTCGAGCAGCATGCTGTGCGCACGCACTCTGTTTGTACTTTTCTTTAGCAAACACAAGTATTGTTCACAATGACTGGAAACTTCAAACTAAGCTGTCACCCTTTCAGCTGATATGACTGAGGGCTTTGCTGCAACACCTTACATCAGTGGTTCTTAAACTTTTTCTGTTATGCCCCCCTTCAGCCCCTGGAAAAACTTCACGCCTCCCCCCATCCCCATGATTTGTATCAGTCATTAACAATAATTTAGGAAACATAAATCATATTCATTTAACATAGTTTCTGTCCATATATTTCCCCCTAGTTACCCATGTCACACACAAACATGTGGCTCTATGCCCCCCACCCCCCACCCCCCACCCCCAATACCAATAGGTTTATTGATATACAGCAAACAAACCAAAGGGCTCAGACTGAGGCTAGATACAACATGTAGGTCAGCCTGTTTCACCAGAGCCAGCTCTCAAAACGGGCACGGCAGACATTCAGAGACACTGAGAGAGGCCGTTTCTCTATTGAACTCGGGCCCCTCCCCCCCTGGAATCTTCCCACAGCTGACTGACGTGCCCAACATGCAGCACTTTCACTTGTCACTACGCACTTTTTACTGTATGTTTTAACTGAGGTATGTGCGGCATGTGACAGCCACACCCTGAAACAGTCAGAGCAATGTTTTCATAAGAATTTATAACCTTTCATGCAAAACGGATAAAGTGACTATGAGCATTAGCAATAGGACATTTTAAACTGTAATGATCATATGTGTAATGCCTTTTGACTGGTAATACATTGTATGTTACATTATACTGTATATTATACATTATAGAGGCTTATAGCAACTATAGTGCCTTCTGCCTTATATTAAAATATTTGAATGCTTTGTTTCTCTTCAGCTAATGCGTAATCAGTGACACAATGCTTAGGTGTGGAATAGGTGTGGGTGTGGTACGAGCTGTGCTGGGCTTTTTTTTTTTTTTTTTTTTATGTGTTTGGTTTCGTGTCTTGCAGTGAGCGTGTGCTGGGTGTAGTACACAGCGAGGGCCTTCATGACCCGGGCCCTGTGCGGTGGCCCCTGGCCCTGTGCCTCCTGGCTGCCTGGATCGTCATCTTCCTGTGTATGCTCAAGGGCATCCGCAGCTCTGGAAAGGTGAATCAACACAATGTCGCTATTGTCCGCTCCCATAAAAACACACACACACACACACACACACACACACACACACACACACACACACACACACACACACACACACACACAATCCTGCCCTTGCTGCCACACCTTGTTGTGCTAATATGCATCTGTGCTTTCTGTGTTTTCAGGTGGTCTATGTAACAGCCACCTTCCCGTACTTTGTGCTCATTGTATTGATCATCAGAGGTGCTACCCTGGAGGGCTCTCTTCAGGGCGTCGCTTTCTACCTCACACCAGACTGGGGCCGATTAGCAAATGCACAGGTAATTCTGATGGAAGACTGATGAGGCTGAGGAGTCTGTGAACACAGTGCTTTGTTGCTGCTTTCAAAAGCACATTTCTGTCCGATGCATTGCAGGTGTGGAACGACGCAGCCTCACAGATCTTCTACTCCTTAGGAATTGGAGTTGGGGGGCTGCTTTCTATGGCCTCTTACAATAAGTTTGACAACAACGTCATCCGGTGAGTTTGTGCTCTGCTGTGCCGCTCGCTCTGTTGTTGCAGCCACGATGGGCTCAGTTTTTCTAATCACGGTTCTTTTGGTTTCAGGGACACTTTGATTATCACCACAGGAAACTGTAGCACCAGCTTCTTTGCTGGATTTGCTATATTCTCAATCCTGGGTCACATGGCATGGAAGAAGGGAGTGCCTGTCGGAAAGGTGGCAGATACGGGTAGTTACTGTGCTCATTTTGCTCTGTAGTCCTGTGGATCTTCTTTCATGTAGACGTCTGAACCGACTGAATAGAGCATTTTGAACAAAACCAGAATTGTGATTATGAGTTAGAATCTAAAATCAGGGCAATATTTAATTGGAAATGAGACTTAAAGTGGTACCAATACTCTGTGTATTGTATTAAAGTCCTTGCTATGCATTGCGCTTTTGAACTTGTATTCTTTTTGCCTTCAGGTCCTGGGTTGGCCTTCGTCGCGTACCCAGAGGCCCTTGCTCTGCTGCCAGGCTCGGTCTTCTGGTCCATTATGTTCTTCCTCATGCTCTTCATGCTGGGGATCGATACGCTGGTAAGGCTGCACACACCACGCAAAGATATGGGCAGAAATAAAGAGGCATAAGTCTGCCTCCTTATGTTTGATGCCTGCTGTTGTTTGCTTCACAGTTTGGCAACATGGAGGGCATCACTACGGCCGTGCTGGATGAGTTTCCGCAGCTCAGAATAAACACGCTGCACAAATCCTTGTTCCTGGGCGCCCTGTGTTTTGGCTTCTACCTTATGGGTCTCCTGTTAGTGACCAACGTGAGTGTGTTTTTAGCATGGCTGAAAAATGCATCTTTCTCTGTGATCCCATGATCCACATTTCCCATGCTGTGTGTGTCTTCATAGGGTGGGATTTACTGGTTCACCCTCATTGACTCCTTCAGCACTAGTTTCGGCCTCATCATCATCACCCTCTTCATGTGCATTGGCATCTCCTTCTTCTATGGTAGTCCATCTCACACCCCTAACCCTCACATGAAACTCCTCTAACACATCACCATTTTCTTGTTCTTTTTAATAACACATTGGACACATCATCTGTCATGCCCACTTGTCATGATGATTGCTTGTTCCTAATGTGCACCTCTTCATGAACCTTTCTATTAGGAGTCAACCAGTTTTGTCAAGACATTATTGATATGATCTGCCGCTGCCCTCCCTGGTGCAGCAAAGTGCTGCTTTACTTCAAAGCATGCTGGGTTTTCTGCACTCCGTTTCTTCTTCTGGTGAGTAAACACATCAGTGTTAGTATTCATACTTGTTAGTAGATGCAGGTACAATGTGACATCAGCACTGGTTCTCCATAAGTAGTGTGACAAATGCTTTTCTCAAGATCTGTTAGAGTTCCATAAATGCAGCTGGTTTGTTGTGTAATCGGTTGACTTTTACAAAATCCAAATGCACTGAAGTTGATATGATTTATAGAGTTTGTCAGGGTGGTTGTGGTGTAATGTAACAGCTCTGCATCTTTGAGCAATAAGGCTGCTCATGAGGAATTTTCACTTTTTTGGTACAGTGAGCGTGGAGAGCAGCATATTGATCAGGTGTATTGATTTTTAAATGGTCTAACAGTTTGGTTCATCTGTTTTGGGGCCAGAAATTAATTTAGGTGTCACTTCTTTCCTCCTTTTGGTTCTCAGTGATTCTCACATTTATTTCATTTAGCAAGAGTTTGTTGTTGATTTTCTTTTTGCATTTCAAACCTCATCAAATCACTGGTTTCACTGTTGGATAGGAATCAGTACAGACACCACGGAGTCGTCGAAACACAGCTTGTTTGTGTTGAGGGACTTTTCACTGATAGTCAAAAATGTATTATGTGAGGTTAGATGCAAAACATTAAGATTATTTTGCCAAATTAATAATTACGAGTATGTCCAAGTAATGAACTTCATGTTATCGCTGAGCTAAAGTTCATATTACAGTATTGTCGATTGTGTCAGTGCACAATCCATGTTAAGTTACTCCCTCTATTATTTCTGTCAGTCTTGTCACCTACAGCAGAATTAGCATTCACAGTAAGACTGACTGATACATAAATACCCATCTCATGCCACCTTTTATTGTAATGCATTGTTGCACTTACAGTCAGAGAGTAATCTGATGAGGGTGCTGTTTTAGTGAGTATAGAATATGACATTAAATGGATGAAGAGTTTGTAATCTGAGGGAGAACAAAGATAATAACAATTACTGAGTGACAGAAAAGTTCCATCAAGGAAACTAAAATAACATCACTGCTTTCAAATGTGGCCAGCTGTGCTGACATCTTCACAGCCACACTCGTGAATAATTCAAGAGGACAATCTGACATTCAATCTGCTTTCCCCCTGTAGTGTTTGTCTGCTGGCCCTCTCGGTCACTCTTCTTCTGTTGCGGCTTTTTGTTTGGATGAAATGTTCCTCTGCTCATTCTGTGCCTTTCCCCTCGTGGCTATAGTTCATCCTGACCTACATCTTCATTGAGATGTACAACACACCGCTCCACTACGGGCCCTATGTGTATCCACGTTGGGGTAAAGCACTGGGCGTGTGCATCGGCGCGACCTGCTGCCTGCAGATCCTCATCTGGGCCATTGTGGCCATCAGCAAGGAAACTGGAACTCTGAAAGACGTCAGTATCACCACTACGTCATTCTGTCACTGTTACACCTCTTTCATGCTTTAGCTATACAGCTGAAACAGATTGTCACTGCTGTAGCTGTTTAAATGTCATATCATTGGCTCATGTACGACTGTCTCCTGCCTGTTTTTTGCAGCGTTTCCAGAAATCGATTCGACCTCTGAATTCCTGGAGGGTAAACAACATGAACAGCTCCGTGAGAGAGCAGGTGCACATGGAGCCCGAGAGAGTGGAGGCGCCGTTCACTGTCACGCTCACAGACATGGACTTTACTGCAATGACGTGGGAGGTTTGAAGCCAGGCGTGACGGCGCAGACAGAGCAGCGATGAGCAAACTACGTTTGTTGAGAGACAGGAATTTATTTTTATGTTACTCGCCCCAGCTTGGCTCTGGTGGCCAGACTGTGTGTCCTGCAGGGCAGTGTGGATTAATTGCTTTATTTATACTATTATTGTATTTTTTTGGTGACTTTTTTAACGTTGTGTAGAAGATATGATTCTTAGATGGCATAGTAGGACTCTACCCGGGCGTTTGGATGATGCTGATCTTGATATCATATTAGCTTGTAATGAATTTTCACTGACAGCGGTCAACATCGGCGGATGGACCAGATTCCGTTTTTCCTGTACAAACAGGAGGAACAAAAGACACGGTGCACTGACTGTTGACTGTTACCTTCAACAAGCTCTGATGGACCTGGAGAGGTGACTTCAAGTCATCAGCCTGCCAGACTAAATGGTGCTGATGGCTCAGCTGCACCGAGGAATGCTTTTAGTCCTTTTCACTTTTTAATTGAATGATTACTGAAATTATTGCTTTAAATAAATACATTTAAAAGAAATCTTGCCAAATAGCCATTTAAGCACTATCTCTGTGTTTGTATAACAGTAGACACTCAAATGTCTTGTCTGCATTTCAAATTTACTCCAGATTAGTCGCTCAGAATATTGATATTGATCAAACTGATGTTACATTTACTGCAATCTATAGTATTATTGTAGACTGGCTTTCTCTAGATAGACAGTGATAGGAGTAACTGGCCATCTACACAGATGTGGGTTTTTAGTTGTTTACTGGAACCTGGCCTTTACGATCCTTCGCTATCGATTCCCCCCTCTGCTATTTCTGATCAGAAAGCCCTTCTGAAGTCATTGTATATCACTAGTCAAAGATAAGATAAAACTTAATTAATCCCACGCTAGGGAAATTAACTTGTTACAGCCAGCAAAGAATAAAAGAGAGACAAAGGGCATGCTTTGAGAAGACATTAGATGTGGTTGTTTAAGTGTTATTTATTGCCACATTGGCCATACTGCTGTATTTTTTTGCTAGACATGATATTAAACTTGGGACTGAAAGGAAAGAGTAATGTGAATAATTACAATCAGACTCACCCAGACAACCAGATAAATAACATTTGTTATTCTAGATGCACTTCTCTCGCAGAGGCTTTTTGAAAGTCCAGAAGATTTAAATTGGGGTAGTCGATGAAAGTTCTCACTGTTTTCTAGTCTGTTGACTCAAAACCATTTTCAAGGGCACTCAGTGTGTGCTACCTGTTGTCCCACAGCAAATAAGGTGATGACAGACGAAAACCTTTCAGATCTGTATCACTTTTCTCTTTCAATGCATCTTTCAAGCGGGACTGCTACTTTTAAACCTTCAATTAAGAACATTTTTATTATTCTTTGTTTTAGGATTGTATGTCATGTCATGAAACTCCTCTAATTTTAACTAATCTTTTTGCCTTTGTACACCTTGTTGCCGTTCTCTTGTACAGTATATTGCTGTGCATAATGATTAAACGTTGTCATTGTCTTCATGTCTTTATGAAAATATTCATTTGTTGTAGTTTTTTTTTTGATAGTTTAGGATAGTTTTATTTCCTAGAGGTCTGATGAAAACTTTTTAAAAATGTGAGATGATATACATCGCTAAAATCTGATTGATTTTACTGAGTTACCTATACAGTATTAGTTTGACACAATAAATGTATAGTTACTTTAGTAGCGATGGGGTGGGCTGCCGCTGAGCATATTTAGTGAGGTGAGACACACAGAAGAAATACACACAGGAAAAAAGAACATTATATTTTAAATGGAGGCAATAAGTGTTTTCTAAATGTCAGACCACAACCCAAAGTTTTCTCAGTTCAGTTCTTTGAAATAATGTGTAGTTTTCACCACAAGAGGGCAATGCTTCCACTAGATTGGGGTGCTTTTAATCCACAGTCACTTATTTTAACTTCACATTTGCTGTCGCCATTGAATGAAAGACTTTGTTGGAAGACAAGTGTTTACAGTTTATGGACAATGCTGAAATAGGGGTTCCCTTGAAAAAAAGTTAAGACATCCGTGCAACATGTAGCAAGACTTGTAACAAACATATGCAATTTAAAATGGGGGAACAGAGAATAATCATGCACGGTCTACCTCATCATATTAACTAGCTGAAATGATAAGTCGCCTACAGTGTAGGGCGGTAACTACGTATCTGGTCTGTATGGCGGGATAAATGCTAATGAGCGGATGTTGCGTAGATATTTTCCCGCGTTTTTATCTTCTGCGTTTGGGTTAGTTCGTTTGTGAGTTGCCACAAGATCCCGCTGAAGGAACACTGCGCTCAGTTTATCACCACAGAGAGCTTGATGTAAATATAAAGCTATAACCCGGTTACCTAATTGTAGTGTCGATAGCACAAGTATTAAATTCAGACAACGATCAAAAAATTCTTTGGACGGGTCAGTTTATTCGGGGTTGTGAACACGAACTGTGGAGGTCGTCTCAAAGTTGAGACGCCGGCCGCACCGCTTACCGCCGCGCACCCCGGTGATAAAAACGAACATACACTTCACCACGGGTTCAGGAAGTAAGTCAGGTTTTGTTGTATTGTTGCCACGGAACTCGTGCAGTGGGCTTTAGTAACTTAGTAAGCTGAATTTGTTGCCTTCAAATCAAAGTTCTAGTTTTACTTATTGTATTTGACGTTTAGGTAACTGGATATCAAGATGCCACCTAAAAAGCGCAACTCTGGGACGACACAGAGCAAGGAGCTGAAGCCCAGTGCTGAAAGTGGCTCTCCAGACAAGAAGGAGAGTCCAGAGTTATCTGTTAAAAAGTAAGAAAAGTCATGCTCCCGTATTCAGGCCTCAACACTACACCGGCACTCAGCAAATTAGTTGGGTACTCTATACAAATTGTTTACACTGTAGGCTAATGTTTAGCTAATTTGTGCTGGTATTACACTTATGTAAGCTAGCTGACTGACCGTCAGGCTAAAACGCTAGCTGCTCCAAACAAAGTCAGGCCTGTATTTAGAGCTAATACCAGCGTATTTGAACGTCTCACAACCGTACACAACTCACCACAGTACAGCTACTCAGTAACACAAGATGTAACGCTGTTATAATACACAAATACACCCTCTGTGTGATACAGACCTTGGCTAACAGCTTGAGAGGCTGTTGTCATCTGTGCAGCACGATTTGATGACCTGAAACAGTGTTTGTGTTCTTCATGATGTTGATTTATGGCCTCCATCCTCTAGACACAGAGACAAGGATGCTGAGTTTGTGACCTTGTGTAAGAGCCTTCATGTGACAGACCTGTTGTGTGACCGTGCCTGGACGCTGTGGAAAACGGTTCAAGACTCCATGGAAGAAGTAGTTGTATGTATTGATATGCAGCTATGTGGGAGTAGATGTGTAATGCTGTGATCCTTTTGGCTGTCCCATTGTAGCAAAGGAAGAGTCATGGGTGGAAAACTATCCAGTAAGATAATGAAAGCATCCCTTGAGGAGATCACGTACTGTTATACTGATTTGTCAGAATTAAATGGTCAGTATGGCATCCAAACGAGACCCATTAAAAGTAAACCTCATTGAGTCTGTGATGCGTTTAGAACGTCGTTTTGCCTCACAGGGGAAACTGTGTTAACTTCAATGCATTATTATCGTACAGTAACTGTGGCATAACACAAAAATGGTAGACTGCTGTATATTGATATTGTCTTTGAGGTTGCATGTAAAATTTGACATTAATTATTGTTGCCTTAGTTGTACACAACATTTTAATACTGATCAGGTGGTGTGGCACGGTGCCTAATTGTGTTTCAGTCGTTTCTCTTAGCCTCTGTTAACTGAACTTTAAACCATCTATAGTAAAGTTGGACAGAAGTGTTTTGCTATACATACAGGGTGGTGTTGCTGTTGTTCGAACAGTTCTATTGGTTTCTGTTGTCAATCCTCATGATGATAATGTCCCCCACCTGGATTCGATTTTTCTTGTCAGTGGTTGAAACAAAACGTTTGTTATTACATTTGTAACTTTCAAACACTGTTGTTTTTCCATTTTATTTCAGGACAGTCAGAAAAGGCTGTGGGGGGCTTGTCTGTACGTGTCAGCGACAGACATGGATGTCGCCTGTTTCACCTTAACTCAGGTTCTGAAAGCAGTCAGTCTGAAGTGAGTACTCGCCATTCATGACGCGTGCTGTCAGCAAACGCTCTTTGGCACGAATAGTGCAACTTCCCTATCCACATGAATGCATGTGATATAATTAATTTGAATAGACAATCTGTTAGAGGATAACACATGGTTGCTCTTAGCATTAAGGTCCAAACAGACTACTATTAGTTTTAAAATCTACACGTTCACATTTATGGAATTATCTCTCACACAAATTCACCTTTTTTTGTAGTGTGAAGCAGTTTTTGGCTCTGGTCAGGAAGCTGGACGTGAACTTGGATACTATAAGCACCAAGGTGAATTCAGCACTGACACGGCTGGAGAAGAAGTACGATGTGACGCTGGCTCTCTACCAGAGGTTTGAGAAGTGAGTGAGCATGTCGGTGTAGCACAAGTGGTTGGTGCATGTAGAGCTGTGGAGGGCAAATTTGCATTTGATGATAATGATTCTTTTGTTTCAGAACATGCAAGAAGATCTTTGCTTTGGTTTCTGATGGCAAGTAAGTTGGCAACTATCCACCACATGAGGGAAATATACATGTTACGCTCATTTTTTTTTTGTATCTTTATGGTCTTATGTTGAATAATTGTGTGTTTTTTTTGTACAAGATATGATGTAGGTGCATGATTAATGGTTCAGTGTCTCTTTTCCAAGGGAGAGGGAGACCATTCGCAGCTGCTGGACAATGTTTCTTTTGGCTAAGGGTAGGTTAAGCCTTTAAACACAATGAAAACAGGGAGGATCCAGCTGTTAACACACTTGATAGAACAGTTTTCTCATTGCTCCATCTTCTTCTTCCCATCCTTCCTTCCTCCTTTGTGCTTGACTGTAGGGCTCAAATGAATTTGCAAATGTTTCTCTTCATGGTTCTCTTGTTCCCAGTTTGCAGCAGCAGTATTGTGATGATGCTTCTCATGTGCTGCATCTCTGCTGTCTGCAGGAAGGGCCCTACAGATGGAGGATGACCTGGTCATATCTTTCCAATTGCTGCTTTGTACGCTGGAGTTATGCATCAAGCGCTGCCCTCCAGACCTTCTGCAGCCTCTTTACAGTAAGCTTCAAAATAATTTACTTTGTCTTTATTTATTAAAGTGTTAAGACTTCTCGCTGTGCAACCCCCATTCCAAAGAAGTTGGGACGCTGTGTAAAACAAAACACAATGTGATAAACTGCTGATCTTTTTTGACATACAAAGACAGGAACAACAATTTTGAGCCAGGATGTAAACCTGACTGCACGTTTTTGTCTTTTTTTTTGCCTTTTCATTTGTTTGCCTAAATGTGTTTGTATAATATGTCATAGCATTGTGTAATGTCTGTCCGTCATGTTTTCCAGTTGGACAAAGTGGAAAACAGGGTCTCAACTTTGGATTTTCTGTGTTATGAAAGGATGTATTGTTTCTGGCTCCCAGAGATTTTCTTGTCCCTTAAATGTTTTTGTTTTTTCTCAGAATCAGCTGTCAGCAAAGTTCAGAGCCCTCCGACACGAACATCACGTCGCAACCAGAGCAAAGTCAAAGCCCGACCTCCGGAGCCAGAGGTGGACTTGCAGCTTCTCAAAACCTTGTGCAATGAGAATGAATGCAATGCAGAAGAGGTCTGAGCCCCCCCACCCCCCCCAAACACATTTCTGTGCCCTTGGCTCTGTGTGTATTTGGCCTCATTCGCCCTCTAATTGTATTTGCAGGTGAAGAATGTATATCAGACCAGTTTCTCAGCTTTCCTGGACTCACTGGATCTCTCAAGGTCTCCAGACTTTCCTCAGGTAGGACGGCGATTGTCAACACCTGCTCCACTGTTTGGCTTCACTGTCCTGCTGTGCACTTACTGTTTCCATCAGTTATCTCTTCCTGCTTGCTGTTGCCGTGGTTAAATGTTTGAGTGTGTGACAGCTGTTGGTTATTCTCTTTGCTGCTCATACGTGTTTGTTTTCACATGCCAGGAAGATGTGCACTCAAGCAGGGGATCCTATTTAGTGTGTCAGGGCAGTATATTGCAGAGGTACGTTAGAGAACAATGGAGACAGGCTGCCACTGTTTGACAGGCTGCCACTGTTTGCAAGAAGGATACGGAGCATGTTTGTTTTACTGTTGCATTACCCCAGTAATGGACAGGCAGTGTCTATCATTTACACAAGTGTCTTACATAAATATTGTGTGTGTGGTTTCAGGGTGTTGATTTGAACCATGCGGGGCCTGTGTAAACAAATAAATTTAAAAATGAACAATGTTGTGAGTGAGATTTAGCCCAGATTACTTTATAACAGATGTCTCAGATGAGGCCTGTTTTCCTAATCTGATTGCAGACAAGTTTAGAGATGAGATCAGATCAGATACAGACAGACTGGCACGTTCGCAGTCATAACAATCAACCAATCTTTAGACAACTCTTGTACAAGTGCAGTGAGGACTCCAGACTCGCTGTGTGTTTCGTGGTGTGAGTTGGCTGGTGTGCACAATGACCACGAGACCATAAAGGCTCAAGTTACGTCAGGCACAGAGGTGGTATTTATGTTAGATTTTGGAGAGAGGCACCTAACTGTAAGCTGCCTTTTTCACCGCAGGTAAATGACCTCGACCAACAATACGAAGAGCACTACCTCAAGAGTCGAGACTTTGATGGACGGCTGTTTTTTGACGGAGATGAGACTCTTCTCGCACCTAAAATCGAGATGTAATTTCTTCACTATTCAGTTTTTTGTGGTTGAATTTAAATGCATGAATGAACAATGAAATTAAAGAAAAGTGCTTAATAATCTTGTCCTGCATTCAGATCACAGGTGGAGAGAACACCAAAGAAGAACCTGTCAGATGAAGATGCCGTACTCATCCCTCCTCAGACTCCAATCAGGTGAGCATTGTTTAAGTCCGTGTTAACCCAGAGGAGGAGGACTTACTCATTATCTGTATCATACCTATATCACATGTGTGTCCTTCAGCACTGTCTGATTTTTCATCAGAGCTGCCATGAACTCCATTCAGCAGTTGAGGGGTGATCTCACCTCCAGCGGGGACCAACCATCTACTAACCTGGCTACGTATTTCAAAGTGGGTGTCGGGAAGTGTTGCCACAAATTAAAATGCTCTAATGATCTTACTACCCTAATTTGATGCACTTCCTGTTTTATTCTTTCCTGCGATCAGAACTGCACAGTGGACCCGACGCAGGATGTGCTGAAGCGTTTAGAGACACTCGGACAGGCGTTCAGCCAAAGGTTCGGTCAGGCGGTCGGCCCGCACTGTGTAGTACTCGGCAGACAGGTATGAACCAACACTCAAGCGAACAGTGAGCAACAATGGCAAAACTTCCTCTGCAGAAATTATTCTATGTGTGATTTATATATTTCTGTTGTCTTTCAGAGGTTTACCCTCGGTGTCAAGCTGTATTACAAAGTCATGGAGGCCATGCTGAAATCGGTACTTGTTTGATTGTGTTTAGTTTATTCAGTTTATTGACATCATCAAACACACATTATAATTCACTGTCGATGGCCTTACAGCTTTTGTTAACATGTCACTGCAGAGCAAACAAAATCTGTCAGAAGGAAGCAACTCGCATGAACTGACTGCATACAGTGTCTGAAGTTACTCTCATTAATGTTGTTTTTTTTCTCTCATTCATTTTCTGGCTTGTAGGAAGAGAAGCGACTATCTGTGCAAAATTTCAGGTATGTGTTTTTCAGGTTTTTGTAAATCAGGGGGGGGGGGGTAATGAAGCTGAAGTCAGTTGTTGTGTTGTGTATTCACTTGTGCATGCATCCTTTTTGTTTGAATTTTAAGTGAAGCGTCATTTGCCCTGAGCTGAATCATATGATTTCCATTACAGTAAACTCCTCAATGACTCCACATTCCACACATCGCTTTTGGCCTGTGCTTTGGAGGTTGTCATGGCAACGTATGGAGGTGGGTCCTTTCATTTGCTTGCAGGTTGATAAGTGATGCAATTACATGCTAAATCTGAAATAGTGATGTTGTATCTAGGTTCTCAGTAATACAGGTAAATGTTTACACTTCTTGCAGATATGCGATAGGTTGTAAAAATGTTTGCTTTTCGTGATTAGAGAGCAGTTTTAAGACTGGAGGGTACAGCCATGGTGGCGGCGACGCAGCTGAAACGAACGTGTGCTTTCCTTGGATACTGGACGTGGTCAGCCTCGCCGCCTTTGACTTCTACAAAGTCATCGAGAGCTTCATCAAGGCCGACCCCACTCTGAGCAAAGATATCGTCAAACACCTGGAGACCTGCGAGAACCTCATCATGGAAAGGATTGCGTGGAGGACGGTCAGTTTGATCTCTCATCACCACTACAGCATGCTAGCAATAATATCACAGCATTTAATAAGATTCAAGCACAA
This sequence comes from Chaetodon trifascialis, assembly GCF_039877785.1. Lineage (NCBI taxonomy): Eukaryota > Metazoa > Chordata > Actinopteri > Chaetodontiformes > Chaetodontidae > Chaetodon > Chaetodon trifascialis. The sequence goes on along the minus strand of NC_092071.1, from coordinate 15,771,126 downwards.
CATAAGACACAGACACTTTAAATAAGTATTACTACAGTTCAACAACAACATAAATGACATGAGATCAACATATAATCTACTTCATAACTTTTAATCAGCTTAATTGTAAAATGAGTCGGGTTCCACATAAATTTGATAATCACTACATATGAAAAATGTCACTGCATATCAAAATTGCTGTTTTTTAAGAAACAGTCTCACTTTATTTGGCTTCCACTGCCTCAACCACTGGGCGCCTCCTTGTGCAAAATGCTGCTGGAGAAATAGTAGATGAGTGGGTTGAGGCAGCAGTTGGAGCTTGCTAGCGATAGCACTATGGGGTGCACAGCCTTGGTCATCTTGGCCAGGGCACAGTGGGGCAGCAGCCCCACCTGTGTGAGGGTGTATCCCAGGAGGTTGATGTGATAGGGGACAAAGCACAGCAGGAAGACACCCAGCACCCAGTAAATAACTGTGAGAGTGTGCTGACGGATGCGGCGCTGGCAGCGTGAGCGGTGCCTTGGCTGGCGAAGCACACTCAGCACTCTGCAGTAGCTGAAGAGAAGCAGCACAGTGGGCAGCAGAAATGACCCAAGCACTAAGCCCAGAGCAACGAGGATGATGATGCGGTGGTGTTGCGAGGATGGGTCCAACAGACAGGGCTGGTGGTGGCGAGCAACCGCAGAGTGCAGCAGAGGCAAACTCACACTGAGCCCCAGTACCAGGCACCAGATCCCACCACTCACCAGCTGTGCAACACGCCGCCTGCGGTTTGCTGATCCCAGCGGGTGCACCACAGCAAAGTAACGGTCCACAGCGATGCACACCAGGAAGAAGATGCCCCCATACAAGCTGATGTATTTGATGGTGAAAGTGAGGTGGCAGTATGCCACACCCAGAGTCCAACTGGGCATGTCTCCTGTCTTGAGGGACAAGGCTCTGGCCCTTTGGTGGTAGTAGTAGATTCTCATTGGAAGAGAGATCACAAAAAACATGTCAGCAGCTGACAGGCTGACCATGTAAATGGCTGTGCTGTTCATGGTGCAGGGAGACAGACACAGTCTGCAAAGAGCCAGGCTGTTGGTGGCCAACCCCAGCAGGAAGATGACACTGTAGGACATTTGGTAGAAGGCGAAGCGGTAGCTGGTGTCCACAGTGCAGTTTGACAGAGGTGACAATGGCTCGGCTTGCGCATCGGTCATATTCCACAGCTCCATGTCCCAAAATGATCCGCTGCTCCAACACTTTGAGTCACTGTGTCGCTCTCATATCTGGATGGAATTGTGTTGGTTAAGGGAACATAAGATGAAAGGAGGGAACAAGTTCAGTTCAACCTGTGGCGAGTAACGGCTTAATAAAGTCAAAAGTCCGCTTGTTTAAGGAATGTAAATTTGTTGAGGTGAGATGAATATACTGCTGAATTAATATTTCATATGCAAGATGACGGTCAGGCGAATGCTGTCAATAAAGTTTTAACTGCAACTTCCTGCTCTCATAAAACAAGCAAACATTTGGCTTCATTACATGCAGAGTGGGGAAAAAAGAAGCACCTCACAATGTGATACTGTTGCACCACAGTAAATGGAGATTCAGTGAAGCTCATAAGGTTAATCTTTTATTGAGACTATAGGAAGGATTAAACAAAACTCTGTCAGGCAGTAGTTTGTTGTCTGTAAGCAAATATCTGCTTAAGCATCTGTCACAGGGGGTAATTGCTAATGCATTTTCCCTGTGTTCATCATATGCCGTTGGGATTTTTGGGACTTTCCCTTCCCACCTGTTTTGTGACCAATTCACTGTGAATTTGTGCCGTTGAACAACTTCACACACTCTTGACTGAGGATTCACAAGAAACTCCTGCTGACTAACGATGTCCCCATACCTAACCTTTGAACATTCATTTCAACAATACAATTGCCAAATTATTTTTGAATGCGAGCCCACTGATCATCAATTTACGATCACTTTCCGCCAACTTTCAAATCATCTTTCAGTTAACTTTTTTCAAATTCTCAGCAACATTATTTGTTACCGCATTATTTTTTTTTCTGACACAACTCCTGTGTAATAATCCAGCCATTACTCATTCTCAGTGTCTGATGACTGTCTAACTGATGTGATGTCACTAGCAAACCCTGATAAGATGAGGCATTTAATTTCTGTTTTCATTTGAAAGAAATGACTCATCTTAATCATATACTGTGCACAAAAGCATAATCAGAACACCTGAGGAGAAAACAGATGAAACACAGTCACTCACCGGTATCCATATCGGGTCGATGCGGTGTGACAATGTGACAGTTTATTTTTCCAGTCAGCTGGTCTTCAGCAGCAGGATGTTTGGGGGCTGTAACAGTAACAGATGCTACTGATTCGAGCAGCTCACGCCTACACTCACACACAGGTCAGCCTCTCTCTCTCCCTCTCCCTCTCCTACACACACTTCCTGTGGTTTGTGCTTCATACCTAATTTTAAGCTCATTTAGTGAGAATATTAAATGAGCCTTAAAAGTACTCATCACTAGGTTAACTTGAGGACTGGTTCATTATCTGGTTTTAACCAAGCAGTTTTCTCATTGAGCTGAATTCTGTGATCAGCCTCACCATTAAGCATCGATTGTTTCATTATCTTTATGATGGGAGTCTTGTTTATGGCTGCTTGTTTCAAACCTACACAAATAACTGAAGTCAATCATTAACTATACTGATCCTGTACTGAAAGAGGGATCTGCATTCATACAGTAACTGAGCAAATAGACGGGACAGCATGCCATGATCGCAGAATAACTGGTTAAGATTTATTATAGTGCACATAAAAAATGAATCTTACCTTCATGTTTTGATTATTATTACAAATGGAAATGAGATGATGATTCGAGAAACTCTCTTTGCACATACGGAAGCTTTGTGATTATCATGTCGGCTTTGAGTCAGAATGACTTTCTCTATACAAAACCATTAATCCAGTGCAAATATTTAAGTTGTGCCGGTTGGAGAAAGTCCAGCTGAATCCTTAATGTAAGATTATTTGCATTACATGTAGTAGTGTAAGAGGTCTTTTAGAAATTGCTAATTGTTTACTTTGTCTTAAGGATGCCAGGTCTAAATTTGTATTCTGGATTATTCACCGGGTCTGCCTCAGGATTACAGCAGCCACCTATTTTGTAAGCGTACTTCTACCTCAAGAGGCATGTTGTCGCTCGCCTGCTTTGGTTTCACAATCCTCCTCATCAGTGCTGTGGTGGAGATGAGTCTACCCTTGTCAGTGCAGACCCTCGGGCTGTCGGCTGCCAACAGGAATGCAGCAGTGCTCAGTCTTGCAGCACACCGCTTTTACAAGAAGGAACAAATATTCAAGCTGCACCATCGTCACACTGTGAACCATGTCTTCACTTCACTGTTACAATCTATAGGAAACACATGTCGTCAGACTGGTGGAGGTTTTCTTTTGAACGATTCTCATCAAACCTGCAAAATGTAGTCTCAGTTGAATTTCGTGGGGAAATTTGGTTCTAACACTGCATGAAACACTCAACAAAAGGAATATTCTGACTTGACAGATCTTCAGTTTCACACAGAAATGACCACTTCCTTAGATAAGACTACTGGCAGTGAGAGTGCTCTGTTGGCCGGTGTGGTGCAGCTGTCAAATATTGACCACACCTGTACTCTACATTTTGAAGTTTGACTCATTGTGCATTTGTGGCATTGGCCAATCACAGGGCCCGTAGCTGTGGTGGTGCTGGCAGTACCTGTATGACTAATCAGTGTAGATAAATGATTTTGTTGCACCCAAAGACAGTGGCATATGAACAACTGACACCCTGCTGATGTAGTGAATTTCAAACTCAGAAACCTTTTAAGTTTACATATTTATTTGCTCTTAGTATGAGGAGTTGAAGCTGTTTATAGACCATGCTGCTCTATAAAGTGCATAAATGTCTTATTGAGGCCACATCTGGTTAGAAACCGCACAGTACAGTACATGAAACGAGTTGTAATACTGGTTCAGCACGCCAAAGTAGAGTCTGCTCTGAGGAATTAGACTGCAGTTACAATGTCTTCTGTGGTAAAGCTAATAACTATGCAGCACCATGCACTGACATGACTGTGACGTTTCCACTAACACACATTAGAAAATTATTTCTTGACAGAATTAAGAGTTTTCGGACATTGTGGATTGCCAGCATGACGCACTTAAATGTTTTCAAATGTTTCCTCTGACTTTGTCCACTCTTTTATTGACTGAATCAAGATCTGTCCCAGTCTAAAGTCTCTGTGGTGTCCAGAAGATGAGGGAGTGTCTCCTTTGTAACCACTGTGCTGATGTGTTGTTAATGATCACCAAGGCCACTCTGCTTTCACAACATCTTCCGAGTTCAAATTGAGTTTTGAGAAATACTCATTAAATTCATAACCATATCCCATAATACGGTTGCCATTAGACTGTAGACTCATTGTCAGACATTTTGGATTTCAGAGTCCTCAGGGTGAGGCTTTTGGGTGTTGTATTTGGACTGCTTTGTGCGCTGTCCATCTGTAGTCTGTCGAACAGCTTGGCGCCATTGTACCAAACTGTAGACTTGCGTTTGATGGAGCTCTGAATGGTCTCTGAAGTGAAGTAGTAGATGACCGGATCAAAACAACAGTTGGTAACTGCAATGCACAGAGCAATGGGGTAGATGGTTCTGACCACATGTTCCGCGTTGCATCCCTTCAGGACATTGGAGCGGACCAGGGCGTAGAAAATGAGATTAACATTGTAGGGAATGAAACAGAAGCAGAAGATGAGCAGATGCACGATGATCATCCTCAGGATCTTTGCCTTGTTGAGGTTCCCTCCGCGGCTGATCGTTTGGGGTTTCCTTAGCGTTCGTAGCACCATGACGGAGCAGAAGACGTTGAGCATCAGTGGGATGATAAAGCCCACTGTCTCAATAAACACCACCACCTTGGACAGCTCAGCCTTCCACTGGTTTTTGGAGTAGTTTTCAAAACAGAAGTTTGCAGAGGAGTTGGCGTTTTTGGGTGAAGTGGTGTCCAAAAGGAAGCCGGTGGGTACACTTCCGGAGAGGACCATCACCCATACTGTGCAGCAGGCCAGTTTGGCATTCCTCTTAGTACGGATGGTTTGGGACCGGAACGGGTGCACAATGGCCAGGAACCGGTCAACACTGATGCAGGTGAGGAAGAGGATGCTGCCGTACATGTTGGTGTAGAACAAGGCCACGGAGATCTTGCACAGCACGCTCCCAAATAGCCATTCACGTTTAATGAAGTAAACAATCCGAAAAGGCAGACTGAAGACAAAGAGAGAGTCTGAAACGACGAGGTTTATCATGTACGTCGTGGTCTCGTTCCGCAGCTTCAGCGTACAGCCAAAGATGTATACAGCCACCATATTGAAGAAAAGTCCAACCACAAACACAAGGCTGAAAACCGAGCTATACAGAGGGTACTTGAAGTCATCACTCTTGTTGCAGTTCATGTAATTCTGAGTGACACCCAATGTGCTGATGTTATAAGTTTGTATGGTGCTGTTATACATTTTCAGACCAGGCTGGAACATTTACACTTCACGTGCTTGTGTCAGTCATAAAAATCCAGGTTCAACTTGTTAATCCAACACGCTCAGTTTATGTGGTTTCATGTTAAAGAAATACCAAGAAGGAAAGTGTCAACGCCACGAAATACCTGTATTAGTATCCAAAGTCCTTTACATCAGTTTCCTGCATGTCCAATAATCCTCATTTAAGTGAAGCTTTTCGTCCTTTCCAGTTGTCCTTCACAGCTGAAATGTGTATCCCCTTTGAGACAAGAGTCATGTGCCTCTCCTCAACTCTGTGAGCAGGCGAGTGCTTCTGCCTTTCTCTTGTTATCCCGTCTGTTCCTGCAGCTGCCCTGGGGGGGGCATGGCGATCGTTACTCGTATGCTCCAAATGTTTGACTCTGCTCCTGTCTGACTGAATCAGAAACCTCGTAGCAGGCTGCAGGTCAGAGCCTCCAACACAAAGAGCTCACTGGAGTGTTGAAACAGAGGGAGGAGCCTCCACCGGGGGCCAAAGTCCTCCCACTGCCTCTTTGGTTTGCGCACTGAAATTTGAATAATGAGACTCTCAGACATTGATGTGGTGCATCATTTTTCACTTTTAGTTTTTTTATTACAAACTTAAATTTGACTTTACTGTCATAGGTGTGTTTGGGTCAAGAACATAACAATACGCTATAGCTTTATCATGTTTCCTTTACATCACTGTGTTTCTCTTTCAATTTTCAAACAAATGATCATCCAATTTAACAAAGTTAAACATGAATCTATAGCTGACAATGACCATGGGACTCTTAAGCAATGCCTTTACTACTGCTCATAAAACATTGCAGCGTTAGTATCTGTTATGTGTCACTGAATGCTGTTAAAACAATAAGTGAACTTTTGAAATGTGTCTTTGGCGTCAGCCGGGCGTGGCATGTGTGATACAAAGAATGCTCGAATAGCAAGTCTTTACCTGCAGCCTCTGTGCAGAGTGAGTGATAAACCACAGCCACTTCCTGTATGATCTCATGGCTGTTTTTTTGTGTCTTGGTTTATGAATGCTGATATTCACGTGCGCCCCTGGTCTGTGTGTCTTTTAGACTTAAATCTTGCCCAGACATAAATGTGTGTATTTTGCTGTGTTGGTATTTTGTGGGAATGTGTTTTGATTGTATTTTCATACACAATACAATATATTAACATTTACTCAAAATAGAGTAAGTACACTGCAGTTCAATCGCTAACTCCATGTGTACGCCTGGTATTAAAATGTGATCCATATGCAGACTCGTTATTCAGATGAGGGAAGAAAAGGCAGGTTAATGCAAGGTGTAAATGTGTCGTGACCGGAATGTGACCAGATCTGCTTGACCACATCTAGAGGTAGTCTGGTTCACATTTTCTTCAGATCTTAGGTGTGAACACAATCTGTGCAGCGAGCAGGCTGTTCAAATTTAGAGTGAGCTTGTGAGAAGGAAGACAGAGACACACCTCTAATTACTGATTATATGTCTGCTCTGGGCCATGAATATGCCCAGAGATGCGTTGTTCAGCAGAACTTTGTGGAAAAATGACAGCAGCACTGATGGGACTTGAATGATATGCAGTAAGAAATAACTGTGTGTCTGTGATAGTGCATTGCACTCATCTGTGCAGCTGATCTGCTGTTAACAAGGCATCATTTATCTCATCACAGAGGAGGCATTTTGATCTGAAGGACAGGAGATCTGATCTCAATGAGGATAACAAGAACACATTAAAATCCCAGGCGTATTCCAAAGGCAGCCCTTTCCAAATGCAGTATAAGAGCACAGATCCTGTTTTAAACGTAGGTGGAAATGGGGTGGAAACTTACAGTCGGTTGCCTCATAACGTCTTGTTCCTCCTCTGGTTTCTTCATGCCAGTGAGGCTGCAGAGGTATCTGACAGACACACAGACAGCAGTAACCCCAGTGATTGTGCTTAAGATAACAAAATGTTTGTTTCAGTTTCTGCTCTCGGATAAAAATGCAACTTAGATTTGTGAAAGTTGTCGCATACAAACTTGAAGGAATTGAAATTCTGCTTTGGTGTTTGATACTAGCAAAGCTTTGAGGTATTGACTGGCTGATCAGGTCTGTGAAAGAGAATTAGCATCAGTGAAAGCTGAATTTGGGTACGTGGAAACCTTCCATCATATCAGCTTTACCCCTGTTTGTTCAAATTTTACTTCTGCTTGGTAAAAATGTAATTGGTCGTGTTTGTGTCTCTGCAGGGCTCGCCGCTGTTTGAGCTTCTGAAACAGGAGCATGAGGGCGGAGCAGCAGAGCAGGTGGAGACTCCAGCCTGTTTCAGCCAACCACTGCAGCACAACCACACCGCAGCTGACCTGTGAGTCCCCTGTCCCACCATCTGTCTGTCTCTTTCCTTTGCTTGCGTGCAGCAGCTCAGAGACCTTCTTGGACCCAGCAGCCTTTGTCAGCTCTTGTGAAACTGCTGTTAGTCATAAGTACAAGAGCTTGCGTCATGATATTTAAAAGAACAACATATAAATCTGTGAATTTCCATGATTCACTCACCATGAGACCTACTTTCTGTATCAGAGACACTTATTCTACCTTGTTCCAAACCTGTTAATTGTTTATTTGTGGTTTACTTTTAATGGATATTTTAAGTGCCTTATTCTTAGCTGATGGAGCCCATTGGGCGTCTCCATTTCCCTTACAGATATCTGTCCCCCATGCGTCCAGGCCTTCGCGTCTTGCCTCCTGAGTCTCCAGCCATGGCCACCTCTCAGGCGTCTTCTCAGCCTCCGACCCAACCTACCGGCCAGACTCCACGACTCCCAAAGTCCAACTCTCTCAGCCTCTTCTATAAGAAATGTGAGATGTTGGTCAAGCTCTCACACACATTTTTTTTTTTTTTTTCAGGAAGATGTACAAAACTTAACGTTACTCTGAGTAACTGCTGTTAATAACAGATGTGTCAACAAACACTATCCTCTCTGTGTAGTGTACCGCCTGGCCTACACGAGGCTGAAGATCCTCTGCTCCTACCTGCTGTCCTCCCACCCTGAACTGGAGCCCATCATATGGACCCTGTTCCAGCACACTCTGCAGCATGAGCAGGAGCTGATGAGAGACCGTCACCTCGACCAGGTGACCTGACCGCAGGCTTCTTTCCGTCTTTGTTTTTCATTTGCTCATTCGCTCTTATTCTCTTGCTCTTTGGTATTTTTTATCTCACTGCTCCCGTCTTCTCTTTGTATCTTTGTCCTCTTGTATTTTGCTCTTGCAGCTGATGATGTCAGCCATGTATGCCATATGTAAGGTGAAGAGTGTTGATCTGCGCTTCAAGACCATCGTCACAGCATACAAGAACCTGCCCAACACCAACCAGGAGGTAAGGCTTTCTAATGTTAACTGCTGTACCTTTAGGTTTGTTTTTTGCTCTTGTGTTGGGTTTATTATTTTGGACTCTGCATCTCTTTGTGCCACTCTGTACATTGCAGACGTTTAAGCATGTGTTGATCACTGAGGACCACTACGACTCCATCATTGTCTTCTACAACCAAGTGTTCATGCAGAAGCTGAAAACCAACATCCTGCAGTATGCGTCCACCAGGGTGAGACACCTTGCCACGAGGGATCTACAGTTTGACTCGAATCACATGAACAGTCAGATAAACGGGCCTATGATAACGTCTCATTGTTGGTGTTTTCTTTTTGCAGCCGCCCACCCTCTCTCCGATCCCACAGATACCACGCAGCCCCTACAAGTTCCCCAATTCACCTCTGCGTGTGCCTGGGAGCAACAATGTGTACATCTCCCCTCTGAAAAGCCCACGCATGTCCCCGGGTATCATGACTCCTCGCTCCAGGTGAGTTCTGCACATTCATGGCAGCTGGCTGTTCTGCTTGAAGAGCTCAAGTGATTTGTCAAAAAAAAACAAAACTCACATGTATTTTTGCCTTTACAGAATGCTGGTATCAATCGGTGAATCTTTTGGGGTACGAGCCTCTCTTGTTTGCATCGTAGCGTATTAAAAGATCATTTCCATTTAACAAGTGCAAATGCGGCGACTCTTTTTTTTCCTCATTCGTTTGTTTTTTTTCTTCTGCAGCCGTCAAATCGGTTCCAGAAGATCAACCAGATGGTCAACAGCAGCGACCGCGCCTTTAAGAGGAGCCTGGATCTGGGCTCCACTCCAAAGCCTCTGAAGAGGTTACGGTTTGATGTGGATGGACAGGATGAAGCCGACGGCAGGTTGGTCTCACTTGGTGTTATTTGTCAGAGCGTATTGGCAACTATCACACCTGATTTATTAGCTCAGTCAAAATCAGGAACACTCACGTGCATTTCATATGTTTTAATTTACAGCAAATCTGGAGGAGAGTCCACTCTGATACAGAAGCTGGCAGAGATGAGTAAGTGAACACTGCCTTTTGATATTCCCAATTTTACTCACTGTCAATCATGTGATCCTCTAACGTACTGATCATTTTTTCCTGCAGGCTCCACTCGGAGTCGCATGCAGGAGCAGAAGATGAAGGAGGATGCAGAATCAAGGAAGGAGTAACTCTAAAACCTACTGAACTGGCCTGCACTGTTTCTCACAATGTGAACACTACTTTCCGTTCACACACAGAGTGAAAGACGAGGTTCTCTGTACATTAAGTACTGGATTTTAGTTTGTATTTAACTTTGTCTTCGAGGAGTAATATGTGAATATAGAGGATTTTCTCCTCCTTTCTGTTCATGCTTTAACTGAGTGTTTTAACTGAATAATGAGTGATGTCATTGATTTCATTTGCGTTTTGACTTGCTGGAGATTAAGCGTTTGTTTTTAAGAGTGGTATTAATTTGTAGGCGTTTATAAGGAAGAATTGTTTTCACTCATGAATGTTCTCAGCTGTTAGGAGTGTTGCTGGTTTCCTCGTGTTGACCTTTTTCTTTTTGACAGTGGCTTTTCAAAGTTCGACATTTCAGATGTTTCAATCATGATGCAACGCTTCAGGTGTAAAATCAGGATTACTCTGCTCAGAAAGGATTAAATGTCAGCCTCAGAGAGAAATCAATATGTCTTTCCATGCAGCGCTTTACTTTTAAAGTGATATTTAACTTGGAAAAGTTAAGTTTGTTCCATAAAGTGACAAACAAAAAACAAAACAAATCAAATCACTTGAAGGAAAATCCTACATGATTTGCACCCAAATCCATGTTGTTTCAGAGGATTTGGTTACAGGTAAAGCCTCTTTGGTGTAATATATAGTTTTATAGTTTTTTTTGTTTGTTTACTTTACTTTTGGCTGGTTAAAAATATACATTGTACATCAAAGGCAACTAAATCTCTCAACTAAAGGAATATTTTTCATGTTCTGGTGGTCAATTAATGGTTCATTTTAATCTTTGAAAATTGAGTTGGAGAATAAAGAACTAAGAAAATGGGGGGAATTTACAGCAATGAATAAAGACCACACGTGGACTTCACTCCAGAAAAGTTTACCGAGGCGAAACATTGCAAGAAATGTTAGTTACAAGAGTTTTTAAATTAAAATGTCTTTATATTGTACTTTGTTGAAAGTTTTTTTGGAAAGTGTCGTAAATATTCTTTTGAAAATATTTTGTTTTTGTACTTCTTTGTGTAGATGTCACATGACTTCCTTGCCTTCGTAGCCAACAGTAGGCAGTGCCAGTGTGTGGTGATGAACCAGCTGATTGGCTGAAGAGAATCGTGCTGGTTTTTTGCTTTTAGAGGCGGCTGTTCTGTTTTGTCCCAGTTTCATACACCATGTCATGCTGTTGGCTTTTGTTCATGATGTCTGGAGGGTTGTGGAGATTCTTGTGATGGCCTCCTGTAGAGAAAAATACCATTTGATTGTTGGTTCTGAAAAAGAAACATGACAAAATTGAGTTCTTCTGTCTAAAGAATCATATTTGCCACTTCTTCCCTCTATTTCCTAAAAGCATCTCAAGGACAAGATCATCATAAATCCATCTTAAGAACCTTTACTTGTGACACTTGGGTACTCTTGTCCTTCAAGACCATTCATTGGCTGTTATTATAGATACATAATGACAGACAAAAATATTACAACCAGAGCAATTTTGGGTTTTTTGTTATCGCTGTATATTTCAGCAGTGATAACGAACCATTAAAAACCTGGACTTAATTAGAAAAGAGATGGTAATTTGCATCAGTCATGTTTTATTACCTCCATGATCTCCAAAAGAACGTCACGTCAAAGAGCTTGAAGTCTACAGTGGACCTTTTCCTCCCTCTGCTGTACAACATTATGCTCACAAGAGTCAATAGCAAAGCCGTGCTTCACTTCCACACAACATTACGGTAAACTGATTAACATGATCATCTTTCACTGTTCCATGATTTGACCATGAAAAATGAATTTAGCCATCTCATGAACGTAGCATTTCATTACTCTTTTTCTGTCTGAAAATGTCTGATAGACAATCGTTCAATGCAATATTTGTATTTTACAAGAACTGGCAAACTGCTGCTGATGGCTCAGGTCCCTGTGGTAAAGTAAATGCAACTTCTGTGGTGTGGATGGGAGTATATTCGAAAGCCATCAGTGCACATACAGTCAGTGGTAGAAGTATTCAATTCATTTACTTAATGTACTAATACCACACTGTATAAATACTCTACTGCAAGTGAGAGGCATTAAAAAAGTTACTTCCCCTAGAACTATGTCAGTATAATCAGTATAATATACTTAAAGTATTGAAAGACTCAATGCAGAAAACTACCCTGTGGCTGTTCTTCTCATTACATTATTATTACTCATGCATTAATGTAAAAGCAGGATTTTACTGTTGTAACTGGTTGAGGTGGAACTCGTTTTGAACTACTTTGTATTGGACTGCAAATAATGGTTATTTTCATCACGTTAGATACCCTCTCAATGCTTGTTTTGGCTAAACAACAGTCCAAACCTAAAACGTATTACAAATACATTCAAGTAATTAAAAGGAAAAGCAGCAAATCCTCATGGTTGAGAAGCAGGAAATGAAATGTTTTGGCCTTTTTTGCATGAAAAATGATTAGTAAGATAGTTGCCAGTATTCCATCAATCTGTTAATTGTCTAACTGTTTTGGCTTTCTTGAACATTTTCATATATTTTGTTTGCAAAAATCTGAATTTGTAAAGTAACCAGTAACTTCAGTTATTAAATTGTTGTTGAAAGTACAATATTTCCTTCTAAATTGCACATAATAGTGCAGTGGTACAAGTACAAGTAGTCAGATTGGTTCTGAAATACAGTGCTTGAGTAAATGGAATTAATTAAATGTACTTACTTATATCCCACCACTGCAAACAGCACAGGTAAATTGACTTTTGACAGTATTGAAGAGCCAATAAGCATTATCTGAGAAGCTTTTCAAAAACATGTAGATGAAAAAAGAACCCAAGCGAAGAGAAAACTTCACAAAAGTCTCAAGACGAGAACAGAAATGTGTTATTCGAGTAACTAGACAGAAATGGACTTCCGTAAAGAGAACTCGATAAAACGAGTAGTGAAAATAATCAGTGCATGTTTCAGTGCAGCTCCTTGTTTTTCCCTCCACTGCGAACTCCTTCCAGCTCCTCTGGGGGAAACGATGACAGCTGCTGCCTGTTCAGTAACAGCTACCTTAATTGTTCTATGCCACTGTTTCCAATTGGGAGACCAGAGTTAATTCCTGTTTGAATGCAGAAACAGTTTGGTTTGGGCCTGGCCAAGCGTGAAACACTTTGAACCCGTCACGTTTTAATTGGCCTTGCCCCATGGGGCATTGAAGTGTGTTATTGAGTTTGTGGGTGCTGATGCCATACAGTCAGCCGGTAGCACATGATCGCAGGACACCAAAGTGCTCACTTCTCTGACTGGAGCTGCTACTGATATCTGTCTTTTTTTGTCTCTGAAGCTCAAAATATCTGGCAAAAACATATTTTATGCCTCCACAGGATGTGATTGTGGTTTTACTTTAGGATCCCTGCTCAAAGTTGTGCTTTTTCATCAGGAATGGAGAACCTCACGGTAAGCAGAGTTTTGTAGAATTTTTTCATTTAATGGATAGAAATTTAGTTGTTATAAGGCTAAATGTGTTTTTCTTGATGTCATAAAATGTGTCTCCATGTAGATTGTGCCTCCCTTTTTTTTGTACATCCCTTAATTTTCTAGTACAATTTAATGCAGGCTTTAATTTCCTCTTTCCCTGTTATCTGATGTCAATTTTATAAAGATGGACATCTAATACTGCTGCTAAATGTCCTGTCCTGCCCCTCAGCCAGAACAATGGCGAGAGATTATGAACAAGAAGATGCAGTTCCCCCCGGAGCTCATCGGTGCCATTCAAGAAGGGAAAATAGAGCTGCTGTGTGGGCTGCTGAAGACCGGTGACGGCATCATCCGCCAGCTGGATGAGTCCGAGGACCGCCAGTGGAGGGAGGCCCTCAACCTGTCCATCCGTCTGGGCAGTGAGGACGCCATGGATACCCTCCTGCAGGGGGTCAAGTTTGACTTCCGGCAGATTCACGAGGCCCTGCTGGTTGCTGTGGACACCAACCAGCCCAGAGTGGTGAAGCGCCTGCTGGACCGCCTGGACCAGGAGAAAGGCAACAAGATGGATGTGCGCTCCTTCTCTCAGGCCATCTTTGACCACTCTATTGACAACTCCCAGTTTGCCCCAGGTGTGACCCCTCTGACCTTAGCCTGCCAGAAAGACCTGTATGATATAGTCACCATGCTCACCCAAAAAGGTCACGTCATCCCGTGGCCTCATAAGATATCCTGTGCCTGTCTGGAGTGTCGCAACGGCCGGCAGTACGACCTGCTGAAGTTCTCCCTGTCTCGCATCAACACCTACCGCGGCATCGCCAGCCGTGCCTACCTGTCCGTTACCTCCGACGACGCCATGCTCAGAGCTTTCAGTCTCAGCAGAGAGCTCCGCAAGCTGTCGCAGAAAGAGCCAGAGTTCAAGGTCTGATGACACTGGTAGATACTATGCCCACTTAGTTCATGCTGGGTGTCTGTTGTCACTTCACTCTGCTGTGGTGCCTCTCTCTCCTGCAGCCTCAGTACCTGAGCCTGGAGCAGCTTTGTCAGGATTTTGCCGTTGAGTTGCTGGGCATGTGTCGCAACCAGAGCGAGGTGACCACTATCCTGAACAGCTGTGGAGACGAGAGCCAGGATTCCTCAGAGGAGCAGGCCTTTGAGGAGGGAATACCCAACCTGTCACGTCTGCGGCTTGCTGTCAACTACAATCAGAAGCAGGTAGCTCGATGCAGAAACTCCTGTCAGCCAGAGATGAATTAAATAAGACACAGACGTGGTCCATAATTTGTCTCTCCCTCTCTGTGTGTTTGTGCAGTTTGTGGCCCACCCAATCTGCCAGCAGGTGCTGTCGTCTATCTGGTGTGGGAACCTGGCGGGTTGGAGAGGCAGCAGGACGGCCTGGAAGCTGTTTGTCTCTGTGGGCATCTTTCTCACCATGCCAGTACTCTGCCTCGTCTACTGGATCGCACCCAAATCAAAGGTGCAAAAGTTGGCAAATGTAGAGAGAAGTTGTGATTCTTGACAGACTCTCATGAGAGACATCCAACTGGCCCTAACAGCTCATATCATCTTTCACCAGGTGGGAAAGATACTAAAGATTCCTGTGATCAAGTTTCTCCTCCACTCAGCTTCCTATCTGTGGTTTCTTATCACGTTACTTGGAGAATCAATCACAATGGAGCTATATCGAGATAAATTTGCGTCCCGGCAGCAGAACATCCTGCACAGCTCCTTCCACATGGTGTGGGTGGTCGGTGGGTTCACTCTCACTCCCTGCTATAATGTACAAATAGAAAACTCATGTCTGGAAAAGGTTAAAATCAGGTTTAGTGTTTACACAATGCTGTCCCATGTAGGATTCTTCTGGTACGAGTGCAAGGAAGTGTGGATCGAGGGGTTGCGGAGTTACTTCCTGGACTGGTGGAACTGCTTGGACATGATGGTGCTCAGCATGTACCTGGCGTCCTTTGCGTTGCGTGTGCTTATCATGCTCAAAGGTCACTTCCTCTGCCACGATCATAACGGCACAGAGGAGTGCGTCTACTTCACTCAGACTGGTGAGAAAATACCATCAGATCTTACATCCAGGATGCTCATTGGAGAAAACCTCTTAAATCTGAACCTGGTCTGTTTGGTTGTGTGAAACCGTCTTGCAGTGCGCAAGGACTGGCATCAGGAGGACCCCCAGCTGATTGCAGAGGTGCTGTTCGCAGTGACCAGCATGCTGAGCTTCACGCGGCTGGCGTACATCCTGCCAGCCCATGAGTCTCTGGGAACTCTGCAGATCTCCATAGGGAAGATGATTGATGACATGATGAGGTAAGTGCACTCTTCATTTTGCCTCCTCTATTGATCATCTGTATGACAGAGCCACTGAGAAAGCTTTTTTTTCTTGCTCAGATTTATGTTTATATTGATGATCATTGGAACAGCCTTCCTCTGTGGCATCAACAATGTCTACGTTCCTTATGTCATCTCTCCACACCTCGGCAGGTAAGAAAATGAGATCTTCAGCTTCCTCAATGCTGTTGTGTCAGCTCAGTGTTTCTCATACCAGCATTCAAGCGTATCTACCAGCTGCTTTGCTACGGTCGGCAGTAAGGCAAAGACAGTCTAGAAAACCAGTCCAAAAATGTGCTGAGTCTGTGTGACTACAAATCTGAGTTCACCGGGATAGAATGGCAAGGAATAGATTGACATCTTGGCAAATTAGCTTCATTGCTTCACTTGCCTGGATTTAGATCAGAGGATCAACACCACTGTCATGTGTATGGTAAATACACATACATACATGACATACATACACAGCTTAGCTTAGCATGAAGACTGAAAGCAAGAGGTACATTAGTTATTAGATGTGTTTCTTGGCCGGTCAGTGAATTCCTGCAGTCTTGTCCTGGGTGTGAGGCTGCCACTGTGCCCAGAATAACCCCTTTTTTTTTTTTTCAAAACATCCAGCTATTCCTTTGAGGAATAAATAGCTTTCTGCCTACGTAGCACTTGTACCATATTGGAGCTAGATTGACAAATTAGGTGAGTCAGTATGTCGGCTAATATTAGCTCACTGCAAATAAGTTGGTCTCAGCATATATGTCAGCCACTGAGTTACAAGAAATATACAGAAACAGCACATGTTTGAGATCATTAGGACCGTGTCACAGCTACATAGTTTGACAAACAGACAGCGCTGGCAAAGGTATTTTCAGCTGTAAAATGTCCCATTCTGCACATACCATGGTCACAATTCATTAAAACAAACATTTTTAAGGGATCCTTATCAAACATGTTTACTGTATTCTATAGTTCAGCTAATATATATGATTAGCAGATTTTTGTAATTCTTAAATATCAGTATCACTCAAAAGAATTCAGTATTGTTTGGTGAATATATTGTGTGGTGTTTGTCCCTAAACCAGACATTTAGTAACATATAGAAATTGCAAAGTACAATAATGTTTAAATTAATTTCTTTTTATTTTTCTACTGTCAATAATCCTTGTTTCTGAGAATTTATTTTCAAGTTTTCACAGGCAGTGAATCAATTTAATCTTCTTCAAATCATGTACAGAAAATGAGTATCAACAATCAGCTTTCTTTACTTTGGCACCCAAGTGTGAAAACCATGAGAAGCACCCAGAAGAATCATAAAGACGATATAACATCTGAAACATCTGAAGTTTCTATAGAGTTTACTTTTTCTTCAGCTGAGAGAGTGAAATGAACAGGCGGCTGAAAATAAGAAGATGCAGTCTACTGTCCATCACCAGCCTCATCGTGATAACGCTCTCCACTGCACTGCTGCAGGTTCAATGAGACGTTCCACTTCTTATTCTGGACCATGTTCGGCGTGGCCAACCAGGACTATGTGGACATGCCACAGTTTGTGCTGGCAGAGTTTGTCGGAAGGATTCTGTACGGCATCTTCACGCTCGTCATCGTCATCGTCCTGCTCAACATGCTTATTGCTATGATCACCAACTCCTTTCAGAAAATTGAGGTAAAGAGAGACTTTTACATCACGCCTGCAATGAAAGCAGAAACCAAAGGATGGCGCTGACACCTCAACATTTTTATTTCAGGATGATGCAGATGTTGAGTGGAAATTTGCCAGGTCAAAGCTGTACCTCAGTTACTTCAGAGAGGGCCTCACCATGCCTGTGCCCTTCAACATCATCCCCTCACCCAAAGCTGTCTTTTACATCTTAAGGTGGGCTCTAAAACTTCAAAGCGCCTTTAACCCACAAAGACACCTCATTGTTTGTTCATAGTTTTATTTATTCATTTTTCGGTTTCAGGGGGATCTTCAGACGAATCTGCTGCTGCTGCACTTGTAATTCTGAGACAAAATATCCCCCAATAGCTTCTATGGTAAGTGCGTGTTTAATGCTCACGAACAACAGTGCGATTGTAGTACAAAAATAATTACCTATTCTTGACAACCACTTTGCACTGACATGTGTGATGTTGATATGTGTTTTAAGATTAATGGTAAGGGATCAGAAGAAAGTCAGTTACCTTACCGGCAGCAGGTGATCAGAGCTCTGGTGCAGCGCTACATCGAGTCAGCTCGCAGGGAGTTCGAGGAGACCAAGAGGAAAGGTAACGTGACTATAAAGTCCTGTTTCTGGTCTGTTACATGTCCCATCCTTTCTCTCTTCCACCATTCCAGTCTTTTTCAATCAGATATAATTGTTCTGTTTTTTTGTGGGACTGCGATAGAAAGTGTTCAATACTCAGAATAAAAAGATAGTGGGAATAAACAGGAATAAAATATGTAAATGAAGCAGCAATTTTGAAATAATTGAATAAATAATTAAAACTGAAATGATTTAAAATCCAAATGGTAAATAAACATGATTATATATGATCTGAAAAACAAGTTAAGCTGAAAAAACTAGAAAAAAGAGATTCACAATTTCTGAACCATTTGTCACAAAGAGAGTGGAGCCTTTCAGAGCAGATGCTGAGCTCTTTATTGAAAATAACAAAAGTGAGACATGGGAGCAGGTAAACAGAGACAAAGACGGAATATAAACTGGACAAAAATCTGCATGACACTGATGAGGTGCAGGTGGAGAGCTGGGCAGAGAAGATCAGGTGAGGGCACTGATTGGCTGGGGAAAACACAGGAAACAGGGCAGGGCTAACGAGGTTGATGCAGATCAGGTGTGGAGTGAAACGAAGGCTGAGAAGGAGCACAGGAGGGAAACAGTGGAACCAGACAACAAAAAGCCAGCAAACAACAAAACCAGACAGGACTGTGACAGCATTAACCTGCTCTCCACTGAGAAAGAGTTAGATTCAAACCCTGTGCCTGGAGAAACTGGATAACGTTTGTTTTATCATTAAAGTGCCTGCATGCTGTGTTGTGATTGGAGCACTCTCCTCCCCCAGATATCGGTAATCGGATCACTGAGCTGAACAAAGCTGTATTCAGGATGCACAGTGATATGAAAGTGGTCCATCAGCTTCTGATGGATGATGGACAAGCTGCAACAGATGCACTGAACAAGGACGGCTCCTCTATACTGGGGAAATACATCATGGGTGCTAAGAACAACTTCAGAGGTTTTAACAGCAGACACGAAGACAAAAATGCATCACTTAAAGTGACAGTGCACCACGGAGAGGAAGGGGTGGATAAAGAAAAGGTTGACTTGGATACGAAACAAGAGTCAGACACACAAGAGAATCAAGTGGGTGAATGTGGAACAGAGGGATCAAAGCAGGTAACAGACTGTGATGTGGTGAAAATGGAGGAAGGCAGAGCTACAGCAGAGCTAGGAGATAATAAGGGAACTGAGAAGAAAGATCAGGTGGAAGCAGGCAAAAATGAAAACACTGACAGTGAAGTGAAAGTGGTGGCAGGGACAAGTTTTAATAATGTAGAAGACGAGGTACAAGCCAAGGCCACACAGGATGAGGCAGAAAAAAGAGGGGAAGGAGAGATGCTCACAGGGGCGAAGGTGGGGGGAGAACACACAGAGAGGAGCCCCAGACAAGCTAAAAGCATCAGTGGAAATACAGACACAAAGACTGTAGTAAACAAGCTCAAAGACATAGAGCTGCAGGAGAAAACAGTGGAGGCAAAATGGAGGAAGGGTAGAAAGTTTGAGCATGACGTAGAGGAGAAGGCTGGTGTCAGGGAGAGCAATGACAAACCTGGAGCCAAGAAGATCATCCCCTCACCCACAGGCAGCAGCAGCTCCCAGGACACGGGCTTTGGTTCCCAAGAGGGGGAGGGATCGATTGATGGGATGCGAGTGAGACTGTAATCGTAGGAATGTCCCCTTTTGAGGCCATGCTGACATTTTCAGGGATTAGCCCTTTGGTCACTTTACGCAATAGAAGGCCTGTGCTCGGGCTGCACATGAGTCACTGACAATTTAGAGATTTTCCATGTCCTGCACCGTGATAATTGTGGCTCAGATGGGGCTTAAGGATAGTGGTGTCTATCAGATGGCCCATCCAAACTTTGGTCCAAAAAACAAATTTCAACAGCTATAGGCCAGATTGCCTTAAAACCCACTGTAGATATTGATTGTCCTCAGTGAATTATTCTGATTTTTATGACCATTTGACCTCCTGTTTGTAGGTCCTTGCCAGGGTGTCTTGAAAACCAAGCACCAACAAATAAAATGTGTTTACAGACAGAATATTTCATAATCTAATCAGCCTGTTGTCATGACATTTGCTGATGTCACTCATATTGTGAGGCTATAATGAATATTGCAACATGTTGGAAATGCTAACACAGCTTCTGGGCTTGTTCACAAAATGAAATCTTCAAGCAAAAGGTCCACGTTTTGGGAATTATAGTCTTGCACATAACCACCTGTGAAACAGTAAAATGGCATTTTTTTTTTGTTTTAAAATAATAAATAACAAGACATAACATGTTAATTCGTGAACTTTAGAGGTACTGGTAGGTGGATTTGCTTACCATGATTGGAAGAAGAGCAGTGAAGCGCAGTCAGGTTGCAGTAAAAGATTTATTCAAAACACACCACATGGCACAGTTCCCACTGCTTTCCAGTTGTGCTAAGCTAAGCAACCGATGCAAGAGTGGTATCTAACTTTCCTCTAGAAAACATGTACACTTCCTTCCATCTTTTCATGGGGTTTAGGCAATCAGTGTGCAATAACCTGTAGCTTCTAATTCTGCTCACATCCTGTGAGAAATAAGTGAAACTGGTTCACACACTAGGTGTACTGCTGCTTTGTGCCAGCCGTCGCTCTCCTCACAGCCTTTTTCTAAAGTTCACTGTTCAAGAGCAAAGAGCCTTTTGGCCATTCTGGTTTCACTTAACATTTAAATATCAGATGAAAATAGCCTCGTGTTCAATTAAACATTTGAAAATACATTTGTTTTCATGTCTCTGTATTTCGTGAACATGGTGTAGAGGAACATGAACTCTGTAAGTTATGAACTAATGTTGCTGTAGTATTTCTTTACAGTGAGCGGCAGACCTGCAGCCTGGCTGCTACAGTGACAGTGCAGGTCTCAGCTTGCTTCACACATACTGATCCCATGAGGCCGCATGCATGAGCACACCGGTTCATTAATTCATCACCTGCAGCATCACCAGTCCCAAGACACAGCGCATCCATTTTCCACTGGAAAAACACCTGGGCATGTCGCCCTTTGTTGCAGTACTCCTGGTCTGCCAGCTTCACCACAGATAATTAACAAATACTTTATATTATCTGACACAAAAGCGTCCCCACATTATGCACCAGGAAAATAAATTCAAATCTGACATGCACAGGCATGTCAAACCACCAGCCAATCACAAGCATCACCCAGATGGAGCATCTCCAGTGACAGAAAATCGTCACTTCCCAGCGTCTCATTTCCTAATAAACATATATGCTGTTTTTGAGGTGCATCTCAGGATTCACATGTTCTTGACAATAGTGTAATGAGAGTTTAAAGTTTGATTTTCCACACATCTAAAATACAAACATGGAGATCATTAAACGCAGTGTATAATTTATGCCACTCTCAGTGAAAACAAAAAAGACGTAGTTTGATGATATTAGCTTGAATAAAAGTAGAGATTTCTCTGGGTTTGAACATTGCTGGAAACATCTTGGATAATGTAGGTACACAACTCAAAAAAACCATAAAACACAGGTCTGGTCGTTTTTGAAAGACATTTTAATGCGGAAATCTTCCATATTATAAAAACAAAGGGCAAATATTAATTCCTTGTACCCCAGTAATTCTATACAAACACGCATAAAACACATAATTCAAGATAAAAAACCATTAATATTAAATAAAAACTGCAAAGATTTGTGAGTTGATGACAGCGGCACACCATGTGTAAAACACTTGTTATGACATGTACAGATAAAAAGAATCAGTGTTTCCTAAAATATACATTTAAGCTGGTGGATAAGGGGAAGTGTGTTTGTCTGAGTGAACCACACGTCACTTAGGAACCACACATCATGCACTCGTCTTTGTTCGCTAAGGAACAGACCATTGCAGCAGTGTTGCGCACTTTGGTCTCCTCCTCCTCGCTCTTGGTTGACTGGGCCTCCTTTAGCTTCTCCTTGTTCAGGGTGAACTGAATGGGATTGGCAGCAGGCTTTGTCCGCAGGTAGTACATGCCTGTTTTCAGGCCCTGCAGGGGGAGAGAAGATGGGCATTAAGATGCTTGTTCATGGCACTATGATGCATCACGCCTGTATTCTTCAGTCCAGACTTACCAACTTCCAGCCATAGAAGTGCATGCTGGTCAGTTTGCCATAGTTTGGCTCAGCAATATGGATGTTCAGGGACTGGCTCTGGTCAATGTAGGCACCACGATCTGCTGCCATCTTGAGGACAGTCTTCTGGGAGATTTCCCACACAGTTTTATAGAGCTGCTTCAGATCATCAGGGATCCCCTCAATATCCTGAGGACAAGTCAAGACATTAAATGTTAGATCACCAAAAAATAAGTCATTTAAATTGTAGTAGCACTTGATGTGATGCTGAATCATTTCATCAGTTTATTAAGTGTGACCCTGTACCTGGATGGACCCATTCTGAGCAATCAGCTGGTTCTTCATTTCGTCGCTCCACAGTCCTCTTTCTGTGAGGTCCTTCAGCAGGTGAGGATTGACAATCTATGGGAGAGGCAGAAAACACTCAGTAACCCTTCTTTCCACTGACACACGACTTTGGAGACACAGCGAATGCTGTCAGTGCTGACCTGAAACTCTCCCGAGAGCACCCTGCGGGTGTAGATGTTGCTGGTGTAGGCCTCAATGGACTCGTTGTTGCCCAGGATCTGGGCGGTGGAAGCTGTGGGCATGGGGGCCAAGAGCAGACTGTTCCTCACACCATGCCTGAGGACGCACAGGGACAAGAGAGGAGCTGAATGAGGGATGAGCTACAATCAATCTCTGCATTAGATGGTACATGACATGGGAAATATCAACAAGGAAGACATTCAGGAAGACTTACTTTGCAATTTTCTCCTTCAGTGCTTTCCAGTCCCACAAATCTGTTGGTGTTTTGTCCCACATGTCATACTGAAGAATCTGGAAAACAAAATTAGTTAAGATCTGAAGTACTAAACTGTACCCCAAGATGGATTTGATACATTGAGAAAACTACTCACCCCCTTACTGACAGGAGAGCCGGCGTAGGTTTCATAAGCGCCATGCTCCGCTGCCAGCTCACAGCTGGCCTCCAGGGCAGCGTGGTAGATGGTCTCAAAGATGTGAATGTTGAGCAACTGGGCCTCTGGGCTTTCGAATGGATAACGCATAAGGATGAAGGCATCGGCCAGACCCTGCACTCCGATTCCAATCGGCCTGTGGCGCTTGTTCGACCTTTCAGCCTGTAAGGCAGGACAGAGGGGCCATTTGTTCATAAAGAGCACCTAAGACCCTGCTGCATGGTTGATAGTGAAGCAACACTTGACAACAAAGCAAACCTCAGGCACTGGGTAGTAGTTGATGTCAATGATCTTGTTCAGGTTCTTGACAATGACTTTAGTGACAGATGCAAGCTTTTTGAAGTCAAAGGTCTTTTCTGGGGTGACATACATGTTGAGGGCAATGGACGCCAGGTTACACACTGCAACCTGAGTTGAAGAAAGAACAAACCAAATTGGAAATGAGTATTTAAAAAACATGTTAATATTACAGAAACAAATTTAATCTATGTTCCTTACCTCATCTTTGCTTGTGTACTCCACAATCTCTGTGCACAGGTTGCTGGATTTGATGGTGCCCAGATTCTGCTGGTTGCTCTTCCTGTTGCAGGCATCCTTGTAGAGCATGTATGGTGTACCGGTTTCTGTCTGAGACTCAATGATGGCGTACCACAGCTGCTGAGCTTTCACGACACGCTTAGCCCTGCCCTCCTTCTCATATCTGAGGACAAACAGGAAGCATGGGAGAGGTCAGCACTGAGATATGAGTCATTTATTAGGGACAGAGTTTGTTGTGCTGGCCTTACCGAGTGTAGAGCTCCTCAAACTTCTCTCCCCAGCACTCCTCTAAATCTGGACATTCACTGGGACACATTAGAGACCAGTCCTGCAAGAGCAAGAGAGGACCAATGCTCAAGATTTAGCAGACCATCAAACCCATCAGAAAATATAGCAGATTATAGAATACATAGCTAAGTTCAGACTGTAACATACATGAGATTTGAGATTCCCTTTAATATTCACCTGATTGCTTTCCACTCGTTTCATAAAGAGGTCTGGGATCCACATGGCGAAGAACAGGTCTCTGGCCCTCTGCTCCTCTTTACCTGTGTTCTTCTTCAACTCCAAGAAGTCAAACACATCGTAATGCCACGGCTCCAGGTACACAGCGAAGGCCCCAGGTCTCTGAGCAAGCGAACAGAAAGAGCAAGGTAATGAAACTTACTGCCAGAGGTGTCTCTAGAGCAACAACATCACGCTGTGTTATGTTGTGTCTTACAACTCTTTTAAGTCTTTACCTTGTTGCCACCCTGGTCAACATAACGTGCTGTGTTGTTGTACACTCGAAGCATTGGAACCAGGCCATTGGAAGTGCCATTAGTCTGAAAAACAAGAACCACTGTAAGTAATACAAACAAACAAATGACATGGTGTCAATCAAAGCTCCTCTATATTTGCTTGATTTTAGTTTTTTTTTTTTTTTGCCTGTGGTGTGCATTTGACTCACCCCAGCAATATAGCTGCCTGTGGCTCTGATACAGCTAACTGCCAATCCAATACCTCCAGCTGATTTGGAGATGAGGGCACACTGCTTCAGTGTGTCGTAAATGCCATCGATGCTGTCGTCCTTCATGCATAGCAAGAAACAACTGCAAAAACCCCAAACAAATGAGATTAGGAAAAAAATTGCGTTTAGAATAAGCATCAGAGATTTTGGTCAGCGTCGCTCAGAGTCTGTACCTGGACAGCTGTGGCCTGTTGGTGCCAGCATTGAACAGAGTGGGTGAAGCATGAGTGAACCACTTCTCTGACAGCAGGTTGTAGGTCTCAATGGCTGCCTCGATGTCTCCTTTATGAATCCCGACTGCCACTCTCATTAGCATGTGCTGTGGCCTCTCAGCAACTACAGAAAAAGAGGTTCATTAGCAATCAAACATTTAAAAAAATCCAAATAACAAATGATGAAAGTGAGTCTTTGCACCCATAAACCTGCCTCTCAACTCTCACCTTTGCCATTAATCTTCAACAAATACGACCGCTCAAGAGTCTGTGAGAGCAAAAGGACAAATTAGATCTATAATTCAAGTATTTGCATGAGATACTGAGCGTAAAACAAAAAGAAAAGTGACCTTAAAGCCGAAGAAGTTGTAGGAGAAGTCTCTGTCATAAATGATGGCAGAGTTGAGGCGCTGCAAATAATACAAGATGTTATGTTATAACATTAAAGCTAAACACAATTGAGTGACGTAAAATTTGAAAAAACGCAAACACAATATAACCTCAAGAGTGACTTACAGCTTTGTTTTCAACGACAATGTCAAGCGTCTCTTTGGAGATCATGGGAGAGTGACATTTATTTAAGGGATTCACGTAGTTGTACAGGTCTTCCATCACATCTACAAAAGCAAAAAGGAAAGAAAGTAGAACATCAGTGCCAATAATTTAACCACTTGAACAATGTACAATGATTCATGCCTGAGGTTTGTGTAAAGACCACCTCCACCAACATGATGAAGAATATTACATTTAATGAAATTAAACATAAAATTTTAGGTGAATAGATCAGGGGCAATATTTTACACAGCCTGTGCTATATATTTACCAAAAATGTTGCATTACGAAGGCTAAATTATAGTGCATTAAAAGTTATTTAAATCCGTGCAAAGTCACATTTATAAATACATCTATTACACACAACTTCTTTTATGGTCACTTAAAACTTTTCCTCACCACTGAATACTTTCTTGGTCTCTTTGTGCAGGTTAGACACAGCAATGCGTGCAGCCAGAAGTGCATAGTCAGGATGTTTGGTGGTGAGGGTGGCGGCAGTTTCTGCTGCCAGAGTGTCGAGCTCCACGGTGGTGACTCCGCTGTACAGACCCTGGATCACCTTCATTGTTATCTGAGCCTGCAGAAACACAGATCCAGAATCTGAGTCTGCCAACTGTGTCACACCGTTACTTGTCTTGTCTTTTCACATTAGTAGGTAATATTACAGCGGTTTGAACTTACAGGGTCCACAAAGTCAGAATTGAGTCCATAGCAAAGCTTCTGGATGCGAGATGTGATTTTATCAAAAGTAACTCCCTCCTGGCGTCCATCTGAAATACAAAAAGATAAATTAGCCCTCAATCTTATTTGGTCAGTTTCTGATGGTAATTCTCAGGATAGCTGGTGAAAACACGCGCAGGAGTAAACACTCATATTTATTATGATGTTATTATTATTATCAGCTGTTATTTGGATTCCCTCCACTGATCAGTGAAGTCAGGTGAACAGCTGTCGAACCAGTTATGACAACAAAGGGACACCGTGCTACTTCGCGCCATTACCATAGATGTCAGTACATGACTATAATTACCTATAATTACCCTCTTCTTACACAGCCCTGATAGAGAGAAGTTTGTCAAAGCCTTCGTTTGGAAAAACAGCGGAAAAACACCTTATACGTCAAAAGTTGGAGAACAAAATCAGCTCAACAAGCCCGACATTTAATTGCGTCGCATCCGTTTCAAAACATATGCTCAACGTCAAATTTTACTCCAAATAAAAACAAAAGAAAAGGCAACAAACGAGCAGCTGATACAAATAAACAGTCAGCTTTCGTTTCTTCATAATTCAAGTCTTTGTTTGGTGTATGGACCGGAACACACCACACAGGGAAACAAAAAAAGCACATTTTTACATGACGAATGAAATTTAACTGCAGGCTAAAGTGCATTATTAATTTGCAGCATTAACATTTATCACAGCTAATATATATTTTAAGAGACATTCATGTCCCTCCGCATAGTAACAATGCATTATTCGATATCATTTTACAGCAAGAATATTAAAATGGGCTACTGTACCTCTCTTGATCACATGCATGTTGGCAACAAAGCAGCTGGTTTCCTAAGTCAGCGGTTGTTGGTGTTTTCTCCTCAGCTGCGCGCTGCAAACGGATAAAACGTCTGTGGTGCAAAGCTACTGCAGCTGGTTATGATTCTGTTCGAACAACCGGCTGATGCAGTTGAATCTTAAACTAAGAGCGCCAACAGCTCACGAGCCGGTTACACTGCATTCTGTCAGCTGGCCAACCAATCAGAGAAGACGCCCACAGACTTTTGAACCAATCATAATCCTTCACACGGTCCTTTTTCAGCTTCCGGTCCTTATTTCCGGACGAAATCTGGCGGGATGCTGAGGGTCTGATAAGATTTAATGACCGGCTTTATTTGATCAACAGGGCTGTGGTGTTTGTTGCTAAATACAAGCTATAACGCTCTAACAACCAAAATGTGTCACTCAATTTAGAAATAAGGGTCACAGAATTGTATGCATTTCCTTCCGTACATTATAACTGCACCAGTCCATTTTAAGATTTTATACACAAACTCGGTAATATAAACAGACTGTATGTACATTGTATGAGTAACATTCCCTTAAGGTATTAAAGCAGTACTATTTGGGTGGCTTTTGTAACAAGTACAATCATCAGCATTAGCATGTCAGTACTTTTTGGTGAAAAAACATGTTGCACATTCAAGAAACGTAAAGATAATTAAATTTGATATAGTAAGAAGTATAGACACAACAAGTATACGCAGCTCAACTTTAGTACTTCGCTATCACAGGGAAAACTCAAGGACCCATCATAAACATACAAAAATTACAACTTGCAAGCTATGAGTCAGACACTTTGACCAACAAACACAGAACGTCACAGGCTTACAATTTGACCTGCATTATTCCCGACCTTTATTTTGAAGAAGAAGGAAGAAGAAAACACCGGAAGTGACCCTTTCGGGTTTGTTGCTAATGCTAATGGACCCGGAACGGTAAAGCAGCACTCCGAAGATGGCTGGGGTGTTTGAGGTGGAGGTTGATGGTGTAGAACACGACCATGGACTGGAGCATCACAATGAGCCGAACCAGGTGAGAGTAATAGGCCACATCGAGGTATTAAGACAGATAAAACAGGTGTGGGTGAATTTATATTGCGGTGCCAGCTACAAACTCGGGCTCTGCTTTAGCTTCTACTCACGGGTTTAGCCTACCGTAAGCAGCTAGCCACCTTTTAGCCATCTGTCATCAAGCAGAGGTATGGGATATGGATAAAACACATTGTCCATTGAACACAAATGATCATGCTTCGTTAATCAAAACAAATGTGCAAGCGAGAAACGTCCCGAGAGCAATTTAGCTATAGCTAGGCTAGGCGGCCGGCTAATGCTCAAATCATGTAATGTTAGTTACTTTCATTTGATTAAAGTAGATAGTCTAAAGGTTTTGGGCTTTTTAGAATAAAGTTAGCATGCATTTGTTCTGTTTTCCGCACCCGAATGTTCACTGCTACGCTCAGAACTGTCTTATAGCTTGATTGATTGGCTCTACAAATATAGCTGATGTGGCTGATCGGGTGAAAGGTCACGTCTTGTCCATTCTGTGCTAAGGGCCAACCGGTTTATCAGTATCAAGTCAGGGGAAGCAACCAAGCCACTTCCTGTGGCACTTCAGTCTGATGGTGGAACCAAATCTAGATCTCAAACTGATGTCAGACACCACAGAGTGAACTGTAACGAGTGCTAAAAGCTATTCCCGTGTGTCGTGAGGTGTTTTTACTAAATGTGCGGCAGAGGCAGAGTAGCTGAATGGCTAGCATCACGATAAGCACATTAGATCCTTAGTGTCTGGTTTGTTGATCATTTAAGTCTAAGTGGTTTCAACTGAAATGCGTAAGTGGGTGACTTAATGTGCACGGATGCCCTGTTTTGTTCTCATTGTGTATTATTATTTCAACATTTATTCATCTGACTTCTTGTCAAACAGATCATTTTTAACCAAGCATGGAGAGCCTTTTGTAATTCTCAGACATGTCAGCTGCATGAATTGCTCTGTAGACCGAATACTGTTTATTGACACCACATTTGGGGCAAATAATGACTCAAACAGGAAAAGGTGACGTAATGAGCAGGATGTGTGATTGTAGTAAGAAGAAGCTCAAATAACCATTGAACACTGCACTGGCTTTTAATTTCAATCATGTAAAAGAGGTAAACAGGCCCAACAAGTTGGGAAGGAGTGTAACTGCTAGACACACTTAATTTTCTTAATTCTTATTCAGTATCACTTTTTGTTTAGTTTAATGAGTGTAGTTTTCCTCAAAATGGCCAAGATGTGATTTTAGTATTAGTTTGTTCAGCTGCTCATTTGCTAAAGTGTCAACATAGTCATTATTTTGTCTTTTCCTTTCTTTAGTTCGATATGTCCAAGCTTTCACCAGAAGAGAAGTGGAGGTCAGTATCTTTGCCACACCTTTAATGGATCATACATTATTTTTGGTAACATATATGTGGGTGCTGGGTCAAACACTCTACTGCTTGTAATTTGCCTGTTTTCTGTCTTTGCTATAAGGTTCTCTGTCTAACCAGATTGCCCAGTAACATTTCAAACAGTTCATTCATTGCCATTAGGAGACACTAGTGCACAGAGCTGTACACTGCTCTTTTAAGTTCATGCCTATCCTGCATTGCTGTGAAAGTAATAGTGTGTCACTTAGTTACCTAACAGTTGTTGAACATGTTCTTCTCTGTCCACAGGGTGGAGCACGCAAGAATGCATGCCAAACACAAAGGCCATGAGGCCATGCACGCAGAGATGGTGCTCATCCTCATAGTCACTCTTGTCGTTGCCCAGTTAGTCCTTGTGCAGTGGAAACAGAGGCATCCAAAGTCATACAATGTAAGACACACAAATTGCACACGCCTAATGTTGAAGCTCTGTATGTAAAGTTAAAGACACGCAATTAAACAAATTTGTGTGTTTTGGATACAAATATAGTGCAGCTGAGAGATGGGTGTGTGTGTGTTTGAAGTGATGGTGAAAGAGGGGATAAGGGAACATTTACTTGTACAGTCTTGTCCCTCTCGTCTTTCATTTTCTTGTCTGTTCATGTGACTGTACAATACTTGTTTCCTCAAATAAGAAGCAACGTGTTCTTTTCCTCCTTGTTCCAAACTCGTCATCAGTTGTGTCTGTATTTATGTTCGCACAGTGTCTCATGTGTCTCATCTTCTAATTTGTACAATCTGCTGTCTTGTAGCTGGTGACTCTGTTCCAGATGTGGGTAGTTCCTCTCTACTTCACTACCAAACTTCACTGGTGGAGGTTCCTGACCACCTGGTTTATCTTCTCTGTCATCACAGCATACATCTCCTACCGTGCCACTCGCAAGCCCCTGGCCTGCACCACACCGAGGTATAACCATCCTTTCCTCTTTACCACGTCTGTAAATTGAGAGATCTTTCTTAACATTAATGTGGACTGAACTGTACATGAAATATTCTGACATGTTCTTCATCTCTAATCACTGTAGACTGGTGTATAAGTGGTTCCTTCTTCTCTACAAGATCAGCTATGCCACAGGAATAGTTGGCTACAGTGTCGTCATGTTTACACTTTTTGGGATAAACCTAATATTCAGGTATGTATTGTCAGTTTCATTCAGCACTTGGCTGCTGCTAGCTTTGCTGTTTTATATTTTTTCTCCCACGGCATCCACCATTGATCTGAATCCCTGTTTGATAGGTGCTTTTCTCTTTTTTTTTTTTACATTTATGCCTCCGCTCTAGTGATGGCTGTGGTTGGGGGCATTATGTTTTTGGGTTGTCCGTGCATCTGTTGCACTCTTGTGAATGCCATATCTCAAGAATGCCCTGAGACTTGGACTGAACGATGAGCTGATTAGATTTTGGTGGTCCTCACAGAACACGTTTTCGGCCACAACTTAAGAATTCATTCAATAATTGCAATAATAATGACAAAATTTCACAAATGTCTCAAAAGATTGTGATGTCATAATGTGGTGCAAAAACACTTTTTTGGCCATTATTCATCATAAGAACTCAGGAACAGAAGTGGAGCTTGTGACCATATTTCACATTTGGTCAGATACTGAACTGGTGATACTAACCATGGGTGTCCACCTTCAAACTGTGCTGATTGGTTAGACCTTCTGTGCTGCCGGGGTGAAGATGTGTGTGAAGCATCCACGTTTTACAATCTGTAGTCTTTTTGCAGCAACAGCCATATTTGAAGCACTGTAGTCCAGCACAGGCTCGTTGGTTCTGCTGATATTGAGCTTCAGGTGGTTGTTGTTGCACCATGTGATGAAGCTCTCTCAGTCCTCTGTGCTCCTCTGGAAGAATAGTCTCTAAGTGAAGACAGCATGTTTCTCACTGGAAATTATTCACTGGAATCATACAATTCAATTTAGTGATAACTTCCATTTGGCCAGAAAATTTCATTAAATTCCTTCACAGTCTTCACTGCATATATTATGTAAACTGCAACTTAATTGGTTGGAGGAGACAAACACCTGCGAGGCAGTAATTCTGGTCTTCACTTAGTCTTTTATAATCTGCCTCTGTAGTTGAGTGCTTGCGTTTTTGTGCATTGAAGCACTGCAGAATCCAGCACCCGCCAGGATACAGAATCTATCTGAGTATCACAAAAGAGAGCAAACATCACTCTTTTCGTGCCTGCCTCAAGGTGTTTACATAATCCATAGCTGACCTCAGGTGTATGTATTTAAAGGTAAACTGGTCGCATGACAAGTAAAGTAAACATCACCTGATCCGTTTTTAAAATGTGTTGTCACTGTAAGATATTATCAGCCACAATATGATCCAAACATACTGTGCTCTTATAGACACTTCCATGTAGACAATGACATGACAAATGTTTCTCCTGTCTCTTCCTATTGGTCAGAGAGAGATGAGAAAGGAAGCCTTTACCTTTTCAGCTTCAGACACATCGTCTGCAGAAGGAAGTGGAAGTTGTTTGTTTTAACATACAGTTCCAGTTAAAAGTTTGGACACACCTTCTCATTTAGTAGTTTTCCTTTATTTTGATTATTTTCGACATCGTAGATGAATACTGAAGACACCAAACTATGAACGAACACATGGAATTACTTGTTAACAAAGCAAAGGATGTTTTATATTTTAGATGAGCCACCTGTTGCTTGATGACAGATTCGCATAGTGTTGGCGTTCTGTCAACCAGCTTCATGAGGTCGTCACCTGGAGTGCTTTTCTGACAGCCTTGAATGCGGCCGATGCCAATATTGTGAGAGCAGGATGGCCGATAACCAGTACATAATATCATGTTGTCATTTTTGTATCTGATAAATCTAACAATTGAATAGTAATAACAAATGAGCCACAATTGCTGAACTTAAATGAACCTGTCTTTAGCGCTAATGTTGTTGTATGCACTGTCTCTGTCAATGTGTACATCTGTTACTCGAAAAGTATTCTAGGTTTGTGCCTCAAGAAGCTGGTTGAGATAAGACCAGTAGTGTGCAAAGCTGTCATCAAGGCAGCAGCTACTTTGAGGAATCCAAAATATAAAATGTATTTTAGTTTGTTTACACTTTGTTGCTTCCCGCCTAATTCCACATGTGTTCCTTCATAGTTTTGATGTCTTCAGTATTGTGCTGTCAGTCACTTTTCTGCCGCTGGTCTTTAAAGGAGGCTGCATGTTAAAAATTAAGACTAGATGAAAACCCATATTTGCTAGACACAAATCCCAATTCAGATGTACTCTTAACCATGATGAGATTAAAATCTGCAATCCGTCCACTCACTAAAGCCTCTGAACAAGCAAAGGGCTGGTTTCTACAGCTTCTTAAGCCACTGAGCAGTCTGAAGTTATTGACAAGGAAACTTTAACAAGATCACTGTTAGTTACGTTAAGTTTAAATTCCAAACTGGAACTTCCTCTGAACACTATCATCTTCTTAATCGATGTTCCAACGTGCTGTTTGATTGTCTGCCTGAAGAAAAATAATAACAGGAAGGTACCTTAAAGTTTCCTCACTTCCTACCTAAAATGCCACCTAATTTAAATACTTATGTGCACTGATTGAATAGCTGGTCATTAAAAGAGATTTTTAGCTTTTGCATAGAAAATATCAACTATGGACATAAAAAAGGATTTTAGCTTGACACATTTCTGTTTTAGGACCTAAATAAAAGTTGGTTTTGAACGCCACCTGAGCCATGATTCCCACACAGTGCCCTTGTCTGTTCAGGATAAAGCCGGAGGACGCGATGGACTTTGGCGTGTCTCTGCTGTTCTATGGGCTGTACTACGGGGTCCTCGGAAGGGACTTTGCAGAGATGTGTGCAGACTTCATGGCTTCAACCGTCGGGGTGAGCAGACAGCTTGCAGACGCTGCGTGTCTGTGTGAGCTCGTGGAGGTGGCAGTTATAAGATAAAATGTCATTTTGACTGTTTTCTCTCCCTCCCTCCTTTTTGTTTTAGTATTACAGTGCGTCTGGCATGCCAACCAAGCACCTCTCTGACAATATATGTGCAGTGTGCGGTCAGCCCATCCTCGTAGACGTCAGTGAGGAGGGGATCATTGAGAACACGTACAGGTTATCCTGCAACCATGTGTATCCTTCCTTGTGAGGTATAGATTTGTTTTTACGTTATTTCTTATCAGTGAAAGAGAAGTTCAGCCTCACGGTGGAATATTACACGTCTATAAACGGCACAGTCACCGGTTTGTGCTGGGATTCAGTCAGAAACCCAAAGGGGAATTGGTAGCATCAACTTGACCGTTCAGGCTGTTGGTGTTTTGATTGTATGTTCTTCTGAATTTGCATGACTTCCCCCATGATTAGTGTGTGTTCTGTTGCTTGTACGTAACACTGTAAATAACACGCAGCCTTATTAAGTGTTTGTCAGACCTGGAATTACATTTTATTTGTCTACAATTTGCTCTGAAGCTATACGAACACCACCTGAGCCATTTTTTGCCTTTAATGTTGATCCAGCCGGTAGATGGCTGCAAATATATTGAGTTTTTCTAAGGTTATTTAAGCGTGAGTCAGTGTGTGTTTGCTGTTGCTTACACTCTGCACCGCCAAGCCTTAACTCGTCACCCAGGTTCCATGAGTTCTGCATAAGAGGATGGTGCATCGTGGGAAAGAAGCAGATGTGCCCGTACTGCAAAGAGAAGGTGGATCTGAAGAGGATGTTCAGCAACCCGTATCCTTTTTATTCTGGAATTCTCACACATGCGAGCTTTACCTGTTGTCTCTGTTTTTTCTCGCTGAATATCAACGATTCCTGGGCTTAAACGGTGTAATGCCAGAGATCTTATATGGTATTGTGCAATCTGCATGCACAGTGTAGACACCCAATGGAGGAGGACAGAAGCTGAATTAGACATTTTCACAGACGACACGTAAGCCACGTTCACGAAACCCAAAGTTCCGGGAAACATGCGTCTTTCTAAACAGGGACTACAGAAAGATTCAGCAGTAAAGTTTGGCTGGACTTTTTTAAGGCAGCTCATTGCAGGCTATTTTGAAAAAGACATTAAACATTTATAGGTTATATAACAAGTTCCTGTTCCCTTTTTTTGGTTCAGAAATGACACTTTAGACAACTGTGCAACACTGAAATACGTGCTGACCTTTAGAGAAACTGCAAGCCGTTTCCACCTCGTCATGGTCGTGTTCAGTCAGTTGTATGTGTTATTAAGCCTTTATACTGGCACCTGTTTATTAACCATGTTTGATTACTGTGCAATATATATATTTTAATTTCCTTCACCCATTTGCCTTTTAGCTGGGAGAGGCCACATGTCATGTATGGACAGCTTTTAGACTGGCTTCGGTACTTGGTGGCCTGGCAGCCCGTCATTATTGGGTTTGTGCAAGGTATCAACTACGTCCTGGGTCTGGAGTGACCTGCGACGTCAGAAATGGACTTACACGCCATACGGAGAAGATATGCACTGGCTCAAAAGACTGAGGGCCTAACATTGAACTAAAACACCAATAAAAAAGTGTCTATACTTTTTGTATATATTTATAGGCACATATTATCTGTATTTACGGTTTATTTGAATTTTATTGGTAATCTGAATTTGGATGTCTGTCAGTTTCCCAGGATTTGCTTCACACATCTTAATAATTGGTTTGTGCATCTTATGGCCTAGTAAAGCGGTTTTCAAAATCATTAGAGAGGTGCTTTTTACTAATTCATGTCTTAAGTGTTTCATAAAACTTGGTTAGAGGAGTTTTTCATCCTCATGTCTGATGGCTTTCACACATGAGTAATAAATATTCAGTGGAAATCGACACAAACGCTCCCTGTACCTCCAGAATGCGTGAAAACAGTCTCTGCAGACTTCCTCTGAAATCATTTCGCCACTGCGTCATTTAATGTGATCACTCATAGAGCTGCTTGGCTTGCTTGACATTGATCCCATATTTTGAACTGGAGTGACCTCAGCGAAAGAGTTTCCTAAGCGCTGACAGTCATGCGTCATGTGAGAAGAGGCCTCGTCACCATGAGGAAAGAAGTGCGAATCGTCCTTAAAGCGAGGATTCCTCATGCACTGCTTGTTCAGGTGGAACTTTTAATCTTACTGCATTTTAAAATGCCCTCTTTGTTTTCATGGACACTCATCCTTACCAACTGGCTAAACAGTCCGACTGGCTTCGACCTTTACCCCTCCTTCAATCACTCACTTCAATAAGTTTTGTACTTTTAGGGTCAGTTCAGCTCAGTTAGGAAAAGACAGTTTTATTTTATGAAATGACACGTTGACATTTTTTAAATCTCATTTTTCAATGCTGTGAGCACCACCAGCTAAGTGTAATACACCTCCATTGTTTTGCTGTGGCCTGGCCAATAAAACCCAAATCATCCACATGACTTGATACCTCTGGAGGTACGTGAGCAAAAATATGTTTTCCTCATTTTGGCCAACTGTTAACTTGATCTGAAAATGGAGCGACAATACCGTTTAGTAACTTGAGTAAAACCAGTGATCATTCAAACTACGAAAACAAAACAGGGATCCTTGAACTCAGAGAGTGCTGGTGGTGCCGGTCTCACTTTATGTGATCTGTTCAGCTCCCTTGTTTGTGGATTTTCACGTCCAAAGCTGCTGGAAGGTGATGGTTTGTTGCCGTTAGCAGGTGCTGGTCCTCATAGTAACCAACTGTGTTTTATTTGAACCTCTCTGTCATCTAAAGGGACTGGCCACAACAACACTAAGATGATTATTTTGTGTTTTTGACCATGATCAGTTGAATAAATGTCACATGTTACATGGTGTCTAGACGTCTTATGCATGCATGCATCCTCGAGATTTCCAACATCAAAGCCAAAGCATTGTTCACTGGATGACATCACATATTAACACAAGTGGGATCACAATATTAGTCAGCATGCTTCATTTATGTACTCGAAGTATCAGCAACCTACAGAGAGCATGAGTGGGCCTGTTTATGAGGAAATCCCCTTGGCTGCATGTTCAAGGCATGTGCGGTGGGTGAGTGGGTGTAGGGGAAGTGAATAGTTTGTATATATAGTAAACCCAAGCTTCAGTCAAAAGCACAGAACTGTCACTGAAGTTTTGTGCTGGCACTGACGGAGTCACCATGAAGCTGTCATCTGCTGTCCAAGGTAATGACGCTTACTACGAGAACCATTTACACTGTGTCATGGCATTGGTTGTGAATATGTTATATC
Source organism: Chaetodon trifascialis (assembly GCF_039877785.1). NCBI lineage: Eukaryota > Metazoa > Chordata > Actinopteri > Chaetodontiformes > Chaetodontidae > Chaetodon > Chaetodon trifascialis. The sequence goes on along the minus strand of NC_092071.1, from coordinate 15,734,373 downwards.
TCTGGATCAGCCTTAGGATCTCTGTGTCTGCTGCTTGCAGATGGATTTCCAGGTACAGTTTGTTTCATGGCTGACAGTTTGATTTTTATGTCATTACATTTTTTTTCTTCTTCTGTGCTAACCTAAATTTGTTCAGTTTCTGAGGATGAAGCTCCTGAGATCATCGGGCCACATCACGTCCAAATGCTAGCTCACTCAGGTAATGTTTACATGCAGAAATCATCGTCAGTCAGGTGTTTTGTAGCTTACAGAGGCTGTTATTGGGCGAGGGCGCAGTAGGATACTGTAACATATGATGGTCTGGATGTATTCTGCCCTACAGGAGAGCAGCTGTTCCTTCACTGTGAGGCATTGACACACTGTGAAGCTGATCTGATGCTCATCTACTGGCTCATCAATGATTCTTTCCCAGAAGACGCATCCAGCAGTGGCAGAATAGTAGAGTCAGAGGAGTGAGTATTATGGGTTTTATTCCATCTTATTTAAGTACAATTATCAATACACAATGTGTCACCTGCCAAGCTGGAGTGTGTATTTTTTTCTGATGCTGAAAACGACCTGTGCTGAGCTGTGATGACTGTTTATTTTAGATCCACTTTGGAGGAGGGTGCAATCGTACAGAGGAGTTTGCTGTTGAAGAACGTCACGTCAGAGGACTTCCAATCCACCTTCACCTGCGTTGTGACTAACTCTGCTGGATCAGTCCAAAAAGTCATGACCTTAGTAGCAACAAGTAGTGATTGTAATGTGGAGGAGGGCAGAAAACAATGAATGTTACTGCAGTGAGAAGTGGCTGTGTTGCTGAATGCGGGGACCTTATTATTTTAATGTCATTATCATATTATTGTAGTGATGTTCTTACATCATGTATTATTACTATAACATTAACACTATGTCTTTCTGTGTCTCTGCCACACATGCCAAACTCCTTCCTCCACTCACCTTCCCATCCAGGATCACATTACACGGATACATATCACTGCATCATACAAACATACAAACACACACACACTCACCCTACCTAATCTAATCTCTACTCCTGGGCTCTTACCATATTAACCTTCACCTGTGTTAAGACAAACACTGCTGGAAAAAGCCCAGTAGTCACCAGCAACAAGTCGTGATTGTAATGTGGGCAAAACCAGAAAATGCTGTTAGTGTGGTAAAAAGTGGAATTCTCTGAGCCGTGTTTCACTTACAGGATGAGTCAACATTAGCTGTGAATGTCCGATTATATGTGACACTGATGAGTGGGAGAACTGTGCTGAAAGTTGGATGAAGAAAATGTACAAAACTTTGGGAGCATTTGGTTCCGCTATGGTGCATCATTATCCATTGATGGCTTCCCCTCAGCGAGACTAAAAGAACTGTAATGTAAGAAGTGACTGTAAGAGTGCAGGGAAACAACTTAAAGGTCCCACATTTCATCTTTGTTTATTCTAAAGCAGCATGGACAGTATGAGAAAAATAATGTGTATTTTGAACACATTAACATGTAACATTTTCTAGTAGACACCTAAAATAAAGTATGAACCTGAACGTGAGCATAATATGGGACCTTTAAGACTCTAGTACTGTCTAAACTACTGTAATTTATAGATGACTCTACAACACAAAAGCACTACGAATCTACTGACTGCAGAATATTTACATGATGTTGTAACAGCTCCTTGTTAAGATATGTCTGTGCTTCTGTGTGTCACTCCAGTGTCTGTGTGTTATGGCGATAAGCCATCTTAAATCTGCGTACTTTGTGACCACACCAAAATATACTCTATAATGAGACCAAGCTGAGTCTATTGATTCTCTTCATCATTAGCCATTTATTTCAAACAGGTGACTTTTCACCAGCAGGTATCACTCTCAGAACTACTGGGATTAAAGTATGGACACATTCTAGGATGAACAATAACACAACTGCAGCTCTTCAGTCTGATAAACACAAAAACATTAACATAAACAGCCGACGAGGAATAATAACTGACAGGCAAAAGTGCAAAATAGTTTAGTTCTTAACTCATATTCCTCATGAATACGTGTTATTAGTGAAATTAAAATGTAGGCCGGCGAGCAATAATTAATGTCTATCAAAAATCTCTGATTGTAAGTGCATTGTGTAAAAACAGCAACAAATAACACCTGTAAACTCACATGAACACAAATTAAACCACACCATCCCCATCTTTGGTACATCAGTGTGACTTCAGGGGTGATTACGTGTGGTTCTAAGGCTCCATTACTGCATATGTTCTCGAAATAGAAAAAAGTTTCTCCATCAGGATTACAAAACATCCGTCAGTGTTTATAGAGTTGCATCAACAGGACGTCGCCTCTGACTCGCACACACCCAGCTCCTCCAGGCAGTGCTGCAAGTTGTTATTCCTGTCAGGATGCTGGTTTTCTCTCATCTTCTTCCTGATGAGGGCAGCAGCATCTTCAACAACTGTTGGCCACTTTAGAGAAGAGGTGCAGAACGGTTGGAGAAGTTCCAGGTTGGTCTCCATTGCCATTCCAAACAGGAAACGCAGGAAAATGTCCAGTTTGCCGCCCTCACAAAGCAGACTTCTGTCCACGGCGCTCTTGTACAGCTCCATCGGCTTGTACCCCTTCAACATTCCCCTGACCTTGCGTTTCAGCTGCTGCTCTAAAGTGTTCTTCCCCTGGTTTCTAAAGGTGAGAAACACATAAAGAGCAGCAAGGTACTCCTGCATGGTGGGGTGGATGAAGCTGAGGACTTTCTCTTGAATCAAGACAAATGGCTTTGTGATGTACTGCGTGCACAGGCCACTGTTAATCACAGCCTCCTCCTCGTCGATTCCAACCTCTTTCCAGTCGCACCTGGTAATCTTGAACTGGCCCTGTTCCAGCATGTTGAAGGCCAACTTTCCAAGTTTCATGAGGAAGTCTCTCTCTTCATCTGGGCTACGATCTGGAGCTCGAAATCTGCGATACTGACGCATGAGCACCAGCAGCAGCTTTGTGTACATGTAGGTGATGCTCCTGGGCAGCTCTGCCTGTGTCCCCTGTTCCTTAAATAAACGCTGGTACTCACTGGCCACCAGTGAGCAAAACAAGGGCAGGTGGCACATGATGTGGAGGGTTTTGAAATATCTGATGTGTGCAATAACTCGAGCGGCTTGATCTGGATCCTGAAATCTCTTCGTGAAGTACTTGTCAGGGTCACAGAAACCACGCACGTCCACCTCATCACAATGCGTATCCCAAGGAATGCAGCGCCTTACTTGTGGCCGAGAGGTGACCAGGAATAGGCCGCGGTAGAGCAGCCTCCCTCTGAGCAGGTTCACCACGATGATGTTCAGGGTGGTGGGATCAGTGTGGTCACTGAGGAGCTCAGTGTTTTGGAAGTCGAGCTTCCCATTGTACTCGTCAAGACCGTCAAAAACAAACATGATTTTGCAGTCTTCGCATCTATAATCCTCATCCCTCAGTTTTCTTGTTGGTGGGTAGAGTGTGTGGATTATATCCAACAGGGAGATCTTAGAACCCTCAAACTGTCTGAGTTCTCTGAACGGTAACGGAAACAAGAGAGACACGTGTTGGTGGGACTGCTCTTCAATCCAATCGAGGACCAACCTTCTGACTGCCATAGACTTCCCCGACCCTGCCACTCCAGTGATCAACATAAGCTTTATGCTCAACTGCTCCAGCCTTTCAGCGCTCAAAATATCCTTGGTAGAAAGCAGTTGCCCTTCTTCCCGGTTGCTGTCCAGCTTTTCGATAGTCATGACCTCATGTTCAATATTTGGGCCATTATCACACGTCGAGGTTATGTTGAGATCCGTAAAGACATCATCAAAGGGCTTCCTCTCTGCCTCCGTGGCCGAATCCTCACATGCTTCTCCGTATGTTCTCTTCAGAATTTCGCTCAATTCGTGACGTACTTCATCTGAAAAAAAGAAAAACGGTAAATTTCTGCAAGATTCTCTCATTTGTCTCAAAACGGTATGTTATCAAATTTGAGCAGCACTGGAGCTCACTTACTTCTGATGCACAAAGTCTGGAGGTATTCAACCAACTTCTTTTGCTCAATTTCCTCAAGAAGGCTTTTGGTGATCTGCAAAGATACGTCCAGGTTGTAACACTCGAGCAGCCGGTCCACGAGGTCCACCATGTCCATGCCTTGGAGAGAGGTACTGAAGGATTGCGGGTAACGCTTCCACAGCATCATCTTGAATCTCTTAATGTTGTCCTTGGATAGCTTCCCAAGAGTTTTACAAATAGCCTGATTCCAAAAGAAGGACAACATTCAATCCTGTTGTTTTCAACTAATTCTTTCAAACTGGTGAAGACAGAAAGATGAACAACGACTGACCTTGAAAGTGAATGCCACTGTCAGAGAGGGATGCATAATCTCACTTGGGCCTTGGATTAACTCAGGTGTGTTGGAAGGCTCTGAGACGGCATCATCTTTGCTTTTCACCCTAGTGAGGCCACGGTGGAGAAATTTGAACATATTTGAGTGTCAATCGAGGATGTAATCACACACACACACACACACACACACACACACACACACACACACACACACACACACACACACACACACACACACACACACACACACACACACACACACACACACACAGCAAGATCTATGGATGTATTTCTTACTTTGGGATTCTCTGTTCACAATCATCGCTATCCAAGGAGTAGCAGCTAGAGAATGAATCTGCTCTGCTGAGATGGACCCTAAAACCAGGATGACAAGAGGCCTTAAATCATATTCAGGGTAACTAAAACATGTCATTATAGTTTTTCTTTGATAGCAAGGTAAAGTATATTGAAAGGCACATATTACAAGAGTTTACTGCGATGAATGCATGGATTTATAGACTGATTTAAACTTTGCAAAATACTTTGTGTAGTTTGTACCTCGTGAAGGACCCATCTTCGCTATCCATGTTGTCTGAGTCCTCCTCACTTGTCATTGACCAGTAGCTCAGAACTGGAGGCAAGGCCTTTTCTGCCGAATGCCTAAAAAAAAAAAAAAAAAAAAATGGAATTGGAGACTACAGGGATTTACGAAGGTTGGACAAACATGGACTAAATCCCACTTTGGATTTTTAATCATTATTTTTCCTCTTCTTAACTTTATTTGGATTCTGCTGATACTCTGAATACTTATTTTTTGTAAGGTCATGTGAACGCTTAGGCTCTCTAATGACACATCTTATCTTTTTGTGAAAACCGGGGAGGTAACCAGACAGACAGGTGCAGACATCCCCTCAAACCTGGTACAAAGACTGCTGTCAGAAGATATCCAGAAAACTAAGTGAAAAATCTCATTACCACTGGCTAATATCCATTGGATTCGGCCCCAGGTCCAGAGAAGGTCTTCTGTCTGGGATGTAGTAGAGCCCGTCATCTTCATCTTCATCTTCATCAGGCACATTTTGTCCTCTACCAGACACTGCCTCCCCAATGGAAGAGCTGCCTGACGATGTGACCATTGCCTCCATTTCAGCTTGGTCCATCATATCCTGGGGGGTGGGGTGGGGTGGGGGGTGTCAGCCCTCGATGAACATGATAAGCATACACTGTGATCACTTATTGTTTTCCTGAGGCGCTCAGGACAGTAGCTTGTCTTTACCTGCAGAAGCACAAACGTGAAAACAAGACAACATATCAGCTCTCAAACTCTCTATCTAAAGAAATGTGCACCAAGCCAGATTTTCAGGTTTCTTCTATTTTATGCTAAGTTTATGGTAGATACAGAACATCAAAACAAACTCAAATGCAATAAAGCAGAGTACACACATTCTTGCCTTTGTTGTGATGCTGTTATAAACTTGATCCATGCTCATTTGATCATGTGACAGTTATTTGTTCTTTGCATGCTATTGTGTAAGATTTTGAGCCCAAAATGAAAAGGATAGCAGTTTGAGGTTAGCGTTTTGCACAGTATGTTGCTGCAGCTCCGTTGTGAAAATGGAGCCACATCAATTACCAGGTGATAACACATGAACTGTTGCACGCGGGCGAACATGCAAAAATGTTTTGGAATAGCAACAGTAAACCACGTTTAGCGCAGATACAGTTGTAAAAAGGTTGTCAAAAGTGCCGAAAGTTTTTCCTCATCGCTAAAATGAAAAGACGGGTAAAGTCTGCGCACACTATCGCATATTAACGCATCAAAAACAGAAGCAGTATATCGTTCAGTCTGACTGACGGATCGTGCTAACTTCAGACAACTCTTACATGGCCTACTCTTCCGCCTATACTTTTCAGCTTGATATGTCAGCGGCGACTGTCGACGGTTTGAACACCACCGGCCCCTTCCCACGCAGTTAGCGAAAACTAGGTCTACTGCATTTTATGGTGCGCTCAAGGTCTAACGTCTACTGCGGCAGTTAGCAACGTCACTTGGCTTATTACTTTTGGGGGGCTAGGAGGACGCAAACAAGGAATGAGGCAAAGGGGTTTCACGCAAAAAGTACACCATTACTTTCATGGCGGTCAAACATGTGCATGTAATCGCTTTTGTAATTAGGGAAATACATTGCTGATACTTTCTAATGTCTACCGTGAATAAACGTTATCTTACCGTGGCGTCATGTCAATTCAGGAAGCCGAGAATTCTTCTTCTTGCTTGTCCTTTCGCGTGAGGCACAAGACGCGACAGCGCAGACTCCGCCACCTACAGGCCGGAAGTGTGAAAAGCACGCCGTCTGCTCCATGGCTCAGTGGTGGAAGAAGTACGCAGATCTTTTTCTCAACTTAAAGTAGAAATACTTCAATGTCGTCACTGACAAGGAAAAGTCCTACCAGTTCCTTCCAGTTTAAATACATATTAAAATGTAGTGTCAAAGGTAAAATAATGTTAATTTGTATAGCATACTTTTGTTACAGAGCTGTACATTTGCTTGTATTTCATTATTAATTTTTTAATACAGTGTTATGTATTTCCATCAATGGGCTGCATTATCGAACACGACAGCTCCCTATCTTTGTACTGTTCTAATTGTGGATTATCTTGAATGTGGGTACAAGCATTGCTGGGGTTTCTGATGTTTTCATATAATTGCCATCGAAAAATATTTGAAAATTATTGGTTACAGTCATGTCTTCTCCTTGCTTTGTGGAGAATTAGAAATTTGAATGTAACCTATTGATTTGATGCGGATTCAATAAATCGGTTCTTTTTTTATGCCACTTTTATGCCACGGTAGAAAAACAATTAGTTATTCCAAAGAACAAAAGCATTATTGGACCTACTTTTGAAAACAAAATTACTTAAAGAAACGAAATCACAGTAGTGTTTCTACAGGATAAGCATGCACAAACTAAAAGAGTGCGTGTGAGTTTATTGTTTGGTCTATATGATAGGCTATGACTTTCAGTTTAAATGTAATATTTGCAGTACAATGAGTGTCTATGCAGTGAATATAGGCTTACACCCTGAAGCTGTTTACCAACACAGGAAAAAAAAAGCGAGGCGCATGTCAGCGTCCTCGTCTCGTTAGTGACCGCTACACTGCGCTTTGTGCGACGGAGGCGTGAGCAGTCACAAAGACGGCAGGAGAAAACAGTGAAGTGTATGGAGGGTGATCAGTGCCCGAAGCATCGACGGAGAAGCAAGGGAGTGATTGCGCTAAATGGATTTATCAGTGGTTTATGATGTATTCACACTGTTGCCGTTCGCACTGTGGAGAATAAACGTGGCTTCAGCTCTTTTAGTGCTTGCAGACGTGTAGGTGAGCTTGTGCAATTATTTAGGCTCATATGTGAAGAAATCTAGAAAAATGAAAAAACATTCACCAACAGCCACACAGACCTGAGCCCAATCCATGGCTGGTCAATTCACAGTGTCCATGGCTGGGACGCCAGTGAGGGATCACATACCTCTTATGACACTGGTGACTCCCACTGGTTATTAGGGGCGCCTTTCTAGAGGGACATGGAATCTTGGGGGTTAGGCATGATTACATATAAGACACACACAAGCACGGAAAACTTGGAAGTCAGATGATCAGTACTTCTCTCACACACAAAGGCATGATGTGGTGGTTTGGAAGGACTCTTGGTATCGTGTGCTGTGGAGAGGTGTGGGCTGTGTTTCCTGTGTCTCCTTTTTTGACAGAGGCTGGGCGTGGTTCTCTCAAGGTGGCTGGGTGCTCACTCCTACTCAGCTGGGACTCATCATAATCAGCACATTATAAAGACTGTGCACTGCTGAAGACTTGTTGCCAGATTGTTTCTGCTACTCAGAGGTATTGTTGGCCAGTTCAAGTGTTGCTGGTGTTTGTTCTCACCTTGTGGTAGTTTCTCTGGCATCTGTCTCCAGTGTGTCATCCTTTGTGTCTTTTTTTCCTTTGTTCTGGATCAGTGAGTTCACCAGCATTGGTCTCCAGCCTCAGTGCCTCTGCCACCATGCCACCCAGCCTCTTGCCTCAACCTGCCTCAAGCCGCCAACCCATCACCACCTTGCTTCATGTGCCTCCATCACCATGTGCCTGCCACGCAAGTACTCACACCACCTGAGTGCTGTGTGCTCCAGCGTGTCTGCACACTGCACACCACCTTGTTACCTCATGCCTCGCCTGCTGTTCCCTGGACTTCCCAGCTACAGGTTACCTCTTCGCACATTCAATAAATTCCTGTTTTCCCTTACTCCCTGTCTGAGTGTCTGCTATTGAGTCCCATTCCTACCTGAAACATAACACATAAGCTCATTTAACCTTAGAGAAACTGCTGTAATGCTGTAAATAAGCCAGTTTGAAGATGTGGAACTTGAGCTGTGTTTGATTTTCAGGCTGTACAGCTGGGATCAAGGTTTCTAACTAGACTGTCACAAAGTTTAATGAGCAAAATTCACTTAGATTAATTATTATTAAGTTAAACTAATTCCTAACTGAGTTACACAGATTGGGATTCTGTGTGGCAGCCATCATTAAAACTAGTGGAATATTGCAAAAATAAGACTATTAGAGGGAGCAAATAGACAGCTGACAAATGAGAATATATGACAATACTATGTTATTTCTCCTTCCCTTTGTTACTATCAAAAGTCACATATATCACATTACAAAATCCACATGCTAGACAAGCACAAACATGAGGCTCATGACGGGCCCGTGGACGGCCTGTCAACCAACAAGCTCTTAAAATAAATACATGTAAAATTTACTAGTTAATGCTCTTATGTACTCTGACCACTGCTTCCCTGTGCTGTGGTGAGTGTTTGGATGAACAGTAAACCTACTGAGTGATCTAAAAAATCTCAATCGAATGAATGTCTTAACATCTTTTCGGCACTCTCCTGTTATCTGCTTGTTCATTCCTGGACTACGGTGCCGCCACTCAGCCAAGCTTTTCATGGACTCAGCTCTAATTCCTATCGAAATCCAGTCTAATCCGGGCCTCATTAATTCCCATTAAGACACATCTCCAGCTCAGACTCCTGGCGGCATTAATAGCCCCTCATACTCGCATGCTTCGCACGGTGAGGGCTCCATGTCTGTGTGTGAGGGAGGATGCTCAGAGCGAACCCAACCTTTCCAGACACCAGCAAGTACTCGCAGTCTGTGCGCGGTTCTCCTCTGCTCTGGATGGTACAGGGATGTATTTTGAAAGGGGGGTCGGGCAGCAGCGACCCACCAGCATCACCGCCAGTGAGCCTGACATGAATGACAAGTAAAAGAGCTCTTTCAAGCGAGCAAATAGCACAGGAATGTGCTCAAGTCTGCTGCGCTGCGCTCAGGCTTCTCAAAGCGACATTTTGGACCTTTTGGACCTACCTCGTTTTGTTTGTAAACACCCAGCAGAGAAGAATTAAGAGAGCCCTTCTCTCATATTTTATTTTTTATTTTTCTTAAATTCTCATCTTTCATTCGCACATTTTCTTAGAGAGAGGGGGTGGAGTGGGTTTGTTGGGAGTGTTTTTCTTTTGTCGAGCGTGAACAAGACAAACTTCTGCCATGGCACTGGTGATGGAGCCTGTGAGCAAGTGGAGCTCCAGTCAAGTGGTCGACTGGATGAAAGGTAAGGCTTCAGGCTCGATGTGAGCCACATGGAAACTGATCTCACCAGAACTGCTGTATTGCAATGAATGTAGTGTAGAGCTGCGAGTCGAGATGCATTTCAGCACCCGAGATGCCAAAAGAGAACAAAAACACCTGCTGAGCCTCGGGCTCTTTGCCTCATCGGCAAGCGGCTTTCTGGAGGCTTTCAATTACAGCCTCAGATCATTTGATCGATTTTTTTCGGCCAGCTTCGACGTGGACACGACTTATCCTTTCAGTCCAGCGTGTTCTCCGGAGCCTCACGTACTCAAACGGCTCAAAACGCTTTAAAAGCTCCATTGTGTCCTGCGGTGGTTATTGTTAACGCGGGGCTGCCTCGCAGGAAGCTGGGAGACACAGCGGAGATCCAGTAATTACACACGAATGATTACCCCTCTCACTGGATCGGGGGTCAAAATCTGTATATTCTAGGAAAAAAAGGGCTCAAGTTAAACGTGCAATATATAAATTAAGAGCGAGCACAGCTCTACAGCATCAGAGCTTGTGCAGCCATCTGTGCGAAATGTTGATCCACAGATGTTGGAAGTCATTAAGAAGTCACAGCTGACTTAGAAAAGCTTCATGTAAGATGAGCTTAAATAGATGAAACACCTCATAGTGCACTGAAAGCCAAGGTGATGCTCATCCATTAGTATTTAAGAGCACATTAGCTCTGATTTAAAGTTACTGTTCAGGTGGAAGAGCATTTTGCTGTAAATCACAACATCTCGTCAGCAGACAAAAGGGGTTCAAACACACATGCACACACAGAATCCAGTTTGATGATAAAGCATTTTTAAACTCAATCGAGGGAGGCCTGGGCATTCAGTTCAAGTTGGAGATTTTAACATGCAGTTGTGAAGATGATTTAATCATTCGTGAGATTTGTTGTGTTTGGATGAGACGTCCATCAAAGGGAAATTGTTTGCTCAAGACCTTTAAGCGCCCACACACGCCTGTCAGGAGACTTTCAGGGCGCCGATAACTCATTAGATTTGCTGCTTTCTGTCCGTTTGCATTGCAAAGTGACAGTCTGCTACTATCACATGTGTACAAAATGAAAGAGGAGATGCTAGACTCAGCAGGACGATGCCTTCCAAGTCTGTGTTTGTCTGTTAGTACTGTAATTGTTCCAGTATTGTGTGTTGTTTTGCAGAGCCACGTGCTCACGTGTCAGGCCACAGCCCTTCAGAGACGCTCGGGATGAAACATACACATACATCTTTACTGCCTCAACACACACACACACACACACACACACACGCACAGGCCTTAGTCATAATTCTAAGCCTGAAGGCCCTTTTCTGCTGGCTCAGACATATTGTGATTGCAAAGATCAGACCTCTCTTAGTATGAGTTGTGTGCTACAAATTGTACCTGAATCTGACGCTGCCTTTTAAACCGGGTGTTTTTGTGGGTATGCTGGCTTTGTGAAGACACAAATGGCAAGTGTGTGGCTTCATGGAGGATTTATACAAAGACCAAGGGGACACAGGGATGGTAGGATGTGGAGAAAGACAGAATGACCACAACAGTCGGCATGAGATCTAAGCTGATCTGTAAATAAGCTGGTCACACCAGTGAGAGATGTAGGGAGGGAGAAGCGAAGATGGGATATGAGAGAGGGCTCTTCAGTGTCCCACATCTGACAAGTGGAGCAGAGACGATTCTGTGCCCAGAGCCCAGTAATGGTAATTTAAAGTGAGGGACAGAGTGGTACTGAGAGACACTCTGAGGGAGAGGAAACAGAGAGAGGGGGGCTTCGTTCTAGTCTCACATCCATTCTCAGCTCCTCAGGACTGGCAGCGTTTTGTCGTTAGCATTCACAGGTTCCATTATTAGCATACCGCTCCGTGATGTCACTGGAGGCCAAACAGGGGCACCCTGTGACCTTCCCACAATCCCTCTCTCCACCCCCCCCCCATCAGTGTTTTGTGTGAGCAAGACGCTCTATTCCCAGCTGCGACAAAGCCGCTTTAAAGAAGAGATTCCCGTCACAAAAGAGAAAAGAATTCCAGCTTCGGCTGAAAATTTGCTCCTGACGAGTGCATGGAGGCTGTGCAAACATGTATGACAGGCGCGTTTCGCTGTTCTTTTTATGAACTGTGTGTGAGGCACAAACCTAATGCAGGTTTACTATAATCTCTTCCTGACACTGTGTATTAACATAATTCATGTTTTGTGAAGTTTATCAGTTTTATCTTTGTTCTCTGTCAGTCCTTTTTGCACACACTCTCTCTTCCTGTCTGGCACGCACACTGACAGTGATCAGTGACAAGTCAGATTAACATAAATCCATGATAACAATGCTAACAGCCTTAAATATCTGTTTTACCTCACACTGCAAGTGGATTATCTGGAATAGAGATCAGGATGTGTCAGTGCTGTGCTTTTAATTTCTCCTCAGCGTGCCTGGTAATCTGACCCGTGCATTAAATGAAGAGGAAAATTGATGTAGCGATTACTTAATGCAAGCAGTGAAGGATGCTTCATCTGGAAGGGTTTTCTATTATGTGATGCCGAAGTCAGAAGGGGACGAGTATCAAGTAATTTCATTTCAGCGTCAACAGGGAGAAGCACCACATTTTGGCACCCAGAAGGAGCCTATTAGTCTCACATTTCATGTCTGTGATGCAAGTCTTAACTAACAACCTCATTTATACAGCACCCATCAAAACAGTGCTACATGATGCTTAACAGTATCATTTAAAATTATTGCCAATGAAATCAGCAGATAATTATGTTGGCTAGATGTTTCTTGCTACCATGTAGGCACTTTTGGACAGCATCATGTCCCCTCCTCACTTATTTCTTTATTTGGTCCTGCGGTCAGGGAATCCCTGCCAAAACCCTGCTTCATGGTTTCTATGGCAACACGGGGAATACTTCTTTGACATAATGAGTCTCAATTAACTTGGTAAAGAGGCTGATTAGTTAAGCCTTTAAATTTTATGCAAAACCATGAAACTCCCTATGTTTCCTCTCCACCGTTTAGCTGCCAGCTAAACCAGGTCTGAATGCTTGATCAGGTTTAGGCACAGCACTGAGTCACATGTACATGATTGGTCCACAGCGATGAAAAGACGAGATGAGCAAAGAGTTGTCAGTGTGTGTGTGCGTGTGTGTGTGTGTGTGTGTGTGTGTGTGTGTGTGTGCGTGTGTGTGTGTGTGTGTGTCCCTCTCTCACTGAGGAGATGGAAACAGACCGAGTGTATAGAAAAAGCCTTACAAAGGCTACTCTCTCTGTATCTCGTGGTAAAAGGATAGCCAGTTAGCATGCAGAGCACGTTGTAGTGACAGTCAGCTGTGATATACATACCTTTATAAATGACTCAGAGATGAAATGATTAGACAATTAATCAAGTAGCTGATGGACAGAAGATTTGCTGGCAACTATTTTAAAATTTTGATGAATCGAACAAAAACGACAAATATATGCTGATTCCAGCCCCTGTAATGCCAATATTTGCTTGTTTTATTCCACATCTATGAATTAAATGAATATAATTGAGGTTTTTGGACTCTTGGTCGGCTAAAACAATTCAGCAATTTCTCATATTTTTGAGAAAATTGTCAAAATAGTCACAATCAAAAGACATGATCAGCAGATTAATTGATTTGAAAAACCCTGAAATGAGTTTTACACAGAAATAGTGCGTTTGCTTGATATGAAAGTGAATGAAATGAAAGGAAAATTAATTTGATATTTAGTTATTAGTAACGTTGTGTAGATGCACATTGTTAGGGGAGTGCAGTCATCAGTACAGAGGGTGGACACAGCCTCATTAGCCCCTATAGAAAGAGCAGTCCCATTCAATGCGTCTGAAATAAATAGCACCTATGTGCAGAGTGCATGCAGTTCATGTTGACCTTCATGGCAGAGAATGATTCGTTCAAGTCTGTTGTAATTCCTGAGTTTCTTATGTGATGTTGTTGCAGTAGATTAAAGCCTTTTGCAACATGATTTCATTCCAGTATACAATGTCCTGATACAGGCGTTAGATTCAAACCTCAGCTGATACTGTGAAGGCCATTGATGCAGACATGACATGCAGAATCAGTCAGTTTGTTTTAGTCCGGTGCACTTGATCAACTGCTCCATTGAAAGACATCACACCTGCTGCAGCAGTGAAAGACGTAAAACGAGCCGAGCAGAGACACACAGTCCCTCTTTAGTTGAAAGCTTGTGCATGGTTTGAAGCTGAAAATGCACCTCAGGACTGTTGATGTCGGGGAATCTGTCAGATTTCTTATCTGACATGGACGCTTTCACACTTTGGAGGTAACAAAACACAACCTGTGCTCACACTTTAGAGATTTACAGCACATATTCTGGCAAGGAAAGTGATATCAAGCCCTATCAGAACACATTATGCAAATTGCAGTTTCACAAGAAATCAGAAAATCTGATACTGCCAACCAAACTAAATGTTCACCTTGCCGTGCGATACTGAAAGTTATCCTGTCGTCCTGTGTGGTTCCCTCAGGCCTGGACGACTGCCTGCAGCAGTACATCAAGACCTTTGAGAGGGAGAAAGTAGGGGGGGACCAGCTGCTGCGGATCACCCACCAGGAGCTGGAGGATTTGGGAGTGTCCAGAATCGGCCACCAGGAGCTCATACTGGAGGCTGTGGACTTGCTCTGTGCTCTGGTGAGTCCAAGCTTCCCACGCCGCCTTCCCACTACTCTGTGCTGTCACTTCCAGGAGTCTCAGAGTATTGCTCTTGGATGAAGTTTCTGTGGCACATTCAGTGCCTCCTCAATTTATCAAGTACTTTCAAAATTCGCTGGATAAACCCCAAAGATGTGGCGTCATCAAGCGAGAGAATAAGGTTGTTTTTTAGCTCTGGAAAATTGACATTTTGGATATGAAATATTTCCACTGACGTGGTTATGCGTCGGCTGTGTTTTTGCCTATAGCTTTCATCCATGAAGTTTTTCAATCAGTTAACAATGTCAGTCATTTCAGAAAGAAAATCATTTTGATTGAGCTGTCAAAATAAACACAATAGTCTTACATATGAGGCCGTTAAACTTCACAACAGGGAAAATGCTTTCATCGGCCTCAGTTTTCAAACGTCACAGCGAATCCACCAGTTAATAATCTGGCCAAAATATCCTCTGCAGGCAAATCTTACAGCTGTCATTAGTGCTGACATGGATTACAGCCTCCTCTTCAAGTGATTTCTGCTCTTAGTCTCTGAAACACAAGTTTTGCATGTGTCAGCATGATAGACCGCTGCTCTGCTGATTGGGCTAATGTGAAACAGAGACAGTCTAATATTCATACGGCTTGTAGATCTCCAGATGTCAGTGCAGCGACCTCAGACCTGCGTTACCTTGAGATTTAGGTCAGCAGGGTCACAGTAACACATAAAAGCAATGGCAATGCTGTTCAGGAGACTGTATGAATATAGTCTAGGAATGTGTACTTATGTACTTAATATGTTCTTTATAATGCATTTATGTGGAAATCTTCCATATAAATTCAAGTCATTTTGGTCTCAAATGTCCAAAGTGATGTCTTCAAATGGTTTGTTTACAACAATATAGAACAAAGGAAAACAGCAAATCCTCAAAGTGGAGAAGCTGAAACTGAGCAGCATTTGGTATTTTTGATTGAAAAATGATTAATTGAGTTATCAGAATAGTTGGTAATTTGACAGTCTATCAGCTGACTATATGTTTCAGGTGCCACTTTCTGCAGTGCAGCATGTTGTCTATTTGAGATAAGAGAAATTACAAGTTAACTTAGTGGCTAAAGAATTTTCATTTTATTCTTCACAGCAACAAGTGCAATTTAATCTGCATGTTAATGTAAATGAGAAGCTCTCTTTGGTCTTTTTGGTTTGATTGATTGATTTTTAACTGTTTGAAGGCATGTCATCCACCTGTGGAAAACTGCTGACTCAGACTCTTATCTGAAGGGACAGTCAGACAATCAGACAGTATGTTATTGGTGTTTGTCCTAACCAGTTTGCTGCTCTTGAATCAAAATGCACATCTATGGAGGTGTTAACTGTCAACAGTTCTCTGAGGAAATATAAAAGGAGGAGATGGTAGAGGATGAATGAGAAGTAGAAATGAAGGAGAGAGGGTGGAATAGAGATGAAGATATGTTAGCCCAAGAGACACACACAGAAGCTGGATGGAGATTTAGTGGACTGAGGTCACAGATGCAATCTGAATCTAAAGTCCTCTCATCCTGCATCGCTGCACGGGGGGCCCTGCTTCAGCCCCAAAGCTCTTTACGTAACTGGGATTTAGTTTTAAGTCTCTCAGGCACTGCTGTATTAAATATGATTAGCGGCCCTCCTGCTGTGCTCTCCCCTCCCAAGAAACTCTGACGTGACAGACGCCCACAGGCCTGCACGTGCAGTTCGCCGTTCTGAGTAATGAATGTCCTACTATCGCCAGACATGCAAAGTGACAGCTGGAGGGGAGCGGGGCTGGGTGGACGGGTCAGTGGCTTCTTCCCTCACATGTTTGTCATATGAGCAGCATCTTCTATAGTGCAACACGGTGGGATCCTCTTCCAGTGGTCTTTTTTATCCACAGAGCAATGTCTGCTCCAGCCTCCACACTGCAGACATTCTTGGGAGGCATCGCAATGAAAACAAACACTGACAAACTGGTCAAACAGAGTGAATTTACTTTCCTCTCTCCTCTAGAATTATGGGCTGGAGACTGAGAATCTGAAGACTCTCTCTCACAAGCTTAATGCGTCTGCCAAGAACCTGCAGAACTTCATCACAGGCAGGCGGCGCAGCGGCCATTACGACGGCCGAGCCACCCGCAAGCTGCCCAACGACTTTCTTACCTCTGTGGTGGACCTGATCGCTGCAGCCAAAAGCCTTTTGGCGTGGCTCGACAGGTGAGATTTGCGAAAAGGTGCACCTGTGATATATTGAAACATGTTAAAAGGCATGCGTAAACACACTGATGCATTCGTGCACAATGTTTTCCTTTCATTTCTTGGAAGTTCAGTGTTACAGTAGCAGCATTGGTTTTTACTAAATCAAATTTTGCACCGCGTTAATTAAACTTTTGGTCCTCGGGCAAGCCCTGAAGTTAATCGTACATACATATTTATGACAGTATTAATTGTATTTTGAAGCAAAATATTAACTGTGGATGGGACTGGATGTGATATGATGGACTATACATTTGAATTTCATGTATTCTTTGCTTTAGATATGTAAAAAAAACAGCTTCAGAAAGGAAGGGGACAATCACGTAGTGTGTTTTGGGGATTCTGGTGTGTTTTTACCGCATACAGACCAGTTTTGTTTTTCATGTTGTGTCCATGACCAATCAGCTGACAAGAAAAGATGAGTAAAGGCCTTATATAAGTCGATTTTGACAGTTTGGCCAAAAAGGCACTGAGCAAGTCTATTTATATGTTGCTTTATCCCTTTCTTCTCTGTGGGATTGTGCCAATGTGTTTGTGTGTGTGTGTGTCTGTTTGTGCGCGCGTGTGTTTGACGAATTTGGAAGTTCAAAGCAGACAGCATTCAACAGAAATAACAAAGTGAGCTGCTGTTTCTTCTCCCATACAGTCGTCATCTACATAATCTACAGCATCCATTCTAATTAAAATTCAACATCCAGTGTTTGGTGTTCAGGTCTGGATGCATCATCGCTGACAGAATTCCAGTTTGCTGTTTAGATATGAGTCCGGAGTCATGTTGAACGTGCTCTGGAGAACAGAGAAAAAAGACGTGGAAATAAAAACAAAACAGTGATTTTTAGGCTGCGTGCAGCGAAGACACAATGAAACAATTAACTAATCGTCACACAGTGTCGGCTCATATTTATCTGATGAATAAAGATGCTGTTTTTTTGCTATATTTGCAGTAATCACTTAATGTTGCTTATTCACGTAATTGTTTAAACAGGTAATGATACACTATGTGTAAGGAACAATCGTGTTATTCTCTGAAATCTGACTTGACGTCCTTTAAAAAATGTGGATCGAGATATAAGAATCTTTATGCGCGTGCGTGTGCGCTGCTGTATACTGAGCTTGGAAACGTTCCCACAGATTGACCAATGATTCAGTCTCAAAGGACGAGTGATCTAATGGTTCATTCCAGGTGCTCCTTCTTTTTCAGGTCTCCATTTGCTGCGGTGGCAGATTACTCCGTGACCAGAAACAATGTGATCCAGCTGTGTCTTGAGCTCACTACAATCGTACAACAGGTAGATGGATTTGTAGCCTTTAATATAATGTTGTAACAGTTAAAACCCAGTAGACTATTTAATGCTATTTCCTAGCCACATGGAGAATTATGATCATGCCAAAATGCATTGTTGTAAAGTACACTTGTGTCCACAATGTTTTTGTATATTTGATGGTTTTGGAAACGTCTGTACATGATACATATACAGTGTATGTGCATATGTTTTGTAAGCTAAGGTTCAGAAACAATTGGCTTTATGCTTGATATAGAGAAAACTGAAGCAGCATTTCAGTTCATTTCCTGCATAAACATCCAATCTAGGGCTTGTAAAACCCTAACACAGCTCCTAATTTGCACCCATACACACAAAAATGAGTAAATGAAAGCTTTAAACAACAGAAGATATATGGGAGTCATTCAGCAATCAATTTGAATGTCATTAAATTACACATATAGGTTGGTTTAGGTCAGCCAATCAATGACACGAGAGCTTCATTCTGTCCATGCACAAACTATCTAGTTGTGCACATCAGAAATACGTCGGGCTGTTTTTCAGCATATAAAGCATCACGTTATGCAGCTGTATAGTTGCAACTCAAACTATGAAAGATCAGAAGAAATGTGAGAAACTTATCACAGATTAGATTTTAATATCAACTGTCAGCCTGTAAATGCATTGCTGACGATCACAGTCAGCCCTGCACGACCCCGCAAGATCAGTAAATAATGAGAGAAGTGATGCTTAATAGGTGTTAGGACAGTCTCTCCGGAGGATGATGTTTATATGGAGTTAAGAGAAAAATGTAAGTGGGAAAAATGAAAGGTGGGAGTGAAGCAGGGCGATAGTGAGAGAGCTGAAGGCCGAGAGAGGAAGACTGGCAGAGAGAGAGAGAGAGGGAGAGAGAGAGAGAGAGAGAGACATGCCTCCGCATTGGTGATTCATTTGTTTTGTGTTTGTGCATGCCTGTGTGGGAGTGTTGGGGGTTATAGGTGCCAAGCTGCTCGGTTTTTGCTTATATCCACCTACAGCAGAAATGCCAATAATAACTCCATTTTGACACATTCTCCTGAGGTAACAGCGCTCTCTCAATGTTCCCCAGGACTGCTCAGTGTACGAAACAGAAAACAAAATCCTGCATGTGGTGAGTTGCTGACTTTATTGCAGGGCATCAAATGTAAATGAAGCGCTAATGTGCGCACTTGAAGACTGCATTGATCCCTAATTTGTCCTCCCCAGTGTAAAACTCTGTCCGGAGTGTGCGACCACATTATCTCTCTGTCATCGGATCCCATGGTGTCCCAGGCGGCACATTTGGAAGTTGTGCAGCTAGCCAACATAAAATCCACTGAAGGACTGGTAAGACTATCCCTCAGTCAGACTTACAGAAACACACTCATTTTGGGGGAGTTTGTCATCGGTCACCCTGCCCAGTAATGCTTCAGAGGATGATTAATTACATAATAACTGCAAGAAATAACAATTAGCCAGTAATATAGATGTAATAGGAAATTGTTGTAGTGCAATAACTGAGCAATTAGTCAGTAATTAAAATTATAATGGAAAATCACTTTTATTAGAAATATACTGGTAATTTACACATGAAAAAAAGACATTGCTAACCTTTTACATGTAAAATGTAGAGTGTCCTGCTTCATTGAAATATACTGCTACTTTCCATATTACACATTAAATCATAAATAGAACATCATTTCATTGCAGATTCCCTCTTTATGGCCTTGCAGCGTGTTTGTACTGTAGCAGCCTATAAATTGAAACACACCCTGTAGTGAATAAATGGATAATAATGATGAAGACTGGCATTTTGAGATACGATACATCTATAGTCAGTCATCCAGTCACATGACGGGTAGCTACTGTGGACCAAACTCCCCAAATTTTGGTGCTGGGTTTCTTTACTCAGCAGCATCGCACGACACACACTCTATTTCATTGTAAACACAACAATCTGGAGGAAGTACGCAAGCCCAATACCACGCTACACATTTGGCTCCTCCATGTAAACAGACTTTCAATATACTTTTCATAGCACTTGAATACGGTTCAATATACTTGTTTTCCAGGTTTGATGAAATGATCACAGGAAAAAGATACCAAAAAAAGTAAAGTACAAAGCTGCTAATACTGCTGAATGATGGAGAAACCTACTATCTACAGAGACTGAAACAGCATGACATGACAGCATATTGACCTCTGTTTGATTCAAACGTGGCATGTGCAAATGATCTGGCAGCATGAATCTCACTCACTGCAAGAATAGTTCATTCAGTTGCTCAGTCACTGATACTAACTTTGCCTGATTTGTTCCTTCCAGTAATGTCAATTTTTAACTCTTCTGTGATTCAAACACACCTACGCTGGTGTTTTGGGACCAAGTTCAAAGGCTGTTTACTCAAAGGCTTGGTTGACCTAAATTACATATTAATATTTGATCATTTACCTCTAGAGGTATTGAACCATGCACATAGTTTTTCTTTTATAGTCCAGGTTTTCAGAAATCCAGATATTTAAGACTTCAGCCTTAACCACAATACAATGAAGGTGAAGGGGATTTCACTTGTGGTGCTCACAGCCTTGAAAATCTGCATTAAATATTCAGAAACATCTCTTTCCAGAAAGAGTGTCCCCTGATACTGAGGTTAATACAAAGACTTTGCTGTTAACAGTTTTCATCCGGTTATCCAGAGTATCCGGCACATTGTCTCTGGAAAGAAAAGTGGCCGCTGAATTTTTAAATTGGCACTTTAAACATGAGTCGTGGTATCATTTCACATTTCCAAAGAACGAGAATATTGAGGCAAAATATAAACGCTGTGTGCTGCTGTAGACCCAGTGTCTAATGCAGCTCACTGCAGCTGTCCTGAAACTGGGTTTTGCTGAGCTTGTGGGCATATGAGTCAGCTGATAAAAAGCAACATGGAAACAACATGTTACCCATGTTGAAATGAGAAAAACACAACATGCTACATTTGCATATTGCATTGCAACAAAATGACTGTCTGTGCACATGCTTTTTGGATGAAAGTAGCAAACTATAGTGTTTAGCAGCAGAGAAGACACTGTGTAACCATCAGCACTTTGTTGGACTCCATCTTTGCACTGACCTACACTCAGGCACGAGCGCCCTGCTTGGGGCCACAATAAAAGCCCCACCCCCACGCAAATGCTAGCAGGGGGCATGGAAGTTCTCTCATCCGTTCAGTGAAACCTGAACACAACAGTGGCCCAAGTGGCCTAAAAATAAACCTCTTACACTCATCTTGAAGACTGGCATGCTCCTTCTGTGTATCTGTTTGTGTGCGAGTGAGTGAGTGAGTGAGTGAGTGAGTGAGTGAGTGAGTGAGTGAGTGAGTGAGTGAGTGAGTGAGTGAGTGAGTGAGTGAGTGAGTGAGTGAGTGAGTGAGTGTGTACTCATGCACATCTGTGTGTGGATGTGTCTGGGTGTGTGTTTGTATGTAATGAACTTTAGACCCCTTTTAGTGGAAACTGTGAATTTTAAGTTTTCTGCAACAGACGAAACAGCATTTGCAGATAAATAATCCTCCATGTTTGGTTCCATCTGCTTGAAAGAGTATTTGAGTGGGACTCACTCTACATGACAGTTATTCAGATTGCACTGTGTATGTTTGGGAAGCACACCCATGTGATATTTAAGGACCTTCCTGCAGTAATTTCAACATTTGATCAGGCAAATCCGAGCTCAGTATGAAAAACACTCACTGCTGCTAAAACATAACTGAGATAAATTCCTACTCATTTTGCACTCCGAGCAGATTAAAACAAATGCTAAGTTCTGCAAATACTGTGCAGTGACCCTGGTCTGCTCTGCAAATGACTGTGTGGTTGAGTCGAGATGCATTGTGTTACATCAGCCTTATGTTAATTTGTTTTAAAATGTAATAATTTATATTCCTGTTGCCTTCCCGCAGGGCATGTATATCAAGTCAACATATGACGGCTTGCATGTAATCACTGGCACAACAGAGGGAGTAAGTACAAGCCTCTTTGTGTTCGCCTACTGTATGTAGATCTTTGCACACTGGAATATGTACAGTGATTCGGTTGCATCACAGTAAGCTGTGTCATGACAGTGAAACGGAGCAGCAGTGAATGATTCTGCCTCTCTGTCCATCCATCAGTCCCTGGCTGACCGCTGTAAGAAAATCCACGCTGGAGATGAAGTCATCCAGGTCAATCATCAGACAGTGGTGAGACCTCATTCTTTGCTCTCAGGCTTGTTTTATGTATTTCCTGCCTATGATTTTTTTTCTGTGCATTTTTCTTATGCATTTGCTGATTATTTATGCAAAATTATGTTTAGTTCAAACATGCTTGTTTTGTGCACTTGGAAATACCCGCCTCAGTGCATATGCTGTGAATGTGTATCTGGTTCCTTTATGCACCTTCATACCTGTGTTGCAGCACATCCGCAGTGGGCCACTGCGGCACGGCTGGACCTGTTATTGCATAAGTGGCTCTGTGTAGTGCCTCTTGTAGCTAGTTTTTGAGGATGTGGATGTGTTACTCAGACTGGATGGGTATGTTACTTTGCTAGTCACAGGGTCAGTCGAATGGTCAGTGGAAGTCATTGAACTCGTGCTGACAAGAGCACTTCAGTCGATCAGGAAGTACCAGCTTAGGGTCCTTAGCCAACTGTGGATAAAAGCCAACGCTTTCATTGTGATTTTTGTGAGACACCAATAATGCACCCACACAAGTGTTTGTACTTATTAAATAGATCTCTCCCCAGGACAATATTCCTGTGCTTGATTGACATCTCCTTAATATTCTAATTAGTTGTGTTGTACAACTTCCAAACTGTTGTGTGTTGTCAGATGTGCCCAACTTCAAAGTGTCTTCTGAGTGGAGCACTAGTCAGGCAAAATAATTGGTCTTTCAGTGGGTTTTGCTAAGAGACAAAACTGCTCAAACTGCCTGTTGTTCAAGTGTACATTGCATATTTTAAATTCAGAGGATATGAAAGCAAAAACTTCCAGTGGTGCTCAATTCAAATATAGCACCCTTTGTCCAAAATAATTGCTACTTGTGTGTGCAACAGCAAGACATATGATAATTACACAGCTCAAGTCAGGTTCATTTCAGTCAGTCAACTCACCCACTGAATGCAGCCCTTTTTGTAGAGAATAAGCGCAAATATAGAGTTGATTTTGGTGTCAAGATGCTTTCATCTCACTTTGAAGCGTAGTTTAAAGGCTGCCAGAAGTGGGAGCGGGGTGGTGCTCCTCATGGCAAACCAACAGATATTTGAACCTGTCATAGCAGGAAAAGCACAAGTGTAATTGATAACATTGATGATGGCTCAGAAGCGACGCATGCACAATAGCACGGTCCTGGAACTGAAACGCCTTAATAGATTGTGGCCTTGATTGACGTTATTAATTACACTTGTGCGTTTCAGGGAGCATCTCGCTTTCTTTTAGTCTGATTGACAGCAGCTTTTCAAAGTTGCAGCCTGATCGACATCTGTCAGCACGTGTCTTGTATCATCCAATGTTAGTAACAAACACGAAAGTATCCTTTAAGTCATTGCTGTATATTATCAGTATGTGGTGTGGAGCTGGTATACGGTTACAAAGGTGAATGCTGGGGAGGAGGTGGTGAAGGAAAGATGTCCTGCTGCTGCTGAAATGAGCAGCAGCTGAGGGAGTTTGACAGCTTAAGTGGGTGATGGCAATATGTAAATTCACTTCACGCTGATGTCTGCTGATCCAAAACTGCACTGTCACTACTAACATTTAGTCAGTAGAGCTGACCAGGAGCGATTTAGATTTCACTATATAGTGTGTAGATGTCATTGATTAGAATTGCAACTAGTCAAAATTACATTATGGATACATCGGCTTGGAATTAAAACACGTCAAAAAGGAAATTGCTAATACTGCGACTGATTAATGTTAAAAGGGCTTTGCATCCTGTCATAGTAACTACCCTTAAATACTGTTACTATGTGGCCTATAGTTAAGCACAAATTCCAAGAGGAAGAAAAACAAAGTGGCCCAGGATTTGTTGCAGAATCTCTTCAAGAAGACAAGCAAACAGCACTGAAAAGGTTTTAAACAGTAAAGGAAAAACATACTCAGACCTGAGAGACAGTAAAACAAACGTCAAGCTTTAAAAAATACCATTAAGGAAAAAAGAGACGCTTGAAACAGCTAGGGGATCTATAATTAAGGCAGCTGGGAAAAGTCCAGCAGCAAGACACAGACCAAAGTTCACTGTATTTGAGCATGCCTTTTCATGGGAAGCAGATGTAAGAATGGCTGCTGAGGCAAAGGAGCAACATCAAACAAAGGAAATGAATCAAGGTAAGTCCTCAGAGGGAAAATATGCCTTGTGATTAACTTTGAAACTGTTTGAATGCTCGCAGAACAAGCTAAGAATAAGCTCAAGAAAAACTGGCAAATTATTTGTTGCTATTGAGCACAAGAATGAAAGGCTATAAAAATAAAGAGAGAATGTCAGAAATAAATAACTCCAGGCTGCAATGATGGAATCTCTGGTGCAGGAATGGTCAATAAATAGGGAAGGCTTCAAACACATAAAAAAGCTCCATGCAGGACAATAAATTTGAACACTGGAGAGTGTTGCCAGAATCCCCTACAGGAAATGAAACAAAATGAAGAAACCAGTGTCATGATGTAATTTAAGAAACACCTTAAAGTAGAACATTTCTATACCAAGGCAGAGCAGTAGATGTTTCAACACTTTAAATTAACATTTTTTCTTCACCCGACACAGCAAAACATGAAATATTTTCATTATAGAATAAATCAGGCTCTGGATTATAAAAGTGTCTGTTTCAGCCTGTCTGTCTCTTAAATGCTCTTTCTGTGTGAAGAATTTCTGTGTAGTGGCTGTCAAAGTGAAAAATTACTTGGAAAGCAACAAAGTGATTGCTAGGTCAGTGCCTGAAAAATGCCCAGTTTCTCAGGCTGCTCGGGATACGGAAGATGTACTGAAATTCAGAGCAGTCAGCCAAGCAAGAGAAGATATTTTCTCCCCAAACTGGACCTGGCATATTTAGTTCAGCTGCAGACAGCGTTTCTCTGGGCGGGATGCTTTTTGTGCCAAATGTCATCAAAACTGGGTTAAAGACTATTTACAAGGCATGCAGCTGTTCACAACACACAGCATCGGGGCTTACCGCATCAGGACAGCGCCTGCAGATTGATATCACAGGAGGTGTACAAGATGCCCCGTGGCATCCACCTTTGCTTTTAACATCCTCATCGGCATGAGCTGCGGAGGCTGCAGGCCGTGCTGCAGCTTCCAAACATCAGGATCCACATGTATAATTAAAGTAACGACCGCTACACCTAGACCGACACCTTGAATAAAATGCCTGTTTGGCTAACTTCAGCATGAAGTGGATTAGGCATAAAGAAAAATGCATGTGAAAGGAGTGTATGTTGAATCCC
This sequence comes from Chaetodon trifascialis, assembly GCF_039877785.1. Classification (NCBI taxonomy): domain Eukaryota; kingdom Metazoa; phylum Chordata; class Actinopteri; order Chaetodontiformes; family Chaetodontidae; genus Chaetodon; species Chaetodon trifascialis. The sequence continues at coordinate 15,708,710 of NC_092071.1, read as the reverse complement.
TGAATCAGTCACGATCTATCAGCGTATTATTTCTGCAGTCATGGCGACGCCTGTGTGCGGCTGAGGAAACCCTCATCATGCTGTTGTTGTTTGCTAGGTGGGCTGGCAGTTGAAGAACTTGGTGAACTTGCTGCGTGGAGACCCTGCAGGTGTCACCCTGACACTGAAGAAACGCCCGCAGAGCACGCTCACCTCAACCCCTGCTCTGCTCAAGAACATGAGATGGAAACCGCTGGCTCTGCAGGTATGATGACGACCTTCATCCTCCACACATATGTTTGTGCACATCTGTTTGTGTGCAGATTTGTATTCGTATGTGTATATATCTGTGCTTCTGTCCGTACTCGTGTTAAAGATAAGACTGCACCAACGCCGGAGACTGTCCCAAAAATAGGAAAAGTTTTAAAAGTAGCACTTTAAAAATAAGATGCAATCTAGCAAACACTAGCTGCGTAAAACTTCAGTTTTTATCAAAACATTTTCAAGATAATTTGGGGCTATGAGTTATTGTAGAGACTCGATTTGCACTGGATACACAGGTATTGCCTTTAAGCCTCATTTCTCACATCTCATTTTCTAACTTGCCACCAATTGGCTGAAGCATCATTCATTCAGAAGTTGACATTTAGGCCCTTCCTGGCATCTGCTGTTCCACTCTGGCCAAACTAGTTACATTACTAGGATCGTGTGCCGGAGCCATATTGGGTGGAAATGAGAGGGATGTGTATTAATGTAGCCCAGCCTTTCTTTGAGTCCCAGGCCAGAGAAAATGTTTTCTCCCCCCCGAGGCCCTGAAGCACAGTCCTGCTCAGCCTCCTCCCCCCTCCACATCATCCTCCTTCTCTTCCACCTAAATCAAATTTGCTCTCCTGCTGGCATTTCTAAAGACAGAGGAGGAAAAAGTGGAAGTGTAATGTTTCCTGCCTTGAAATGTGCCAAAAATTAAGACTGTGAAGGTAGTCTGTTAAGTTAGTGAAAAGAACATTGTGCTGTGGAAGCCCTGCAGTAGCTCTGACACACATAATGGTCTTATGATGGAGCACATCTCTCGATAATACATCACTGATATTAGTCAGCTGTGAGTTATGCAACGCATTAGCATAGTTTTAGCAGTGACAAATTAGTATTCTTTTGTTGAAAGAAAGAAAACTCTCAACTGGTTTGTTTGGAAGTCCATGTTTTATCACAGCAAAACGGGCATCTTGTGATTGGATTACATCTCTCAAATGAAGTTGCTTTTGCAGCCCCCTATTTTGATATCCTAAATGTGACAAGGTGGTAATTAAAAAGGATATTACATACATATTTTATTATAAAGGTATCATGAATAAACAAGGAGCAATCTATCTCCATGTGCAGTGTTAAACTGACTATATAGGCTATGACCAGATTTTCCTTGACCTGAATGAGAGGGATGACTAGACTGCACACCGACCCATCTTCCTGTGTGCACCAGTTAGAACTGGAGCATCAGAAACGTACAGTACACTGCTCATTTCACGCTTGAGGTGCTCAGCAGCACAGTCTGAACCGAACAAACGGTCTCTGACTGACTGAGCTGCTGCGAACTCCGAGTTTTCAATGTGTCAATCCCTGTAACTGTTCCTCTCTCTCTCTTTCTGTCTGTCTGCCTGTCTCTCCCTCTCTCTCATGCTTACACATATACACACACATACCCACTCACACACAGCCAATCTTCCCTCAGAGCCCCAGCAGCAGTGTCGCCACACCCACCAGCACTTTAAGCACTCCATCCAGGAGGAGTAGCTGTGCCCTGCAGGACCTCTACATCCCCCCTCCTCCAGCAGAACCCTACACCCCCAGGTGAACACACACCTACACATGAAACACACAGAAGTTCACATGTAGTGCTTGCTTTACCAGATATTAAAGGTACCCTGTGGAGCTTTTCACCACCAGTAGCTTCTTGGTCCAGGCTGAAATATATCAACAGCTATTGGATGGATTGCTATGATTTATTATGCCGACATTCAGGGTCCCCAGAGGATGAATCCTGCTGACTTTGGCCATGATCAGGTCATGCATTCCCATCAGCCTCAGCTGCACCTTGTGTTTCCTCCTATTAACAGTGTAACAAATAGCATGCCGACATGTTAACGAAGCTGGTGAATGCTGTGAACATTGTACCTGCATAACATCGACATGTTACTGTTGTTGCTGTGAGCATGTTAGCTTGCTGATGTTTGCATTTAACTCAAGAGTGCATCACTGTGCAGAGCCCCTAGCATGGCTGACTCTTAGGCTGGAATGAAAATTTTTAACTAAAAGCACTAAAACTTCCACAATAGGTCTGGTAATATTCCTGTTTTTCTCACTGTTAAATCCCTTGAAAACACCAAAATCAGTTGATCCTCAACTATTATTACTAACATTATTGCAAACATGTCGGTACGTGTTCACTGAATTTTTGTGTACCACCACTGTGCACAGGCTGTTAATAATATAAAGGATAAAATGAATCCTTTTTTGTGTGCCAAGGGCTTTTTTGCTTCTTTTTTTTGCTACACATCAAGAGAGGTATTGAGTAATGTTTTTTATATTAGTATTGAATCGAAATGTAAAATTCTATTGCGACAGCATTAATTAACAAGTGTTATTCCTCTTTGCCATAGAGCTACATTGTTGTTGGAAAACTATTATAAATATATGAGTGAGTCACTGCAACACTGGGTGACATATTCATCATCACCCTGAATGGACACTGTACTTTGTCTAGAATCAATACACAGACACCACATACACAGCACATAACGGCTGCTGTGACCACTCACTAGAAATGTGTATTAATCCACAGCTGAAAATAGTCCCCAATAAATGCACTATTTTCTCCTTTTTGAGTTAAAACTGAGAGTATGTAGCTGTTTCAGGAAAATTTAAAAGTATATATTGGAGACCTGTTTTTATTTTCGTCTATTTATGTCTTCTATGTAGGAATTAATGGGCTTAGGGCTCAGAGCCAAAGACAGCTGTGAGAAGTGAGACAGTATTGAGAGTTGGACTAATGCATTGTTTGTTTTGGTTTTTTAATGGGATTTATTGACAGCAACAAATATATCGTCCTCATTTATCCTCATAAATGTGGCTCTTTCTTACAGTTTATATACAGAACATTTTCTTCGTCTTCTCTCTCATCTTAGTCCAGATCTTCACTGACTCTAAATTTACTTCCTCCTTCTTCCAATTTCCGCAGAGATGACAAGGGGAATCTGCCGGACGACGATCCTCAATCGGACGTCCATGTCGCAGATAGATCTGAGTCACCAAACTCCTACCTGGACCAGGAGTGTCGGGGGCGTTTTCCTCTGGTGGAGGAAGATGCTATACTGTACTGTTACGAGTATGACCAGAACCAGGAGGTGTCATCAGTCCGCAGGGGGAGCACTCCCACCTATGGTAAGACCTCGGCCTCCTCTGACGACCCGCTGCTGTAATCGTGAGAGCCGAGAGCTCAAAGCCCTGTGAATGTGACGTCTGCATGCTCTCGAGATGTTTTCGAGACGTCTGCAGTGTTTTGATGTGTGTGTTTGTGTGTGTGGGCAGCCGTGTGATATTGACGTTCCCTGCGCCTCCTTGCTCCAGGCAGGCTCAGGCCCATCTCAATGCCGGTAGAATACAACTGGGTGGGAGACAACGAAGACCTGGCCAAGCTGAAGAGAGAGAGCAGGAGAGGTGAGTGGGAGGCAGTGGGAGAGAGAAAAAGAAAGGGAGGCAGAGAAAGGAGGGAGACAGAGAGGGACAGAGGGAGGTGAGGTGAGTGGGTGGATATCTCATGATATCTTCACCCTCTCAGATCTCCGAGCCAAAAAGTGGAAGGATGAGCGGCTCTGTCAAAACTGATAACATGCTGGATATCAGTTCCTGCCTCTATCTCCTCCATATGCTCATAATCTATCACTGCTCAGTTTTTTTTCCCCTTCATCCCTCTCTCCCTGTTATTCTCGCTCTCTGCTTTGCTGTTTCTCTCTGTTTGGATATAAAAAGTACACTGTTGCTTTGGCAACTGTCGAAATACATCCAGAGATTTTCACATTTTGTTGGCGACTGTTGAGCTAGGTGGTAAATGGAGTGGGAGGAGACTGAATTGCTTTATTTCAGTCTCAAAGAAAGACTTGAGTGATGTGTTTGTTTCCTCTGGGGATGGTGCTGATATGTTGCTCCTTTGGGCTTTTCAGAAAAAGTGATGGTGCTATATTTATCTACAGGAGGAGACAGTATTGGAAGTTTTGAGGGCTTCTGCCTGACAACAGCCTTCATTTGTAGATTTTTAATTCCTTTCAAATAGGTAGTCCTTTGAAATGGCAGCATTCACTGATCTCAGAGGGAGAGATGGTTCAATCACAGGATGCTGACTGGTTTTACAGTAGATTACAAAACGTCTGATCATTGTTGTGACTGTTGTAGCAACTAAAAGTCCACAGTCTGGAAGGAAAAATCATTCGAATACGCTAGCTGACAAATAAGCTTACTAAAATGGTGCTGCGTCTTCTAATTCAGATGCATTGCGTGGAACTGTACAGAGCATTTGATAGATTTTTTAAAGTTTCATTTCATAAAGCGTGCGCAGCGCTGAGTTTGCCTGTGTTGTGTCCCTGCAGAGAATTCCCTGCTGCGTTTTGCGAGTGAAGATAAAACCCCAGGGGAAGACTTCCTGCTGGGACGCAGCCTGAGTCAGAACAGGAGGAAGGCTGAGCGAGGAAGCAGCCCCACCCATTACACGCTCGTCCCCGCCCTCCAGATGGAAGTCTCCCTGTCCACATCCAGCTCTGACTCTGCCTCCCTCTACCATGTCAGTGCCATGTTTCTGTCAAAATTTGAGTTTTTCATTGCAAACTAGCAGAGAAGCAGCAGCTCTGGAGTCCTCTGCGTGGCGTCATTGTCATTTTTTGCGTTGCAGGTGTTTGAACGATCCTCACTGCTGTCAAGGTCAAAGAAGAAGAGTAAAGGTGAGAGCATGTGTTTAAGGGCTTTTACTCGAGCGCTCACATGCGCTCAAACCCAAACATGAGCAGGTGTTTTTGCGAGGAGTGTTTTCTGACCCACTCGTCTGTTCTGCTCCCTGCTGGCGCCTGCAGCTGGAAGTCCAATGTCTTCAATCAGCAAGAGGCGGATTTCCTGCAGGGACTTGGGTCAGGGGGACTGTGAGGGCTGGCTGTGGAAAAAGAAGGATGCGAAAACCTATTTTTCGCAGAAGTGGAAGAAGTACTGGTTCATCCTGAAAGACACGTGTCTGTATTGGTACATGAATGAGGAGGTGAATATGGTGATTTTTTTTTTTTTTTTTTGCAAAAGAGCAATTCACAGCTAAAGCCTGTATTCATTTTGTGGCTTAACTGTGCTTTTGCTCGTCACAGGATGAGAAGGCAGAGGGCTTTGTCAGCCTCCCAGAGTTTAAGATTGATCGCGCCACTGAATGCAGAAGGAAGTTGTGAGTGATTTTCACTTAGACACCAAGGATCAAGCTCCTTAGATTTGTGTTGCTTTTCCATTTAGACTCATGTTGCATGTTAAGACACAATCCTGTATTATGGGTGCAGAGATACTGCAGAGGTAAACTGGTTCTTGGCAGAAAAAACATATATATTGACTCATTTAGGGGACTGACCATGCAAGCTGGACAATTTACAGAGGATACCTCACAAACAGTATGCACTTGCACAATTGAGAAGCAACATTTTAGTATGGTGACAGTAGGACAGCAAATGCATGTATGGCTTTATTATTGTTTTGTATAGGACATAGGATATGATAATCTGAGATTAAGAGCAGCAGCAGCAGCGCAGTTTAGATATAAGAAGAGCAGGAAAGCTTGTGTGTTGTTGACTAGATCATTTTTTATTTTTATGTTTTCCATCTTAAGCAAAGAATGGCAACTTTACACGTCTTAAGCAATGGACACTACTGTCTCTAGCTGCACACCAGTGGCCTGAAGGCTGAGTGAAAGGTTGACTGTGGAGATTTCTTGTAAACAATTCATTTGATTCTGATCTGGTTTAAGGAAGTCTAATGTTGATTATTCAATTTAAGACAAACCAAATAACTTACAGATCATGAATTTGCTGCTTTACTGTAGTTTTCAGTACTTTGTGGCAAGTAGCTGTTAGCATGAGTTGTTAATGGGTTTGTTGTTCACCATATGGTTAAATCCCAGCAAAGTTGGGGGTTTGGAAAATGATTATGAGGGCATTGTGTTTCATAATTTTAGTTTTACCTTTGTATATCTGTCTTAATCGTGGCACTGAGCTTCTGGGTGCAGGATAGCGTTCATATGCACATTTAATGAAACTGACTCAGACTCCAAATAATAAGCAGAACAATTTATCTTATGATGCAAAGTCTTGCTGTTTATGTGTCAGTGTGAATTACCGTATGTGTGATCTGTGCTTCTTATCTCAGCAGTCCTCTGTATTCATATGTTAATGTGTGCTATATGTCCCTGTTCTTCAGCTTGCATGTGACTAAATATACCCCTGGTTCCCTTTCAGCGCTTTCAAGGCTTGCCATCCCAAGATAAAGACCTTCTACTTTGCAGCGGAAAATGTAGACGACATGTCCCGGTGAGTTAATGAGGCTGTGATAGTCGGGCTGTAAACTCCCCCAATCCCACATCTGCGGCCACATTTAAACCCCTGCTGGCCGGAAACTGAATCCCCCTGTGGGACTGCCCACTCTCCTTGAAACAGAGCAGTTTTGTAAGGCGAGTGGTCAAACAGGGAGACGCATGCAAACATTTTAATGTTTTATTGGCTGGTAAGCTGCTGTGCGTCATGACTGTTATTCTCCCCCACAGGTGGCTGAGTCGTCTCAGTATGGCGGTGGCAGGCTACTCCGAGCAGGAGAAAATTCGGCAGGATCGAGGTGAGATTAGTCACAGACTTTGTTCATGATGCTGCAAAGGATTCTTCGTCTGTTGCAGGTCGCTGGTCAACAGTTATATAAAAGTGTTGACATTAAGCAGTCAGACTTCACGCTGTTGCTTTTAGACTGCAGAATCATATATGACTAAGTAATGAATGCAGGGATAATTATTTTGGCCATCTGTTTATTTGCTCATTTATTTTTTTGTTAATACATCTCAAGAAAGCACTGCTCCCTCTCTCTCTATATATATTGCTTTTGCACGCTTGCTTTCAGTGATTTTGAGTTTGGAAACTACTCTTTCTCCCGATTCCTTCCTTTGGCAAATAAGCTCTCACTGTTTTTTCAGCTTCAGGTTTGATCAATATCGTCTCCTCTTTGCTGTTAGTTGATTGTCTTTGTTAGAGGGGTTATAAGGAAATTAAATATGGGATTGAATTGCTTAAAACTAGAACCTTGGCTCATCTTGTGTGATGTGATGCAGTTACCTGGAAGAGCAACCCCTGATGGAGAGAATTCAATAAATAGGTCTTATTTCTAGATCAGTGGTGGAGGCTTTTTAACACTTCTCCCCAGTTTCACTTCCACTTCACATCTGATTCAATCATCTCTGCTTTGTACTGAATATTAATGCTAATTTTAGGGGCTGAAGGCATGCTTATTATTTTTCATATTGCGGTGTTCTTTGGCTTCTTACAAATGGACAGGAAATAATGTAACTAAACCTCGTGCTATTTTGAGGAGCTTACATAGAAACCTTCAGTGGTGGGCGGGTGAGATCGGGTTTGCACTAGTTTTATGAAGAGGGGGCTTCATCCTTCACAGACACGTTGCTAAATTAGACCCTTAACACCTCCAGAAGATTCAACAGGAAGTTCTCACATTTAAGATTCATCCGTCTTCACACTCAGCCTCAACAGTAGTCAAACCTGGACTTACATCACACCTACACCACACCAACACTGCAGCAACACCTTTCAAAACACTCATCCATGACCCGACACAGCAGTTCAGGAGCTGAGTTATCAGAAAGTGTGCATGTGTATCATTTGAAAGTCTCATGAGCCATGATGAGCCGCACTTCATCTGAATCCAGGTGAAGATTCTGATGCAGGTGTAGTGTAGTGTTACAGCTTTTAAATAAAAGGTTAGAAAACGGTTTGGTTTTGACTTGCTATAGAGAAAAACATGCCTTAATCTGTTTGTTCATGACAGATTATTGGAGTGAGAGTGATCATGAGGACATGGAGATGCCCTCAATGTCCAAACAGGACAGTCCTCCACCACCTTATGACACTTATCCCCGAGCTTCCTCAGTGAGTCTGGCAACATGTAGTTTAATACATAGAATTCAACCCAAGTGCCAGAGCTGTTTTAATATAACCGTGTGTTTGTGTGTAGGTGAGTCCCTACCTGGAACCAAAACGTGGCCATCTCTCCTCCTCCGACACATTCCAGTCCCGCTCCTCTCATGAGGAGTTCCACTCTGAGCCTCTGGACGGCAGTGGCAGCAACAACGGCATCTCCCCTGGGCAGAAGACGAGCAGCCACCGAAACTCCTGGCATGACCAGATGGAGAGCAACTCGAGGATGCACTACCTCCAGACGTTTCCCGTGGAGGAGACCCTGCTATCTGAGGATAGAGACCAGCTGGCCATGGAGTACCGCAGGCAGTCCACCCTGCCCGCACAGCGCAGCCTGCTGCAGGAACAGTACAGGGCCCTGCCCCTCAGGGCCAGTATCGATTCAGAGGCCGGAGGGAAACTCCGCAGCTTCACGCTGCCCAGGGACAGCGGGCTCCACGCCATCCTGGCTGCCACCGCTGTGTCGGATCAGAGGGAGCCCCAGCACTACCACCTGGACCGGGCCAGAGACACCGGTCAGACATCTTTTCACATGTACCACAAACATGGACATTCAGAGAATACGGCATGTTACATCAGACTAGAACTTAAAAAGTCTGTCTACCATTAAGTCGAAAATGTGGTTGCTTTAGGAAATGGTGACTTTTTTCACCATTTTCTGACTACAGGATACATTGATTAATTGCAAAACATAACCAACAGAAAAATCATAGTAGGAGCAATTAGTTGCAACCCTTCATCTCACACACACACTCGACCATTTGTTTGTGTGAATAAGGGCCTCAGGGGGTGCTCTTGCTGGAGGGTACTCGGAAAGAATGTGAAGCAGCTCAGCTAAATTGAAAAATGTTTAATTATGATTTGGTTAAAAAACAAAAGCAGCAACAGCAAGGACATGCTTCTCACCAACCTGAGTCACTTGTAGCACCTTAACACCACATGCTGCTGAGATTTAGACTGTGGGAGACTAGTTTAGTGATCAGAGAAGTCAAAATAGAAGAAAGGATAAAGTGTTGAAAGGTCCAGCGTCTGTCGCTTCAAGTGTTGCTGGAACAATTACGACTTAAGGACCGAATCCTGGATCACTATGTCTTGTGTGGGGACAAAAAGCTGAACAGTATCCTTTTATATAATCAATTAATGGATTTTTGAGCTAATCTGAGGGGGCTGCTGGGGTATGTCAGACAAGAAGGGTTGGAGAGCACTGCAGTAGACTATTAGAGGAGACCAAGGTATCACACACTCCACAGTATCACTGAGATTATCCTGAAATCCCAAAGCGCAGTGAGTCCCTGCTCACTGTTACAAGCAGATCAGTCTTTTCATCTGCATAGTGTTCAGCAAGTGCACTTGTTTCTCGTCATTTATTTGATCAGAGCTGCTAACAGGCAGTCAGAGCCAGCAAAGGTCAGAGGTTGAATACACTTTATCACTGCCTTATTGGATTGAATCTGAAGCCAGGCCAATTGGCGTCCCTCAGAGACCTCCAGGACCGTTGTCTAAATGAGATGAAATTTAGTGCCTTTTTTTGATAAGGATTGAAGTCGGCAGTCCACTCTCTCTCTCTCTCTCTCTCTCTCTCTCTCTCTCTCTCTCTCTCTCTCTCTCTCTCTCTAACACACACACACTCACTCTCACTCTTTCTCTCTTTTCCTCCCTCTCTTTCTTGCCCGATTGAGATGTCATTGTGCCTCTCGGCACTGTTTGAATGGCAAAGCGAGGAGGAATCCTTTCAGTCCATGTTAGCATTGACTTCTGAACAGGATAAAGAAACGCGCCTAAGGGTCCTCTCCTCTTGTCCTCATTTGTCTATTTCTCCACCATTCGCTCTCTCCACCGCTGCCAGTAAAGAGGAGCAAGAAACACAAAACAGGCTGCGAATAAAGGATGATACGTTTCAAAGCACAGCCCCAAAGCTTCAGAACGCACCACCCCTGCTTCCAAAACACAAAACAGAGTGACGACCAACAGATTCAGAGCACCAGTGTAGTGTTAAGATCATGCCAACAGAGGGCAGTGTGTGTAAACAGGAGACAAGGAGGGTCCTGGTAGCTCAGTAGGATGATGTATGAGCTGTGCAGCCAGTGTTGCAGCTTTGAGGCCAGTTGTCCCTGAAGAAAATACAGCAATACAGTAACACAGACACATGCCACAGAATGATGTATTGAAAAGAGCAGAAATGTCTGAAAAGGCAGAGAAAATGTTTATTTTAGTAAAAGCTTTCATATGATGTTTAATGTTATGCTACTTCTACTCTATAACAGTTAAGAAGGAAATATTGTAGATTTTACTATATTGTACATTTTACTGTCACTACAGTTGACGTTATAGTTACTAGTTACATTACCCATTAAGATTTTTCAAAACATATGAAGCGCTTCTAAAATGTGATGCATTGTTGTAGATTTAACCACCCAAAAGTATCAAAAATGAGCTGAAAAGTCAATTAATCGATCAACAGAAATTGAAAACTATTTTGATAACGGATTAATAAAATAAGAAAAAAATGTCACATATTTTCAATGCACTTTTACTTGTAATGAGATATTATTGATACTTTGACAAGTATACGATCTGTATACTTCCTGCACCGTACAGTATGCAGCACGTAGTCGGAGCCTTATCTCAGTCTTTGCATGTGGCCCTCAAATCAGTAAAGCGTGATGTTCACACCAGGAAACAAATGCTGTACACTTGAAAAACTCAACAGCAACGTTCCTTTCCAGAGAAATGTCCTGTCCTGGTTCCCGAAGATAATCTGCTGACCTTGCTGTCAATGTGCTATATTTTTGAATCCCGTCGCCAGCTGCTCGTTACAGTGGCGTCGGCTCTCTGCCATTTCATGCTGGGCAGGTAGCGCACAACCGGCTTGTGTGAATGTGTGGGCAGAGAGAGGCTGCCTGCAGTTTCATATGATGTCGTGGTGTGAGATCCACTGCTGAAGTGATGCTGTTAGAGTTCTCTGAAGTTCGATCAGTTGAAAAGAGGAAGTAATCTCATCCTTGAGTTCAGATTTATAGAAAATCTTTGCTGATGACGGCTTGTCCTTTTTGCCAGGCCATGTGCAGGACTGCAGGATCCAGGCCGACTCTCTGGGAGATTTGTACCGGGCTCTGGAGCAGACCAGTCTGTCCACCTCAGGTGACCACAGATCAGCCAGCCGCCTCGAGTACAAGCGCTCATTTGTCCGCCGAGTCAATGACCCCTTACTCAATGACAAGCTTCATCGCCTCCGGATCCTCCATAGCTCACTTAAGGTAAAACATGTTCTGAGCATTTATGTCTTGCCACAAGTGTGTTATTTATTGATTAATCACTAATGGATACCTTGATCTCATTGCAGAATGTCCCCCTTCAAGACACAAACCGGTCATTGGGCTTTTTAGGGTGAGGATCAATGTGTTGATTAAACCTCAAACGTATCGCCTCTGCCTGTGCCTCTTGCAGCCGGCATCCTTCTGCTGGAGATTAAAGGCACCAAAAACCTGCTACGACCTGCTCGGCTCTACGTCTGCTTTCCTTTTATTGCTCCTTCAACCTCGCCCACCGTGCAGGAGCACAAAGACTTGGTGTCCCTCTCCACCCGATCGCTCTCTTTTAAAGACGAGGGTTGTTACAAAAGGCTTAAAGAGATATCTGGCTTGAACAAATAACTCACAGGGTTTTTGACAGGGTTTCAGCACTTTGTGACCAAGACCTGTCTGAGGGCTTTGTAATTCATCGCTCACGTGCATGGCCACCTCCCCGCGCTTCTGTTGAATCGTTTTGAACATTATGCTGGAGTTGTGTACAGCCGCTCAGTCAGGCTCGATGGAGGAATTAAAAGCAAAGCTATCTTGGATGTACACAACAATTTGTTATGCATGTGTGTGTGATTAAAGGGTATGTTTGTTCTATGAGTGTACAGGGTGTTAAGCATACATATATATATATATATGTACACACACATATATATTATTACAACATTATTACAACAGTGACTACACAATGTTTTGGGGTACTTATACAAATTGTAAATCAAGTGCTGTGCCTCAGTGATTGTGAATGTACATTGTACTTTTCCAAGAGAGACGAGAGACGATACAGAAAGCAAGCTGTTCCTCAAAACAGGGGCACAAACATAACGCTTGGCAATAATGAACTAGTATTGTAAATTACCAAGGAATGATCAGAATAGTTGTCTATTTTTGTATGCATGCCGTCTACCTAATTGTAAAACAGTTTTGTATTTCTAAGTGCGTTCGGTCTGGAGAACACTGGTGTCGACCCCCTCCTGCCCCCCTCCCAGCCCACCACCACATTGTGTTTCTAAGAAGTTGATTTTTTTAAGTGTTCGCCACAAGAAGAGGGATAACTGTATTTATTAAGTGTTTAATGTACAAGCATGCTTTGTATAACTAAAACACATTACCATGCCACTGGAAAGTGACTGACATTGCACAAGTGTGCCACACTGTAGCTACATTACTTTTTTATGGAATAAAGTATGGCATGGGCACACCTAAGAGCCATTGTTAGATGTTTTCTTTCTCATTTTAGATGACTATTTTTAGGCAAAGGTTGACTCAGAGGATGAGATGCAAATGGAAACACGTGCACTCAGCGTATATGAAACCTGAGGCGTTCTTGTTCTGTAGGATATGGTAATTAAGAATAACACAGAAGGGGATCAACACAGGAAACTAGTGCCCCATCTGCAGTGTAAGTCTGTACACAAACATCCAAAGGGGAATCTCATAATATGCTTTACATAGTAAACATGTCAGGAATAAATCTTTTTCACCACTATCCATTTAAGATGCAGGCGGTTGTTGCAAAAGTGGAGAACTTGCCCGAGTCCTGAAAGGTAAGGTTCACTCCAGATACAAAAATAATGACAGTTCGATTGCACTGTGTGTTCCTCACATATATTATTAACTCACAGAGGACACACAGTTCACCTTCTCAGCCCAGGATCCATTTTTATATCCCTGCACAGTATGATGACCTCTCCTTCTAAGACGTTTAAAGCTGTCAAGACTAAAACAGCAAATCCAGCACAAAATCGCCTTTGAATTAGTCCTTTCAGATATGCAAAGAAGTGAACTATTGTTCTGTGATTTCCTGGATGACAGCCAATGATTGGAGGCAGGAATATGTGGGTGGGAGGATTCAGTGAGAGGATGCAGGGTGCAGCTGCATTTATGCCAAATCACACCCTTCGTGGGTACAAAACCATGTTGTTACACGTGACTTTGTTGATCAAAAATAGCTGACTTGCACAAAGAAAAGATTCATTTTGCAGCTGCTTGCCGTCATCACAGAAAATAGTTGCAGACATATGAGTATCCTGATTATTGCAACGGTGTCACATGTCTTACAGTGTCTTTATTTTTTTGTGTAGCCACTTTATTGTTTTGACTCTTGATCTCTGAACGCAGATAGACAGAGAGCAACATACAGCACATTGAATTAGCCAATTTTCACAGGCTCAGTGTCATTTATATACAGATGTTAGACCCTATTAATGACATTTATATTGCCATCTCATGTTGTGATATACTGTATATTGTAAGGTAGGAGTTATTCTGCATATTTATTGACCTCAGTCGGATTTCAGAGTCAGACCCTTGATCCTATACGAACAAGGACTAAGGAAAGAATTCTGCTAAAAGTGCCACCTTTTGAAAATAGAGTAGCAGAGGTTTCACAAATAGAACAACTACACAACTAACATTCAATAATATTATTGCTATTATCATTTTAACTGTAAGTAAATGATTACATCAGTCCTGTATTGTGACTATATGCTGCCATAGAAATGAATTAATCAGCAATGAATCTCTTTTCCCTTGAAGTAAAGGTTTCACATGTGATGCACAGATTCAAATGTTTGTTCGTATCAAGAAACCCTCCTCAAATGTTTTTTTTTCCCCCTACTCATATTTTCAATAAAACAGCAAGAGTAGACAAAATTGAATTTTTATGTTTTATTAATCACAACAAATGTTACAAAAAGAGCTTCAGTTGCACACTGGAATCTGCATGTTTTGCTGAATTACATATTTAAGCTTTCAGTCACTACAAAAACAAACTATAAGTTTATTCATGTGCTCAGCTCATCGTGGCACTCAGTACAAACTGAACAGGAAGGACAATAAGAGCATATAAGTCCTGCCAAAAGTCAAAGACAACATTCAACATGAAATGTTGCTCAAACAATAGCATTAGTCATTTTAGCATTTATTTGTGACTGAAAACATTCAACCAATCAGTACAACTGAAGCCAGCAGTGGTCATGTTAGAGATTGCAGAGCAGGCAGGACAAAGAGAAGAAGACAAGGGCGTGTTTTAAAGTTCCAGTGACAACATTCCTGCATATCCAGGGAAGCACAGACAAACTGACTGAAACTATGTTTCGTGCACAAAGCCTGAGCTTCAGCCTGCTAATGCTTCAGGAATTCCATATGGCAAGACATGAATTCAGCACAACAAATGTTTGTCTCGGTGCTGGCTGCTCTGGTTGCATTTAAGCAAATGTGATTAAACAACACAGAGGGACAGGAGATTCTGTATGTCATGTGTTTCCAGAGGCAACAGTCTTCATGGCACCATGCAAGACTCACTTTGAATGCACAATAGCAACAGTCCTCGTGGCTCAGTTATCTGCTATTTGCCTGCTTTTTCTGGTGAAAAGCTTAAAGAGTTGCACCCTTATGACTTGAATACTAAAACCATAGATTGCTGGATTAAGAATGGGTGGAAATATCAAAAAGTACAGAGATAAAAACAACTTGGTTTGGTAAGGCAGGTAACCAATATCGAATCGACTTTGTGCTATTTCAAAAAAGCATCCGATAGCATAGTTAGCAATTGCAAGTAGGTGGGGGGTACAGGTCCGGAGGGCTTTGAGGTTGGATTTGCTGAATGACAATACACATATTCTCAGGATGTGTGTATATGAATAAAAGATCATGATAAGCTGTGGAAGTGTATAGAGAGGTACAGATAGAAGGCCAACTATACTGACGATAGATGTATCTGTACAGGCAAGTTTCACCAGTAAGTAATTCAAACAGTACACCTTTTCTATGGTTTTCTCACAAAACTGCAGCTGAAGAGTGAAAATTAGAACAATGAGAAATGCCAGCATGGGGTAGAGCCACGTAAAAACAATAAGCTTAGCCACTCTCTGTGACATGATTGCATGATAGTGCAGTGGATAGCAAACAGCCACATACCTGTCGTAACTCATCGCTGCTAGAATCGTGAATTCAATGATGGCATATGTGTGTATAGCATAGATCTGTGTCTGGCAAAACGGTAGAGATATCTCATACGAATGGGACAGTATGTTACTCAGCACTGCTGGCAGCAAAGCAGTGCTTCCGAACAGACTGTTCACAGCCAAGTTACACAGCAACATATACATTGGCTCATGCAGAGATTTTTCACGATAGACCACCCTGATTAGCGCGACATTTTCAGCAACTATGGCTATGTATACAATCAGGAACACACAGAAGTACAATGGCTTCAGGTCCTCCATTCCATAGTAACCTGATAGATAAAAAGACGTCACTTCAGAGAAATTCCTCATGCTGACACAAATGTACCTGAAAACATTTGAGTAATCCAGAATATATTGTACATCTGTTTGAAATAAATGTTACCTTTGTGTAGAGTCCCCCCCCCCCAAAAAAACTGCATTTAGCTGCACTGAGCAGCTTTTAAACTCTTTACACTCCCCCTGTTAAATGAAGTAATGTGGTCTGACCAATGATTTCATGGGATTCGTATGCCAAGTCCTGCAATTCCACAGGGTGAGGGCGTTGCAACATGAGCTCATTTGATTTCTGCATCTCAAACAAATATCAAAACCCCACACATTGTCTATGCTACTGGAGATGATAATGTTAATTCCAATAATTTGCCAAAGTGTATAATGCAGGTGAAATCAACTTGATCTAGTAAGTGGAAATATCATCGAACAGAACCAACATAAACATCACCAACTGAATGATCAACAACAGGATTTTCATTAGGAAAGATATCCTGAAGTACCTTGACATTGCATCTAACAGCTGCAAAGCTGATGATGATATTTTACACCAAACACACAGGAGAGCTGACAGGGATGAGGCATTTTTTCTTTTAAGCCTGAGAGGCTGAATCTCATCACATTATGGCCGGTTAAAGCTGGTGATAACACCACAACCCACACACTGACTGGACCAGGGGTAGCATAATTGAACAGTCTCCCCTGTGTCATTCCACACGTCTCCAGTCAGCCGTGCATCCTCCTACTGACCGTTCATTCTCTCCCAGCACTGAACACCCTGACCTGAACTGCTATACCCAAGTGTCATCACTGGGCCGCAGTTGGTATGACTGTGCAATTAATTTGCTTCCTGGAGCCCCTTTACCTGTTATCACATCCTGAAAGAGCAAGCATGGAAAAATACATTGTCATGAGTCCTCAGCAGCCAGTCTAATACACCCTTCATCATCCCTTGTAGGAGCTGGGTTCTTTATTGTGGCCAAGAAGGACAAAAGTCTTTGTCCCTGCATAGACTTTTGGGGCTTAAATGATGTCATGATTGAGAACAAATATCCATTCGCACTCATTAGCATTGAGCCTCTACAGGGTGCTACCATCTTCATTAAGATGGATCTCTGCAAAGCATACCATCTGGTCCAAATCCGAGAAGCACAGCCTTCAACTCCCCCCTTGGACATTTTGAGTATTTACTAATGCCTTTTGGACTCACAAATGCACGTCCGATATTTCAGGCTCTTGTCAAAGGCGTACTCAGAGACTTCCTGAACCGATTTGTTTTTGTCTACAGCGTCGATGAAAGCAGAAACAACCTGGAAATAACAATGAAACAAAATCCACACCAAGATCCCAGCATGCACCGCAAATACTGAATGCTGAACATTGATCACAGAATCAGGGGGCAAGACCAGACAGCAAAGGCAAAGGTAAAGTTGAATTCGGACACACACTGCGGGGCCCACAAACGTGTACTGTTGAATCATAATTGAGAAGGAATTTTGTTTATTGCAGACAACAAGTGAATATCAGTTATGTAAGGATGACGTTAACTACAGTTTGATTACAAAAAGAAACAGAGAGAAAGAAAATGATGTAGTGTTTCCAGTGTGTATAACACCATGGAGTGTGTGCAACAGTGATGGGTAGCGCAGCTGTATGAGGATACAATTGTATGTGTTCCACTGACCAGAGTAAGTTCAGTAAACTTAATTGTTAATTTAACATCAATTGTCCACATATTGTCTCGTGCAGATATGCCACAGTGCCCCAAATAGACAGTAAAGGCATTTGTATTTTACACTTTTTGTACTTTTGTACTAATTGTACTTTTAGTTTTTGAACAGTTATTAGAATATTTGATCTTGACCATGATCAAATTTCCTGAGTCAGATTTTTTACAGCCAGTGCACAGCTGCAGCCCCTCCTAAGAGGTCATACATTAAGCAGAAGAAAATTCGAACTGTTGATCACTCCTACAGAAAAATTAGCCCCCCCCCTTTTTTTATAAATCCCCTTTTAATCACTGTTTTCTGACAACAATATTGATAATAACCTGTGTTTACACTTCCATCACAGCAATGCCAAGGCCATATATTCTCCAGGTATTTTTTACAGGTCAGGTATGGTCTCACTCTCATTATGAAGCGGTTCCTAATTGCTTCCAAAGGGATGTTAAACTCTGACCGCTAATGAGCATATTTATCCATGTAACTATTTCCTGGTTACCCTTGCTAATTCACAAAACACTGACAAAGAATTCAAAATAGTGACATACATGTTTAACAGTGTTAAAACAAGTGTTTTTCTCAACTTACACCAAAAAGTGTCAGCAACAATGCTTGTTCTTCTTCTTTATGTGCTTCCATACAAAATGTATTTTTAATATCTTTTGCCACAGACCATTCACAATGTTTGATCTCAGTTAAAAAACTTAGTCTCTTTGTGCAGCATCTGTTCATAGCAGAGTCAAAAAGCACAAAATGTGTCAAGCTTTGTTAAACAGGTTTAGGCCTATATGCACACATCCTACAAACTACCACAAACTACTGACACACCCATTCAGCATAGCCTTAGTGGCTTGCATTGAACTCTGTATTTAAAGTTTAATCCACTCATACACCCAGCCAGTCATTTCGAGGTTTGGCCCTGACATGATGCCACTGATGTAGCATGCTGCAGGACACTCTGACCCGATTGCAGACATTGGAGATGCGATGCCTGCTTCTCAGGTTGATAACCCTTCAGTGTTTCTGTGATACTGCACAGACTGTCATCCAAATCAAAACCCTGCTTTACAGTCAATCTTAAATTACATCTTCACTTCACTCACCGCCATTGTTCTCACTCCTAACGCACAGGTCTATTTTGACTCTCTCTCCAATTCAAGTGGTGTACATTCTTGGCAGATCCTCCTAACTGAGTGACTACCTGGCCTTGTAAGTAATTTGACAATGTGTGTTTTCTCTTTTTCCACTCCACCAATACTTTTTCAATCATTTATTTGAATGCACATGTGGAGTGAGTCTGTTGAATTTCAACTGGCACTCCACACTCTGAATGACATTTTGGATTTACACTCAGTTCATTGATGTTTTATTCGTTATTTTAGAACATGAACAGTTTTAGGTGCTAGTCAGGAGACATGCATGAGCTTCCCCTGTAGTTTGTTAGTGTGATATGTGATCTGAGACAGCTGATGCAAAAGTTACTGCAGACTGTTATGTGTTCAGAAAAAAGACATGTAAGAACCATAGTAACTTGGCTGTACCTGATAGTGACAGTGCATGAACCTGTCTTAAACTGCACCATAATGCTTGATGGCAGGTGTTTTCAGGCTTTGAATTTAAGATGATGCAAATTAGTCTTTATAATGCAACTACAGGACAGTTCATGTGGTAAAGGTCCTTATGAAGTATGAATGAATATGAATAAAGCATAAATGAGATACTTGCCTTGCTAAAAAAGTAATGTTTGGTGTGACACAACAGTGTTGATATCAAATCGCGGCAGGCAGCACAATGGTTGAAGCTTGGCACCCAGAGAGACACTAAAACTGCATAAAGGTGATTTAAAGTCTTTATTATAATATATTATTATATGTTGTTTGCCACATCAAGATCTCATTCACCTGGGACGTTACAGGTGATCTTAGTTCAACAGCAGAAAATGTATAAAATGCAAAATACAGTTTTGATAATATAAACACATTCAGTATATTCATGCACTTATTCGTGTGTTGGGTTAAATGATAACATAATGAATGCAAAAAATCGAAATATCTTCTTTCATAGAAGGCACAGGGCACAATTATGTTGTCTGAAAAATGTAATAAATACAGTGCAGCAAATTACAAGCTAATATCAGGTGAAATAAAAATGAAGAGGACGTGATGAATTGGTGATTCCAACTTTCTGCATTTGCTCTGAAACTTTCTGTCTCTATTAAAGGTTTTAAAACCCCTTTCACAATATGATTTTAAACTTTATGGATGTGAAAAGTGCAGAAGGGAAGGATCCACAAAAACCTGAGAGAGGATGGATAGAAACTCATGAGGGTCTCGCTGACACTATGTAACTACAACTTTTACCAATTACATCATGGTCCTCCTAAACACCTTTTTTGTTTTGCCAGCATGTGTCTTTAATGGAAGGTAATCACTTTCTCAGAATCAGAATCACTAAGCATCCGAGTTTCTGATATTTGAAGCCAACTCACATTTGTAATATTACACAAACACAGAGACGTGCAGTAGATAATGACTGAAAACCACAATCATGCCTTATTGCTAAAGACAGAAAGAGAGAATTCAGTCCTGTGCACAAAATTCTACATCTTTCATACTTATTCTTGAAACTGAGAAGTTTTGCTACCATAAATATGAGTTAACACAAACGCAATTAATATCATACATTACAACAGTATATCATATTCAGGCGCAGGTGAAGACTCAGTGGCAGGAAAAAGGGCAGTAAAGGTTCAGGGAACTAAGATGGCCACTTCATAAAGAGCAGTGGTGCTAAAAAGAAATGTTATTTTCATATGAACTTGAATACAATACAATGCAATTATCAGAGAAAAAAAGAGTCTTTCCCTAAGCACAGTGTCTGAAACACAATGATTATGAATGTCACTGCAGTGTAAAAGAGAGTCTTTTAAGATGCGGTCACTGGCTTTGTTAACTTTGCTGGTAGGATCTTGTACCTAATAAACATTTTCAGTATATGAACTCTTATTATCTGAGTACCAAGTCCATACAGCACTGGGTTGGTAATTGGTGGAATGATGACAAAGTATAAAGACAGGAAGATACGTGCTTCAAGAGCCACATGATTCATGTTGAATCTAGTTTGGATAATCTCAAAAAGAGAACCAATGGTGAAGTTTAGCAAAGATAATAAATGCGGGATGCACGTTCTCAGAGCATTGCCCTGGGACTCTCTTGATAATTTCTGACACACTCTTGAAATCTGGGCATAAGAGAAAACAATCATCACTATCTGAGGCACAAAAAAAAGCAGAATAAGGAAAAGTCCCACAATATTTATGTACAGTGTATTTGAACATGAATTTTTGACCAGCTCCATGTTCACGCAGTATAATTTTGGCACAATTTTTCCACAGAAGCTCAGCTGTAAGGTGAGAGAGTAATAACAGCCAAACAAAATAAACGGGTACAGAGCTGCTAGTGCAACAAGCTTAACTATCTTTGAATTGGACATGATGCTGTGGTAATGTAGTGGGTCACAGATAGCAGCATATCTGTCGTATCCCATAACAGCTAAAACACAAAACTCAGCACTTGCATATGTGTGTAGGAAAAAGACTTGAGCCATACACCACTCCACAGGTATTTCATACGTCTCGGATAGGAGCACAGACATAATTGCAGGTAACAATGCAGTGCTGCCATATATTTCAGTTATGGATAACATACACATGAACACATTCATAGGTTGATGCAACTTTTTGTTTTGGTGTATGACAGTGATGAGCAGCGAGTTCAAAATGATAGTAGTAAGATACAGCAGGAGGAATATGGTAAACATCACATGTTTGTAGTTCTCCATAGCAGCATATGCAGTCATTGTAAATGTTAGTGCTGTTGTGTTGTCCATCTTAAAGTTCAATCCTGAAAAGAAAAAGACTTTAACACAATTTTATGAACAGATCAATGCATTGTATGGTACACATTTTGTAATAAGCACAGGAGAATCACAGAGAAATAGGAAAAACAATGCTAAGTATTAATGAGTAGATCATGCCAAACATCACCTGCAATTTATACAAAACTTCACTGTTTTATGAAGCATTTGAGTCTCAGTTGCAGGTGAAGGTTGCTCAGCTATAAACCAATTTAATGAATAACAGGCTTAGAGTACAGAAACGCACCAGTCCAGCTACCTGAGTGGTCGTCCTTCTCTCCATGCAGCAGAGTGCGCCTCCCAAGCTTGTGTCGCCCTTTAAGGTTTCTCAAGGTGGGCTAGTTTTGTTACCACAGTTACCAAAGTGTGTTATTTCTCCTGAACTCGATCACAAAAGCAAACATGTGAGGAAAAGACGAAACAGACTGACCTTCTTTGTAAAGGGCAGCACATATGACTGAAACGATAGATCTTAACAATAATATAAGTCTAATATGCTTATAGGAGCGGCAGTTCAGATTGTACATTTCATTACGACTTCAGTGGTTCATAGGTGGTTCAAGGCAACTGAACAGTGTGTGTGTGTGTGTGTGTGTGTGTGTGTGTGTGTGTGTACGGACTCAAAACTGACCACTGAGCTGCAGATCCACAAAAACTAAAGGTAAAAATTAGGCTTTTAGGCTGTGCTTTCTCCAAAACACGTCATAGCACACATAAACACAATCAATGCAGCTCATTTTCCCTAAACACCTGCATGAGAGGGAAGTCAGAAAGCACTGAGTTGCATCAGAAGTTCTTAGGTCCAGAAAATTAGCTCTGTGAAAGGATAGCGCAGCTGCTATAAACGTATCACTGATGGTGAATTCATCCATTGATGTAATTCAATCCTCGGATCACGAGGAGCTGCCTCAGAACAGGTATCACGTCTATGTGCTCGCTCGGCTGAAGTGGTCAAGAGAAGTGGTTCTATCAGTGGTGTCAGACTGTGCAGTATGACAACATGGCTATGTGTCTGTGGGCTACAAAGGCTTGTAGCAGAAAAGGAAGTTGTGGTGAAAAAAAAACCCACATACAACACTTTGCATTTGTTGTTTTCCTCTAATTTGTCCTGAATGTTACGATGTCTCTCAAATTTGAAACTTCTCTGTGTGACTTCTGCTCATCAGATGAATTGGGAAACTATGCATGGTTTATTCAAATGCCACAAAATGCCTGAAAAATATATTTTCTGTGTCAAGGTGCAGTATGGGGTCACCAGCAAGCACTGCCACTGTGTTGAAAGATTTTCAGGACTGATGATGCAAGCCTTAACTGGATA
Organism: Chaetodon trifascialis; assembly: GCF_039877785.1. Lineage (NCBI taxonomy): Eukaryota > Metazoa > Chordata > Actinopteri > Chaetodontiformes > Chaetodontidae > Chaetodon > Chaetodon trifascialis. The sequence goes on along the minus strand of NC_092071.1, from coordinate 15,685,973 downwards.
AACACACTCATTAGAGGCCATTAGTCCACTTTGTGTTTCCATTCCTCTAGAAAGCAATTAGACACCACTGTTTTGCCACAGGTAAGTCCTCTCTGGACAGCACCTTGAGACTAGAGACAAGAAATGAGAGATAAACAGTAATGACTTCCCTTTGGAGAACGCTGATGCAACACTGATGAAACTGTCTGAAGGTTCATGACCTTTGAGCCAAAGCAAACCACAGCAATCATTTGTTCAGCCATTTATTTCTGTGGATCTCAGCAAACTAGTTTATGCCCACCACCCAATCACACTTCATTTACATTTAATAGCTTTATTTTGTTTATACACATAATGTATAAATTCAAATTAACTTGCGCCATCAGCTGTCTAACAGTATGCATAAGGGTAGAAAAACACCAATTGTGGCTGAACAGAAGTGCTGCTTTTTGTTCATTTTCTATGAGAAGAAGCAAATCATTCATTGAGGTACAGTGAGGTGGTCAGTAGTGAGTTAGGGGCAGGTAGTGCAGAGGGCAGTGTTAAGATAGATGAAGTGTGCTTTGCAGGGGTGGGACAGATGGGCCCGTTAACCAATCACTCCTGGGCTCAACATATGTTATAGATAATGTAAACCTGACCACTATTTCAGATGTGAATCTCCATTCAGATTCAGCTCCTCTACTTTAGTGGTGACCCTAAACAACAACAATATGAATGAAAGCAGTAGTAAACTGGATCTGGTTTGTTAATATGATTTATCTACTTCTCAACACTGAGGCAGTGACTGTTGCTCAGAATTAGACTTTATCATAGATTAGATCTATTCAAATGCATGGCTTTAGTAATGGTCAACTACATAAGCTTACAGTGACCTAAACCATGTCATCTGCTTTTGGTTGTGACAGGCCCCTCAAAATAGGCCCCATCTAACCCCAGGCTAACCAGCGGTGCACTTCTCATAGCTCTGTGTTTATTTCAGTTCATTTGGTTTAACATGTGCACGCAGACAGACACTATCGATTTCATGAAGGCAAACATACGTCGTCCATCACAGTCTCACTGAAAGTCGTTCTCTGCAAACTTTTTTCCATTTGTTTTTCCCTTCTTCCTCCTTGTTTTCCTCTGACACGCTCATATGAGATAAGACTCATTCTTGACATCTGGCAATCACTCAGTATTATTAAATCAGTTATTCGAGCCTTCAATCATTTGTTTTAAAGATGGTAATTTATTTATTGTTCTGGGAAAGGTTTCCATGTTGAACCTGAAAATAAAATGCTAATGCAAATGCTGCCCTCTGTGCTTATGACCTCAGTGTCAGAGAGCAATGAGGGTTAATGATGTGCATGTGTTTTAAATCAGAGGAAAAACCTTGTTTCTTGGCCATGTTTACCTCTCGTCTCATGACTATACTCGGTCACGAGTTGGGCACACTGATGTAGGTTTGTTAAATGTGATTAAGAAACGTCCTCTCAAGGATTCTTATAATTCCATAATACAAAACCTAGTGACCAGTACGCTGCTTTATATTATCTTCTCTCCTCCCCTCTGACCAAAATATAAACACACTCTGGCCAAATCCTCATATTGGAGCATCAGTATCAGACGCAGGGATGGCTTGTTATCGTGTGGTTGCTTTGGCGCTCTTGGTTGTCCTACTGTTTAATGGTGAGTCTTGATATAATATCTCTGCATGTTTTTTCACCTCAAAACTGGACTATTTTTCCTTTCAGAGATTAGAATTACAGATTTTATCATTTCACGGCAAAGGGTTTGACATTGAACTTAGCTACAATATTTGCCGTCTTTACAGTTGTGGAGAATGAGGCTGCATCGTTTCCTTGGTCTTGCCCCAGTCTAAGTGGAGTGTGTAGGAAGGTTTGCCTCCCAACAGAACTGTTCTTTGGACCTCTGGGCTGTGGAAAAGGCTTCTTGTAAGTTTTGATGTCCAGACACAGTATATGAATATATTGCTTATGTTAATTTGCTGATACATGGTTTCTTTTTTATTCTCAGGTGCTGTGTGTCTCACTTTCTATGAGAGCTGAACGCCATGTGATAGACTTGCATGTGTGGTTCAGCCACACTATGATGAGACAGACAGAAGACCTTTCAAATGTTAAATGAACTGCTTTTAGTTTCTTTTCTTTTTTTCTTTTTAATACATTTAATACAGCTAAGATGGAGATTAATTAAAAAACTTTCTTGCTTGTTTGTATTTTGTACACGTAACATTGGATTTTATTGAAAATCATACATTTTCTGCTTGGTTAACAGCCCTTAGTCTTTCATAAGTTTTGTGTGTACACACTGAACATGTTGCTGGGCAGAAAGCCTGTTAATTGGCAAATTGCATCTAATTTAATTAATTTAATTTAATGAGATGCATGTTTGTTGACGGAAAAATGCAAGGGCATTGTACTCTTATGTGCAATGAAAAATAAGTGGAGAGCCAGAGCTGAATGCGTTGCAGGCCCATGACACAGAGTGCACTACGATCCCCACCATGCAGAAGGACCAGTGTTTGGTTCTCATAATTCATCATCAGTTCATAAATTTACATTCTGAAACCAAAGACAGAATTGTTGCTGTTGAGTTCACTCTGAATTTCACCTTGAAATCCATTTATTTTCCATTGTACAAACTGGAATCCAGAGGGGTCTCATTGAAATCACAATTTTACTTCTTCAGCTAAGGTAGAGTAATGTATTAAAAATGTAAAATTGTAAGGTGAATAAAATTCAAATGTATTTTGCTGGTCTGCCCTAAAGCTGCATGCATGATAGACACATGGCATAGAGAACAGAGTCCCTACTGTACTATTTACTTTATGTCCTCAAAGCTTCCAACAAAGGCTCATTCACCTGTCGTACTTGATTTCTGGACTTTAAAGAAAATGTAATTAGTAAAAACAGCTGCAGAAAAACTAGATGCTGGTCTGATGTGTTATTTTTACCTCATGTCATGTTTAACTCCATTAGAAAAACAGAACAAACAAAAGGACAGACAGCATTCGTGGAAACAGAGGGATATTAAAAGGTCGATGTTTGCTGCTGTTCTCCAACTTAACTAATATCCTGGACATGTCAGCTTTGTGCATCATGCGCTATTGTAACTGCATTTCCAAAGGGGCCAATAAGAGAAGAAGCAACCCTAAATATGTATATGAGCTGTATGGTGAGTCACATTGTTAGAGATGGCTGCAGCTAAAGGCTCAAATAGGACTGCAGAAAGGGGAGGATGAAAACTTATTGTTAATGAGTTTTTCTAAGTTGGCATTACATTTCTGTTTAACATCATCACATATTTTTCCAGAAATCATTACCATAAATGCATATTCATAATACAAACATCACTATTATACACAACAAACATTGCAGAGATCTTCAGCTTCAGATCCTTTAAGCCTTCTTTTGATTGAGCAGACAATATGCACCTTATGCTGCTGAATGCTGGCAAATTAATTGCTTGAAAACAAAGTCAGGTGTTACATTCAATTTTTATTATGTTTACATAATAATTTCTACATTTTTTAGTGACGTGATTGTGTGATGGTACAGTTGAACCCTGTGGGTCAGGGTCTGTGCATACAGCTTTGGGAGCCACAAGGGGGTCTGACTCCCAGATGTAGTAATTAGCCAAAGGCAATTAAAATTAGCCAATGGTGCATGTTGACATACCTGGTAGATTGCAGCACACTGTTTTTCTGTATTGTGCATTTTGCAACAAAAAGGACACTGTTCTTTTAATAAAGCACAAGGGAAGTATTATTATATATGTGGCAGTTTCTACATTCAGAGTTATTGGAGGGTTTGTTTTTGAGGCTAAAGTCATGGGGCCCACAATAAGAATTACAATGGAACATTCAGCTGACTGTATGCACACATTCATGCACCCAAGTGGTTAAACCCCATTGATTTTTATGACCACACAGCCTTTCTCTGGCTTCACTGGGAGGACAAGCTTTAAATTATCAGTTCCACCAAGGATTAAGGCTCTAAAACGAGCAAACTTCTCACTGTTGTATCATCTGTCTTACAAGTTTGTATTATTATGGGATGTAATGGCAGTCTTGGTCTTGTTATCTTATGGGGACCTTGTGCTGAGTAAAATAGCTATTATTTATTTATTTCTTTGGAATGAAAGACTGTGCAGAGAATCATATGAGGGATAGGACACTGACTCATCATGCACCTCACGAAAATATAACCACAGCAGCAGGCATCACAGACACCTTGCAGTGAGGGTTAGGCTTTGACATCGACAGTAGAGGGATTACTCGACAGGCTATCTGACTCCCATTACTAGAGTTCAGTGTGTGGTAGCATGGGGGGGGGGGGGACGGACGGACACGTCATTGCTTCCTTCATCTCCATCAGCTCACAACATACAGAAATCTCATGTATAGACCCATCTTATAGCACAGCTGTAGATTTTCCTCCAAAGGCTTGTCCAGCTGTGGTTTCTTGATGACTCCTTTACTGCAGGAGTCCTTTTTCTTTTCTTTTTCTCCTTTTCTACAGTACAGTGATCCTACCACTTGAAGGGGCAGTGCTGAATAAGTTGTGGCCTGATGACTGAAGACCTGAGTCATATGTCTTTTCACATGGAGTACTCTTAACTGATGGATGGGAAAGTTAGCAGTAGCTGGAGGTCAAACTCTTGTATCTGGCATGCCAAGTAACAGGGAGTTTGTTCATGTGACCCATGGTCTGTACAAAGGTGCCTGACTGATTAGAATCTATTCATTTGAATGCAGTGAAACTGGTCTACGGCTGTGTCCTATTTCTATGACATGCAGCCTGAAATTCTAAACATGTGGAATCTGTTCCTCATACATACTCAGTGTTATCGATCTATACTATATCACAGACTTTTTAAAGTTTGTTTGTGCCCATTAGATTTGCCATTTCAGATTCATTTAAACCACAGGTGATCGTCAATGAGCAACGGAAACCCCGCACGGTGCATGGTTTTCTGTGGAGCGCATAAAAACTGCAGCCTGTTGTTTGTCCTTGTGGTCGCTTGTGGCGCTGTGGGTCACGATGATAGTGAGTCGATCTGCAATCATAACAGGAAGAAGAACCAGGGAGCAAGAAGCAATAACAAACAAACCTAGCAGCAAGCTAACGCAACTTTGGGAAACCGCACATACCGGAAAAGTTTCTCATTAACGGTGGACAGACATATTATTGGTTAATACACCAGTAGCAGTGTATGATACGATGTACACGGACTACAAAGAAGACATATAGTAATCTGTCACCGGGACGACTTAACGTTAACTGGTATGTAATTGCTAACAGTAGCCAAATGTCAGCTAACGTTAATCCTTCCTGTCTTTGTCGTTTTCTGTTGGCATTAAAGGATTGTCGAGAAAGTAGCGAGACATAGTCACGAGAAGTTAATCGTTTTTACACGGTGACCTGAGAAACTCAAGTGAGACGTCGGATAAACTTTAGATTACTGCCACATCCTTCACTGTGTCGCTATTATTAGGATACTACGGTATGTAGCTAACAACTCAAAGTAGCAATACCCCAATGGCTCTTGGTATTTTTTAGTTATTATTTTTTGTATTAACCGCAACAAAAAATGACGTTATGATTAATGTAGTTATATTCCAATGGCTGTCCAGCTAGTAAGAGTTCTTCGCCGCACCTAACAAATGAATCGCATGTCGTGAATAAGGAGTAACGTTAGCTAAATAAAGTGTCTTAGGCATTGACTCAGCGAGCTACATTTTGAACAGGTTTGGCATTGCGACAGCAAGACATTCTTTTGTAGATGGAGCCACGTTGATTAATCATACCGGACACTTGATTTAGTCTGTTTTTATGTAAGTTGAAACAAGAAGCAGTATACGCGCCTCACTGTTGTTAACCAGTGCCATAAAGGAGCATATATAGTTCTGAGGACACGTGAACGTGTACTTGACTGTTGTGTTGACATCTTGCCGACTAGCACAGATAACATAAGCATCGCGCTTCTTTTACCTCATCCTAATGCTGCTGGCCTGTTAAACCTGATTATCTGTACGCAAATAAGTTAGTTACGTGCACACATTAACAGCAGTGATAAACTGCTCTCGGGTCAAGAAGTTTCTTGACTCTATTTATAGCTACGTAAGGGTCTCCAAATGTAAACTGTGTTAATTTGCGATATTTAAAATCAAATTGACGTATGTAGATGCAGACGTAGACTGTCAACTTAGTTTTTGAGCATTTAACTATGTGGACAATCTCTAGATCTGGACCGCCCCAACCCCTTTTTCTCCTGAGATCTTTTTTTACAGGGGAGTACAGTGATGCTGAATGACTGAACTGAATTGTAAATGTGATTGATTTGTTATTGAGATGCACTGATTTGTGAATAGACTCTTTTGTTAGCAACTTGTTTACAGTACTACTGGAGAGATAAACAAAGAAATATTCTGAATTTGGAAGTTGTTTTTTAGTCTGAGCAGGAATAGGTGAAGCATGTTGCTTGTTCTGAATCTGTTCTGAAGAGTTTTTTGCACACCCACCTCTGTATTGATTTTGTTTGTTTGAGCTGAGAAACTCAACATAAATGTGGGAAATTGAAGATTTAGATGTTGAAATACTGGGAACAACAATAATAGGATATTCTAAGGAGAAAACAGAATTAAACTAAAGATTTACAAGGATTTAGAGACCATGTGATTGTTTACAGACTTCATTTTAAGAGTAAACAGTAAGATGTGAGCACCAAGAAAAACAAGTTGAGTAACTTTTCCACAGTACATCAGGACCACTTCTGTGATATTTTCTACCAACTGCAGACAACTACATGGAACTGACTGCTCGCTCCTGATTATGACTCTTATATCTTTTTCACAGTTTAGTGCATCTGTAAGTGACCAAGGATGGCTCAGCTTGGTGTGTGGTGTGCCGGAGCTCGGTGGTCTGTCCTCATCGTGTTTTTTTGCTTCGTATTGGTTCCCTCACCCACACATGCCTATATCTATGCTGTAAGTATTCTCAGAGCTGTAACTCATGGATTATTAAATCTGATCCCTCAAATTCACCTGCAGAGATTATGTCAATTCTTATTTATGTATTGTTTTTGGCAGCATTATAGCAATATGACCTCCATGTTGTTTGAGGACCTGCCTGCCTTGTTTGGCGCTCCTCTTCCTAAAGAAGGACTAATGGTGAGTAGATTATTGGAGAATGGAGAGCAAACAGAAAAACCACAGAGCTTCATAATGATATTTTTTTCTCCTTTGTGTGAAAGGGAGTGTTGGTAGTGTCCCGTCCGCTCAATGGCTGTACAGCAATCGACCCTCCTCCTCCACTGCCGCCATCTTATGATGCCAACACCACCAAATTCATCGCTCTCATCAGACGCTATGAGTGCAATTTTGATGTAAAGGTCAGTCATGTTTGAGTGACACTGAATATGTGAACATGTCCGTGAAGCACACTGGTCTAACGTGAGGAATGGGTTTTCAGGTGCTGCATGCACAGCAAGCTGGATACAGTGCTGCAATCGTTCACAACATGTATTCAGACACTCTGCTCAATATGAACTACAGCAACGGTAATTTTCCATTCTAAAATGTACACAATGTCAAACTTTAAACATTCATACCATCTTCCTAAAATACCTCAAATTGAAACCATGTGTTGTTTTCCCTTCATGTTGCAGACACTATTGCAGAGGAGATTGAGATCCCCTCTGTGTTCACCAGCTACTACGCCTCCCAAATTCTCAGGAATTTCATCATTCCAGAACAAGGGTAAACAGGGACATTCAACGCTTTTAGAAATATCTATCGAACTTGACAATCCAGACCAAACCAACCTTTCAGCAGTCAGCATTAGTTTTGAATGAACCAATACATATTGACTTTTTCAGCGCTGGTACTTGCGGTAATGCTGGTAATCTGATGCATTGTTTCTTTTCTTGGCCTGCAGGGCCTATGTGATCCTCAAGCCGGAGTTTGCTTTTCCTCTCTCGTACTACCTTATCCCCTTCACTGGAGTGGTTGGCATGATCATTCTTGTGATGTGTATTGTCTTGGTAAGTATGCATAAGATGTGATGCCTCCTTGGCTCTTAATTTAGCACGTGGAATATTCTTTAGTATGTCTTTTTGAAGTCGTTGAAAATGAAAGGGAAATTCCATGTAATGCATTTATACTGTTGTTCAAGTTCCAGTCATAGACTATTGGACCGTGGGCAGCAGAGGCAAGCCTTAAATATGCCTCTTTGTATTGTAAAACAGTGACCTAATGGTATTTCAGCACAGCTTGGGGCAGCTAATTTTCCTCCTGAGAGGCTCTATTTATTGAGTAGACACATCTTTTTAATTAAGTTTAAGGCCATGAAAAGCTGCTTTCTAAATCAGTTTCAGACTTACGAGTGGTGGGGTTGTACATGAACACAAAAAGCAAACCCATCCGTGCACATTGAGTGTAACTTTGATTCTCATGCCTTCAGTAACATTGTCTTTTTGTATCGTTCAGATCATACGCTGTGTACAGTACAGAAAGAGGCTGAGGAAAAATCGTTTGTCTAAGGAGCAACTGAAGCGGATTCCAACGCACCGGTTCCGTAAAGGTAAAAAAACCCACAGTTTTTCTGTTGCTGTAATACTTTGCTTTAAAGAATATTAAGAGCCTTAGTTTGTGAGGCAGCTGGATTTGCAATACAACAAGGCAACAAACCATCTGGTGTGTCAGGTTAGTGAGAGATAATTGCAATGATCAAGTTTTCCTCGTGTGTGAATTTGAGGTCTACAAAGTTTCCTCATCTGTGGAGCTTTTTGAAGAGAACAGATGAAAAGAGCACAAATGATGCTCATTTGTAGACTATAAATTAGTTTAATATGTTGTTAATATTTCTCGTGATTTTGAATGATTTAAGTCGACATCTCTTCTCCATTTCAGGGGATGACTATGATGTGTGTGCCATCTGTCTGGATGAGTATGAAGAGGGAGACAAACTGCGAGTTTTACCTTGTTCACACGGTAAATATTTATGTTATTAGGAAGTTTGTATATTATTGAACATTGGGGAAAATCTATTGAGCCACATAATATGCAGCAACAAGCTTTTATACAACTTGAACATGACGTACATGAACGTACCCTTTCTTGCAGGTCAGTATTTGTATCTTCAGAACTCCAAGTGATCAAAATATTCATATGCAAAACTGTCCTTTTTCCTCCAACCTTGAAATTCACAGTTCCTCCTGCGCCGCACTTCTTGTTGTTAACCCCCAGCCTTGGCCTGGGTCAGTGTAGACAGATCAGCCAATAAAAGTCATGATCCCTCACCAGCTTCCCATCACAGCAAACTAAATTACAAACCCAAAGCCTCTAAATGCCTCTTTCTCCTTTTCAGCCTACCACTGCAAGTGTGTGGACCCGTGGCTCACTCAAACCAAGAAGACGTGTCCGGTGTGCAAACAGCGTGTCACCCGAAACAACCCAGAGCACTCGGAGTCCGAGTCTGAGGAGGAAACCGGAGGACGTGGGGAGGAAGAAGGGACAGAGGGCGAAGGAGACACGGAGCGCACTCCTCTGCTCCGGCCCTCCAACCCGGGGTCCCCCTCAGGGAGCCCGGGGGCCTACTCAGCCACCACCACCACTACTGCCCAGTGCCTCGTCTCCCCTGCCCGCTGCGACTCGCCCATTCTGGGCTACGAAGGCTACCACTCCCCCCAGGAGGACACGGACTCAGAAGCTGATGACGCAGGAGAGGACAGGCACCACACTGATGACGACACTGCTCAGCTCATTGGTAGGGATAGAGTGGAGATCTGATGACTGGAACTTAGCTGCAACGAGATTACTTTGTGTCATCGGACGTACTGTTATCGCACCGTACTTTAAAACACCTTCAGATTTGTGGTTAGCTAGATGTTGTCACAGAATCTTTTACCCAGTAACCAGAGGAGGTCTACTTGTTGGTGTCAAAGCACATGCAACACTTGCATTAATCGGCTTTTTCCCAAATTCAACACAGAGCATCAACTCACTGAGCATCAACAGTCACTTCAGTGCACCTATATTTGTCTGTAGACCTTCTTATTTTATGTAATTCATAACTTGACCACGCCACATGACCTAACCACTAGTGCTGCACACAATGAACGGGCCACTTAAACGTCTCTGTGATCTAATGTGCTGTATAAGTAAGAGTGTGACTCTGGTAGATGAAGCCTGTGTTGCTAAACAGAATAAATTCTACGCTCACACTTAAAGTGGATCTTCAAGGTATGTAAAGTTTAAGTAACCTTAGTGCAGTTTGAAGACTCTGTTGTCTTGATCATAATATTTTTATACGTGACAGTCCTTCTTCCCGCCTTTGAATCGTTTCCTAACAAGGATGCTCAAGTGGAGGGAAGTGTTTGTCTTCATTTTATTTTTTAATCCCCTTTGTTCTCTCTTCCCGTTTTTTTAAAGCTATGTTTCAGTTCTTTGAAATGTCAGATTTTTCTCAAATTCCACCGTAAATTTGCGCTATGATAGACTTTTGCCAAGATGTTATCCACTTCTGCTGCTTTTAAATTGTTACTGATTATACTGTGCGGTCAGTTTAAGAGAAATATTTTAGCTTTATCCAGTTTGTCAAGTTGAACAAACTCAGGTTCATAGCAGCAAATTACAGGTCAGTTGGTGTTTTAGATGAATAACATAGCGAGAATTAAGAGCGTTTGGTCTTATGAACTGTTTTAGCTTTTTGGTTTTTTTCTTCTTCGAAATAGTCAGCTATAGATTCATGAATATTTAATGGACGTTTTTCCATTTTTATACACAACAGAATGATTACATGTTGAATCGTGGGACCCTGGAGATGTTTTTATGAAAAAGAGAGCATTGCCTTACATTGGCCTTGATGTACATGTTATATTAAATGTTTGGAAACTGAAGGGACAGAATTCACACTCCTTTTCTTTTCCTCTTGTCTAGCTGTATGTGATATTGCTGGTTAGAAAGCTTCGGTCTCACTCTCTGGCCACATTCGTTTTTATAGCGGTGAACAAGAAAGAGGACGCCTGCGTTTCCTCCTGTTCAGTGCTAGTGATGATACAGATGACACATGCTTAATTTGCACCTGAAAATTTGGACAAGCTCAGCGACTGTCACACAAGATGTGCTTTATTTGTAAAAGGAGCTGGGCAGGGTCCACGCTGTTGATTTATATTAAGAGCAGTACAAATAGAAACCTTAGAAAGTTGTTTCAGCCAAACTGTTTCACTGCTCCACATAAATAAATGCACAGCGTTAACCTTGATCTAATATCAGAAAGTCATGACTGGAATTGTTGTTTTTAATGTGTAATAATGTCACAGGGTGTGTAACCTTAAAGCTGCGCTCCATTGTAATACAAACGAGAGCTCCAGATCATTTTAAAAATGTTTTATCAGCTCAAATAACGCGTCCTACTGTATAACCTCGACTTGAAACCTGACTTATATCTGCACCACATGAGAGAGGGGGCCAAATGCCCCCCCCCCCCCCCCCCCCCCAAACACCACAACTGCACATGATATCAAATGCATTCTGTGTCTGAGGAGTTGCATTTTGGTGTTGGACTGTAAAAGAGGGGACTCGGTAGGACTGTGAAATCAGTACATTCCACCTTTACATTTGACTGATGACGATGATTAAAAGACTCCACACTATTAAAAATTTGAATGGGACTTGTTGGCAATATAGTCTGTGTTGTAAATAGAACAGCTTTTTTCCAATTTACTTTATGCTTCAAACGTCTTTTGTACTGTACTTTTCTTTGCTCTTTATGTCTCAATTTTAGAGGCTGTTAACTGAAACAAATGGAAAAAATATAATCCCCAAATTATTCATTTTTCCTTCTTTTAGAATGTGCCTAGTTTTATCACATTTAAATAATAAATGTTCAGTGTCAAGTATAATTTCCATGTGTAAAGCAGGTTTGAGAATCCTTAGGATGTCTAAACACAGTGTGTGGAAAGCTGCATTTAATGTCTGATTTGTGGAAGATTAAATGATATTGAAATGGGACCGTGGTGCCTCTGTTTTTGTTCAGATGAGACAAGAAAAATAAGTAACAGCTTTTCCTTGCAGTGGCCTATATAAGCAGGTATAAAGCAGTTTGCTACCAAATGTTTAAGCTGAAATCAATATCATGTATTATCATCTTTTTTGTTGGATTAGCAGGGTTACAGAAAAACTGCTGGCCCAATTTTCATAAAAATTGATTAAAGGTTGCAGCACGGAGCCAAGAAAGAGCCCATTAATGTTTAGAGTGGATCCAAATCACGGGCAGATGCACGGCTTACTCTTCTTTTTTGTTAATGTTGTTAGTGGGACATTTGGTCTCAATGTCATACATGTTCAAATCCAGCAGATGGTAGTAAAATTCAACAGTGACAAGCAGCCAGTTGTAGAAACATGATGGCTCCATATCATCTATCTCATAATGAATGCACAGCTGAGATGATGAGGCTTCAGCGAGGCACGACCGTACTTTGAAACGATCCTTCGAGTTTCAGGTGAGGACAGCTGTGGACAAACAGAACTGGACACCTGTCTCCTGAGCTGACAGGTGAAAGTGCTGTCTTCTTCACCTTCTGCTCCCTGTGTGCTGAGCCATACGTTAAAGGTGGTTTCATTAAAAGTAATGAAATGACTAAGCTTCTGTAAAAGCATGGCTCCCCTAAAAAAAAATGTTCTTGTGATTAATGCATGGTCTTTGATCCTACTGGCATGAGCTTCATAGTGACTAATTAGCCCAGAACAGGGACGCCCTGCTGAGCCTCTTTTAGGTTCTGTTACTCTCATCAGTGAATACATCATTTGAAAAACACTGTGGCACAATGACAACTCTCCATGTTACACAAAGCGTACTGCATCACCCTGTGAGCCTGCACTGTTCAGTTTGTCAGATCCTGATTAAGCTTTGGATATTTGGTCCCTTCTCATATTATTCTAAATATGTCTTCATTTTTTTTTTTCACTAAATGAACCAATACATCAATACCATTGGTGGTAGTTTATAAGTTATTCATACTTTGCTTTAGCTAACATGGGCTTTAAGAAGTTGCCCACCTTTAGGTGTAATGGTGGGTCATTAAGACTTCCGGCAGCTGATTTATTCCTTTCAGTCCTTCCTAACAAGCTCTGTGACTTTTCACTTTTTCCATTCAAGCACCTTTAATCACGTCACCTGCCGCTTGGAAGAAAAGACAATTCATATTTGAGCTGAATAAACCTTTTAAAAGCAACAAGATAGACGGTAGCAGTGTGTGCTGAGGCTGGATTATGGCGTGTGTGGGACCATTATGGGCTCGTGTTTCTTTACGTTCATTCTGTGCGAGATGAGAAATGAATATAGTGGCACAGAGACATATGGACATGTGCTGTGACGTGACATCACATAAATGAATCCTGAAAGCGAAAGAGGCTGTAAAGGGTTATTCTTCATAAAGAAGCTCAAGCTTGCTTTTGGTGTGCTTCGTTTTAAAACACTGGAACTTTTTGACCTTCCTCTGGACACTGGCCAGCTTCAGGAAACATGCGTGGATCACTGCTGTCGTCCTCCTCTGCGCAGAGATCATCCTTCCTGCTGTTCTTGACTGTCTCTGTATTTGTGCTGCTGGATTCAAGAGAAACTCCTCAAGACCACAATGCGGTAAGGTACAAATTTAGAGTTTCTTTTATGATAATAATATAATACTTTCATGCTAATGTATCAGTTTATTTTGCATTTGCTACCTGACTTTCATCACAGAACATTCAACTATAATGATTTATTAAATGTAAATTGTAAACAACAAATGGTATTTTAATATATATTTCCAGTGTTTGTTATCATTTTTCAAAATGGTGAATCCCCTATTTAACAAACATTTCAAATGAAATTTGTCTTTTTGTCAAAGAAAGCTGATAGTTGAGTAGTGAAAATAGTGTTTGAATTATTTTATGGTTTACAGTTTAAATGGAGCATGACAGCTTATACTATGTCTGTCTTGCCTTTCTAATGTCAAATTAAACTAAATGATCTCCACAATTAAAACAATACCCAGTTTGAAGAGGACTTTAGTCAGCACTGGAATAACCTGCAATCATTCCATAGCCAGATTCAGTTTATTCTTTATGCTATTAAACTTAATGGAAAATCGATATGCAATGTATCATAATCAATGAATAAATCAATAATTGAACCAAACTTTGTTTGTGTAGCACCTTTCTTACAACTCTAAGTTACTCTAGGTTTTTTTGTCAATCAAATTATGAAGCATTACCCTTTATATTCTTAAACTGTATGTTGATAACTTTGTTTAAAATCAAAAGCAAATAAGCATTGTTTACATGTTCCCAGCGTTTTCTGGGTAGCTCTTACCCGCCACAGCTCATCTCCAGTCCTTTGAAAGCCACTGGCGGACCCGCAGGAGACTTAGCATTTGGATCCAGGGACAGCCATACCTTCCAACAACAAGTGGACGCTTCATTTATCATGGAGGATGAAACAACTACCCATGTGTGGCCACGTGTCATCCTGGATTATATGAGGCACCAGTTACGGTTCAGAGGAAGGACAAAGAAAAGCACAAGAAAAGGACAGACTTAGTTTACTGGATAATGAAATTCAAATAAAATAGCATGACAGTTAATCTATTAAAATATTGTTGGAATATCAAACCCTTTCATTATGACTTTTTTTTCTTGCATTTGTTCTACAATACTGCTCATCTGCTGTCAACAAGTAATTTGGAAGACATGAACGCTACAGATTAAAAACAAGGGCTTCAAATTAACCCCACACCAGTTGCTGAATATAATACACTTTATACAAAGAAAACCTGTGGGTAGAATTAGGCTATATTAAGTTGAATAATTCAAGGCCCGTGCAGTCTTTAGCTGTAGTGACAGAAATGTCAGCGATGAAGATAAGATATAAGATAATGAACATCTGCAATATTTCCGTTTGATGGGGTGCAGCCATAACAGTTGGCCCTGACCTCGCTGTGGGGCCTTCAGTAAAATTCTGGCAAGGGGTCCTCCTAGAGCCCTGAAAACCATTTGCCTTTGCCACACAGTTACCCCTGACATCACAGTGCTCCCTCTGACCGTCTAAGAGTAAGTAGACCTATACAGAAGGGGTGTGAACAAACTCTATTTATTGAATAGAATATGTCCTGTTAAATCTGAAGATAAGTGAATATTAACATTTAATGCCATTTTCGTACATAAAATATATATATAAAAAAAACAGTGTGTCCCATATGTGGACTGCCATCTCTCCCGTATTTGCTGCACTGGTCCCTGCAGAGGCTGCTGCAGGGTAGCGTGAGTTCCATGCCGTGCACGCGCACACGCTCACGTGTTCATGCGCCTTTTCTTTTCCGAGCTGCAGTTTGTACACAACGCAGCCCGTTGGTGTTTATCAAACGCAAAGAATAGGCGTATTTTACCCTCACTTTAATTCGGCGCAGAGTCACAGGGCACAGCCAGGTGGTGGTCAAACAGGGAGCGGGGCGCGGTGCTGGTAAAATTGTGATTCGTACCAATTGGTGGCAGTAATGCACCATTTTTGTTGTCTGCCTACCGCCACATAACCACATCAAGAAGAAGAAAGAAACGGAAGAAGAAGAAGGAGGAGGAGGCGAAGAGGAATACGGAGATCATCCAAGCAAATAATTGCTAAGGTATCTATGTGGTCGTTTGTATTGTACCGTATCGATAGACGTCAAACTAGCAAGAAAGAGATAACATTTGATGTAGAAAACCAAGGGTCTCTTGCATACGACGGACTGGAACGGTCACTTTCTGGCTAGCTAGCGTAGCCTCTTAGCTAACTGCAGCCCTCGCTAACATTAGCTAACCGACACCACAACAAAAATCGACTTGAGAAGGCACGCTTTTTTCCTCACATTAGTCCACCTTTTATCTCGAAATTCTTTGGTGATCTGGATATACAAGTCATATACCATCAGTAACTTCTGTACGAGACGAAGACCTACTATTTAGCATATCAAAATCTAAAATAGCTGTCTCTCTGGTAGGTAACGTTCTCAGTAACGTTAACGCTCTCCTTGTAACCTCCTCGTGTAGCCTCCTCCTCCTCCATTGTTTCTGTTAGTAGAACTATATTCCTCATTTGCATTATCAGATCAATCAGCACAAATAAGTGTTAATTAAAGTGCATTGGCTTGGCTAGATGCAGTCTGCATGAAATGACAATGTGGCAGTAATATTAGCAGGTTTCGCCTGACTACGTAAATTAGCTTTCATTTAAATGACTACGCTCAGTCAGGTTATGCATAATCCTTCCGCACCACGTCGTGACTTAAACTTGCTTTTCTTTTTTCATGGAGATGGGAGACAGTGATGATGAGTACGATCGCAGGAGAAGGGACAAATTCAGACGGGAGAGAAGTGATTACGACCGTTCAAGAGAGAGAGAAGACAGACGCAGAGATGACTGGAACGACAGGTAAGACACGGATGTGGGGAAGCTCAGCACTGTCAGCCACGAACAGGATTCAGTCAATAACAATGCAGCCACCTTGTCTCCAACAAAATACAACAGAGCGTATCTGAGGTTGGAGATTAATTTCTGTTTCATTTGCATGTTCCTTTCCTGTTTCTTGT
The DNA here is from genome assembly GCF_039877785.1 of Chaetodon trifascialis. Taxonomy (NCBI): domain Eukaryota; kingdom Metazoa; phylum Chordata; class Actinopteri; order Chaetodontiformes; family Chaetodontidae; genus Chaetodon; species Chaetodon trifascialis. Next base: position 15,669,382 of record NC_092071.1, on the reverse strand, counting down.
AATCAATTTCCCAGGGAGTGGGACAGGGGCAGGGAACGGCGTAGCCGCGGAGAGTACCGGGATTACGACAGAGGACGCAGGGAGAGATTCACGCCACCGAGGCACGACATGAGTCCCCAGCAGAAACGCATGAGAAGAGACTGGTGAGTTTAACAGCAACGCAGTCTTTTGCAGCTGATGCTGATACCTGCTGATGCTTAAGATCTTTTATCTGTTTCTGGCAGGGATGACCATGGTGGAGACCCTTACCGTGGGGGATATGACTTGGGTTATGGTGGTGGAGGAGGGCCCAGCTATGGGCCGCCGCAGCATTGGGGCCACCCTGACTTGCACCTCATGCAGCCTCATCATGGCATCCCCATTCAGGCAAGGTGAGAGATGGAATCAGGGTTGAGTTGAGCCTGAGTTTTGAAGTCAGATGTTGTTTTAAGGATTCACTATTAACTTTTCAACAATTCCTGCAATTATTCGATATAACTGACCCCCCAAAACGCCATGCAATCTGTTTCTTTTTCGTTAGGCTCGGCAACATCCATGAAATGGATCTGGGTCCACCCCCTCCCATAATGAAGAGCTTTAAGGAGTTCCTGCTGTCCTTAGATGATTCTGTGGATGAGACTGAGGCGGTCAAACGATACAATGAGTACAAGATTGACTTCCGCCGACAGCAGATGCAGGACTTCTTTTTGGCTCATAAAGATGAAGAGTGGTACGATCTCAGTTTCCTCTACTTATAAAAACCCAATCATGAATATTAGTTAGTTTTAATGTAGCTGCACTATAGTCATTCTTTTCACTTGACTGTTGTAGTCATTTAATCTGTAAATGTCATCACCATTTTTTTTTTTTTTTTTTACAGCTCCTCTACTTTGGCTTTTATTTCATTATCATTATTTCAGATATACTTGCTAAGTTAGGTTTGGCCTGGTCCTATGGTGGGTGTATCATGGTACTTTAAGGTAGTCATATTTATCGTATGACTATATAAGATAATATAATACCTCTGCTTAAGCTTTTTAACGTGTTTCGAGTGCTTGCCAAATAAATTTTGGCAAAAAATTTCTTTATTTTTTTTATTCCCTTCTACATCTCATTTTTTATTCCTACCATTGCTTGCTGTCTGTAACACTCTAATTTCCCCAGCGGGGGATTAATAAATTATATCTTATCTAACCCAGTTCCACCCACGTATTAGGAGCAGGCCCACAATCAGAGTTTGTTACTAATGACTTTTGTTACAATACTTGTTATTTATTAAAGAAGAAAATCAACCCAAATTCATCTTTAGTCCACATATTATTGTTTTCATTTCCAAATGTGTTGTAGGAGTTTGGACAGAGGGTGCCATTGGTGCAAATAAAACCTATGTTGTGACTCAGCAAGTACACCTGGAGCAGTGTGACACCCCTGCCTTCTTCATTATGTTGTGCAGTAAATCAGTAGAAGCACACCTCTGTTCACAATCACACAACTGAAAGATAGACATTTTATTTTTTTAGGATTCTGCTTAAGCTTTCACTAAAAAAAGTCATCCTCATTGTTTGGGTTGATTTTCTTACTTTGCGTTTTATCCATTCCAAGATTCACAGTTGTATAAAGCCTGTTAATGCTTATTACCCTTATTTCACAGGTGTCATGCAAACTTGTTCTGTTTTGGTATAACCAATTTTTTTTCCCCTCTTCATTCCCACTACCACGTTGACAACGTTTTTTTTGAAGATGAGAAAAAGTGGAACTCATCAGCAAGAATCGGTCTTAGACAGCAAGGGTACGCACTGCGCACAATGCAGTTGCTCTTAGACACACAGTATCAGGGATCTTAGATAGACAGTCAAGCAGTCTTCCGCGCACGGAGATTTTTTTTCTTGTTTTATCCTTTTTCTACGCTATTTTCTTTTTATATTCGGACCAAATCGAATCCCAAAACCGAATTTGTGTGTATACAGACACACCATTTGGGGTGAAGTGGAGCGCGTTTTCACAGAAGAGACCCCCTCTCTGTATTTATTTGTTAATAAAGTGGCAGAACAAAAGGTAACTGTAGTCCACTCAATGATTAACATTTTTAATGTGAAATTCTCAATATGTGATTGCTTCATTTTATAATCTCTCTGTTGTGTTTTTTTTTTCTTTATTTTTTGGTGAGTTAATCTCAAACTTTCTAATATTGTACAATAATTGGCTGCAGTAATCACAAAGTCAAAACATGCACACACTGACTGACCTAACACAAGGACTATACACATTACAGAAACACAATCTTAATTATGATAATATGTGCAGATACTTAAATTCCACTGACTGAATTTGGCATTTTGAACTATTTCCAACAAACCATCTGGAATAGAAAAATATCCTTTTGTTGAAAATGTAGTAAAAATAAATTGTAATATGCATATCATATTTTTCAGTGCCATTGAATGACACCACAGTTGCAACACAGACATATAATATGCATTTGTTCTCTAACTTTTACATCCCGTTCATCCCAACCCCCATCATTCCCTCCCTACTTTTTTGTGGACCCCCAACTCTGGGCACAGGTTCAGGTCCAAGTATCACCCAGATGAGGCCAGCCGACTTAAAGCAGAGGCCCAGAGTGCCCTGCACAACCGTCTGAATGTCTTCTTGTTCCTGATGGAGAACAGCTGGTTTGATAATGTCTCCCTGGACATTGAGCAGACCCCAGCCATCATTAAGGTTCTGGATGCAGGTGAGACGTCAAAAATGATTTGAAGAGTACTGTCTGTATTTGGAGTTAGTCTTTTTGTTTCTTTTCTGTGCATTGTATTTCTCTTTTTCATTGTCCAAATAAGTACACATGGATACTGGATGGTAGCTAAAGAAAAGACACTGGATACCTTCTGCCTTTACAAAATACTTCCTGTTGCATGCAGTGTGCATGTAACTGGGACATACTCCTACACCACAACAGAACATTGGGCCTTGAACTTTGACCCACTCGCTCATACATCCATTGCATTCTGTAGCACAACATTTAAAGCAAAAAGAAAAAGTATGTGATTTTGAACAGATGCCAAGACTTTGTATGAACTCTGCTCTTGGCTGCTCGGTTGATGTGAGGTATTGTTCGCTATGCAGGGGATTGTGGGTCAGAATAACCAGAAAAGCACGCTTGCTTTCATACTGCAAACTGTCCGTATGCAGTAGGACAACCTGGTATTTTTGGCACGCTGCAGAATGTTGAACCATATTTTGTCATACTCGCCCTCAGCTGTGATAAAGATGGAGGGAGGGACGGATCATGATCTTCGCATCTTGGACCTGCCGTCTGAAGAGGAGGAGGAAAGGGAGAAGTTGACGTCCGTTTCAGGGGGCCCCGAACCTCCCAAGAGAGAAGACCTCAAAGCCTCGGACGGTGACCGCAAACCCTCAGCGGAGAAAGACAAAAACGAGAAGGTACGTTTTGTTCTCTGTCTGTGTTTGCTGAGCTGTAGAGATTTCACACTGCGATGGTGATGAGAGTGCGCTGTGTCACAGGAGGTGAGCGACTCCGCCAGCACAGAAAGAGCTGCTGCAACTGAAGGGGAGGACGTGAAAGAAGAGGCAGGGAAAGAAGCTGCCAAAGGAGAAATGCCTGAACCCAAGAAAGTAAGTGTTGTCTCCATTATTGACATTTTTTGCTAACTGTAGACAGGAATGATCCAGAACGGCCTCAATGTTCTCATTTTTATTCATCAGCCGAGAAGGAAGAGGAAGCGCAGTGGAGACAGCGATGACGAAGGCAGCGCCTCAGAGAGTGACTCCGACTCTGATTCAGACTCAAATTCCAACTGCTCAGACAAACCTGCGAAGAAGGAAGAGGAGGAGGACAAGGATGAGGAGGAAGAGGAGGGTGAAGGTGAGGAATCAAATGTCTGATTTTTGTCTTCAGAAAGACTGGACAGTCCCCAATTCGCAGTATTTATAACTAAAGATTGTTCCCATCACTTTGCTGTTCTAACGATGAAGAAGAGAAACCAAAGGAGCACGCTGAAGAGGACAAGAAAGAGGAGAAGAAGACCAAAGACGACTCTCCCAGACCGCGGCCTCTTCACAGGACCTGCTCTCTTTTCATGAGGAGCATCGCTCCCACCATTTCCAAGGCTGAGATTATAGCTGTGAGTTGAACACAGGTGGACATGTAGAATCACTGCAGTCATTCCTTTCATGGTTTACATCCTGATCTGCTCTTCTCTCTCAGCTTTGCCGGCGATACCCTGGTTTTCTGCGTGTTTGCTTGTCTGACCCCCATCCAGAGCGCAGGTTGGTTGAAAGAGCACACTTTCTTTTGGATTCATTTAGTCACTTGTCAGCAGTACACATGGATGCACAGTAATGTTGGAATGAACCCTGTGCTGCTGCAGGTTTTTCAGACGTTGCTGGGTGACCTTCGACCGTAGCATCAACATCAAAGAAGTTTGTTGGAACCTTCAGAACATTCGTGTAAGTGTGCCAGTCTCCGTTATTGACCCTCCTGTTTTCAAGCTATTGTAAAATACAGCGTGTTCTGTGTCAAAATGATGCAGCCTAAGATAACGCAGTAGGTTATCTGTTTCATTATTTATGTGTTGAGTTAGCTTAGCATAATGTGTTGCTGACTTGCAGCTCTCATTGAGGACACCCACTCATTGCCTGTGTAATGTCCTGAATAGCAGTTGAGGCCGTTAAAACTCTGTTTCACTCTCTTCCCTTCACAGCTGCGAGACTGTGAACTGGCACCAGGGGTGAACAGGGACCTGGCCCGGAGGGTGCGTAATGTTAATGGCATCACTCAGCACAAGCAGGTGCTCCGCAATGACATCAAGCTGGCTGCCAAGCTCATTCATGCCTTGGATGAAAAAGGAGACCTGTGGAGCATCAAGTTCCAGGAAGAGGGGCAGAGCACGGAGGTACAGCTCTCGCCTGTCAAGCTCATGCATTTGAACTTTTTAAGGCAACTTGTCTTGCTATGACTGATTTTATTCATTTATGTGTGGTTTGTGATTTGAAAAGTTGCCCGCTCAGAACCCCATCTTGAAGAATATCACAGATTACCTGATAGAGGAGGTGAGTGCTGAGGAGGAGGAGCTCCTGGGCTCTGGGAGTGGGATGGACCCTGAGGAGAGCGCAAAGGAGGGAAACCCTGCAGAGACCACTGTGGAGAGGGACGACAAGCTAGCCAAGGTCTGACTTTTGCAGCGATTAGTACAAATGATTTTATTACCTGTTACTAAACTACCATAATCTATTCTGCCTGTTGTTCAGTTGGCTCGCTAAAACTGGATAACTTAGTAGTTTCTGTGCCATCTCTCCTTCCAGGTTCTGGATCGTCTTGTCTTGTATCTGCGTATTGTGCATTCAATTGACTACTACAACACCTGTGAATACCCCAGTGAGGATGAAATGCCCAATCGTTGTGGCATGATCCATGTACGTGGACCCATCCCTCCAAACCGCATCACACATGGAGAAGGTCAGTGTGTTTGCCTTGTTTGTGCTATATGACATGCACGAGTGGAGGAGAGAAAGTAGCTTTGATAGCTTAAATAATGAAGATGTTTGTAATATAATGTTTGAACATAGATGCAGTTGTAGTAAAAATACATTTTATATAACTAGACACAGGTGGCTGCATCAGTTCATGCCCACAATGAGCACATATGAACTGGCTTTGAATCGTTCTTATAGCCTTTATCACACCCTTTCCTCACACTTTTTTTGCTATCGTTCAACAGTGCAACAGTGGCAGAAGATGATGGAGGAGAAGCTGAGTCCTTTGTTTAGCTTAAAAGAAATCCTGTCTGAGGACGAGGCGGTGAAGATGGGTCGCAAGGATCCTGAGGAGGAGGTGGAGAAGTTTGTGTCTGCCAACACTCAAGAGCTGGGAAAGGACAAATGGCTCTGCCCTCTAAGTGGCAAGAAATTTAAGGTGAGCACTCGGAAGACGAAGTATTCAGGACTGTACAACACACAGATGTTTGTGAAAAGCTGTCAGAGGACACGTTATGTGATCTGCATTGGTGCTTCGTCATTCACTGTTTCACTGCTCGTTCTTACTGTGACGCTCAGGCCTTCTGCATTTCAAATTCATTTCAAGGGCCCGGAGTTCGTACGGAAGCACATCCTCAACAAACATGGGGACAAAATTGAAGAAGTGAAAAAGGAAGTGTCGTTTTTTAACAATTTCCTGATGGACGCAAAGAGACCGTCTCTGCCAGAGATGAAGCTTCCTCCTCTTCCTGTCCCAGGCCAAGGTCAGCAGATCATTTCTGATCAGCTCAGATATTCATAATGAAGGATTTGAGCTCTTTCACAAAGACCGGCTGAATGAAGGAACTGGCTCACTGTGGTGCCCCGAGGCTTAAATAACAAAGTCGTATTTTACCCACAACAATATGAACTTTTTGTTTTTGTCCTACAGGTTTGCTTTCTCCCAGCATGCCGTTTCCTCCGCAAGGTCCTCAGGGTCCAATGGGCTTCGGACAGCCTCGTCCACCACTGATGGGCTATGGTGGTATGGTCTCCCACTGTTCTCCTGACTTGTTTTTTTTTTTTTTTTTCTAGTGCTGATAGTGGAAATGTACTTGTCCGTCAGCCACTGTGTTGATTTTGACTCCCTCTTTTCCACAGGTGGACCTCCTTACCCCCCCAACCAATACGGAGGCGGCAGAGGCAACTATGACAACTTCCGGGGACAAGGTGGCTACCTGGGGAAGCCACGCAACATCAGGTGAGACCACTGTACGTGTAACCTTTATTTTGCTCAGAGACGGTCTGTTTTTTGCCATTGAATAGTTTTGAACCTCTTTTTGTGCTCATTTCTCTTCTTCTCTCCTGGGTTTTTGTTTCTTTCCACGCACACTCAAACCTCTCAGAATGTCACGAGGTGATCCACGCAACATCATTGAGTACCGTGACCTGGATGCACCTGATGACATGGACTTCTTTTAGAGCATTCGCTTCTGTCCTCACTTTCTACCAATGTTGTGTCCTGCTTGCTTTCTGCAGTAGATTAGATGTTTTCTTTTCCGAATATTGGATTTGTAATCATTGTGCGACAAGAACAAACTTCTGCTGTGAACCCGTTCCTCAGTAAAGTTGTTATCCAACTACATTTATTTGTGTTTAATGATATATCGAATATGATCAAATTGTGTGTGACGTGAAGATCAGATCAGAGCAGCCAAATGATACAGAGGTGCAGCCAGTCAGACTTTTGTAGTGTGTACTACCTTAATTTGATGTTGCATTCGTTGATAAAATGTCGGGGCACCACCTTCCTCAGCTAAGAAGGACTGCAGGGATTAACTGCTATAACGCTGATAAATACTAACGAATGAACTAACAGTAAACCAGTCTGATAACCTGAAGTGTAAATTCTGGATACAGGGATCGTAAATATTCAGTTCAAAAGGACACCGTCTAACCAGGACTTAAATCAAAATATCATTTATTAAGCAGAATTGTGGATAATGGGTAATGTACCATGAACAATAGACAGAAGATGGGAGATGATATGACAGAACACACAAGAAACTTATGGCAACACAAGGGTAAATAAATTGGCGATAGTGAGAGGCAGTCTAAAAGGAGTAATGGGGACGCGAACGCGGAGTTAGGGGAAAGAACGATTAATGGAGAGAATTTGGACGAATTGACCTAATCTTAACCTCACGGACCAACTCTTATTCAAACCCACTTAGCGTGCCTACTTGGTTGCTGGCGTCCCGTTGTGCTCTGCTCCGAACTGGCTCGAAGACGTTCCAGATGTTCGTCCGCGGCTCGATCTGCTTGGTGGTCTAGTGGAAGGCCCAGACCTCCAAGATGACAAACCGGTGCGGAACGGGGCGTCTCTGGAACTGGTTCGGCGGTCGGTTACAGATGATGGACTGCTCCGGATGGTTGTGAACCGGACCAAGGATCAACAGCTGGCCGCAGGGTTTGGTTCGGTTGAGTCCGTGACGGATTATTTTAGACTGATAGTACAAATTAGGAGTCTCTTCGATGGCCGGTCGAAGAAGGCTACGAAATTAGTATTACTTGCCTAAATTTACTAATGGAAACAAAAAAAAACGTTGGGCTAAAGAGGAAGTTAACTTTGAGGTTTACGGTAAATTATAAGAATACGTCTTCTGAAGATTATTTACGCTACTCGGAATGGCTTGGAGTAGCTCGAAGACGAAAACTTAAGGAGCAAAACGGCTGTGCAAAACTTAAGACAAAAGCAAAGAAAGGAATTCAGCTGAGAGTAACTAGACGTGAAAGAAAACAAAGGAACAGAACAAAAGAACAAAAACAAAACTAAAAATCTACTACAAATCTACTAAAAGGCTACTAATCTACTACTGAAACGCGCACTACACGCAGTTTTTAAAGGTCGCTCCGGGGCGTGTCGAAAGGCAGGCCATCGAATCACGGGAGACTCTTTGTGACGCGCGGTGTAATCTCGCCTCATGGAGCTGAACTAATCAAAGAATCATACGAGGGGCTCATCTGCTTCTCACTATGGTCAATCACATATAATTTCAATGACCAATTTTCAATGGCATTTCAACATTGCTCACAGCATGCATTAGACACTTTCTATGGTTGGGTGAAAACATTAAATGATAATCATGGTACAGTTTTATCCCAACAGGTATAATAACTCAATGAATAACTAATACAAAAATAAAGGTAGGAATAAAGAGAGGCAAATTATATTTGTCAAAATGATTATCACGATTATGGTTACTTATCGATAAATGTGCCAAGTCAAGCATATTCAATCTGACGGTTAGGAAACTCTGGATGGCAGTATGGTTTTGTGGTGACAATTCATACAAACTTTTATAAAACCGTTAAAATCAAAACTTGGTCATACTTCAGGTCAGAGATACGGGAAAAACATCAATATTATGCGTACCCCGAGTCCTGCAAGTTGAAAACATGAAAAGTTAAGTTTAACATAAAAGTCTGGTTATCTTGGAGTGTTGAGGAAAATCACACAAGCATACACAAGTTGCCTCAATGGATGTCCGGTTTACGACCCATCAGCATTTGCTGATGTTTGTGGATGTTCCTCTGGAGCCTGGCGTTTGTCTCTCCAGACGGTTTTATTGTCTTGATCACTCTTGGGGCTATCAGGAGAGAATTAGCATTGCCATGAGAAACATAGTGAGGAGAAGGTGAGGAGAAGGCCACCTTTGATGTTGAGGTGTCTGTGTCCCTGGCTTCCCTGAAAAGAAAACATGGAGGAGATGTCTCTTGTCCAGACATCTTTTCTCTCTTCGAAATCAGTTTGCATTATAGGTAAACCAGATGGTCTACAATTCAATCAGTTGGCGGGTTTACACCTCCATTTCCCTTGAGTATCACCAAAAAGGAGGGAAAGAAGGGGTCAGTTAAAGGCCGGTTCTGCTACACTTTAGAGGACAAGATACTGCTGAAGAGATTTGTCCCAAACACCTCATCGTATCCGTCTGTGGTCAGGTCTGCTTCAACATCAGCATCAAACTGTGATAATGTTTCAAACTCTGATATTTTTTGGAGAATTGCATTTTGTTCATAGATTGAAAGCAGTCCTTTTTTTTTTTTTTGAGTTAATTTCCTCTTTTGACAGGATACCATGATGTGTTTTTGTGCAGATGTTGAAGAATGGTTGCCCTCTGCTGGGTAAACCATTGAATTACATGTGCATGTCTGCTGGCCTTTTCATTGGTCACATCTGCTGACTAGAGCTCTGCAGAAGCCTTGCAGTGGTCCAAAAATTACTTAATATTATTTTCATTAAAAATAACTAACACCATGTACAAATACTCCCATTACCAGTCAAATGTAAATGCTCTCATTGTGATTTGGCCCTAATCATATCTGTAAATCACAGGTACCACAGCGTACTCTCATTCCTATTACGATCTCATTTGCAAAGTTCATGAAAGTGTAAACATGCAAACACATTTTGACAAAGCAGTCAAATTTAATTCAAACGCTGTCTTTTCATCACATCTCTAGAAATATACAGATCCTGATGTGATGTCATTGTTGAAAATACAGCGTACCAAGACGATGTTTTATCTGCTCTGCGAACATTCTCGCATAATGTCACAGCTTAATTATTTAAGGCACATATTCATGTTAAATAAATTCAAATATGGTTAGAGCTTACAGTGTGAATGACAAAACCAACAGGGTTGAAACCCCATTAAAAGCAGTAAAGAAACACAGCTGCACAGTTCATGTGGAGGAGAAGTGTCTAAATGATCCGAAGCTTGTGACTTTCAGCGAGTCCACAGCTGACCTTGTTTTCATGGAATAACTTGGACAGGCCCTCCATGTAAAGTCTGTGATAGTGGTCCACCTCCTCCTCAGTAGGTGTGTCACGCTTTGGCACGGAGATTGGACTTCCCACTGGAAGATGCACAGTGTTAGAATAAAATGGGCTTAGTGCAGCAGGTTAGGCTTGTACACAGAATAATGGAATACTCACCAACAGTGGTGATTGGAGTCCTGTAGGGTATGAATAACATGCGCTCACCAACAAATAGACACGGGGCGAAACCCATAATCTTTTTGAACAGGTCCTGTAATCTCCGGCCCAGACCACCTTCTGAGAAAATTACCTGCCGAAAGAGCTCATTCTCCCCAAATGAGTAAACAGGCACCAGATCAGCCCTGTGGAAGATCATCAGAGGTTATGTCGGTGTGTCCAGTGGTGGGCTGCTGGCCACATTGAAACCCACCGATAACTGTTATTTCCTTTGTGTATTCTCACCCAAACTCAAGGGCCACCCTGACAAACCCCTTTCTCTGCCTGACAACCACTGTGTTCTCTCCTGGAGAGGATGCCAGAGACTCAGCAGCGCCCCCTATCACAATCACCACTGCATTACCCTTGCCACTCTGTGAGAGGATGTGGGAAATGCTTGGTTTGCTGACTGGCAGAAGACCTGATCAGACAAAGTAGACGACAACAACTATTCAGTTCAACTGACTGAGGCAGTGGTTTTGTTTGAAGGTGGGAACAGGAAGGTTGAAGTGTTAGATGTGGTTAATGTCAATGGATGTTTTAAGTGAATACCTGCACTCATTAGGTAATCCCTATAGAATGGTATCCAGAAAAGTCCTGCCAGTGTTGCCAGGGTGGGCTGCACCCCAGGAAACAACTCAGTGAAGCCACAGCTTTCTGTGCCGAAGCAGGTAAAAGCTCCAGCACTCATGATACCATGCGGGTGACAACCCAAGATGTAGTTCTTTTTTGGATTCAGCTCGGCTGTCTTCACCAACTGAGCAAGAAAATTGACACAAGGCGATGGAGTTGTTGATCAGTCTCTGCTGTTAACCATAAAAACCAATCCCACTTTGTACTGTATATCATTGAAGGAGAGATTAAAAAAAAACAACACTTAAATGTGAACTGGGAGGAAAAAACACATTAAATCACTGTCACATCCATATGTTCAAACCAAATTTCATCAAATCAGAGGGAGACGACACCAAATTCAATGCAGGTGTTAAAAAATACAAAGTGGAACTTACTTTAAGTGGAAAAAAATCCCTGAGGTGCTCCCATACCCTCCACTTCCTCACCCACATTAGCCTCCTGCCCCCTGATGGAGACATTAGACACTACACACTAACTGTATACAGTATGCATTATATACTCATTGTTGCAGTGCAATGTTTTTGCATATTACACATCTAATCTTAGGCAGGTTTTGAGTATGCACTGTGCTCATACAGGAAAGGTGACAAAATAGAGTAACAGCAGTCATTATATGCACTAATAAACCCTTGAGTGTGCTGCTGGGCACTATTCTCCCACAATGCAATTCATCATTCACTGTACACACTGACTTCATTAAAATAAACTCCTATGTCACTCCTCCAGTGTGAACACACTACAGAACCTGCTTATAATAAATATCCATGTAGTTTAGATGCACAGTGTATATGTACAGGATTGTTGTCAAGGATATTGAATGATGTCATTCACTTTACCTCTTTCAGGGGTTTGCCAGTCCATCACCAGCCATATGAAGTACAGAGTGGGGAGCAACCACAGCGAGGTAAACATAAGATACACCGTCAAGATAATACAAGTCACTCCTGTGGAGGGATGTGTATTGTGCCATGTTGGACAATACGAGATGAAGAAGAGATGTCTTAAATTAGCCCAGATGTCAGTGCATACAGGGGCATTTACGGATGCAGCGAGGAGCTTGAGAATAAACAGGTGAACGAATGTGGCTTCAGCAAAAATCAGCATTATATATACTCTTGTGTCATGTTCATGATGCTGAGATGAATGATGAGTGCCATGGGATCTTACCTGCGAGGAGAAAGGTTAGCACCCATTGCAGAACACTTAATGTCTCTATAAACTCCTTCGTCTGAGTTTTTTCTGTGGTCATTCCTGCAAACTGGAAGCCATACCATTAAATTTTAGCAATCAAGAAATTCTTTAAACTCCATAGGTATATATGTTACATACTTTAGCCTGTAAAAATGGCTAAAGTTGCGTTATCCTTTATCTGAGGTGACGGCATTTAGAGTCAATGTCTTCTATGATAGAAGTCACGATCTGTTTGTGATCTTAATCTTCCTTTCGGGAAGTCACTGACTTGAAAACTTGCAAGGTATGCAGCAGCAGTCTGATGAGCAAGCCGACAGGCAAACCGAGACAGCAGGATTTTCAAGTTTGCACCAAGCTTGTGCTACACCTTTGGCTAAAAGTCATAAAAACAACCTATAACAGTTCCAATGCTGAGCATAAAACATAATACTTTACCTTATTCGAGTTTATTCCAGACTAAATTTGAATGGATGTCAGTTCACCAGTTCAGGTAAAGCGCAGAATGCAGGACGCACTTTGACCGGATCATATAAAGCTGCTGATAACAAATCCACTCCCCCAATACTTTGGCACACAAGCAAGCAGAGTCAGAGTCAGAGACAGACAAAGTTTTATAGTTACTTTGTGTGGTGGACCTGTGTAGTGTCCTCTTGAGGACATGCCATGACGTCATGATCGGATCATGTGTGGTGTGTCTCTTTTGCTTTTGATCACTCTGGTGTCCATTAAGGACACATGTCACTCTGTTCGGCTGCTTTTATTCAGCTTGAAGTGATCTGGAACAACATAACAGCCACGGCCCTGTTGTTTTCCTCTAGTGTTGGGTGTCTAAAGTGTAAAATGCAAAAAGTAGACTTCCCTATTTAGCTCCCAACGATCTCTCACAAACCTTCCTTTTTTATTTTTTCCCATAAGCTGTTTTAGCTGTGCTGATACCATACATGCTGTACTTTCATGAGGACTAAGTGTGAGTCAGACTTTCTCTTCTTACCAGAAATACTTAAACAGAAATATCTGTCTTGCTCACTGATACAGCTCGTCCAGTTTGATATGCTTTCTCTGTGTTAAGCTGCATGGAGCTCAGCACTTCCTGCACATCTTTCACAAAGCAAACCGTGCTGTAAGTGAATGCATTCTGCAGCCTGAACCAGAGGAAGGACAGGACTCACTTGGACACTTACTGAGATTAATATTTAGCCCTGTGCTTGTCTTGTGCTAGTCAGAGAGTCTTCTGTGAAAAGGTTTTGTTTTGTTAAAGGCCCTGCACACCTGCACAGGTGTTTTCAGCTACTGTGTCTGGTTAGCTCTCCAGTCAGGTTCAGTTTGGGTGGAGCTTTGCTGAGAGCTGTGAAACTAGTGAAAGCACCTTTGTGGTTGGACTATGGGTGTGTGTACTTCAACATTTAATCTCACATGAGTCTTAGTATGCAGAGGTGCTGCCAAAGCCTCATGGGGGATCTATTTGTTTACTAACAAAACAACTTGAAAATGAAATGTCATCAGCTGTGACTTTAGTAAATTCTGATTTATTTTAGAACATGGAGACAGTTCCCTTGGGAAAACACACTGTGATAATTAGGCTGGTGTTAGAGACTGGACTATGGCCATTTATACCCTACAGCTTTAATAGTAAATAATCGCAGTAAACATTGTTCGGCAACACTAAACATCCTGGTATGGACTGTCCATTAGCGATTATGTATTACACATCCCTGAGTGGCTGCTCTCACCAGGTGGGATATTTGGGTCCAGTGTTCGAGCTTTTGGATCCAGCTGCTCCAGACACCTCTGCAGTGCCACAGACTGTATGAGGATTCACTGATCTGCTGTAAATCCCTCTGAGCAGTCTGTGGAGAAATATTCACGTGGACTTTGGATGCAGCAGTTGCACTTTGAGCTGTACCTGTGGCAGCGACGGTCCAAAGATTCCTCTGATAGTACCCTCACCCATATAATCTCCCACAGACTTCTGGGGGCGTGTCAGCCTCACACAGACCATGTGTTGGCTAGTTGGTCATGTGACCCTCCCCCCCCCCCCTCCCCCCCCCCACACACACACACCGAAAAAACACCACATTTGCATGCTTATGTATAGTTACAATTATCTGCACACCTCAATAGAAACGAAAACACATCATGTAAGACTGCTTTCCTTTACATAGACTCATCAGTGTCCTTTTCTCGATAAGATCCCATTTTATTTCTTCCCTTTGGCTGTAATTGGAATGACTGGTCATCCAGACACAGTCCAGACAAAATGTCATACCAGTATTCCTCCGACGGCTTAGCCTACTTTATGTCTCTGCTACTCATGGCTTTATTTCGAGCGCATTTTATACTTAATAGTATTTTATCCCCTATTACATCACCATAACCCTGCTTTAATATTCTCATATATGACATGTTTTGCTTTGTTTGTGTCTATCCAGCTATTGTTGATGCACAAATGTAGTTTATTAAAGTTGGAAAGAAAAAAAAAATCCCTCTACTTTATCCAGAAACCATCTGGATGTATAATGAGTCTGCAGCTGAATCTAATGCTAAATATGAGTCGTAAAGGGAAATTTCATTTCGGGGCCGATAAGAGCAAGAAGACAGGAGCCTCGGACTCAAAGCCACGTCGGATGCCCCCCCTCCCGCTAAAAACAACCGCTGCTCTGCTGTCAGGAAGTACTCTATGAATATTAATATGGATGCAAACACACCGCGAGGATGCCCAGCGCGTGAACCACCACAGCGCGCCGATATCTGCGCATTTTTCTGTTGACGTTTTTTTTTTTTTTCCCCCTGTTCATGCCTCAAACGAAAGCAGTTTTTTTCCCGTGGAGGTCGCGTAGGAGGCTTTTTTTTTAAACACACAAGGATGGCGTTTTACCTGAGCGTTTGCAGAGGAACATTTTGTAACGTCGCATTGAATTGCATCACGGTTTTCAATCAGGTCTCACGCCGGCCAGGCTACGCCGAGCCTCGGTAGTACAGTGCGCTGTTTATTATAAAAATGGAAGACCTTTCACGTCAAGAAAAGGCGTCATCCCGGTGATATGCGTCTGAATAACTGATTTTTCATTTCCACGTCAATTGACACATCTGGGGAGAGCGGTTTTTTCCTTCCCTCCTGTCTACCAAGACAGCTGTGTCATCAACAACCGGCGTGGTGTTGTTGTTGTCTGATTTTTACGAGCCTGGGCAACTGGATATCGGCATAGTCTGCCTCTGCGCCAGCCATAGGCTACCCGGTTACTAAGGTAGGTTTCGCACCTTCATCAGCCTAATATTATGTTTTGCTCCATAAATCACCGCATCAGTTGCTGACATCATCTAGCCTATATAACCAGCTGTCATGGTCAAAACGCATAGGCTGCCTAATTAGCAGCAGAAAAATACGATGCTGTATTGCGGAGGAGACGTCGGGCCTGATGGCATTTTACGCGTAAATTTCAAGAAATGCGAGGTTGACAGTTGAGCCGCCGCGCGTCCACAAGCCAAATTATTCAACCTTGAAGCCTCGCAGCCCGCGACGCTGAATTTCAGGCCTGGGTTTTAGCCCCAAAACACAAAAGAGATGGAAAGATATGGCAGGACCGCCTCGCAGCGGAGCCCACAGCCCGTGTTTAAGTTCAGTCGTGACAAGACCTTATAAATATTTCACCCAAAAACAAGCCTCCATCAGCTGACTGGTGATGCTGGAGCATGCACGCGCTCATCAGATACCTACACCACGGCAGCGTCAGCGTTAGGAGCCTCGTTCTGCAAGGCCGTGATGGAAAACATCTGCATGTTTACGGATAAGGGGTTGTATGGTGTGTGTGTGTGTGTGTGTGTGTGTGTGTGTGTGTGTGTGTGTGTGTGTGTGTGTGTGTGTGTGTGTGTGTGTGTGTGTGTGTGTGTCTTTGAATGGGCGGTAGTTACTCTCTGTGTGCGCGCAGCCAGGTGAGGATGTGTTGGCGCGTCTTTGAGGTGCGGGAGAGGCAGGCGTCTGGATGAGGGGAGCGAGTTCATCAGATGTGTGTGTGTGTGTGTGTGTGTGTGTGTCTATGTGTTTTAAAGGAAAACCCACCAGATTATACCCAATAAACTGCCGCAGTATCCCACCTTAGATCCTTTATGAGAGTCGAGGAGTTGTGAATCCAACGTGAAATTAAGGTTAGTCAACAGTATTTTTTCCTTGCCCCCCCCCCCCATCGTTTTTTCTCCGGGCGTGACAGCCACTCAAAACCAGCATCACTCACACTGAGAGCTTTCTTCTTCACCTCTCCACCACATGCTCTAAGACATTTCAATAAACAGTAGTATTCAGGCTGCTAAAATGAAAGCGTTTGGTCCAGCTGTGTCTTCAGCCGACTGGCTTTAATGTCTGCTCCAATATTACCTGGAAGAATCAGGGAAGGCTGTTGGCAGGAAATGTCCTATCAATACTGAGTGGACATTTTATTTTGACAGAGGCATTCATGTCAGTTAGCTGGCTCTCTGTTACAAAACAAATACAGCATGAGCATGTAAGCCGATATCACAAATCCTGCTGAATATTCCAGGCTTTCCTATTTGAACCTAGAAAAAATGTGATGATTTGTCTGTAGGGATGATTCACCGCCATGGCTCTTCACTCTCTGCCCAAAATTGAACTGAAATATAGAATGAAACTAATTGCCAGCCTGTCTCGATTGACCTTGGCGCTGAATAAGACAAAAGCCCTCCTATACGTGGCTTGTTGCTTAGGCTAACAGATGCAGATAAACAGGATCTGATATGTGACTGTCTCTTGCGCTGTTTGGTTTGTGTTGGTACAGATAGAGGAGAGCAGGGATGGGTGAGAGCAGCTGCGACTTTGGGGTCATTGAGTGCAGGCTGTGAGCCACACATACTGTGCAGCGTGTCTTGAATGCAGAAGAAAAGCAGGGCTCACATGAGCTTTCGCTAACTGCCGTCACTCACCTGGTGATCCCAAATTCAGTTCAGAAATGGGATTAAGTTGGGAAACAGCAGCTCAATGAGGCAGTTGGTGCTGTGCAGTGTGGGAATAAATGACATACGTTTGATTGGCAACCTTTAGTCCTTGAGGATTTATCCTGCTAAACCAGAATGTACCCACAGAATTTCTGTAACTACAGAATTTGGTTAGGACTTAATGTTATTGGCCAGAGCTTGCTGTTGTGATGTATTGGCGGATAGAATAAAAAGTGACCAGTGTCTTCAGTAAAGGAGAAAGGATTCTGACCATATTTGAGCTTTTCTCCAGGAAGCGGATGATTCAGTTGCTCTGACCGGCAGTGATGAGAAATTCATTTTGCAAGATTGAATACGCAAATATACCGAGAGTGCGAGGGAAGGCCCACACAGGGCCACGGAGGAGAGGGACTGATGGATGTGCGACAGACGTGGCAGATGCTGACATTTTAAGCCCATTGCTTTACTCGAGTGGATACCCCTGTCTGGACGAGCAGCAATGGATTTTTGCTTTTTTTCATGGATTTCCAGGAGCCCCCAAACAGGTTGTTTCCTCAGAGTTTGAGCCGCAGCAGGTCAATAGGTTGGTAAAAGTAATAGAAATGGCCACTACTGGCCAGTCGTGCAGGTATTTCTAAATCAATATCACTGTAGACACGTTCAGCTGGCTTTAGTGTGCATTGTTATTTCTTTCTTCTTTTTTTTTTTTTTTTAAAAAGGGAGAGCATGTGCTTCCTCCATCTGTGCTTTCACCATCTTGGTTCTCTCAGCTCTGTCAGAGACAGCATCAGAAATAACGGAGGACGACTGTTGAGAAACTCTGCTTCTGGCTTTTGTGGATGTTGGGTTTACATCCGGCCTGTAGTCACCACAGTGGAGACATTTCAGGTTAATTTGGTCTGAAAGGTAATTTGCTTTGTTTACTATGAGTAGAAAAGATGAGCTCAGAGGCGGTTAAAGTTTGTCCCTTGTGGCTCTGGATTGAATCTTGCCACAGTTTCCCCTCCCATCACTCTGTTTTACTTCCCCACTGTACTTTCACGCTGAGTAAATAACACTCTAGTAAAAGTGATTGAACGGCCCACAAGAGCTGAAGGGATTAGTCGCTTAATCGATTTGTTGATTGACAGAAAAATAATCAGGAACTATTTTGATAATTGCATAACAGTTTCAGTCATTTTTCAAGCAAAAATAGTGAAGAAAATGCAGCATATTGTCATGTTCTAGTTACCCAAATGGGAGAATTTGCTGCTTTTCTTTGGCATGTATAAGAGTAAACTGAATAACTTATGTTGTTTTGTGTGTTTAGATCTGTGCTGTGATGGGAAACCTTAAGTTTGCATTATTGCTCTTCATGTGTGTGGAGGTTGGACGATATCTTGGAATCGTATATAATTAAGGAGGCTGGGTAAGTGCTTTGACTCTTTGAAAAGAGCAAGCTGGGTTATGTATTGATGAAGTGGCAGACGTCTTTGAGGGGTGGCACTTTATTTTATCTTGTAATTAAATTTCCTTGTAAACAAAACATATAACTTTCCTAATTTTTAGAAAGAGAGTTAATAAAGCTGATTTATGTTTTGGTTTCAAACAGCTGAGAATATTTCATTCAAAGGTTGAAAAGGGCTAATTCAGTTTTTTTTTTTTTTTTTTCCACTACTCTTCCACAATATTGGCAGCCTTGCAAGAGACACATTACAGAAAACTGGTGAAAATGACAAAGCAGAGGCAGATAAATCCTGACACTCCCTTCCTGGTAAAACTCCTGCCCCCAGTTTGCATTGGTGACATCAGTATGACATCATCAGGGTTGTTTCTCAGACTTGTCAGAGCTCCTTAGAGAGCTACAGATGACACTTTTTGGTAGAACCCCCCTTTAATCTTAAACTCTGCCTAATGTGGGTCAAGTTGATTTAATGACCTAAACTACCTTTTCTGTATTGTGTTTGCTTTCTATATTAACATGAATTCATCAGAATGACGTGCTGTTGAATCCAGTTATCCACAATTTGGTTTGTTCAATTTCAAATCACTATCACATCCCCGGTTCCCACCAGCTTCAGCAGTAATCCCTGCGTTCCTTACGGATCAAATCAACTTTTTCATGCACTTGAGTCTGTCACAGTGTTGAGTTATAAATAGGTCGAAAGGTGTGAAGGTTCTCTCTGGTGGCTTCTTGATTAAAGGGCACGCCATTTAGCAGCAATGTCGTGGGTACAAATCCTGTCTTGGACATTGGTAGCTGTCATCCCCCTTCTCTTCCATCTTTCCTGGCTCTTTACTCGCAGACTGTCCAGCAAAGAGGGGTATTGAATCCCATTAGACTTTTTCAGCTGTGCCTCCCACTCTGAATTCCCTCTGTCTAAATAGATAGCATAAAGGCATACAGATTGCCTGCTCTCCTGTGGAAATGGTTGTCATTTTTGTCTGATAGCTTTCTTTTTTTTATGTGATGCACGGGGGGCAGAGCCTGAAGAAAAAGAAAAATCACGGCAGAATTGAAATGGACTCATATCCACTGCAGCCACTGAGGGACGAGGAGATTACTGTGCTCTACAAATGACCGCTGACTTCTTGGTGCTTTATTTGGGAGCTCCCTCTACAGCCACGTTGCTGGATGTCGGTTGGCCGGGTGCTCCTCACTTCAAAAGGTCATACATGCGTGTCCCTTGTCTGACTGGAGGATGTCTGGGATGTTTCTGGCCAAATTAACCAGCCGAAATTCAAATTAAATGCTCCCTTTAAATGCTTTCTCTCTGGACTGTAAGCATCTTACAGCATCCAGTCTTCATTGCAGTGTGTAGTCAAGAGTAATGATGTGTGGTAATGATTTCCTTGAGGCAACTCATCTTTGTTCATTTCCCTTCTGTTTTCTTCTCATTAAACCTTTCAAAGCCATTTGCATGGTACCACGCAAAATAAATAAAGTTAGGAGCCAACAGTTACTCCTCTCTTGTTGGCACAGAGGTCCCAGTCTCAAGCCATGTTAATCGCTTTTTATCTGTATCTATGCTGTGTGTTCCACGTGGATGAACATGCAATATGGGACAGAAGGCAAAAATGTTAACATATGTTTGTGTGCCGTTTATGTTTTTGTCTTTTCTCAAGAAGCCTGTAGCGAAGTCATTTCAGCGTCATTATGGGAGGACAATCATTTCTAAGATTTTGAATTACCAGAGGAGCACATTGTAGCTTTATTTTGAGTTATACATGTTTAGGCATGCATAGATGGACCAATGTGGTCCAGAATATTGTGCTAATGACCCTATTCTCATTAATGTGCAGCAGTTATGCCAGAGACCTTCAAAGGACCTTGAAAAATCATTAGAAGGCAGTAGTGTGGTATTTTTCTGCCAGCTGTGTGTCACAAACAGTGAGAAATATTTGATGTTCCACAAACACAGTTGTCTTAACATGTCACTGTGTCATCTGAACACACGGGTCTGAGACTGATGTGGCGCATAACGGGTGTAGAAGTATCTCGCAGTGCTAATTCATTGTCTGTGACGTACCTAAAGGTCACTGCAAACCAGCAGAAACTCAGGGTTCAGCAACAGAGTGTGAAATAGGTGAGTGTACACAGCGACTTCAGAAATGCAAATCTGAATGCAGGATAACTTAAGTATGTGTTGTAAATGTCAGAGCAATCTTCATTTGTACTGAGAAGAATCCCAGCTGCTTGGCTAGGTGGCAGAAACAGGAGCACATTTTACTCACTGACCTGATATACAGAGATGTTGAAGGCTTAAAAAGCTCATGAGGGAGCCAAAACTAATGCAGCTCATGTAGATCAGAAGGCAATTTTAAAGTCTTTATAGCATCGTCTGGAGGCCCATCTATCCAATTTCTGTTTAGCAATTACTTTAATTGCAATTTTTTACAACCCTGATTCCAAAAAAGCAGGCATGCTGTGTAAAACATCGTTTATTAATTTCCTTTATACAATCATGTGTTCACAAAGCGGTGAACCTCGCTCCATCCTTGCTTGTGATTGACTGAGCCTTTCCACGATGCCCCTTTCATCCCCAATCATGATACTATCACCTGTTACCAATCAACCTGTTTACCTGTGGAATGTTCCAAACAGCTGTTTTTGGAGTGTTCCACATCTTTCCAAGTCTTTAGTTGCTCCTGTCCCAACTTGTTTGAAACATGTTGTGGCATCAAACTCAGAATAAACATATATTTTAAAAAATCAATGAATTTGCAGAGGAAAACTATTAACTATATTGTCTTTATATTGTTTTTAATTGAATCGGTTGAAAAGGATTAAGATTAGGATTTACGTTTCACACAGCGCCCCAACTTTTGAGATCAGGGTTGTAATTATTAGCTTGTAACAAGTTGCAATGTTGGTGAAATTAGGTTGAAAATCTCCCTGAAACATTTCAAAATTGCCATTTTTGTGCACAATTACTGGCAAATTAAGCCGTCTCAGAGTAACATGTAGAGACATTGGTTCATCAAAAACAATTACACGGTTGCAGCTGATTTTGCAGAGGTGAGACTGTACAAGCGTTACACTCCTGTTTCTGGATGGGAGCCGCTTGGGCCAAAGCAAGGCTCTACACTTGCCACTCACGATCATCTTGTTAAAGTCAGGGATATTTTTCCATCTGCTATTTTGGCCACGTGTCCCACCCCACCGCAGGGGTGCAATATAAGAAAACACTGCCTGAATCAGACACCCTGCAGTGCATTATCTGCTATCAGCTGCCATTTGTCCCAGTTAGTGGCTTTTCATTTCATAACTGTCAGTGCAGTGAACAGCAGGAATAACACGAGTAGGAACTGCTCAAGTGAAACCCTGAGCTGAAAACCTGCCAATCACACATGTAAGGCCAATGAACCTGTACGTTTTACCACTTCTCTTGCCTTTCAGCTTGTGGTACAGACCCTTGAAATGCTCTTAGACATGTCTAACTTACTGATTTTCAACAACTCTCAGAGGAGCCTGATAAAAAAAAAAACACCCTTTGAAAGCAGCAGTGTGGATGCTTTACCAGAAATTCACTTTGTCACACAAACTCTTTATGTTCTCAAACAAGTGCATTTTTTTACACTATCAAAATGTCCTCTTCTGAATTACTGTCATGCTGTTGAACACTGTGGGGAGCAAAATAGCCGAGCCATAAGGGACATGACTTGTTTGTAATGAGATGAATGAGTGGGTGAGCTGTGTGTGGGCATGTGTGTGTCTGTGTGCGTGTGTGTGTGCTTATCCTACGCAACCTACGCTGTGACTCGCTTATCGGGGGATTTTGAACACAAGGAGTAGGATGATTCAAATGTTGGAAGACCACTTGTGGCCTACCTGGCTTCGCTAATCACACCAACGCTGGTGCCGCACCATCTTTCAGTCAGAAGAAAGGCAGCTCAGCGAGTGCAGCAACAGGTTTATGATGTTATTATCAACACAGGACAAATCTGATGTCTTCATGTGTGTGTGTGTGCATTTCCGTTCGATTTTTCTTTCCGTAATCTGTGAGTTGATTTTGAATCGAGCTTACCCGAGTCTCCCCGTCCACTTTGCGTTCTTCAGCCTCTGCAGGCAATTTGAAAAGGTAAGGTGTGAGTCAAGTCCACTGCAAGCTGCTGTGAGGCAAATCATATGTCTAGTTTATAGTGATGTTCAGCTGATTCCTGTTTTGCTTGGGGCTAGTTGGTGAGTTTTGCTTAATTGTTGCTAAATAGTTTATGAGGTTTGTCATGTTGGGGCAGGGACAACCTATTGCGCTGCAGGCTATTATGTTTTTAGCTTTTTTTCTGCACGTGTATCAAATAAATCAAAACTGCAGAATCAGTAGTCGGTAAGCACATGTAGCTTAATCTGTCTGCTCTGGATCGTAAAACAGGCACAGCTTTGGTGCAGCCAGGTTCGACTCCGCTCGCAGAGACCATGCGTGTTGTCCACAGTCTGTGCAGAGGTTTGTCAAAGCAGATGAGACATTTCTCACTTCCATAAGAGGTAAGAACATCATGCACTGTGTAAAGATTTAGTGTTGAACATGCAGTCCTACTTAATAGTACATCACAGCAGCTGCACTTATATCTGACAGACAGTCTGGATTTTTTTTTTATGATCAGTTTTTCTCATAAATATCTAAGAAAGAAAAATGCTTTGAACTGAGCAAACTAACAGGGAGGCAGGCAATATTGCTGGGTAATCCACATCTAAAATAAGTCAGATCTCGGTTAGAGAGGGATGCTGGCTCAGTGAAGCGTGTGCAGCTGCAGAGAGGAGCTCTTCCCCTCGTGCACGAGCGTGAGCGTGGAGGTTTTTTTTCCCCCCAATTCTCACTCTTGCACTATACCTCACAGTCTGAGTTTCGACATCCAAATACAAAGAGCAAATGATAAGAGACTTTGTATATGATGTGAAAATGAAAACAGTGATTTTGCTCTTTCATCACAGCACATCCTGTGACGGGGCTTCACACACCCTGAGCATCCCAGCACATGGCTTCACTTCTTCCCTTTGCTTCTCTCCACGTGTCATTCTCAGGGCAAAGTCTGCCCTGAGTGCTTCTTTTGCCGGTGATATCTTGTCGTGTTTCCACCATATTTTGAGCCCTGTGCGACAGAACGTAAACAACACAGACTGAAAATGTGTCCACTCTTGTATAAGGGCTTGTGGATCTGGAAGCCTGCTCAGTGTTCATGTATGCTAAGTGCAGTGGGTCACCTTGGTCACTGCAGATTCCAGCAGAAGATGATGTAGGGAAGGGTGAGCCGGGGTAGGAAACAGACTGGAAGGTCGTTCACTACCTGTCTCTTTTTGACCAGAAAGCTAATGATAAGTGGTCTGTCCTTTGATTTTTTTTTCTTTCATTCACTTGATCGCAGGTTACACTCTGTAACTGCAGTCCTTCACATTTCAATCCACGCATGATCCACTCATTGTGCCGATGTTTACTTATGTAGCACATGCCGACAATAAAAGGTGCATTTGTCGGCAGAAAAGATAGAGAGGTTGAGACAAACATTGAGCATCTCTGCACATTTGTTGTGTTTCAAGGCTGTGTCCTGGTAGCACAGGGTGAGGGGGGAGGGGGGGGGGCTTTTTTGTAGGTTATTTTTGGTTGCAGTCCATGAAAAATTTAGCAGTCACTCAGTTTGTACAACACTAAGGAGGAGGAGAATCCAAAGAGCACCAAGTGTCTTGTGGATGTATATTTAAGTGAGTGTGTTTGGGTTTTTGACCTCTGATTTTTTTTCTTTTGCCTTTTACTGTGTTATTTTCTTAAAAAAACATGCCTTCAAGGTTTGATTTATTCCATGTGACCATGCTTATAAAATACTGAGGCTATTATTTGTGTTACGTCCAAAACATCAGAATGAGGTACTGAGGAAAATTCAACTAAATTCCTCTCCGCCTCTCATGTGCCTTCTATCCCTGGCCTGGAGTGATACATCAGCCTCCTCCTCCTCCTCCTCCTCCTCCTCCTCCTCCTCCTCCTCCTCCTCCTCCTCCTCCTCCTCCTCCTGTCCATTCTCATCAGCCACAGGCATTTCACTGCACAATGCAATATTGTAGAGCATTCAGCACACAACAGCAGTGCATGAAGAGAAGTTGAGGCATGCTCTGGCAGCGAGAGCCCCATATAACCCAAAGGTGAAAGTCGTGGCTTCTGGTTTAGTGATGCACAGTCAGGGAATTATTTGAATAATCTCCTTTTCCTCTAACCACAGACACACTTCAAATATATATAAATTGGACTAAATGTGCAAAAAAAAAAGAAAAGAAAAAGAAAGTCAGTTTTTTTCCCCCTCCATATATAATTCACACGATGCCTTTGAGCCTGGCAAATCATGATATCCAGCATGTCCACAATTTTTAGTAGAGCAGGCGATAATGAAGAAAACAGGACCAAAGAAGGAAGGGAGGACTCCCATTGTAATAGTTACAAACAAAAGGCAGGTCAAACCAACAGTAGCATCCGCCTGCTTTCTTGGATTGTCAGGCACTTGACGGTGTGGCGGGGGGGCAGATTTTACCTCAGCCAGGTTACTGTTTGGTGTTACCAAGGCTTATGTTGTTTAGTTTTAACTAGTGTCTACAAGCCCACAGAGCTCACATAGCTAATGCTTTAAAGGGTTTCTATCCTGCAGGTCAGCCTGGCAGAGTTCAAGCTTTTCAGAGATTTTGGTTTGAAAGCAGATATATGTTCATTCTGAAAGCAGAAATGCACTATAGCAGTCAGAGGACTGCACCGTCCTGTGTGTCTAACAGCACCAGACACCTTTAAACAGTTTACCTTCTCTTTGGGAGAAATCACATGTGGGAACGTCATGTTTTACTAAGTTGAGGTAAATGATCATTCTTCTTAAAGCTGTTCACATGGGCAGGTGCTTCTATAGACCCCAAAACAGACGAAAACACATCATAGTATGTTGACAAAATGATGTATGGGAGGAAAAGTGGAGATTCAAACAAGGAACCATGTCATTGATTTTAATTTGTTTTCTACAACTGACAGCAGCAACTTGTGTGTCCTTTAAGAGATGTAAGTCGATGTGTGGATCATGACACCACTACTGACAACAGGCGAACTCTATACTACGTTGGTGATGAAGATGAATTAGCTTTAAGTGTGCCAGTGGTCCGTTGTTCAGATGTGGTTAGCTTCCCCTATGTTTCTTGTTGCTAATGGTCTGGCACATGGGTGCTACCTTTTAATAAAGTCCCGACCTCACTTGCACACTGTTATTGGCAGGGGGCTACACACCCACTCCCCAAAGGTTGCAGCCCAGAAATGTCCCGACCAAGATAATACAGGGGGCAGGGTCGCAGCCACACACTTCTAGTTAGTCATAAGTGATGATTGAGAGGGACCACTTTTGTTTGAGTCTGTACATTTTTTTTGTTTAGAAGATCCTGCATAGTATACCTTTAATGTTGTGATTCAGCATGAATTATCTGTCTAACTAAATGTTTCAGAGAGTATCTCTCATTGCAAGTTGAGTGTCTGTGAACAGACAGTGTGTGACATCTGGCCATTAATATTTTGCAAGCATGTCAGCACAATGTTCACTTTTGGAGAGTGAATTTGTCTTTGTCACTTTGTCAGAGCGCAGCAGGCTCTCCATTATTTAATTGCGAATTGTTTAAATCACAAAATTGAAACATTAATTCCTTTAATTAGAAATGAAATAAAGTGTTTAAAGGAAGCGTTTTGAGAAATATGCTTATTCTCCTTCTCCTTGCTCAGTCAGATGAAATGATTGACAGTAATCACTGTCTGTATGCTAAATTTGAAGGTAGAGCCTGTTAGCTTAGCGTAGCACAAATAACACGGGGAACCAGTCTGGCTCTGCATAGGAGGCAAGAAGATCCACCTGCCTGCACCTCTAAAGCTCCCTAATTAACACTAATTAACACTTTATATCTCATTTGTTTAATCAGCACAAAAAACAAAGTTTTCCTGTCACTGTGCACCTGGCCAAGAAATAGTCACCACAGCCTCACCACTTAAGGTTTTGTGTGGATTTCACAAACGAGATATAACATGTTGATTCATGAGTTTTAGAGGTGCTGGTATACACACACACACACACACACACACACACACACATATATATATATATATATATGGATTTTGTTGCTTTGGACCGAGCCAGGCTAGCTGTTTCCTCCCATTTTCAGTGTTTGTGCTAAGCTAAGCTAACAGCACTGCCTGTAGCTTTGTATTCTCATTTTACTAAATATTGCTTTAAAGACGTGACTCGTTCATATAAACTGTTTGCAGATCTTTTTATTTTTTCATTATCAGCTGGTGCAGATGCTCTCCAAGCTCACGTAAATATCTATTTCACTTCAGTGCCCTCTTTTTGACTCGCTTTGACACGTGATGAAACGTTACTAAACTGCAAACATCCACGCCTGATTTTCATGCGTGATATTTGGCTTCTCATATTGAGGCATGCAGCTGAAGTGAGAGGAGGGATTCAGCTGAGAGAAGAAGTCACATCTACCTGGAAAGCATTTTCGAACCTTCATTAGCAAAATGTCACGTTATTCCTTTGAGTACATTTGCCAGATTTCCTATCTTGGATAGACTGCTTTTGGCTCAGCGGCAGCCTGTGTGCAGTGTGCACCTCAGTGCGTCCTGAATGTTAGCAGCAAGGTTTTATGGTTGCTGCTGGAAACCGATGCTATCTCTCTTTAAGGTACATGAGATATATTGTTACTGCAGGATCAGGTACAAATGAAGTTTAACCCCGGGATCATCATGTATGACGAGGCCGACGTCCTGCTTTGTGCATATTCAGTAGCTAAGGAAGAGATGCATGGCTGACAGTGTTGCTAGGAGACCACACACAGCGACTAGTGTGAGAGGCTTGATTTCACCTCCCTCCCCCATTCTTGTAGTCTGGCTGCCTTTCACTGTTTTTCTATCCTGTCCTCCTCGCACTTGCCTCCATTTGCTTATTCCTTCCTCTCTCATATTCTTTCCTTGACATTCCCTTCCATCAGTCTGTCTCCAGTTTTCCTGCCTAATCATATTTATCTTCAGCCCGGTTGATCCCTCAGTGACTCTCCATTTATTGGCTTCCCCCATTTTTCACCGCACCCCCTCCCGTCTCTCTCCCGCTGCCTCGATCTCTCCTCCTCTCTGGCTGTGTGCATCTCAAGCTGCTCATTCTTCTCCTGAACGTTTCGCTCTGTCCTCTCGCACTGCTTCCTCGCCGCCCCTCTCATCCTCTCTCTCCGTTTGTTTCTGTGGCTGAGCTGCATCTCTGTGTCCGGTCGAGTGCCGTGACTGTGGGGTACCATGTGGCTGCAGTTTCAAGTTGTCGTACTGTACAGCAACGGACACAGAAATGCATAAACTCAAGCATATGTACAGTATTTTGTTTTCAAAAATATAGAACCTATGAACATCTGTGGATATCCAAAATCCCACTGGTTTCTTTCCTGCGCTCTCTCACATACTACGTTACAAAGTTAAATGTGCTTACTTGCTGTTTAATTCAGCCTTGAAGTGATGCAAATCTGGACATCCTGTTACGTATGAGAGCATGTTAGTCTGAGGACTGCCTGTGCAGAAGAAAGAAGATGATGTGTATAATGAACAAGATGTTCTATCTGCCCTCTCCGTCTAATTGCTTCTATTCAAGCAGCTCTGCAAAGGCAAATACATCATATGAATTTTCTGTAACCAAAAAAACAAAAAAAAGCAGACAGGTTGGTATTTGTAGCAATATCTTGTTTCAAATCACAGTTTTTTTTGTGGATGCCTGCAAAACACAATAAGCTCCAGAGTAATTAAATGTGCGTTTTGAATATGTCACGCAGAAATATTGCCCCACGTAAAGACCCGGGCCAGTGCTGTGATTTGTCCCTCCACTCAGCAGTGTTACTGCCTCACTCGCAGTGAGGTGCAGCAGCAGCACCACAGGACCACTTGCTGAGGTGGAGGCTGAATGGCAGCGGGCTGCAGCACAAAGCGTTCCAGAAGTGTGAAATAAGTGGCAGTGAAAGACCGTTTTAGACAGAGGAAAGCAAGGTCCTTGAATCCATAATATTTCACTCATAACTTTGCTCTGTCTTACAAGAGATGATCCTCCAAATCTTTGGCATTTACAAATTTTCTGTTGCTCCCCTTCATCAATAACCTTCACACAAATCAGCTGCTGAGCATTTGCATTTACCGCTTCACACCCCGTGTGTATGTGTGTGTTTAGCATGTGTGGCGGATTTGAGTGTGTGTGTGATCTGTTTGCTTATGTGCATGAGTGAGTAGTCTGCAGCGTTGCATGCAGATCCAGCCACATGAATCATGGCTCCATCTGCCTCCAGGTTCTAATGAGAGGAATTCAAGCGACTCCTGACCCTACAGATGCTCCTGAAACAACTTTGCTGCGTGAAAGCTCTGAATTTATCTGGGATTTAAACTGACTCCAGGGATTGATCACAGTCAACGAGTGTATACGAGTGTGCTGCATGTTTTGTGTCTGCCGGTGAAAATGGTGTTTGTAGCCTAGTTTCGTTCGACAAACCTGCCAGTAGATGTAACACGAAGGTCCCTTGGTTCTTTTACTTGGCTAATTGTGCACCAACCCACAGCATGTAATGCGGCAATTGCAGGGCTGCCTGCTCAGCTGCCAGATCCTAGAAACCCAAATCAAAGCTCCAGTTAACAAAAGCCCAACCTACAGTCGCAGCTCCCTAACCTAATTAACATTGAGTCAGCAAGCATGGCAGCAGCAGCGGTCGAGGTTGTGGTCAGGGCTGTGGGATACAAGAATAGCGGAAGCCACGCTGACACACTGGATGACACACTGCGCCGTGACAAAAGAATCACACACAGCTACACAGCTCAACATGCCGCCTCGTCCAGGTGACAGTGCCTGATGCTCCCACTGTGGCTTTTTTGTCTTTTATAGTGGGATATGGTTGAGATTTTGTTCTAACAGTAAAGCTGCTGTGCAATTGATGGTAAATGTGGTTTGAGTGCTCCTGAATGTGTACAAAATTGGAAGAGCTCCACTGTTGGAAAGTGTAAATGTTGTGCATTTTTTATGCCCTTTTTATGCTGATTGCTTCCTTAGTCAAGGAGAATAAAAGCATAATTTAGAGCTCATTAAACTGTATTCATGTGCAGTTTGATTGTAACATTGTGATTTTAAATAGAATCAAGTAGACAGCATAATAAGTTTTAGAATATTTCACCTTTTTCAGTTCTGTGACACAGAAAACCTGGCAATATATACAGACCATTAAAGTTATGAACAAACTATGTTGGAAACCAGTGGTGGAATGTAATTATGTGTATTTACTCCAGGGTTGTATTTCAGTACAAATCTGAGGTAACTTTCTATTCCACTATATTGAAATCTTGCACTTTTTACTCTACTACATTTATCTGACAGTTTTAGTCACTAGCTACTTTACAAACTAATATTTTTGCACACAAAACATATGAAGAGCTTATAAAATATGCCTGGTTATAAAAATGTATACAGAATTGTTTTTATAATTTTAATTTTTTTTTTAAATAATTTTAAGTTTTGAACTGTTGACTGGACAAAATAAGCTTTGTGGAGGTGTCACTTTGGGCTCTGGGTAACTGCGATGCCCACTATTTTCAGAATTCAATAACTGATTAATTGGTAAAATAATCAGCAGATGATCCATAATGAAAAGTCATTAGTTGCAGTCTTGTACAGAATAGTTAAAACTCAACTAACTACAATAGTAAAATCCTGCTTCTATAATGCTGTTCAACTCAAAACAAACTGATGCCAAAAGCACCAATGATAGTGCTTCACTGTCCACCAATAAAAAACGTTCAATCTCTGTTTCTATTTATGATTCAAAAACGCTGCAAACATGCATCAGCTGACAGCTGCGCTTTTCTTAGCCAATTGCATTGCACACTCGCATTCTCCAGCGTGAAAACACTGTTGGGCCCTCAGATATCTGCCCCACAACAAGCCTGACTTCTCATGGGGTGAGCGTGAGTAGGAAGCTGTGCATGCGCTACATATGACAAACCACATTACTGTCTGGCTAGCAGACAGGCTTAGCTAGGCCATCCCAGGGCCTGCAGCCAGAGACGCTCTGCAGCTGAGTTACCATGCTTACTCAAATATTCATAACTGGATAATGAAAATATAAATAGTTTTCATGTGATACGCTAGAGGTTGCGGTAAACAAAACTGCAACCTCCATCATCATGCATCACTGTGGCTCTGCTCTGAAGGCTGCCAGTTGGAGTAATGGGCAGGATTGCTCGCTATGACACAATGAACATGATAAGCAATGACTCCCCTAAAGTTCTGCCAGTAATTTGGGTTTGATTTTTTTGGTTTCCTCGTGCGTCACCACATCACAAAGTAATCACTGTTAATCTTGTCAGCTGCAAGTAGGCTGGGGAGCTGTTTTTTAATGATTAATGAGTTCAAACATTGCCCTTGTTTCTTCTTGTTTAGGTGAGTTGGAGGAGGCTGCCTGTCACATACGTCCCCTTCTCCAGAGTCTTCTTCTATACCATGAGCTCCGGCTCTGCCCAGGATGTGGCAGTCGAGCATTTCCTGCGTGACATAGAGAGGCGAAGCAAGCGGCTACACTGCGCTGTGATAGGCTGCGAGGAGGAGCGACCCCGCAGCGACATGAACCTGCTGTATCGTAAGAGCCGTTTGGACTGGAGGCAGAGGGACCAAGAGGGAAGTAAAAAGAGGTGAGAGAATCAGCTCACAGGAGCTCTGCATATATGGGATTACATTAGGGTTCAGTTCAATGGGGATATAAACCTCTTAGGCAGCGTGAATGAGTTTAATTTCTAAATCTTAATTCCAAGCACAGTTCATGAAGTTGGAGGGGTTCGCCTGAAAAGTCTTGGATGAATTTGCATAGTGGAGCTTCATAATGAAGTTAATATGGTCTGTAGATGAGATAAACTACTATAATGTCAGCCAAAGTGTCAGAGGGCAAATGGAGGCCAAAACCGATGAAAAGAAAATTAAATAGAGTTGTTGCCTCGTGTATCTCAATGCATGTGTGATTATTGTGTATGTACATGACATCCTTTCATCAGAGGTTCAAGCTTTTAAGCTTCAGTCAGGACATTTGTTTTCATTCACAGCAGCGTACCATGTGACTGTGGGCCAATCACGTCTTTGACAAAATCCAGTTTTCCTATAAGCCAAAAAGAATTCAACAATATAACTTGGTAAAATATTTATCACACACACACAAACAGGAAAGGATTAGAAAACGTTCCCTGTAATGAGTCTTTTTGGAATATGTAGTAATAATATGAAGTGCAGGCCTTGAAGCTCAGTACATTTACTCAAGTACTGTTCTTAAATATAATTTTTGATTTACTTGTATTTAAGTATTTCCAATTCATGCCACTTTTTACTTCTTCTCCACTATAGCTCAGAGGGAAATATTGTCCTGTTTGCTGCATTACATTTATCTGACAGCTACGGTTACTTTTCAAATTAAGATTTCACATTAGAAAAAGCTTACAGAATGCAAGTCATTGTTGAGGATTTAACCAGTGGTGTCCAATCTTTTTGGCTTGTGGCACCATACAAAAAATGTCTCTGTGTGGTGTCTCTTTGTGGTGTTTCAGAGTTGTAAGCAGTTCCACCAAATAAAGGACTCACCACTAAACTTCTCAGTTGGTTTAAATTAGATAACTGTTTGAGGCCCAAAATGAAAAGATTAGAGAAAAGAAAAAAAAAATATAATTTCTTACCCCATTAATCAAATCACAACCCCTCAGACCTATACTGTAAGCCTCTGGAGGGGCCTGACCTGAAGACTTGAAAGCACAGTCTGCTAGTACTACTGTACCTCTGTACTTTTACTTCAGTAGGACTTTTAACCTAAGACTTTTACTAGCAATGGAGCTTGCTGTATTGGGACTTTTACTTAAGTAAAGAGTCCTTCCACCACGCCTTGCCAGCACTCTTTCAGTTGGATTGAAGAGTTGTTGTTAAACAGGGTGCAGTGTGTGTTCAGGGCTCCAATTTCTCCACCATTACAGCACAGTTAGCTGCTGATGTATCAGGTCCAGCTCCTGCGTTTGGACGTCTTCCAACAGAAGGGAAAAGTAATCATAATAAATCACAACACAGACCAAGTGCTGGTCAATATTATTATTAATAATAATGATGATAATGTAATTAAATGTGGGATAAACATTTTTATGTGATTTTAGGGTAAAATGAAATCTAATTTACTTAAACTACAATTTGCAAAGACTCGCTGAAAGACACTCGAGCATCAAAACAACCAAATTAGATTATGATAGAATTAACTCAAGCGCTCTTTAAAACAGGTCAAGAACACAACATCATCGCAGTTTGGTAACAGTATTGTCTTGAAACGTGTGTGCATGCCCATCAGTGAGCAATCTCCGGTTTCTGACTGTGTGTTTCGGCAACAGAGGAGAGATGTTCAAATGTGAGTCACCCATAATCCAGATTGCACGCTGTGTACGGGGCTGTTTGTGTGGTAGAGGAGAGGGAGAACATCAAAGTCAACAGTTCAGTTTGTTTAGAAGCGCCGTCCACCGCGCTCTGACTCACAGCAGTAATTGGAGGCCCTCGTGTTGGCAGCAGAGATCAACGTCATGCCAGCATCAAGCCAGCGGAGGTGTAGGGCAGCAAGTGGGACAGCAGGACATGATGAGCGATGAAAGCAGAGTCAGAGCAGCAGAGGTGAGAAGCAGGACATGACCAGTGATGATTAGGAACAGGGCAGGGTCAGGGATGAAACCGCACAGGGACCACGGGAGGGAAACCAAATGGACTCGAGGCAGGACCGGCACCGACTGCAGAGCTGGTGGGTGTGAGGGAGGGTGGAGGGACAAAGGAAGACAGTTTGAGATCTCGAGGCCCTCAGGAGAGAAATCACATTTATAAAGCACAGACGGCTTTGGAGATACAGAACGGTAAATAGGTGAGTTTCAATATGAGTTTTAAAAATAGAGACTGTTTCTAATGGCGCCAATACAGGCAGACAGACTATTCCCAGTAGTGGCGACTGGTGGAAGAAAACCTTGCTGCCAGCTGAGGTTTTATTAATTCTTGCACAGAATTATGAGGCCAGTGTGAATGGGCTGCTGTGGGTATAGTCTAGTGCCTCCAGTGTGCATGAAGATATATGGAGGACGAAACAAACCCTGCAAATCCCTTTAAAGGTCCACTGTGTAAGACTTAGAGGGATCTATTGGCAGAAATGGAACATCGTAATATAATTCATAAGTATGTTTATATAAGAATCAATTTTTGTTTCCTGAGGAGCGCTAAATATCTAGAGAGGGAGTGGTTTCTACGGAGCCCACCATGTTGTGCCACCATGTTTCTACAGTAGCCCAGAACAGCGTTCTGCTTTTATATGGCTGCAGTAGGTTCTCCTGCAACCTCACCACCACTAAATCCTTCACACTGGACCTTAAAAGCAGTTCAGTAATTAATATTCAATTAGCCAATTTGACTAAGAGGAATGAAAGACAAATGAAAACACAGAGGGATGTTGCATATAAACCAAATTCTGGATGTAAATTAAGTTGACAGTACAGCTAATTAAAGGTAAATAAATGGTGGAACACACAAATATAACAGAATCATATAATACAGTAAAAGAGGATTATTTTTACAGATTGCATTCAACCATTTATTTACATTTCAAGTCTGGTATCACTTACTTTGAGGTGTTGTTATGGCAAGATTTACGCTGTAAAGAATAATTTTTCCTGAGAATGTCGGAATGCAATTTATAAACTGTTTTATGATCATTAGTCTCTCTTGGTTCTCTGTAGGTAAGTGAGTCTGAAGCTGAGCATGGAGGTTTAGGTCAACGGCTTGCGGTCTGCTCTGTGTTTAAGAGGAGGTCATGTTGGCTTTACAGGGTGGAGGTGAAGTAATAAAACGCACTGAATGATTAAATGTAGGAAACAACAGTGTCTCTGAGTTTAGTATTAATATTTATAAAGAAAAACATTGCAGCTTTGGAAATGCTTTTAATGCGAGGAGACAACGCAGCTCCTTCCTGTCTTGAGGCCCAAAGTCATGGTTTCCGTTTTGAACACCAGGAGCAGAATATTTCTCCAGTGTGGAAACATGAATTTATTGATGCCTGATTGGGTACTACTGTCTGAACGTGACCGTTATTCACGTGGATACAATATGGGACAATGTTAAGCAGATGTTGATGAAAGCTTGGGACTGTCTCAGTTTTCTCAACGCGAAAATGTATCCAATCGTATCAAATCATCGGTCTGATACTCTGAATGCATTTAGACAAACTGACATTCAGTCAAAGGTTCACATCCCTGTTTCCCGCAGAAGAGCGTTATTTGTGATACAAACCATAGTGTCATGATCACATGGTTGGAAGCACCTTTTCTGAATGATTTAAGTTCATTCAGTTTTGTTATGAATAGAGACAAACAGCCTTTGTTACGTAAAGAGAGAGAAACTTAGTTAAGAGTTTCAGGCAGACAAAGACAAGCGTTGTCCCGTTGCGGAAGCTTTGAGAAGTTATTATTTGTGTGGTTAGTCGTTGCGGAGATGCAATTATGAAAGGAAAAGTTATTTGGGCTGTCAGTCGCTTCAGGGGCACCTACAGCTGTGTGTCACATGCTGGTACACAATATGACAATAATACTGTTAGAAGAATCAATAGGCAAAGCTTGTGCTTTATTGCTTTGAGTCAAAGCGCCAGGCGGCTTGGCTTTTTATGTCATTTCCATCCTGATTCTTCCAGATCAGTTTAAAACCATGCTAGAGCCAACCCATAACTTAAGGCAATCAATTAAAGTGTCGTGTACTGTGTCAGATATGTCAGTGAGGTCCAACAGAATGAGGACAGCGACACACTCAATGTCAGCAGCTCAACCTTAACCCGTCTGAAACTTTGCACATCGGACGACTTCACTGCTCCGATTTGTCGTCGGACCAGGCTGGATGTTCTCAAAGATGATGTTCTTACAGATCTCAGGTCTCATTCAGCTGTTTAAACATAACCCACTCTTAAACTTTGCCCCAAAAAGGTAAATTAGAAATAGGACGGTAGC
Organism: Chaetodon trifascialis; assembly: GCF_039877785.1. NCBI lineage: Eukaryota > Metazoa > Chordata > Actinopteri > Chaetodontiformes > Chaetodontidae > Chaetodon > Chaetodon trifascialis. The sequence continues at coordinate 15,633,586 of NC_092071.1, read as the reverse complement.
TGCTAGGGGCAGAATGATCTAAACTGGATTTCTTTCAGCAAAAGCTTTATCACCACACTCTTAAAAGCTTTTGGGAATATCTGGTGCTCTGAGGAGGAGGTGGTATTCAAGAGTCTGTCTAAAGATAAATCTACCGAAGATGTTGTTCTGAAGGCTGAAGAGGAGCATCAGGTGAACTCGTGTGTTTTGACTGGCGGGGACCATGATGTGCAATTCTCCCTGCTTCTTTCCACTGCTTATTCAGATGAATATGTAACCTTCATCTGCTGCAAGTCATGTGAGTTTAAAGATAAAGAGATAGGAGGTCATGAATTTGTGCCTTCTGTTCGACTGTATGCTTAAGGGACTCTTGTGGTTACAGTGATTTGCAGTGAAAGTCCTGTTTATTTTACCATTGGTTTATTCTGTTTCACTCTGCTGCATTTGCCATTTTCCAATATGCATTACGACATAGCAAACGGTGTTTCCGGCTACTGCTTAAAAACAAGTTTTACCAGGCCGCATTTTGGCTTTTGTCATGGCTCAAAAGGTGACATCCATACAAAACGCTGGGCTCGTCTTGAACCATAGCATCTGCAGATTAATTCCATACCCAATATGTTATGATCCACTAAAGGTAGGCGATACAAATGAATGAAAACCCGTTTTTGTTGGCATTATCATCATCTTTAAGGTAACATTGTTTAAACTGAGAAGTTTGGACTTTGCAATTAAATACTTTGGAACTAAAAACTTGGCATACAATAGATGAAAACTGAAGTATACTATACAAAAGACATGTAGTTAGAGTGATGTTGGAGTTGGTGCTTCAGCAACTATTACCTCAGATATTTCACCTTCCTCTGTTTCAGCCAGACACACCTGGTGGAGTTCTGCATTCAACTGAGTGCATTATTATTGTTATTATTATTACTATTGTCGTCATTATGACTCTGGGGAGTCACTTGTCCCCCCATAAAACCATAAATTGCCATTTTTTCCCCTCCTGTTTTTGCACAAATAAAAGCTTTAGAGATGCTGGTAGACAGATTTTGTTGCCTTCAGACAGAGCCAGGCTAACAGTTCCCCTCTTTTCAGTCTTCCTGCTAAGCTGAGCTCATCGGCTGCTGGCTCTAGTTTCAGAGAGACATGAAAGTGCTATCAATCTTATCATCAGCTGTTGGAAAGATAGCGTATTTCCTAAAATGTCAACTACTCTTTTAAGTGCTGGTTAAGATGGATTAGGAACGCAATGTAAAGTAACAAGGATGAGACTTGAATAAAAAGGTGAGAGTCCAGATCTTTTTTTGAACGGCTCTGTCTTTGGTCTCGGTTTGAAGATGCTGAGAGCTTCTTCTGCCTTAAGAAGTGAGAAAACAACAAACAGAGCTCTTCAGGCGACCAGAAGGAGCTGCTCAGCCTCTGTTCTGGGCTAAATTTGGCCATGTGGTAACTATGTCGATTGTGAGGACTCACGAGTGTATCTCCAAAGCCATTCAAGGGCAGAAACATTCTCGCACAAACGCACTCTGTTGCTATACCGCACACATAAAAACACATATTCAGGCACACACATACGCCGCCTCACAAGCAGTGATTTGACAGGAGGAAAATAGGAGCCACTGTGTTCTCCACGATTCCTCACTTGCAATGCTGACTACAAATTGTAAGCTCCAGTCTTCTTCTGTGGTTCGTTGCCTCACAGGGGCTGCAAATGATCTAAGAGAGCGCTGTGTGACCCGTTGTCATATGTCACCATTATGCATTATGATGAATCTCTTACACAACGAATAATCGTGCATTTGAGCGATTTAATTACACACGCAGAAAGATAATCTCTTGCAGCCTCGAACGTGTAGACACAGATGTGGATATCCAGATGTGCTCCCTGTGGCTGAGATATGATCAACACAAACGTGGAATAAGAATCGCCCTGAAGAAGCTGGGGCTTCTTCCTACACCACTGCAGTAAATTCTAATATCCTTTTACTCATTTTGATGCTATTTCCACCACAGACGTGAACGCTTTTTTTCTCCCTCTGACATTTTCTGTAAGGACGGTAACTTGACAGTAGCCTTGTTCATGAAAAGTCAGTTGCACGAGGAAAAGTAAGTCAACCTTGTTCGATCGGAGTCAGCTTAAAGGCCAGGGACTTGTCTTGTGTTGCTGTGGGGTGAAGCAGCACAACACCCCTGGAGAGGACACCACACCATTGCAGCACATATCTCTAAAGCAGAGAAGTGGGTTATCAGAAGCCATTTTGTAAGCCTTCGGTGAACCTTTTACTCCAACATATTGCACCCCTGACAATGATGCCTGAACTGTGATGCTCAGCACATTCGATTTTATTCTGGTTGCCTCTTTAATTTAGAATAATTTTACCTAATTTAAGGGTCTGGGGTAATACCTTTCAAAATTAAGTTATAAGTTACTTTGCTTTTTGTAAACTGCAAACAAGTTCATACATTTTTGTGCCCAGTACTATAATGACAGATAATAATAAGCATCTAACTCCAGCACTATTAATGGAATAAAAAGGTATATAGTTCTCTTTACATGCCCAGCAAATATGCCACAATCAGCCAAAAGAATGCAATCCCAGCTACTGTTCAGTTTGCTGAAACACTGCAATGTTTTGTCAGATTATTCCCTTTGTCAGTTTTGTTTATTGTTGTGGGAGCTCATATCATTGATGATTTCAAAGAAAAAAACTATCAAATGCATGAAAATCAAAACTTGTTCCCATGGCAACAGATTAAAGGCTTCAGGCGATCACGAGAGCAGACTACAGATGTGGGTTGAGGATATAAAGAATCGGGGAATTCCAGCAGCACAGTGTACACGCCGAGTGTTTTTGACAGGGGAATTGATTTCCTAATTGAATGTGTTTGAGGTGGAGGAAATCAGATGGAAAGATATGTGAATGCGAAAGATGGAGGAGCCTCCGGGGCTTTCCTTTTTGCAGTGAAAGCCCTGCAGGCATTTCTTTATTGCAAAAGCGATGTTTGAAGACCAAAGAGAGAGTGAGGAAAGAGGGAGGTCAATATAAAGGCTAGTACATGAATGTTTTGCACTTAACTATGATTCCTTTATGCTTCAACATTTTTCTCCCATCTACACCTTCCCAACCCCATTCCTAAACTGCAGCTCCACCCAAAACGACCCCTCAGCCACTGTTGGCAAAGTCAGAGACTTGGCTTCATTCCGCCGGCACTTCCGGATGGGTTTCATGACCATGCCAGCCTCCCAGGACCTGTCCCCTCACTCTTGTGCCTCCGCCATGGCGCCACGCTCGCAGTCCTGCCACGCCGTCGGTGCCGGGGATACGAGTCTGGAGAATGGAGATTACTCCGACACCCAATCCCAACATGGCAGCCGTTGCCCCCCGGCCAAACCCAAACGTCACCCCAGCACCCGCCTCAGCTCCTCATCCGCTGACAGCCGAGGACTTCCCGAGACGCCGCCTCCTCCGTCCACTCACTCGCAGTCCAAACACTCAGAGAAGAAAAATGGTAAGAAATGTGTTTTCAGGTGTATCTTTCTGCAGGTAAGAATGATCTTTTTTCTTGACGTGCATTTTTTTCTCTCCAACAGCCATGAAGAAGTCTGACTCTGGAGAGATTGGAGCAAAGAAGGTGCCTCCTTTAAAGCCCAAGAGAAGTCCCAGCACCCAGCTTTCTTTTGACCCTCTTCCTCCACGCGTGCCTCCTTCTGCTACATCCTTGCCTTTCCAGGCAGCAGACTCTCAGATTCAGACAGGAGATGGGGAGGATGAGCCAGTATATATAGAGATGGTGGGCCAAGTGTTCACCAGAGACAGTCAGACAGCCACCCCCCATCCTGTGACCCCTGTGGCCACCACACCTGACTCTGACTCAGACCAGAGCGAGGCCATCTATGAGGAGATGAAATACCCGCTGCAAGAGGACAGAGAGTCCCAGAGACACCTCCCTCCAAAGCATGAGAAACTGAGAAACTCTAAACACTTTCATGCCACCCCTTCCTCCTCCAGCAGCTCCTCCTCTCTGCCGCGCCCCTCCTCTTCCTCTCCTTCCTATTCCAAACCCAAAGCTACCGTGTCCATCTCTCATTCGTCTCCTCTGCCTTCGTCCGCATCCTCCACCCCTGTCCCCCAGGTCCTGTCTGCCAGTCCACATACTCCACGAGCTCCTACTCCCTACCTGCTGCAAGGGAGTAAATCTGAGCCTGAGTCCAACACCAAGATTCCAGCCCCTTTCCCCAATCTTCTGCAGCACCGGCCCCCACTGCTTGCCTTCCCTCAGCCAGCAGCAGCCTCCAGCGGGGTCGGGGTGCAAAACAAGGTGTCCGCCTCGACTAAAATAGGAGCTCAAACATCCAGCGTGACAACTCAAGCCAGCACCTCCTCCTCAACCTCCTCTAATGTTTCTGTATCCCTGTCAGGCTCCAAGGAGTCATCAGGAGGAAGTGTAGCCCAGCAGGACAAACACAGCAGAGACTCTCAGTTAGGCCCAGCACCTGGACTGAGAGCCAGGAGCCACTCCACACCTCTGCCTCCCTCCTCCAAATCAACCTCCCCTTTCTCCCATCACCACCACCACCCTCACCATCGCCCCTCGCACTACCACCACTATCGTAAGCCAGAAAGAGGAGACTCCCCTGCTCCAAACAAGAGCTGTTCTCAGACCTCCACAGTCCAGACCCAGACCTCAAGTACGGGCAGGGAAGGCAAGTCTGTTAGCTTCCTCTTGAAGTCTGATAAAGGAGAGAGGGATAAGGACAGGGACAGGGACAGAGACAAGGATAAGGACAGGGACAGGGACAGGGACAGGGACAGGGACAGGGACAGGGACAGGGACAGGGATAGAGAGAAGGATAGGGATAGTAGGAGAGACAGGGAGAAAGACAAGGACAGTGATAGAGACAGGGACAGCGACAGACACAGGGATAAGCACAGGGACAGGGATAGGGACAGAGACAGAGAAAGAGATCGGGATCGGGATCGGGATCGGGATCGGGATCGGGATCGGGATCGGGATGGAGGGCCGTACTCCTTACAGATGGATCACGGTCACTCCACTAGCAGCCAAACATGTCACAGCAGCACCAGCTCAACCCCTACGCCATTATCCTCATCCCAGCGCCCTCATTCTCGGCCCCATCTTCGCTCTCACACTCCTCACGGCCTGCCAGCATACAAGCCCCCCTCCTCAGACAGCCCCTTGCTGTGGACCTACCCCTCTGGTGGTTTCCGGAGACCGCCGGCTTACGAGAGCTTAAGGGGAAGCTCTCAGACGCCATCTCTGCAGCAGCCCTCAAGTCTCACTGGTGTAGGTGAGGGGGCATCCAAGAGTAACGGAGGGTCTGTGTCCCTCCAGACCAAAGTTGGCTTCATGCCCTGGGACAGCAGTGCCAGCTTAGCTGCAGATGAGGGATCTTACTGGCCTATGCAGAGGAAATTGTCCTTCAGCCATGGGAGCAGAGAGACAGAGAGTAAGTCAGGGGTCAATTTGAATTTGCAGATGCTGTGTTTAAAAAAAATCAGGCTTTTGAAGGTATTTAAACTTGAACACTCTTTGAAATACTCATTCTGTTCCTTCTTTGGTCTCAGAGGATGAAGGGCGTGCGTGGAATGGCAGTGCTGATGCCTTGTTAAGGATGGATAAGGAGGACCCCGGCATGGGGTCACGAGGAGGCCACTCAGGCATCCCAGTCCACTTCAGCGGTGCCACCAGCAGGGCTCTGGGTCACAGTGAGTCCTTGGCCGGTGTGGATAGCAGCCCGGGTTTCAGAGCCCTGCCCAGAGTTGGTCTGCCTCTTCCTTGCCAGACTTTCCCTGCCTGTCGCAACGGAGGTAGGCAAATGCTTAGTGTTGATAATCTTTTAGTCATACTCTCTAACAACAACATCCCATTTAGAAAAGAACTATAGCATTGGATTTACATGGGGATTCCTCTGCTGGCTCTGTTGCGATGTCTTAAACGTGGACAGCTTTTGTTTTTTGTCTTTGTTTGACATCAAATGCAACTTTAAAAACCGATAATTTAGAAAAGGATGGATATTCTCCCCTTAAAGTTACTATTTTGTTCCAGTGGAGAATCATACTAGCAGAGACTACCTCCTGCCCTCCATCACATCCTCTTGTACTGAAATAAGCCTTGATGCTTGTTGTCTCTTTGTCAGTCTCTTTGCATCGGCACTCAAGGCCTTTCCCCAGAAACAGAGACACTGTTTACACCTTGAGAATACTCTCCTTGAAGCACAGCCAGTAACAGAAGGCAAACATCCCTGCACGCATACATTCATGAGCCCTGGTCCCATTTCATGGTGTTTACAATGCGCATTGTCTCAAACCTGGTTGTTTAACATTTTATAATTGAATTTCTTTTGCTAAGCACATTTACAGACAGGGTGCAGTTTATACTGCTGTAAACAAAGTAAAGTGATATTACATGAAAGCATAAAGCAGGCAGGGAGAGCGTAGCCCACCGATGCTGAACAGTTAGATTTCATTTTCACTCAGTTACATCACTTCTGTCACTTCAGTGTTATTTTTTGAATGTGCAAATATTTCTGTAGAAAATCGAATCGAAGATCATATTGTGATTAAATTTAGATAAACAATCATTTTTGAATAGCAATTAGGATTGCTCCCCAAATTAAATTACGTGTTCCTGTTCATTCAATTTTATGAAAATCTGTTTAGAAGATAACTTTAGATATCCAGCTGACAGACGAGCATTGACAGGGAGAGACAGTGATAAGCAACAAATGCCTGTGTAGGCATACCGTAACATTAGTATGACTAAAAATGTTATGCTCCAATATCCATTGTTCGTATGTATAAACTTACCTGATAATCGTCTAGAAGCTTAAAATATAATGAGCACACAATGTACAAAAGCTCTGTCTCAGCTCACATGAGCCTAGTTAGATAGTCACAGCTCTGTGTGTTAAAATGAAAAGTTATATTCCTGTGTTCTCATTAGCAGGCACACGGTGTAATGTTTGTTTCCTTCCAGAAGTGGGGCGGCTGGGCCGCTCCTCCTCTGCTGCCGGAGTGAGACAGGTGGGTGGAGGAGATGTCCAGAGACAGAGCAGCCTACCAGCACGGGAAGCCCTGAATCAGGTGAATATATAACACCCAGCCTTATAACTATACACTCTATTAACTTCATTCATGGTAGATTTGGGAGTGAACATTAATATTGTTCTCATTATTACTTCCCCTTCTGCTAGAGACAGTGCTCCAGCAGATCTATTTATAGCTGCTAGATATGCCCACTGAGCAGAATAAAGGTCTGGCCTGCCTCTAAAGAATAACAGCCACAAAGGTATATGACGTAGGCTCATATGTAATCAGGAAATGAGAGAGAGGGGTGGATGAGAGAACATGCTGTACTATGTTTTGGAGTGATGAGCTGCAGTCTTCTCGCAGCACATTTTGCCCAGATTCTGGCTGCATAGCAAGTGCTGACGCAGTTTGAGTGTGCTGCAGAGACTGTCTTCATGCGGCTGGTTGACCCTCCCTCAACTTGTAATAGATGAAGCAGCGCCGCATCCTGGTGGCAGCTCAGAGGAACTGCAGTTTCATTCAGTGTGTGCTGTGCCTGGCTGCCACTGCTGACAGTACTGCAGTGATCATGCAGGTTATATAGAAAATGAGACAGTTTAATGTCAAAAAAACGCTACATAAATGAACTGACTCTTTCCAATGTGTTTAGCTGCATGGTCTGGCCCAGCCTCAAGCGCCCTGCAGTCCCAGCAGTCCCAGTGTGTCCCGGCAGCAGCAGCAGCTCCAGCTCCACCAGCAGCAGCTCCAGTTAAAGCAGCAGCTCCAGCAGCTTCAGCAACAGCACCACCTGCAGTTGCAGTTCCAGCAGCTCGCCCAGCTGGCACAGGGACAGCCTCCTGTCAGCGGGGGCACCACCCCATCCGCAACGCAGACCCAGAGAGATGGCAAGCTGCTGGAAGTCATTGAGCGTAAACGCTGCCTGTGCAAAGAGATCAAGGCCCACAGGCGCCCTGACAAAAGCCTGTGCAAGCAGGACAGCATGCCCATCCTCCCTAGCTGGAGACGGACACCTGAGCCTCGTAAGACTGGCACGCCACCCTGTCAGAGGCCACAGGCCGTCGTATGGGACACGGCTATCTGAGGTGGAAAGACAGGCCAGCAAGTACAGCACTGAAGAGAGACTAAACACACAGAGGAGTCTGACATGGTTGGACGATTAATAAAAGACAGGTGTATAAATGGGTTTAGTAGAGAGAAATCTGCTTTTATTGTGTGATAAACTGATCTGAGGACAGTAAAGAGGGTAATTGGAGACTTTGACCTTGTCTTGGGGTGGGGTGGGGGGGGTAAAAAAGGGTTGATAAGAGGTGAAGACAAAGAAGTGTTACAATCAGACTAAATTAATCTCTTACCTGGGTGATTTGTACTTGCTCTGTACTATGTCCTTTTTGATGTGTTCTAATTGCCAATGATTTTTTGCCACAAAACGCCAGTACTATTGCTACAAAATGAAGACACCGACTTAACAATAATGGGTGGGATGTTTTCTGAGATTGGTGTTGCCAAATTTCTTCCTGACTACTTGAGACATAAAGGAATCATGTATTTTCTCCAACACACAGTTGTCCAACACACATAGAAGCCACTCTGTGGATGAGAAAAGGCAAGACTCATTGATAAGTTATTGAAGTGTTTCTTGAAATTGTGACTGCATATGAGATGTCTTGGTATCAATAGATTGTCATTGTGGATGCAAATAATCATCACTGAGGAGTAAAAGCTACCTACTGTATCTGTTTGCATATTTGTAATGTAAATCTATTTACTTTCTCAACGTTTCTGCAATTTTATAGCAATATGCTCCCAATGCTGGAGCAACATAATTAAAACTTGTGTCAACTAGCCTAACATACATATCTAAGACTTGAATAAGTCATATTTACTGTGTCATTCTCTGCATGTCACGATAGACATACAGTATTGTAAAAGAATATGTGTAGAGATGATCATGTCCGACTTTTACATACAGCAGATCTTCACTATGATAACATGTGGTTGTATAAAAAAAGATGAATATATCGCTTGGGGTGTCATTCGAAAAGGTGGCGTGATAGAACGATGGCACATGCTGTGCAGTCCAGCCAAATATAGATACAGATCAGTGGTACAAAAACTTCATCACTCATGCTTATCCACAGTTGCACATTAGTGATTGTTCCACCACACAGAAAAACAAGCACTGACACCCATCAACACAGACTGTACAATATGGTGCAACTGATAAGACTGTGAGTATTGATCACCTCAAACAGAATGCTGGAACAATCTGCACAAAACATGGTATACGCTTCAGAGAAATTAAACCCTAATGTACTGTAAATAGATATGTACAACTGTATTGAAAATGTAGCAATTATTTCCATTTTCATACTTGTAATCAATACATATTATGTAGCATATACTGTATAAACATAAACTTTGTTCACTTGTTTTTTCTAAAAGAATTAAGTACTTTATCTGCTGCAGCCAGTCCATGCATTACTTATAGTTCTACTAATAAACGGTAAGCCCTCTAAAGAAAGGCACAGTCCAACAGTTGTTTATTTAAATTTATGCAAGACTCCCTTTAAGCTGTGTTATTGTTTTATTTATGCCTTTATTTTCTACATTCATTTTTATTTGTGTACAGATTTCAATGGCTCGTTGTCTTGACATTTTGAATACTTTGCTGCTATCTTGAACTACTGGTGTTGTTCATTCAACTACACGGTGTTACCATGACGAACATTATTAATATAGTGGTTATTGTTACATATTTGTTTTATTTCTGAAAGCCACGTGAAATGAAGTTTTGTACCTTGAAGGGTGAGCCCTTGTGTAATAGTATTAAGGCACTTGAATGTCTCTTGGTCGTTGTTGTTTTTATGATAGTTAGCACCAAGCTGTACAGTACAGTACACCCAGTGAAAAGAAGACCTATCTAAATGTTTGAGAGTCACTGCTTGGCCTTTTGTTTCTAGGTCCACCTGCTCGTGTTTGAGGGTTGAGGTTTTTCAAGCTTACTGAGTCCATTTTCAAACAAACACAGATCAGGGTGAAGGAAATGGGCAAGTGCAATGCATGCAGAGATTCCTTACACTGAAAATGTTCCAATGATACTGATTATTGTGCCCAACTTAATTTCAGATACCAAGTACTCACCTTACTATAATTCCTTTTCACAGACTGATATGGAACCCTAGGTATCATTTCCAACATAGTTTACAGAAGCTGTTGGTTTTGTGTGTCTTCTAAAACAGTGGCCATTATATGAGTGCCATACTATATTGATATGGTAAGATACGGTGTACCTTGGAAATCACTGTAGTGCTATATTTGCATTGATATTGTCATTAAAAATAAATTTTATATAATGAACTTTACACAACAAACAGGACTGTTGCATGTTTTCATGCCTCGCCTTTTCTTTCTTTCTTTCTTTCTTTCTTTCTTTCTTTCTTTCTTTCTTTCTTTCTTTCTTACAGTGGAGATGTTGGGGAAGTGGACATTATGTTCCCACAGCACTTCTGCAGCAGCTGTTGCAGCACGCTCAGTGTCCATGTGAGGGCGCCACCTGCTCGCTGCTGCTGCTGCTGCTGCTGCATGCTTAATATTACAGACACTGCTTCATTATGGCACAAACCAACAATTCTATACTGACTCAGTAATGCATCAGACTTTCACCAACCTTTATTGGTAGCATTTAAATAGTTTTTATTGTGGCTAAAAGTTCATTTCATAACTACAGGTAGCAACTTCAATATGCAACCAGTGCTAAAATGTCAAATGCGTAAATGAAGCACAGATTTGCCTCACAATTTCCGAAATACGAGTTTTAGAAAAATCACATTTCAGTCTAACATGTTGAGGTCAAACTTTATGTATAGATAATTATCTACATTATTATCTGAACAGTCTATTTCTCATTAATTGTGACTATAAAGCAGGAAAAAAACCGAAACTCTCTATGATATCTACGACATGACTACGCAATGAATATGAGGATAATTTAAACACAGAGTCCTTTGGGATTTTCAGTCGTATAACATGTGGGTTTTTCTTCAGGGACGTGACGATCCGGGCCTCACAGCCAATTAAAGCCTGCCCTCAGCCAGCACGCGGTTTGCCGTGCGCGGCGTCTGTCACGCGTCGGGAGGGAGGATGTGGCGCAGGTGATTGGGCAGCCTGGAGGAGGAGGCGGGAGCAGCTCTGCTGGGGATGAAGGAGGAGGAGGAGGAGGAGGAGGAGGAGGTTGGTGGGGAGGAGGGGGGAAGTAGAGAGGGAGGAGGAGGGAGCGCTTTACCGCAGTATCACTAGATTTCTGCACCACTCATCAAAACTCTGCGGCATGCAGACAAGAGCTGGGGGGGAGGGCACATATTAGGTCTGTGCTGAGTGGAGGGTCGCTGCCTATTACCAGCCGTTCTGCAGATATTAGATAAGCAAGTGTCTTAACTTTAATTCTTATTCATTTGTGCGTCTGAGTAGACTTGTTTAATTGCCTCTCTTCTTCCCATAGCCGCTGAGGTACAGTAGCTCTCTCTCTCTCTCTCTCTCTCTCTCTCTCTCTCTCTCTCTCTCTCTCTCTCTCTCTCTCTCTCTCTCTCTCTCTCTCTCTCTGCTGTCTGGCTAATTGTTCCAGCCGGGCGCGCATTGCATCAGGGCGCGTTTATTAGAGGCTTGGGGTCCGAACTTGTATGACAAAATGGCAAAGGATGGAGAAAAAGGCGAGTGGAAGGAGTTTATATGGAACCCGAGGACAAGGGAGTTTCTGGGCAGGACGGCGAGCAGCTGGGGTGAGTAGCCGTCCAGCCACAGCAATGCAGCAAACGCGGTCCCTGGGCTCCGTAACAGGTCTCTGTCATAGTCTCCTAAAGCTTTCCTGAAGGTTCGACTTGGTGCTTCAGGAGCATCCTTCAGAAACCAGCGTGTGGAACTATGATGATCAGTTTTAACCTGATGATCGGTGTTCAGGTGATGAGATGAGCGGTCCACTACGGTGTGCTGCTAAAATGTGAATGCGACACCGCTCCTGTGGAAGCCGGCCGGGAAAAAAAACCCTCCGGCCTCTTTATTTATTTTTTAATGATTATTTATTTATTAATTTATGGCACTGCTTCCCCTCCGCAGTGCGCTTTGCATACAGGTGGAGGCATATGGTCTTACTTTACATCTGAATTAGCCAGATTACTGCAGCATTTCTGAAACAGGTTCCACTCTATTGCAAGGTGCATGTCATCAGCTCCTGTGTGTGCAGAGAGCTTCAGAGAGCTGGAGGATGAATTCTGCTGCAGAGAAGACTCCTCACAGGGAGAGGGGCTACCGAAGTTAAACAGAAATGGGGTTTTATGCCTGCGGCTTAATCTAATGAGCGTTTAACATGATGTCATGCATTTTCAGGCATTTCCCCCCTGAGATTTTGAAGGAAAATCCAATCCCAGCCTCTGTGTAACAGGAGTATTGCCATATACGGTCCTCTCTTCTGCCACACAACCAGCCGGCAACTATTTCAAAGATTCATGAAATGATAGGGCGCATATGGCTCTGTTCTAATGACATTGGAGCGTTTTAATCTGGGTAAAGCCGAGGGCCAAATGCTATTTGTATCACCTCCAACCCGGCCCCTCCCAGTGAGTGTAAATCAGTGAGGGATTTAATCCTAATCTAATGGCTTCATTGGCTGATAAGGAAGGTATCAATTCAGCGCATAGGATGCAGAGAAATAAATCACTTTCAGGAACTTGGATTGTTTTTGATCTTTTCTCCGGGATGTGAGAAAAGTGGCAGCAGTGTTTGTGGTTGGAATAATGCTGGAAGTGATTTTATTCTTAGTGGTACTTTGGTGATTTTATGTTTCATGAATGGACATTGTGCTTTTCGTGCAGAGTAGGGAATCATTGACTGTATCTTCCTTTGCCTGAATCCCCCCGCAGTGTACGACTTAATCCAGCTCAATGCGTCCCAGGTGCTTTAAGGTCTGGTGGCCTTTTTAAGCTGTGCTCTCTAAGGCTTGTTAATTAGGCTATTTCTGGAGTTTGTCACTACATGTAGGTCTGCTAAACTTGGCATTTCACCTTCGCACTTTCTCATTCTCCTAATGACGCACACACTGATCTACAGTCCAGCCATCCATTTCCTATATCCACTTATCTCAGCATGCACTGAGAAAACACCCTAGTCAGGTTTCCAGTCTCTTTAGAAAGCAAATTTGTTGTTCACACTTATGATTATGCAGAATAATGTATGTTCAGAGCATTAGATCAAAGGCTTCTTTGAGGATGAAACACAGAACACTTCCCTGTGTGTTCTGCTCTGTGCAAAGAGCCGTAATGATATGGAAATAGCCTTGACAAAGTAGAACAGTCCTGCAATTTTGATGTTACATTGCCATCAGCTGACACCACGCAAACAAGGTCCAACAACTGCCTCTATTTAAAATAGGACTAATTAAGTGTCCTGCACCTCCCACTTCCAAAAAACAACAAAAGGCTCTGAGTGAAACATCGGAAAAGAGCCTCAAAGGGCCTAACAGGGAACAAAACCACGATGCTGGTCTTGGTGTAAGATTGCAAATCATATACAAGATAATTAATGGGTTGATTAAAAGAACCACAGCTCCAAGATATTGATTTTTTTTTTGTCCTCTAGAACATTTAATTTTTAGCTTAGAGGTCTGTTTGATCACCAGTTTACAAAGCAATTTTGCAGTGTGTCCTCCTAATTAATTCTGAAAGAAAAGCAACACCTCCTGCCATTATGGCTGAAGAAAGAACAGGATGCTGGACCATCCCACCCCGGCCTTTTGTTCTTCGCTTTCAACTGCCGTCCACAAACAAAACGAAGGGTGAAAGAGAGATGCTTCACTGTCCATCATCGGCGCGAGCTGAGAGGGCACGCTGTATACCCAACACCCTCTTTGCCGGGGGGGAAGACACCCTGCCTGCACGCTCCAACCTGTGTGCACGTGTGCGCAGCCAGTCTCCCTCGGGTGGTGTCATATTTGTGGTTAGCACGTCACCCCCTCTGGATGACAGAAAAAAAACACTTAAACACTTTGCTTTGTCGCATCTTATCTCTGATGCCTCTCTCGCCGTAGTGCCTCCGGCTTGGTCTGGGGCCCAGAGAGCTGACTCTGTATATATTTAATGACTCAGCTTGGACCTTTTCCATGCGACAGACGGGATGCTCTCTGCCATCGCACTCAACCATTCATTCATTTCACCTCCAATAGGAAGGAAGGAACTCTAGGAACTCCACATGCAAAACACACACACACACACACACACACACACACACACACACACACACACACACACACACACACACACACACACACACACACACACAGTAAAGCTCTAAATCTTCAGGACACCCCTCTGTAGTCTCCCCCCGTAGAGCAGCTTCCCCTTGACATTTTGTTATAAGCCTGGCTGTGTGGGGAGGCAGATGCAGCGCTATCAGCACTGCTGACAGAGTGGAAGAGCTCCATGCTGGGGGCCATCCAGCAGAGGCGCAGGGTCAGGGCGCTCAGTTGCTACCCAGCGCAGGCCTCAGGTGTTGATTAAAATGAGGGATGTGTCAGAGAAAATGCTATTTCTGTTTTCCTGCTCTCGATGTAGACAGGAATGCCCGAGGTGGCAGCAAACAGCTGCTTCAAAGGTATTTGATAATTCCACGTGTGTTGACTGACACTCTTTTCATTGAACATCTGTGCACCAAATCTAATGCAACAGTGACAGTGGGACGTTTTTTGTTTGTTTTTTTTCATGTTAATGTTAATTAAAAACAAGAAAATGAATAAGCAATTTTGGTTTCAGTGACTTTGTTGCCATTTATTGAGCAAAATTTCTCATTTATCTGAAAGAAAACATATGAAGGAGAAAAATAATCATTATTGGAAGCTCTGCTTTCTGTCTAATGTAACATTATCACTGTGGTGTTCTTACACTGTTAATGAAGTAGGGCTACTCTATGATGGCCTGTAATCTCCTGACCCTGTGGCCTAGTCTCCAGGGGTCCTGGTTCTCCCTCCTCCTGTATCCCCCTCTGTCATCGTCCCTCTCCCTCTGTGGACAGGGCAACTCTTTAATGGAATTGGTCAGAGAGCGGCCATTCAATCCTGTTGAATTAAGGCCATTTCAGGCTTGGAGACAGACCACAGTTCTGATGGAGTCAAATGAGTGCAAGAATGTGAGAAAAGTAAACATATGGTGTATGTTTTGCACATTAATTGATAAAATTGACCATATTTGGACCATGTCGTGCAGTTAATGGTATTTTAAGTGTCTAAGGGAGGGTTGTTCATGTGTGAGTGAGACAAAGAGGCAGATGTTGCAGATGGAATGAGTTTAATGAGGATTAACGGGCCTCCCATGAACATGTTTGGTCAGAAAGTGATCACACAGACACAACACAGCCACAGCAATTTATCAAAAGTGATTCCATTTTCAATTCAGATGTAAGATTATTCATACTTTAAAGCATGTTTGTGCATCACAGTGAGTATGAAATGGACTGTACTTACCTAAGGGTGCAGATGTCAGTCAAATGTAGCCTTCATGCATAAATCAAAAGCCTGCTATTGTAATGCACAGCCCACAGCAATGCTGTAGAAGTCTGGATACAGCAATCATTGCAAAGGAAAAAAGGGTGAAAATCTCAGTTTTTTTCCCTTAATGGATGATATAAAAAGTTAAAACTGGGTCAGCACTAAGCTCATGCATTTGTTAACATGTAAACACAGTCGAAATTATGCTATCATCAGACATGATGTAGAGCTGAGAATCTCCCCACAACTTCACGTTCAGTACTGTCATTTTCAAGTCGGATCATAAGGTCAGGAGTGTTGCCTGCACTACTTCTTTGGCAAGAGCACATGGAAATAACAACATGCATGTTTGTGTGCTGCTTTGTTAAATTGTGTTCTCAATTAATTTTTATTTCAGTACATTGTCATTTGAAGCTTTACTGCAATGGCCATTTTAGTATGGGTTTAAAAGTGCAATTGAACTGAACTGATTGAATTAAGGTGAATTGAAGACTTGGTTTCTCAGCTACAGACACGAATAGACCATAAACCAACCATGTTAATATGAGTGAATGCGTCAGTTTAAAATGATATTATGTGTAAAGCAGCTTTTTTAAAATCATGCAATTAGCTAACAATTTGAAGAAAAAAGATTAAAAAAAACATCTTTTTGATTTTAGCGGGGACACTAGTTAGCCTAGCTGTTTAGGTCAGTGGCTACCTACTAGCCACATAGGCTTAGCTTGATCATGCTTTCAAGTATGAACACAGGGTTTGTGAGGCCTGTTTATTTCTAGCATTTTTTTCAGTTTCATGTGTACAGTGAAATATATGCTTGATGTTTTACATTTGCGTGATTTCCCTTCAAAAAAGTCTCTTTAAAATGTACATAAGGTCTATGAAACTGAATAATTTGATGTATAATTGATGTGTCTGTGACGACACTCCTTTTCTCATTTGTGTTACACACACTTGATTCTCTTCTCTCTCCTCCGCCTGCAGGTCTGATTCTTCTCTTCTATGTAATTTTCTACATCTTCCTGGCCGGCTTGTTTGCACTCACCATGTACGTCATGCTGCAGACCCTGGACGACCACAAACCCACCTGGCAGGACAGGCTCTCCACACCAGGTGCAGTGACTAATGACACAAGCTGCTGAATGCTGGTCACGCTCTGTGACGCGGTGTCTTGAACTCCCTTCTGTCTCTCTGTCACTCACAGGCATGGTGATTAGACCCAAAGCAGATGAGACCTATGAGATTGTCTATAACATCCAGAACACTGAGAGCTGGGACATGTACGCTCAGGCCCTGGACAGGTTCCTGACACGTAAGTCTGGCTCTCTTGTACAGTGACTAAAAAAGCTTACTGCTGCGGATTATCCAACCATCGAGAATGAATTGTTTTTACCTAATAAGAGATAATTCCTTTACAGTCAGCGGGTAGGAGATTGCCCTGCGCCAGGGTTTTAGTTGAGTCATAAGCCCTTGCAAACAAACTAAACCCCCAATGCTCTCACCCCTGCAGCCTACAACAACTCCGTGCAGGCCCAGAAAAACGACGAGTGCACCCCAGACCAGTACTTCCTGCAGGAGGACAGCGGCGACGTGAAGAACAATCCGAAGCGTTCCTGTCAGTTCAACCGCACCATTCTGGAGGACTGCTCTGGAATCGGTGACCGTTACTATGGATACCAGGAGGGCAAGCCGTGCATCATCATCAAGCTGAATCGGGTATGAAAGAGAAAGAGGGAAGGGGATGGTGGGATGGTGTTGCTAGGAGACGTGGAGTGACTGAGACAATGAAACTGGTTGGGAATGAGGAAAAGATTATCCCAGCAAAAAAAAAAAAAAAGAAGGCCAGCATCAAGATTATCTGATTTGTTGCTGATTTCTGGGATATTTTATAGCAATTTTAAACCGGATTTTTTTCCACTTCTGTTTTTGAATAAGAGTGACATGGGAATGCTGCTGGAGATGTTTTGTCTTTTCTGTCTCACCAGGTGATTGGGATGCTGCCAGGAAAGAACGGACAGGCTCCCTATGTCACCTGTGGTGCAAAGGTAATCCCTTTTTGTCTTCCATAATGAAAGGCTCAGCATAACAGTTTGGATTTCAGCCCATTCATAGCCATTGTGCCTCACTCTAATCTGCAATATACCACCTATCGCTCATCTCCCTTCCCTTTAATGTATGCGTTTGTATTGTTTCAACTATCAGATCTCTATTACATGTCACTTTGTCACTTACACCACCTGTCTTTGCTGCTGGCCTCCTCTTTGTTCTTTTTCCCACTGTGTTCCATTATGTTGCCCACTCTCAGAGATACAAAGTTGGCAAAAATGAATGGGTAAGAACAGAGCAGAATCTGTGTTTTTAGATTTAAGATTAAGCCTAAAAATATGTAATCATTGCGTAGACTGTAGTTATGTGTTTATTTACTGCGTGTGCATCAAGGTGAGGTATTATTCCTTAAATAGTTCCTGAGGTAGAGTGTAGGCATGTTGGGAAATTAGATTTAGAGAAAAGAAGGAGATTAATGATGCTCACCTCCTCCTCTCCTACTACACATATGAAGGGATTTTTCAGACTGTAACATGAAGTTGTTTCACCCCCTCAGAGAGAAGATTCTGACAAAATTGGAGAATTGATGTACTTCCCTCCAAATGGCACTTTCAACCTTATGTATTACCCTTATTATGGCAAGAAAGCTCAGGTAAGGCTGTCTCTTAAATCCAAGTGTGACTTAATTTGCTAAACACTGCTGTTAATGAGCGAGCAGCTTGCGTAATGCATCTCCAGACAGTTTATACAGGATGTACCTGGCAGAATACATTAGCTTCCGTGTTAAGACGTCCCTGGATCTGTTTTTGCAGGTGAACTACTCTCAGCCTTTGGTTGCCGTCAAGTTCCTTAACGTTACTGCCAATCAAGATGTCAACATTGAGTGCAAGATCAACGCCAACAACATTCCCATCGGAAGTGAAAGGGACAAGTTTGCTGGAAGAGTGTCTTTCAAGCTGAGGATCAACACTCATAACTAGGTTTACCTTTTCCTCTCCTCAAAACCTTCATTCTCTGCAACATTGCACATACACAGAAACAAATCTCAGTATTCACACCCTTTGTAGGAATTGTTTACAACCCCCAGATTTTGGGGGGAAATTGTTTGTCTAGTCGTGTGATGAGATGAGGCAAGAGTAAAAGGGTGGCAATCCTGTCATTATTTCTGTCTGTGAGCTTTGGGACAAATTTCTTTTCTGTAAATTAGTTTGAGGTGACGTCTATTTATACTGCATGACAAACTAGGGGATGTAAAGGATGTGAACATGTGTTTTCAAAGTTTGCAAGGATCAGCAACATTACCACGTTATTGCTGCTCCCCTCCTGCTGCCTCCTTATAGAGAATCCCTCTATATATGAATATACACAAGTTACAATACAAAATGTGTATATCTACAGTATTTATACGGTATCATAACCTTATATCAGTACGTCTAATTTGTTGCACTTAAAAGAATAATCCAACAGACTTGCATTTATCTCGATGGATGGATGCAGCGATGACGCCATTTTGCATGTGTGTATTGTCTTTAGTGTGCTATGAGGGCAGGAGGCCCCTGTGTCCCACCTCTCTGCTCAGTGTGAAATAAGGTTGTGTTAAGCCACTGACCACCAGGAGGGACCCCACTGTAATCTACTAAACCTCACGCACAGCTAGTTTGTGTGTTTCGATAACTACGTGCAGTAACATAGCCATCTCCAGCAGCAGAGGTCAAAACCTTTAAGAGTGCGTGTGTTTGCGTGTGTGTTCCATTCACAGCTCCCATTTCATACTGTAGGTCGGGAAGTTGCATGCAATGTGCAATATTCATCAAGTGGCGTAGATTATGAATGCTTGAGTCTGTTTGTCAGACGAGAGGGACTTTTCATGAAATGATCATTTGATATTCACACTGGCTGTTTGACCTGAGGGCAGCAGAGAAAACGATTCGCATTTGGAATGCCAGATGAATTACGACAGGCGACAGTACAACGGCCATGTTTCAGACAGCACAACATGATATAATTTGCCCCCAAAGCTCCCATCCTGTCAGCGGCTGAAAGGAATTTTAGCTTCCAGGCCCCCAAACATCCGTCTGGATATCAAATGGAAACAGCAAAAATGATCCTCCTGCTGCGCAACAGCGTTACGCTCCCTGTCAGTGTGTCTGTCATTTCAGTCCTCAAGTTAAACCAACAGCCATTTTCTCTGTGTCTCAATTTGTAATTTAAGCATAAATATTTAGAGTTTTTTTGCGTGTGTTGCATCTATCTCATGTATCAGAAATAGATGCTGTTGTCATGTTTTGTATTGATTTGCACTGGAAGTGTGCTTTTTTTGGTGAGTTGATTTAATTGCTGTACATTTTTGGAGGAAAGATTATGTAGAAAGTTTGTGTTTGTTCCCTTTGTTGCATTCATACCCATTATCATCCTCTAAAATACTCATCCAGGATATCAAAATGTGCAGTTAACATCTTATTTTAAAGGTGACTAGAGTCTTGAATATATGTGAGTGCATCAGAGTTTTGTTTTTTAGGCCTGTAGGAAATGGTTAGAACTGGACATCTGCTTCCTCAACCACATAGAAAATGATATTTTTTCATTTGATTAGTTTTTTTGTTGTTGTTGTTTTTGTTATATTCTCCACTGAATCAGTCTGAAGGCAAAGTCACTGCAGTAACTTTACAACCAGTTTGAACAACCACTCTCTCAAAAAACAAATCACAGAATTTAGTGCTGGAGCTGTTGACATGCAGTCATTGTGCAGCACACACGACGCTGTCAGAAACACCTGCAGATATTTAGCTGGAAAATCTGCAGAGTTAAAACCGGACACGTTAGCTACAAAATTGTACCAAAGCAGCTGTGATCCTGCCATGTCATCGCAGCGAATGTGGAACACAAGCTGCTGTTTGCTCATGTTTATGGTCTGGCTCTGTTCCACCGTGTTTCTCAATGTGCTCGCAAATATCTCGCGCTGGTCTAAAGGACCCCATTATCTGATCCAGACGTGATAAAAGAAAGACAATTAGATCTAATGTGATTATCTGATTTCTTAATGAGGGATTATTCATAATCAAGGATGTGCTCTGACAGTCACCAACAGACATTTGAGGCTTTCTTTGCTTTTTCTTTGGCTTTTTGACAGTCCACTAACCAGTTCACATGCATGTCTCCTGGCATTTCTGCAACAGTTACTTAATTTCACTGTAATCTCTTAATCTGGTCAACTAATCCAGAGCAGGCACGCTGAACTTCTTTACCCTACTTTGTCGCTCCTCCTCCTTGTGTCAAACGCCTGATTCACTGTCAGCGTGCTCGAAATGGATAAAGCAAGCTTCATTCATTTCTCGGTTTTCCCCTCAATCCGTTCAATCCTGTTTCTCCCAATCATTACTAAATCAATCAAAGCCCCTTTAAATCACAACGTAGCTGAATAGAATGTGTTGCTTCATCCTTTAATTGGACATTCTTGTTTGACTCATGTGCATGTGAAGATTAGCTCTTCAACCAAAGATCTCCATGACAGTTTCAGTTTTATTTCTTTGTGCAGCACTGACACATCCTCAGCAGCAGAGTAAGGATCTCATGCTAAACACCCAGTGTTGTGAAAAGGCATACTCTTATATAATAGTAATACGCACAAAAGGAACATGTGTCACTTCAAAATAACAGTGCCTCCTGGTGGACAGACAGTGTTGCTCCCCCACTGTCAGAATGTTTTTTCCTATTATCTCCATTTATCTTTTTTTTGTTTGTTTTTTTCTGTGATAATTTGGAGATGTCCTCAAAAAGCAATATATTTATTTCTTCTGTGGCTGTATGATGTATTTATTGGAAAGGCTGCAACAAAGTCGGTGCAACGTGTATCATCAAGAGCAAGGAAGAAGGAAATTTGCCAGTGTGCATCACCACGATGGAAGAGTATGGAAACTAGTGTTTTGTTTATAAAAGAGTATTTTTATTGCTATTTTGTTGTAAAGAGTAGAGAATGTATAAGCCTGGATTGTATCATGTCATGGGAGCGATCTGGCAGGTTTTCATCATTTAACTCAACGAATGGCAAAATGTTAACAGCGTGGTCAGATGTTTTTTTGTTCATGTTTGAGTCCTTTCTACGTTCTTAAATTGGGCTTGTGAAGCTTGCAGTGAAAGTTCTCTGAACAACGGGCTCTGCCATATCTGAATGAAGTCATTAAAAGTGAATCGGTAATGCAGTGAATACGTCTGAGTGAGCAGCTTTCAGAGAACTTTCAAGCTCAAAACCTTCAGAAACCATTCAGGACTAAACTAAAACAAGGCCCAATGCAAATGTCAGAGAGAGAGAGTGTGTTAGCTTTCAAATGAGGAAACATCTCAGCAAACCTCATACCCCCACCGAGCCCCCTCGTCTTAAATCCTACTATTGCCTAAGACCATGGTCAAAGGATAGGTCAAGACAGAAATCCATGAAAGTTGTTGAAATACTCTCACCCAAAGGGATGATAATTCTATTCTGGATGATCTTTATTTTATGCTCTTACTGTATGTATATTTTTGCTCATGTTTACTGCAAACCAAGATAGAGAAATAAATAAATGTCATTGAAGGGAACTCAGACTCACTTCTTTCAATTTATTTGTTTGGTGTCATCATCGGATGAGAGAAGGGATTTATTGTTCATTGCCATGATCCCAGTGTGGATCCTTTCATCCTGGCCTATTGTGAATGTAGTCTAATGTGTTAAGGTCTTTGTAGGAGACGGAGAAAGAAGACAGCCAGTGTCAAAAGTAGCATCGGCTGGTTATAATCTAAAGTAATCTCATTGTCTGTAATCCTTGCAGCCTACAGCGCCAGTGTTAACCTGTCCCCATATAACAGTACAGGGTAATAAGTGAAAGGTTAAAACAGTTTTAAAAAAAGAAAATGTGATATGATAATGTTAGGCTCTTATGTGTGAAGTGAACCAGTGAGGATCTCTGCACTTTATTTTCAATAGAGTATTAAGAGGAGGTATCACCCCAACACGTCACCCTCCTGAACACATCACAGGCCGAAGGTCGCAGATTAAAGTCCTGGCTGGATTCTAAGTAGAACACAACAGTTGCGCATAATCAGAAATATTGATCGGCCCAAGTTCAGAAATGTGTAGATGCTGGTTTCCTTTGAGAGTTGCTTTAATACAGTCCGCCGCCAACTGCTTGACGAGATTACAGCTGAAGTGTGCTTCCGCTTGCTGACCTTCAACCAGCTCCTGTCTCCTGCTCACTCTGTGGCTTCAGGCTCTGTCCCTATCTCTCCTTCCTTCACTGTCTCCTCAGAAAGAGAGAGCACAGGGCAGGAAAGGAAAGGGGAGAAAGCCAGGATTACATAGTATTAGAGGTATTTGTGGGTTTAAAATAGTCTGATCAAGAGTAGCGCTGGTGTCTGATACTTGCACACTTGCTATTCTCTCTGTTACACACATTCTATATATTAGAATCCAGAATCATCTGCAACCCTCTGATACCCCTCAGATCAGGACTTTTTCTAATATTTAAGTCATAACATCTAAAAATGCCTTCCACACAAAGAGATGTACCTTTGACTCTCGACTTTAAAAGCCTGTTCATTTCCACAAAGTGTGTCGACGAGAGAGTCACACAGAGCAGGTTATATCCATCATGATGGAAAGTAGAGATTAGTCTGTTGCAGGGAATTGGGTCCTCCACTGGATGCTGGATAACAGGACACAATAGTTCAGTGGCATTTAAATGTCAAAGTTCTCACATTTCTGAAAGAGTACGTCAGAAAATGAACTTGATTCTCTGGGTTTTTTTAGAGAGAGATTTAATCAATCTGAACATGATACAAACTTACAGTGTAAAACTGAGAAATTAATGCTCCACACTCACACTACAGTTACTCTGAGGCACCATGTTGTCCTTTGTTCAGCACATATTGATTTTTTTGTGAAATGAGTTTTCAGTGAGGATAGATTGGTCCCAGATTTTAGCTCTACAAGGCATTTAGACCCAGGCCGTTTTGAGGTAGCATACTAAATCACTGAGCAATAACTACAATTATAACGGCAGTCATTTGCAATGGAATTTTGAATGTAAAATATATATATATCACATATGAGTGGGGCACAAAAACATGAACAATGCAGTCTGGTGTAGTGCGACACTCTCTTAAGAACATGAAAAGATTCGCTAATGCTGTTTTTACTGCAAGGTTGTTGCAATGGATGTGCGGTGTTCATGTTATTGTGTCCAACTGCTTAAATAATTCACAGTCTGAGTTTAGCCAGCCTCAATGCATTATCAGCTGTCCTATAAATGTGTCAACAAGTTGACACATGATATCATAAAATGAGATTAGGAATGTCTTCAGAAAGCAAACTGACTTTCAGGATTAGTTGATTGACACAGCGCTTTGGTTGCAAGGAAAAATACAGCACCCGTGAATTTTAGCTGAAAAAATAATGTCCATATATATTTCCTTGAGAAGTTTACACCTTGTTTGTAACTAGATGTTTATGTGTGGTGCCCAGGAAAATCATGAGGACAGTGCAAAACATGTGAGAGGCTGTGTGTCCAGCCTCATAGTCCCCTTTTCTATGGCAAATCCAGCATGCCATTTTCTTCAAGGGCTTTCTGCGTCCTGTCATAAACCTCTCCAATAGCCTGAACCACCTTGTTCAGCACTGTGCTCAGCTCCTCCTGGTTCTGCACACACACCAGCCTGAAGAAGAAGGCCCGCTCTGGCATGGCGATGAAGGCCAGCTCTGCAGCCCTGCGGACAAACCAGGTGTGGTGGTTGGCGAGGGTGCTCTGGTAGGCCTCGCGACACAGCTCTGAGGGGTTCCTGAGCCGGCCGGCCACCGGTGTCTCAGCCAGCTTCTCCAGGAAGAGCTTCAGCCAAAGCAGAGCGCGATGCAGACGCAGAAGAGTCCGGCATCCAGAGTCTGTGTGGTGGTTGAAGTCCACCACTCCTCGGTTCAGCTCCACCCAGATCATGGAGCGCACAGAATGGTAGGGACCAGTGTGTTGTGTGGGCTTCACATTATTCTCTGTCCCAGCCTCTGGGCTCACAGTGTTTACTGAGAGGACATCTGAGTCCAGTTCTGCTTCGGGGTTCTTTTCTGCCAACAGGGCCAGTTGGCGGATTACAGAGGTCTTGCTTTCTATCTCTTTAGATATCAGTCCCACCATTGGACCCAGAGCTTCCATAAACCTGGAGGAGTAACAGAACAGGATGAATCATCTTACAGAGTCCAGATCAGGCCATAAACCATCAGGTCCATTAGGTCCAACTCTTTTTAACCTTTACATGCTACCCCTCGGGGACGTCATCAGGAGGCACGGCATCAGCTTCCATAGTTATGCTGATGATACGCAACTGTACATTGCCATGTCTCCTGATGACATAGGGCCAATTGATGCCCTTTTTAACTGCATTTTAGACATTAAGTCATGGATGGCAGAAAATTTCCTTCAGCTCAATCAGGACAAAACAGAGGTCTCAGTCATTGGTCCTGAAGGCCAGAGAGAGAAACTTTTACCAAAACAAAAAGATCTTAAACCAATACATTCTGTCAAAAATCAGGGCGTGATTTTTGACTCTGAGCTTACTTTTATTCCACATATCAAAAACATAACAAAGATAGGTTTTTACCATCTTAAGAACATAGCCAGAGTCCGCCCGTTTCTCTCTCTGGCCAGCACGGAGGTGCTGATGCATGTTTTTATCTCCTGTCATTTAGATTATTGTAATGCCCTGCGATCTGGTCTTCCCAAAAAGAGTATCTCAAATTTTCAATCGCTACAGAATTCAGCCGCATGAGTGCTGATGAGGACCAGAGGGCGGGAGCATATTACACCAGTTTTAAAATCGCTGCATTGGCTCACCGTGCGTTTCAGGATAGATTTTAAGGTTCTTTTATTAGTTTTCAAATGTCTTAATGGTCTTGGGCCTTCTCATTTATCTGACCTACTTTTACCCTATCAACCCTGGCGGACCCTGAGGTCCTCCGGCACTGGCCTCTTAACCATACCAAAAGTAAGAACTAAAACACACAGGGAGGCGGCTTTTAATTATTATGGCCCCCGATTGTGGACCAGCTTGCCGGAGAACCTCAGGGCTGCAGAGACCGTTGATGTGTTTAAAAAGAGGCTCAAGACCCACCTTTTTAATCAGGCTTTCAATGGATTTGTTTGATTTATCTCATTCCTTTAATCAGGCTTCTTATCTTATCATATTTAATCTTTATTTGTATCTTATTTTATATGCATGTTTTAACGACATGTTTATTTACTATTTAGGGCTGGGTTTTCTTTTTCTTTTTTGCTGTTTTTAGCCTCTGTGAGGCACTTTGTGTTGCTTTTAAGTATGAAAAGTGCCATATAAATAAAGTTTGATTTGATTTGATGATTTGAATCACTTCATACTTTCTAATGGCTGTAAATTCATCACTATCACTGTCCTCCTGCTTTATCTGATTATCTCACCTCACAAGCTCATCCCAGCTGGACAGGTACGGCTGCAGCAGCACGTCAGAGGTGTAGGCCGGTGCAGCCAGCAGGTGGAAGACCAGTCGTGACACCTGGAAGGTCTGACCAGGGCACCCCTCCAGGACCTGCGTGACCTCGGCCCCATCGACCACACTGCTGTTGTGCAGCTGGTGATGCTGACAGTGGGGGGATGGGAGGTGTGTGAGTGCGTGGGGCGATTGACAGGGGACAAAGAAAGAACGCGGAAGTGATTCACCGCATTCAAATTGGCCATCTGCTTCACAAAATCAACCTCATGGAGGAAATGGAGTACATGATGAACTGCTTTGTCATTGGCTTGTGCACTTACCGTATTATGCTGGTTATAAGCTTTTAAACAAGCATCCCAGTGGTAATCCAAGCCTCCCTCTGCAGAGAGACATTGTAAAGAGAAACAGGAGAACAGTTAGTTTTTGTTTGCAGAGACTTTCCCACGAAAACAGATTTTTTTTCTGATAATACTGCAACTCCAGCTCCAAACACAAGGACATTCTGAGGTGCATTGAACTCATCTTAGTAACACTTTGAAATATGTATAGGCTTGCATTATGGGTCAGTGGGATACATTTAACCTGAAATAACAGATTTTTGTGCCACTTGGGGGCAGCAGAAACAAGTTGTGAACACATTGACAAATCATCACCTTTTGAGTTGATCTGGTGAACTTGCAGCAACGAGCAGTTCCTTATTTACACATTTTCTCTGTCCATCTGAAGAATCTAATTCCTATATTTAGTCTCTTGTTTTCAGTCTCTACCAAGTGTGTGCAGTGGGTTTTTAGAGATCTGCCCCGTTGTGACTGAAAACAACACTATGAGAATGACATTAAATTAAAACATTAAATTGTCGGCCAAACAGCTAAAAGAAGACTTGAAACTCACAATTAAGCTCCACAAAGCTGAGGGGAGCTGCAGATTCAGGTGATCACTCTAAGTAGCTTCAACTGCTTTCACAATGTCATTTGACATTTTTGTTAGAAAAAATTGTCTCATCATCATCTAATCATTTAGAGTATTTCACCTTTCATAATGGCTCATTTGTGACAGATTCGTGTTTTCCTGTTGCTAACACGAGAAACTGATTATGAAGGCTGACTCAATTTGTGCTACATTCTTGATTAATTCCATGAGGTTTAAGATCATTCTGTACAGCAAAGAGCACAAAAACACGCATTAAGCCAGCAAAAAGCATTCTTTTGACAGCAGATTTACGACCTTGTTCCAGCCTGTGACAAAGCAAACCCTGTGATTTCAATTGATTGTCTCAAGCACGGGGGCCATCAGCGCGCATCATGTGTGCAAGTTGCTCAAATCACTTTTGTGCCTTTTCGAATCCACATGCCTCCACTGGGCCACGAGATCCATACGCACACCACGATCATACGACACAGAGGAATAAGTTGCAGTTATAAGAATTTCCCAGCATGTTTTGTTCAGTTCAACTCTGGCACATGTCTGAGTGAGGTCAGCTTACTGAAGTCAAACTATTCATCTTATTTTGGACTTCCTGGAATTCCCTCAGAGGCCTCCAGACCACACGTTAGTCACCTCCTTATAGGCAAAAGCCACAAAAGCAGACAGTTCTCAAATCTGATGTGTGACTGCAGCACCTACTCACAGAGTCACTGTCAGGTAGCCTTACTGAGTGTTCGAGTTCAACACAGA
The DNA here is from genome assembly GCF_039877785.1 of Chaetodon trifascialis. Taxonomy (NCBI): domain Eukaryota; kingdom Metazoa; phylum Chordata; class Actinopteri; order Chaetodontiformes; family Chaetodontidae; genus Chaetodon; species Chaetodon trifascialis. The sequence continues at coordinate 15,605,823 of NC_092071.1, read as the reverse complement.
GCCTGTGACAGCAAACTGCTGTCAGATATGTAGCTCTAACCTACTGTAGATGTTGCCAAAAATGTCACGTGTATTATGTGTTTTTCTTTTCTTTTTCATTATTGTATATAAGAGGGATGTGAAGTCATGCCACAACAAACTAAGATTTAAATGTAAGTTTCCTAACTGAGCTCCTCCTGTATGTGGAGGCAGAGCTGCTTGTTCCTTTCAGCTCTTTGCACTCTGACTCATGTCTCTCAAATCTTAGAATTTAATCCAAGCTGGGGAAAAAGATCACATGGTCACAGCGGAACATTGTTTCTCCGCTTTCCAGTTCCTCATTTTCACTTTTGGATTAAATGGGAAGGAACCATTAAAGTTATTTTCTTACAGTGCCGGGAACTATTTGCTTTTTCTTACGTGCCGCATTTTAGATCGTCAAACTATAATTATAAGATAAAGAAAGATGCTGTTGAATATTTTGGGAGACTCACTCAAATAGACAAAGATTCCTTTGTCTGGAAAATAACATCATGTGTAAAAATTCTCAACTCTGTTTAAGACAACTGTTCAGCTGACATGACTGAAAGTAGCTCAGATTAAGAATAAATCATTTAGTGATCTCTCATTCAGATAAAATGTCAAAACACACATAGAAATCTTCCTAGCATGTTGTTAAAATCATTTCTGAGTGAAAGAGTGAGCAGAAAGTGGTGTGACCACCATGCTTGATTCTGCTGCAACCACACCATCTGACACATTCCAGATCTGAAACATATGCTTTTCAAACAAGGGAGGGATTGTATAGATTAATAGTTCAACACACACACACCCACACACTCAGAAATACTCACGCAGCCACAGGGAGCCCAGGAACAGCAGCAGGACTACGATAGCTACAGCAGCCTTGCTCTTAACACCCATTCTGAATTCCAGCTTTGGGTCTGCCGGTCTCTCTCTGTTCCTTCTCTTTGTGTCTATATTTTAATTCCTCTGTGTCTCACATGAGTCCTTGTCTCCTTGCACTGGCTGTCACCACAATTACTCCCTACTAGACCCCTGCCTCTGACCGCCCCCTGTCCTCTCAAACCTTTCATACTCTCCCCCAAAACCCTGAATAAAAAAGTTCTCTCAACCATTACACCTCAGAGACCCTCTATCAATGTTTAGCCCTGCCTCACGCCTGCTGTTCTAACCTGTCACACAACTCAGCCTGCCGTGGCCTTTTCTTTTTTTGTCTTTCATTGACTTTCCTTGATTCACGGCTCTCCTCTATCCTGCCTTTGTTTCTGATTTGGAAGCTGCCTGTCTCTTGTTGGGTTGCTCAATCTGAGGGTCCAGAGATCAGCTGAGTGCAGCCACTGGCTGATAAAGCAGAGCCGACACAGCTTTTCCGCCAATAACCCCCTTCCTCCAGATTCATCTTCTAGATACGCGTTATATTCCTGGTCAGTTCGAGTAAACACTTCTTCTCTCACTGCCACCCACCCTCCTCCCACCACCGCCCACCCACCCTCCTCCCACCTTCTTCCTCTCCCTCAGTCTCTCTCTCTCTCTCTCTCATTCACACACACTATTAGGAGCACCACCACAACCACCACACACTGGAGCAGTGCTGACACACATTTCTGAAGACATGTTGGTTAGAATGAGAGCATGATGATGTGAAATGTATGACACTCACCCTTTATGTTTGTACATGTTAAAGTCAGAACAACCTTGAGTAATCCTCCATATTGACTGATTTGTGGAACGACACAGTCTCTGAACAGAGATACCAAATCCATGTTTGTCAATGAATAACAAAGTCTAACAAAGCTTATCCTTGCTGAGACGGCACAAAGATGCCCATGTGTGCTAATCTAATGCTAGATATGAGAAAGAGTTTGACAAATCAGAGTGGGAGCAAACAAAGCAAGTCTCTATTAGATAAAATAATAATAATGATAATAATTTCCTTTCTCTTGTCACCATTTCTTTTACAATAGTTGATTCATATTCTACATCTAATAGGAATTTTGGGCTCCTAAATGCTAGTTTTTCCATGAATTCACTGGATTACTGACATCCAAAGTCTGTGATGTGTCAGTAAACCAGGAGGACGATGCAGCACAGGCTGTTCCCGTGATTCTCACTATCAGGGAAAAACCCAGTGATTGGTTCCTATCACTGGGTTTCCTGCTACTGCCGCTGCTTCTGTGGGGGGAGGTGAGTAGACATTGAACTCCACATTCAAGCCAAACCACATGTGTGCTCGTGAAGAGGGACTTAACAATGGTATTTTGTAGTGGAGGAGCGGGAAAATAGTGAAAGCAGGAGCATTAATGACTTGGTTGGGAGGAGCCAGTCATGGGGCTTTATGCGCTGTACAGCCAATGGATGATCCCATCTGGAATAGGCAGAGACTCAAAAGGGCAGACTGAATCCCTCTGAAAACATGTGACCCTTTCAGAAGACTTGAACTGACTGACTCCACACAGCTGGTCCTCTCCAACTCAATGTTCTGACTAATTACATATCTTGTTAAATAGTTATGCTAGTAGGCTGAAACACATCACTTCACACTGCATCAGTGTGTTTATGTATGGAAGTTCAGTAGAGCGGGAAAGAGGTATTTTGTCACTGTCACTGTCAAATACCACCACACAAGATTTTCCATCTGCACAGTCGAAACATTTAAGTACCAGGATTACCCTTGTAATCCAGTTTGTAAAGATCACACTAAAAGCAGCCCATAAAATTCAAATCTAAAACATCTCCAGAGCAAGATAATCGAATGTAATAGCAATAGAGGAGATGTTCAGAAGCAAATGAAAAAGAATAATGCACGATGGGTTTTGAGTCTGGTGGCTGTGACCCCTATAGCACAACCTTGGTTTCAACCCTCTATTAGCAACAAGTATTCAACATTTCCTGTACATACCTAAGCAGAGATTTACATTGTGAGATGAGAATGAGTTTCATTTTAAGTACTGATCTGAGTTTAACTGTTACTGTAACTCAATCCATGGATTCACCACAGGCTCTGCCGATTTAAAAAATGTTGTCATTGCATTCTCAAATACAGTCCTTGGTCCAACCGCATTAACTCTACAACAGTTTGAACCCCCTGCATCACTGGATGTGGCTATATTTATAGCACTTGTTATAGAAACAGTCAGATGTCTTATATTTTGCACTGACAGGCCTTTGTGTCAGTTATTTTAAAGGATTGGTGGATGTAATGTAGAAGCAGAAAGAATAAATCTTGACTTTCAATGTACTGACGAAGCTACAAAAACAAATGCTGCACTGATCGTCTTGAGGAGACACTCATTCAAACTGAACATATTGCTGGATGGTTTCTTTTTCTCATGTTTAGCTACATTTGAAATACGTATAGTTTTGCTCCAGCACTGTGCTGCTCTGCCCTGGGAAGTGACTGTCTCTGAGGCTGGACAGATCTTCTGTCTCTAAGCTCTAAGCAAGTGTGAGACACATAATCTGCCTTGTGGAGGCTCCAGTTACCTTAAAGAAGCTCATCTCTGTTTCCCTAAATGTATATTTAGAAGTACATCACATACTGTCCAACTCACATGGCACATTCCAAAAATCAGACTGTTGTCCTTGTTGCTGCACAGTGACACTACTTCAATTACTCACAGCACTAATTATAATAGCAAATTTAGTCCCTGGACTTGGAATGAGTAAACGGTCCTCACAGTCTGGTCTGTACTTTTAAGAACTGCGTTTATTGCATGATCCACTTCTGTTGGAAGAAATTATCTGACATATGTTGACGCACATACAAGTCTCTGTCTCCATGAGGTTTATGAGCATTGTCTGCCTGCAGCCCTCTGACCCCAACACACTGTGGACTGCAGACACTGCTGGAGTCCAGCTGGTGACGTGGGGACGCCTCACTGTATGCATTAATACCTTGGACACAGAGCAGGGGGAGAGCAGGCCTGCACACCTTGCTGCACCCGCGGCTGTATGTGTCTCTGGTTATTCTGTTTCACATGCAGACACACACACACACACACACACACACACACACACACACACACACACACACACACACACACAGACTAGGTTTTCATCACTTCTGGAGGCATTACACAGACTTACATTCATTTCCTGGAGACTTATCATAACCATAACCACTACTAGCCTAACCCTTGACCTTACCCTAACCTTAACCCGAGTCTTCACTCTAAAATCGATCTGAAGTCCCCATAATGTGAACAATACATCCACACACTGGTACAGAGCCATATATTTGATCAAAACAGTCATGTCATACACAAATGCAGGACAAATGCACAAAGTTGGCATCATTCTGAAAATGTGTCATTAGTGATTTTCCCTTCAACAGAAACAACAACACTAATCTGACAATATATCACAAATATCATGTGTTATTGTGGTATTGTATACCATATGGGAGATAAACAGCATGAGGTTTCACTCTTGCCTACATTTTCTAGGAGAAATACCTTCATGTGTCGATCTGGCATCCCCACAGATATTTGTTGCCTAATGATCATGATGATGGTTATTGCGGGTGACCGGAGTGTGACTTGAAGTCCTGGTATAGTGCTTCCCAGCTGCTGTGTAATCTGAGCCATGGATAGCGACAGCCGGAGTGGGCAACAGTCGGGGTGTTTGGTGGGGGTATTTAGAGCTCTTCCTCTCTGTCTTTACTCTTGCTCTTGCTCTCTTTCTCTCTCTCAAACTTAATATTTAAGTATAGAGCCGTGCTGCACAGTGGACAGGTCGTGGAACACGATGTCGGCACGCAGTTTTGGGATATTTTTTGGAGTTGTAACTATTCTTGGGACTTTACTGGTTCAGGGTAAGTGCCACAGGGGCAACCTTTTGGCACATCGTCATCGACCGGCTGGCTACCTTCTTATCTGTCAAAATAATCTCATCATGCGCAGGCATAAAATCATTGAGGCAGCCAGCTCCGAGACTCTTACTACATTAATTAGCATGCCAGATAAAACTTTCTATACTTTATGTACATACTGTTGTAATAGTCAAACTGGGTGAGATGATGGAGATTTTAACCAATTTTAAAAGCATGAAAACAATTTTCTTTCTGTTGGCAACATATCTGCAAGCACACATACAGTATATCTACAATATATAGTATATGTACTGTATATACAGCTGTAAAGTGGCTATAAATAGAATTTTTGATCTGATCTGGCTTTTGTGCACATCTGTGCTCTTGAAAGCATTTGTGGCTTTATTTCTGCTCATATACAGTAAATGCACTTTTATTGATACTGATGTTGACAAGGATCATCTGTTCTGTAGCCTGCGGCATGATTTAGTGTTAGTTTTAGTAGAGTTAATGCCATTTATCGGGGCAAAACAAAGTAAGTCAGCATAAAGAAATGCAGAAGGTGATCTGTGCTTTGTCATGAGAGCAGTCTATAAAGCTGTTCTGGTTGACACAGATGGGGCTCTGCGACAGGGGGGCAACAGCAGGCCTGAGAGGCTCCAGCTGCCTAAGAAGCAGAAGTAAAAGCCTATAATATGATGGACGTTTAAATGAAATATGATTTGGGACTGGAAATCCATTTGGTCACTCAGGAGGCAGAGGTATGACAAGTCGCTCTCAACAGTTGTGGACAAATGCCTCTTGAGTCTATCTCCTTGGCAGAGGTCACTAGAGTAGTTAAAAAAAATTCCTCTGTGACGAGGTGCTGGCATGGACAAGATTCATTCTGGAATGTAGACTCTTCATATGATTGGTCTGGCACGTTTACTACGTTACTTGAATAGCACATGGAGTTTGGGAACAGTGTTGTTGGATTGGAGTGTCATTTGCAAACAGGGTGTTTATCACTATCAGATGAAAAAGCACTTGATGAACTTGAGTTGAAGCTGCTGTCAGCCATTTTGTGTCTTTACACTTCAACCTCGACTTGAAGCAATCAGTCTCAGTAATGATTGAGGTGCAGCTGGGTGAAACGAACTAAAAAATAACATTATTGCAACAAAACAAAAGTAAATCATACAAATAAATTGGAATTGATCAGATGTTCATCAACTGGATGAACATCTGACAACATTCAACTGAAAGAAAGGATGCCTGCAGGAAGATGGACCAGACACTTGCTTCCTCTTGCGAGATCAGTTTTAAAATCCTTCTGCATCTAACGTTTGAAACAGTCACATGAATAGGAGCATGCATTTGACAGTGGAGCACAGTCAACTAGGTTAAGCACAGCTTGCCTTTCCCCCAGTCAAAACAATGATGTTGCAATGTTTACCTGTGCGGCCGTGTTGTTCTGACCGGTTGAGCTGCTTGCTTTCTGGTCACCTTAAGGGGTCAGTTCAGGCAAATCATAAAAAAAGCAGCATTTTCTCACTTACAATTAGTTAATCTACCAAGGTTTTAAGATCTCCAACTACTTTGATCAGTGCCCACATCCTCTCGTGGTCTAGTTTCCCATCATCACTCTCCCGTCTCTCTCTGAGCAGGCTTGTCAGCTGCAGAAAGTCGTAAGGTCAAAGCATGGACAGCAGACATTAACTGTACTTTGTTTTCCCACAATAATACCACTTATCCATGTGAGCTGGCTGACAGAACATGTAGAATTACATCACACACTGTGCAACTCACATGGCACACTTTAAAAGTCAGTGTGTTTCTCTCTGCGTTGCTGTAGAACAACATCACTTGCTCTTTGCTCTGCTTACAATATTTATTTGCTTTTTTCTTGAATTCTGCTATGTAAATATGTGCAACATCAGCATTACTTGCAGCTGTCAATCATTAAACTGACTGTTTTGTAGATGGATGCAAAAATCATTGAGTGCCATTCTATTGGAATATTATTGTAGATATACCAAAAAAGGTACAGTAAGCAGGATATCGTCGGGTCACTATGTTTTTATTGTTATCTACCACAGACAGACAGGAATATTAGAGCCTTACAGTTATTTGTGAAAGCATATTTTAGATGGCCATGCTGTGAATTTGCTGTCTCCATTTCAAAAATTTAAGACCTCCATTCTCTACGATCTATTTATACTTTCTAAGCAATGTCCATAATCTCTCTATTAGTATTTGTTTTCCTCCATGATGAAACTGGAGTGTAATATTTGAGAATACATAATTGACAACTGACAAAGCCTTGGGAGGTGAGACATCTCACCACTGTCATTACACGGCCCTCTATGCAGGTTGTCCCAGGGGAGAATAACAATTACAGCTCAAAGCTATGCAACATATTCGTGCCTGATTGGACCGGGCAGACCCGGAAATGAGTTGATCGTACATCCGCACTGCTTCGTAGCATGTGTTACTGTCACCATTTTTGCCTAATGATGATATTGATGATTATTGTTGATGACCTGAGTGTGACTTAAAGTCCTATGTTAGAGTTTCCCAGCTGCTGTGTAATCTGAGCTATGGATAGTGACAGCTGGGAGGGAAAAGGCATTGGGTTGGAAATAACCTCTGCCTCCCTCTCTCTTTGTCTCTCTTGAAGTTTCTACTGAAATAAAGTGTAGCTGAGTACAGTGTGATGATACCATTGCTATTACGTACAGTTGTCGGCATGGTTATTAGTGTTCTTCATGTCATGTCAAGTCATATTTCTACAAAACATTCTGGAAAGCATTTTGAAATTCCACAACAGTTTATTAAAAAATGTATGTACATGTAGATGAAATCAATAAAAGAATATCTTTAAAGACAGACAACACAACACCGTCTTGAGAGAGAATAATGTAAAAAGCTGAAAAGTTTTCTGAATAATATGAAGTGCTCGCCTGTTTATTAGACAATATGTGGAAAACTAGGCAAAGGTTGGCTGTTGTTGATCACATAACGTCCAGCCATCTTAAAACTTTGCCCATTGTGGAATGTTCTAGATATTTTTCTACTCATGTGAATAGCAGTTTTCTGTAATTATGTCCAAAGTAGCTATTCAGTAAGCTATGGACAGGACGGAACTGTAACGACAATATTAATCATTACAGTGTGTTCATGTTTCAGAGTACTGATATGCACATATTTACATTATCTGGCCCAAACTTACTTTACCTGCCTGTCGTACTCTAATTTCTTAACTAAAACTGTAAAAATGCTAAATTGTAAGCCCCTTTCCTCTGGCACCTGCCTCCCCCACCTTGTATCCAGTTTCTCCTCCTCCTGGGCCCAGCGTCACTGTGGAGTTTAAGCACATTTAACTGACTAACAATCTGGCAAACTCACAATCAGCCCAAATACTCACTGGTGCGTCAACCTTCCTGTGAGCCCCTGAGCCCTTTCTGCTGCCTGAGGCTGATGCCAAACCACCCCCACACTGACACACAGTAACGTTTGCTCAACACAGTGATCACAGGGGATGATTACAAGATAAACGCTGAAACACAGTCAGAAAGTAGTGCATGTAGACAAGAATCATCAGTCAGCAAAGTGGCCGAATAATGTTAGCAAAGCAGTAATATTCATCTAAAGTTTGCTGCTATTTGCTAACATTAGCTGCTATAAGCTGGTGGTCCTATTCATGTGCTTATGATGACACCCAACTTTTTATTTACCATATGCATGGCCGTAGTTTCTCCCCCTCCTGTTAAGAAATATTCATCTTATTTCTTGTTTATTCTCTCATGCAGTGCGGTGTAACGAGGAGACACATCTGATCAAAGACTTGTTCAGAGGCTACAATAAGAATATTCGCCCGGTGGTTCATCCTGAAGACAAGGTGGAGGTTCAGATCAAGCTGACCCTCACTAATCTTATCTCTCTGGTGAGCGCTCAATCTTCCTACTTGTTGCAACAAAGCCTGGCTGCAATGACTCCAAACAGCAAATAAGCCTTCACATGATTTTAAAACGGGAGCATGACCACAAGTTCACCATCGCAGGACAGTGGCATTAGTCATCAATCATTCTGGTCACATGAATACAATAATGGCTGTTGGGTTAATGGATTAGTTACTTAGCAGTGCATGTTCAACAACCTACAGCTAAAATATTCATACAATTCTTCTCTTATACTATAGAATGAAAAGGAGGAGACTCTTACGACCAATGTGTGGATTGAGATTGTGAGTATTCCCCCTCTTCATGCTTCTTAGTTTTTAATTGCTTATAGACTGGTGGTGTTCAGGTTCATTTTGCCTGCAGGACTCAGTCCTTTTCACTTTTTTATCCCTCAGTTGTGTCTATGTTTTTACGTCACTGATGACCTTTCTCTCAAATGTACATCTACAGCAATGGACTGATTATCGTCTTGCCTGGAACACATCGGAATATCACGGCATTGATATTATCCGTGTCCCATGCAACACTGTTTGGCTTCCTGACATTGTCCTTGAGAACAAGTAAGATCGTAACAAAGAGTGAAATCCAGCATTTTTCCCTGCCTGCAGCGTCATCATACTGTTTTTGTGTTCTCTGCAGCATTGATGGCAAGTTTGACGTGGCGTACTATGCCAATGTCTTGATCAGCTCCAATGGTTGGATGTACTGGCTGCCTCCTGCTATCTATCGCAGCACTTGCGCCATTGAGATCACCTACTTCCCATTTGATTATCAAAACTGCACGCTGGCATTCAGGTATTTACTTGTTCTATTTCTTATGTGCCTCCAACTCTACTAGGCATTTATAGTTATTTACCCCATTCAGGCTCCATGTCAGCACCCTGAGACAGATCTTTGCTTCACCACCAAGTGCAAAGATCTGTCTCAGGAAACCGAGGTGGAGCCTGGATGGGGTGAACCACGAGTGAAACCCATTAGAAGGCTAGGCACATGTTCATAGAAATGGAGTTACGACCAGGTAACTACTATTTTCTGTTCTATTCTAGATCCCAGACGTACAGTGCCAATGAAGTAGATCTCATCCTGGCTGTTGGAGAAACAGGCGAAACTATTGAGTGGGTGGACATTGATCCTGAGGCTTTCACAGGTACAGTACATCCGCATTCAGTGCCCCAATATTCAAAGCACACAATTCATCTCCACCTTGTTATATTTTCACTCCTCAGAGAATGGCGAGTGGGCCATCGTTCATCGTCCAGCCAGGAAGATGATCAACACACAGTATTCCCCAGATGACCTGGAGTATCAAGAAATCATGTTCAACCTGGTCATCCAAAGGAAGCCGCTCTTCTACATCATCAACATCATCCTGCCCTGCTCCCTCATCTCCTCACTGGTGGTGTTGGCCTACTTTCTACCTGCACAAGGTCTGCGAAGCCATTGTCCAATTCCCTACAGCTGTTATTTCACACTTTATTATTGTTTATTATGGAGCATTATTACGAGGATATTATACCAAGTCTCATAATGAAACATAGAATAAAATATAAATTCATTTTTGTTACTTTTACACTGAACATGTAAGCATTAAAATGGAGCTCAGCAGAGGAGGGTCTAAGGCCTGGATTTGTCTTCACTGTATTGTGTCATCCTTAACTGAAGCCAGATGCTATTATATTAGGTTATAACTACTGCAAATAAAAAGCCTAAATTTACTATGTATATAGCACAGCATAACGTAGCATTCTTTGCTGCATAGTGTGGTGGTCTGTCTCTGAAGTCTCTGTTGTCTCCTTAACAGCGGGGGGACAAAAGTTGACTGTGGCCATCTCTGTCTTGCTGGCTCAGACTGTCTTCCTCTTTCTTATTGCTCAGAAGGTCCCTGAGACATCTCTTTCTGTCCCTCTCATTGGCAAGTGAGTCAGCATGTGTTCCCTGCTGACCCCTGCTGGGTTTTTGTCTTTAATCTGTAAAAGTTTGAGTCTCCTGTTCAACACACATCTTGTCTAATGTCTTCCTCAGGTACCTTATCTTTGTTATGTGTGTCACTACTCTCATTGCCACCAATCAAATTGTAGTGCTGAACTTCTCCCTGCGCAGTCCCAGCACTCATACCATGTCCTATACCATCAAACATGTAAGTACATCCAGTGCAGTCGCGTCAAATGTGCCTGTTTAAGAGTTATTTTATGCCAACAAGCCTAACTATTGTTGTCTTCTGCCACCTCTGCAGATGTTCCTGGAAATGGTCCCTCGCTTTTTAGGCATGTCTCCACTGGTGGATGACAGTGACATGACAACAGAGATGAACGGAATAAGAGAGCGACGGCGCAGCTCCTTTGGCCTCATGCAGAGAGCAGAAGAATATGTACTGAAACAACCCCGCAGTGAAATGATGTTTGACAAACAGAGAGAGAGGCATGGGCTCAAGAATGCAATTGGTAAGATGTCTATTTTTAAAACTATGACTCAGCTCTGAAAACTCACCAGTCATTGAGCCCCAGTCTAATTTCTGAACACATCAACGTTTTTATGCCTCCACGTCAGCGATATCTCAGGAACGCCTGGAGGGAATTCCTTCAAAATTGGCACAAATGTCTCAAGGATGAACTGATTAAATTTTGTCAGTGGAGTTTGTATCACATTTATTCGAATCACTTATATTAGCCACTCATGTATGTATTACAAGCGGTGTTCAACACCTTTTGTGATGCCCATGTCTGCCTCAGGTAATGCAGTGGCATACTGTTGTCTAACTATCAGTGTCTCCTTCATCCTAGAGGATAATATAGATGTCAGCAGCACAGCCAACCTGTACAAGAGTTTGGCCCAAGCTGCACCTGAGATCAAGCAATGTGTTGATGCCTGCAACTTCATTGCTGAGAGTACAAGGCAGCAAAATAACATTGGATCTGTGAGTGTTACTTTAAGCCTTTTTTTATTTACAATATTACTGTTTTGGACATGTCTTTTTATTACATATTTTACAGTTTATGTTTTTAGGTTATCTTAGCTCTTTGATCTCATTTCACTTAAAGGAAATTGAAAGCTGGGTCCTGATTGGGAAGATGATTGACAAGGTGTGCTTCTGGGCTGCCATTCTCCTCTTCATTTTCGGCACAGTGGGGATCTTCTTAACAGGACACTTCAACCGGGCGCCTGAGTTTCCATTTCCTGGACAGACCAAAAAATTTGTGCCGAGTTAAAAAAAACAACCAAAACACTACTTTTTGCTCTGATGAAACATTTCCAAGAGTCGCTGTGCCTCATGCTGTCTATACGGCTGAGCGGTCTTGCTCATTGAGTCTGAGGCTCAGATTCAGGGTTGAGTTAGCAGGGCTTTAATACCAGAGACTTAACAACAAATCTCTCTGTGCTCATTTTCACGTCAGACTTTTCTTTGTGGACATTTGTCAGACAGCTGAGGGTGATCATTGAAACTTGCAACTTGGCTCTAAGTTCTGCATCGTAGTGGATATACGGTACACGTTAAGAGGGTTGATCAGGTCTAGTTAAGAAAGTGGTTTTAAATCATCACCATCATAAATCATACAAAATAGAAGTATTATTTGTCTTATTTTGTGGTATAAAAGAGTTGAAGCAAGTTCAGACTTCAGGTGAAGGCAGTTCCCCGCCACACTGAGAGATTTGCAGCAAAGAACTTTTCAAATAGAAACGACTGTGACATCATGATGAATGACACGGAGCTGAAAGCACTGTGTGAAAATTCATTCACAAATGGCAATAAAGAATTATCATTAACTTTATTTACACATGGTGTGCTAAAGCTGCCCATCTTACATCAGCTTAGACGAATCATCCATGTGTGTTTCACACTGCAAACATATCTGCTAAATTTTCCCTGCATGTACTATGTCTTATGTAAAGAACTTGTACATTTAACTCAAGCAGCCATCTCTGAATCAAAGACTTATTCTTCCTACTAGGACTTATTTATTAGAAACTCTTATTTATCAGAAGTAGATGGCTCTGAGGGATATTGTCTTGATTCGTTGTGCCATGTTTTTTAAATAAATATTTGACTTTGTGCATCATGACTTGTTTCATTTTTTCTTTCATTTATTTCAAAGTGTGAGTTGTGTGAAACCTGAGAAACAAGAATACTCAGCTGGAAGTGTAAATAAAAATAATGCAATTCTCCTCAAATATACCAGGAAACTTACAGAAACAGTTGGCAAAAGAAAAACTGATCACATGTAAAGTCATAATAAAATGTACCTGTCCTATCTAATGTGTTTAATAACTTAAATTTGTACCGTTTCAAGTTCATGCCTGATCTCTTTAGGTCCAGTTGTGTTACATTAGTGAGCACCATGCTTTGTGCAGCATGTTCATGAGAAAAAATAAAGGTATATATGCATTGAATAAGTTTCTGTATTGAACAAGGCTGGATTTTTGTCACATAGATACATAACAAATGTATTTCGTTCTCAGTGTATTCAAATATAAGGTTAATTATCTCCTGCAAATTATTTACAAATACCTGTGGTGTTTGGGCGCCTCTGTGTGGTGTGAAGAAATACTACACCGAAGTAGGCAGGACTTATTTCTTTGTAACTCATCATGTTTTATTACACTGTTCAGTATTTACTTACATCTTATGATTGTGTATTTTACCAGTCCACCACAGCCAGCGTCACAACAAAATAAATAAGTTTCTTTTTAAAGCCTCACATGGCATTTAGATCATAAATCATAGATCTTACAGGCTCATCAAGAGCCAGAAAAACACACGAACGCACCATTTCTGGGATATGTAAGAAGGGCAGGTAGGTACAGTGACCACAATGTTGTAACACTACTGGAAACATGGAGTCAGAAGGAATAGAGTATAATGTCCAATAAACGTGAAACGTGAAACGTTTCTAAATCCTTTGTATTTCTTGTTACGGGTGTGGCTGGAGCTGTTTTGTATTGCCAGTGATAGGATAGTGGCATTCAAATCACCACCCAGATTTAAGGCGTTTTGCATTTGCTTCACCTGCCTGTAGTTTCAAAACAACTATTACATGTACGGGGATGAATAAACCATAACTCTAATCGTCACACGTTTCATATAAATGATGTCCTTTCCGGAAAATGCTGATTTTATACGCCTTGTTTCTAAGACAGACCTAAGTGTCAAGACAGTTTTACACACCGGAATCTAGCACGATATGTATTTCCGCTGTGTCCTCTTATCTGTAACATTAAAAGCACCAAATGGCGGTGTCGTTTTTGCTTTTGGTATTCGAGGATTGTCGATAAAATTCGTGAAAATTACCCTCCACAAAACACAGCACTACTTGTAAAAACTCACGACAGTATTGAGTTTGATATTTAGATGAAATTTCCCGCTGAGATTTTCGCATTCATTTTGAAATTGCTAACCGGAAATCCCGTGTTCTGCACGCGATCCGCGTTAGGTAAGGCGTCACAGTCGTTCCTCCCCTCTCCTCTACCTACATTCCTGCGTGTCTACTGTGCGTTTATCTTGATGGCACCCAGTCTGGACTTGTCCCGTCCTCAAAAAAGTTAATGTTCTGTCCCGTCGCAGCGCAGACCTGACGACACGAACAGTCCACTTCTTCCTGCCTGATTGTCTGATTTCTACACAGATACACAAATGGAAAACACAACGTCCTAACATCCAACACCTTGTGTTTTTGATTTAAAAAAAATGATTAAAACACACATACATACGAAAACTCAATGTATGTTGCATGACCTGCGTCCTGTGACAAAGCTGCCACATTTTAAGACATTTCCTTTTCCTTTTTTGCCTCCACACTGTCCCGCTGGACACCCAATGGGAGGGACTAAAGTGTGCATCACCTACGGGGAATACAAATGAACCCTCAGCTGAGAAAACAGCAGCCGGGATACGATGAAACAGTACTTTTAGCCTGAATGTGTGTGTTGTCTTCGTGTCCTGCGTGTGGAATATCCGTGTGCTGAGCCGCGGTGCTGGTTGAACTCAGTAAGTGTCTCTCTGGGCCTCTTGGACGCATATTTCTGTCCTCTGCGTTGACTTGGCGCAGCGCTGCCGCTTGCAGACGGTCCAGCTGCAGATTTTGCAGCAGCCGGGCGGGAATGTGAGCAGACTGTCGGGGTAAATGTGTAAAAAACGTCGTCGGGTTCAGCAGGTGACATTTGTGGCGTAGTTTTGTCCGTTCAGGTGGAGTTTCGCGGTGTTATGTGGCGCTGTAGGAAACCAGGGATTGGGTGGAGACGGGAGCCTTCAGCTTTTCCACCTCCACAGGCAGAATAACCTTGATATCCGGAGTGTTGAAAAGACTTCACAAGACTAACTGAAGAAAGTGGCTCATGTGGTGGAAACTGAGGAAAATGTGTTCGGATGGAGCAGTAGCTATATGAAAACTCCCATCAACTCTCTAAAAGCGGGCAAAAGTGTGTTTTTGACTTCAAAATTGTGTCTAAAAAACACGTTACGACGCTTGCCAGTCTATTGTCATCTTGTTGTTAAGGGGTTAAATGTGGTGAGATGGCGAATCAGCCTGGAAGAATCTCTATTTTTGGCGATACTTGTGCAGATTTGGGGAAATCCGATGGGCACCAGCGCAGGCTAGAGTCGACTCAGCACTGTTGTTTTAGTCATGTAGGAATTTGTGACACATATTCACATCCTGTCGTTTGATTGCACGTTTCAGGGCTGGGTGCCATGTGTTTTGCTCTTTAAAGGCCCCATGCTTGTACTGTTTGGAAAAGTTCAGGTAAATAGTGCAAAACTTTCCCCTTGGAGCTGCAAACATTTGTGCAAGTCAGGATAAGCTCATTTCAGTGCATGTACCTTGCTACCCCCACAAGAATGTGCAAACAGAGTAATCAGCCATGTTCCTTTAGCTTATTAACATTTTATCATTTAGGATGATAGTGTACTCCACTCCAAATCAGATCATGTTCAGATATGTGCAAAGTCTAGTCAAGAAATGCTTAATAAATAGTAAACCTGAGCCTGCTTTGTGATCGTCAGACTCATGGAAACATAATGCTTTTATGCAGCAGAAGCTTTCATTAAAGAGTAACTCGACCAAGCTGAATAACCTTGTTTTATTGTCGTCCTCTTGTCAAAGTGTTTCGTGCGTTGCGTTCAGGTGCTCAGTTTCACCTGTAACCCAGCAGTGATGTAAAGGTGAACTGCACCCCTGCATCATCACAGCAGGGTTCAGAGCTCAGCAGTGACAACATGGAGTCAAGTTGCTCTTTAAAGCCCGTATGTGTCGTATTTTCATGTCATTATAGCAACTTAATGATCTGATGGTGTTAGTCTTTGTTTGTAGAAAAAACAGACAATCCCAGTGAAAACTGGTTTAGTCTGTGTGTTTTTGATCCCTCTCAGTGTCTTTCGTGAACGTCTGCATTCCCCTGGTGTCAGCCAGGTGTCTTTTTTGATAAAACAGCTGTTCGAGAGAAATCCCTTGACTTCATACAGGAAGCATTAAATCTCTCGTGGCTCTCTCCGTCACTGCTGCTGGCAACATTAAGCGATAACTGATCCAGCGCCGTTGATAAACACTCACAGATTTATGCTCATATGCTATTTAGTGTGTACGTTTTGGCTTGGCTTTCAGTAATAGTCCTCCTTTCAGGCCAAGTTGGCTCATGCGATTGGGGACTCTGGGTGGCTGTAGTGTTGTATTGCACAAGTAGGAAACCTGAGTACATAGTGTCGACGCAGTTTCACTCCATCAAACAAACAAAAAACAGGCAAATTGTCAAAGTCAAGCCAGCACTTGACATCTCAAACTGCCGTGGTCTGTAATCAATTTGATTGATCAATGTTAATGCAAACTATTCCTGCTGAGTGATGAGTAGATTTTCATCTGAAATCTGGAAGTGAATTTAAATGACAAGGTTTATTATCAACTTACATGGTTGAATGGCCTAAAAAGTGTGTGTGGGTGTGTGTGTGGGTGTGGTCACACCTTCTCCCATTTGATTGAGTTCATGTTAAAATCAGATATCATAGCAGTGTCTCAAAGTCCAGATATTTCCCAGTGGACGGAAACTTTCTGGTCACCACAGGATGCTGCAATAAAGTCATTAGGTGTACCTTTAAAAAAAAAAAAAAAAAAAGCACTTTAAATGAGATGAACGATCCCGGGTGGTGTGATGATAGTTTTATTACAGTCATTTCTCGCTTGTCCTACTTGCCACTCCTCAAGTCTTTAGATGCTGCCAATAGCCTTTGGCTAGTACAGCACAGGTGATGTACCCACCCAGCGTTCAGTATCACTCCTGTTCATTCAGGCTCTCGTGCAGTTCTTCTGCATGCTGTGGGCAGATGAGAAACGGGCTATTAATTCATAGCACGTAAGTGTAGTAAGGTGTCATGAACAGCTAATAGTTTCATAGTTTCAGGCTTTGTTGAACGTTGAAAGTTGCTTGATTGTTTTCTAACTGAATCTGAAACTGTTGCTGAGTACATTAAATTTGACATGTGGTTTAGATGGTTTGTCACATTCCCAAACACACACTCTCTCTCTCTCTCTCTCTCTCTCTCTCTCCGTCACACACACCCTCCCCCTCGCTTGCCTTGTTTCCCAGCAAACATTCATCCATTCAAAGACACAGGTATCTGCCCGCACACTGTACAAAAGGGTTCGCACGCACACACCCTTTCTCTCGCTTGTCGACGCGCTCCAGACTTCTTGTATGTCGCAATGTCTTTGGCCTGAATGACAGTTAACACCTCGGGATGCCTGCAGTGTAGGAATGCTCTCTGTTTTTGGAATTTTAGCAGTGCACCTTGAACATCACACAGTCTGTTGCTGTCTGGTGTGACACTGAGTGGCACTTGAATGCCTCCTCCAGTGTGATCATGATATCGCTCTCCGCCAGGATTAGATTCGCTTCAGAAACGTGTGTGCTGTCAGATTACTTCTCTTCAGCTTCCTCACATACTCTTGTTTATACTGGTTCAGTCAAAGTAGTACTGCTGCTTTTATAAGTGCTACTACTTCTGTGAGTGTTTATGCTGCTACTTAGTGCAGCTAATGCATCTGACACTGCAGCTACTGCTATTACTACCACAACTAATGTACTACTGCAGCTAGTCCTGCATTAACTACTAGTAGCAGCAGTAGTACTGATACCACCAAAAGTACTACTACTTTCCCTCAATCAAATGATTATTACAAGCAAATGGTTCACAAAGACATTGCTTCAGATAGTAAAAGTGAAGTGTGTGTGAAGAGTCGGTCTGTGTCAGTTTCACATGTGTAGGATTGGTAGTTTTTTCACGCATGCCACTGTAGTGTACATTATGTATGGATGTGGCGTAGTGGCACAAACTGCACTGCAAATGTAAAACTCCCTCTTCTTTGTCTTTGCACCAGGGCAGCGGGCACTAGCAACAAAAGCGCGATGGCCAGTCCAGAGGATGTGATCGAGCCAGTGGCTCAAAGCTCCACAGCCCAGAACCTGGGCAGACGGCGCTTTCAGCACGACCTCCACATCCTGAGTCCAGACGAGATAGATGGGCTCATGTCCAGCAGTGGTGAGGAGACCAGTCCTTTTCCAAATATGTTACACTTAAGGTGTGCGCTGAAATGCTAATGGCTGTGAATTTAATTGAAATGTTCTAATCTTCTGAATCACAGAGGGTCGTCCTTTCCTTGTGGTGCATCATCTTCCTGAAATTAAAGAGCAGGGTATACCCTATTTAATGCCCGGTATCCCCATTACATGCAGAGTGGACAACACAGAGAAATACACTACTCGCTCAAAGGTACATCTGTCAAGTTTTTTTTATTACACATGGAAAATCATTGACATTTTCTCTTTTAGTGGTTGTTAAATCCATTCCAATATTTCAAAAGCTTTCAATGAAACATTTAACTTTAATGAGTCACTTTTTATGACTGTTAAAACATTTACTACAATTTAATGCCCTTTAGACAACTTGTGACCAACCCATGATCACTTTTCAGTATCTGAATTCACAGTTATTTTCAAGCCTTGCTGAACACACCCTGACCTAACACTGGACTGCACTTTAGCATAATGACATTATGTCATATCAAATCTGTGAAAGCTGTAAAACATGCAGATCAAACTCGATTCCGCTCCTCCATCAAGTGTGTTTGAACTCACTGTAGTTCAGATAGTGAGGCAGGCTGGACATGACACCGTGAGTTGCTTCACGTTGGATGTAATTTTAAGTGAGTATGGTGTCGAGAGTGTTTGAGGAAGTGGGTGTTTCAGAGATGCCTGGCTTTACTGCTGGGGCCTCTGAAGGTAAGAGCCTCATTTCACTAAATATTTGCGTTATCAGGAGCCCGCTTTGTAACCATAACACATCCACATCAGCACAGCCTTCTGTCCGTGAAGTTTTATGTTTCTACATCAGTATTTACATTAAAAAGCAAAAGATAAGGTGTAATGGTCCAATAGATCATGGAACCAGAGGAGCACCACATGTTGCACGTCACACAAGTAACTCATCAGAGAATGCACAATAATTGATAGCAGCTGAGAAAATTCAGTCAGTTTGCGTATTCGTCCTCTGGCTTTGTATCCATATGCTCCATTTTTCCTCACACAGTCCAAAGACATGCATGTCAGGGGAGTTAGACGCTCAGACTTCTCCCTATGTGATCGTCTTCTAAGCAGTTCCACATGTTAATCTTATTGTCCAAACCACCAATGTGCAGAAAATGATGAAAATAAGACCCAGTTGTTTAAAAAAAGGTTTTTTCAGTCACTAGTGAAATCAGAATTTTTCATGCCTTAAAGTAAATGAAGCATTTTAAAATCCAGCGAATGTGTTATTTTGTCATTTGTTTCTCAGCATTTGATTTTTCTCACATTGTATGAACATCATTTCAATTATGCCTCCTCAGGTCCGTGTAGGCACCCTGTACACGGTGCGGCTAACGCACGGCCACTTCCACTGGACAGTGAAGAGGAAGTACAAACACTTCCAGGAGCTGCATCGAGACCTTTACAAGCACAAGATGATGGTTCACTTGCTGCCTCTGGGAAGGTCGGTGTACCAGTCTGTGTGTGTTCAACATGCAAATAAACCTCTCGCTCTGAGAAATGTGAGTGATGGCGTTGGTATTGTCAGAATTCAGTATTTTGAATATACAAATTTGTCTCAAAGGTTTGCAAAGGACAGGCAGCAGCTGAGAGCCATGTCAGAGGAAATGCCCAGCCTGCACGGGACCGAACGGACCAGAAGGACCTCCAGTAAAATGGTATGAAGCAAAGCACTCAGATACATGCACAGTATTTATGCAAACACTTACATTTTTAGATTTTAAAATTAACTGCCAATAATGAAAAAAAAAAAAGAAAAGATTTTAACAAGGGTTCTTGCTTTTGTTGTGTTGTTTTTTTCTGTTGTATTTTACATAATGATCAGCCTGATTTGATCAGATGTGGTATTAATATCACAAGGAAATATTGTGTATATTTTGATAGTGTTACTGAAATTAAAAACAACCTTTAATTATTTTCACACCTGACAATTATTATTAATGATAATACATTTTAATTCCACCATTAATATATCGTCCAAAATCAGCTCTACACAACAAAACTACATCCCACAATAAAAGGCTTGCAGTCAGTTTCAGGCAGTCCCATGGACTTGCACGTGACTTCATCACCTTCAGACTGTTGTATGTCAAAAATTGCATAACTTTTCTATTTTTCTGTTGCAGAAATACCTTGAGGAGTACCTGAACGGACTGCTGGAGAACGTGTTCTGCAGGAGCGATCACAGCATGGTGACAGTTTTAAACACGAGACACTCATACAAAGTGGAAGTCGTGTGGCATGCTAACATTTTCTCATCTGCTTTTGTTTCAGCTGGAGTTCCTCTCTGTCGGCGCTCTCTCCTTCGTCACCGATCTCGGACCCAAAGGCTTGTAAGCAAACTTCTTTAGAGCATGTGACGTGAGGAAAAGTGGAATGAATCATGACTAAGTGCATGATAGAGTTTAATTGTGCAACATGTGTCAACAGGGAGGGACCGATCTTCAAGAGGTCGGGGGGCCACCGGATCCAAGGCCTGAACTGCATTGGCCATCATCAGTTCTGCTTTCGCTGGTCTCGCCGCTGGCTGGTGGTGAAAGACTCCTTCCTGATGTATATGAACCGAGACAATGGCAGAATCAACTTTGTGCTGCTGTTTGACCCAGAGTTCAAAGTGAAAGTGGGCCGTGCTTACACAGACACCAAATACGGAGTCTGCATCGAGAACTTCACCCGGTAGGTCAGCTGTGTGTTTGCCCACACACCGACGGCTCCAGGTATTGCATATATTCATGCCTGCAGTTATGTTGTGTTTGTGATGCATGCATGGCCTGTGTGTATTTGTTCAGGTGCCTGATCATCAAATGCAGCAGCTATAGGCAGGCTCATTGGTGGAGTCATGAAATCAACCGGCTGGCAGAAACCTGTGACTTTCTCAAAGTGCAACGCTTTGAGGGGTTCGCTCCGCCACGAGAGAACACGCTCACTAAGTGGTCAGATACGCCGTCTACCGGAGATTTTCAGCTTTCTGTCTTCAGATTTCATTCTTATTTACTGAACTTCTACATTTCATCATTGTTGTTTGCAGGTATGTGAATGGAAGAGGCTACTTTGCAGACCTGGCTGATGCTCTTGAACAAGCCAAGGAGGAAATCTTCATCACAGATTGGTGGTAAGTGTAATTTAGTGATAAAGAAGCTTCACTTTACCAGACAAAGGGTTGTTCCATTTATATATTTAAGCTACATATAAAGTGTATTTCTAATGTGAAGCTAGATGATGAGCTTGTGTCTTTTCTCTCAGGCTCAGCCCTGAAGTGTTCCTAAAGAGACCAGCAACTGATAACTACTGGCGCCTGGATGAGATCCTCAGACGCAAAGCAGTAATGCCTCTCTCTGTCTTGTTCCTCTCTTTTATGCAATTTGCATGAATCAAAATTAAAATTTCACATTATCTGCGCTCATAATTTTTTAAAATGAATCGCCTCTCTTTCAACCTTTTCCTGCAGGAACAAGGAGTCAAAGTGTGCGTTCTGTTGTACAAAGAGGTGGAGCTAGCACTCGGCATCAATAGTGAGCACAGCAAGAGGACTCTGATGAATATGCACCCAAACATCAAGGTCTGTCGCATCTCCTCAGATTTCTATATTCAGGCTGCCCAGGCACACAGTTAACAGAGGCTTCATCACTTTTACTCCCTTGTGTCGATCAGGTAATGCGACACCCTGACCATGTGTCAGCTGTGGTGTTCCTGTGGGCTCACCATGAAAAGATGGTGGCCATTGACCAATCAGTTGCCTTTGTCGGGGGGATTGACCTGGCCTTTGGGAGGTGGGATGACAGCCAGTACCGGCTAACTGACCTGGGTTTGACAGAGATGGCCAACGGTGTAACCGAGGAGGAGCCTAAAGGAGAAACAGGAGTAAGAACGTGCGACTCTATAGCTTGTTGATTGCCACTGACGAGGCATGAGTATGTTTACAGTAGTTGATGAACCAGTGTGCTTTGAATATGTCACAGCGTCTGCAGAAGCTAACAGACGTCTCTGTTAACCAGGAAAATGGGGTAGTTGATGGTCCAAAACCATCTGAAGCAGATAAGCAAGCAGAGCAGGTCCCTGTCGATCTGACTGGCAACACTAAACTTTGGCTGGGCAAAGACTACAGCAACTTTATCAGGAAAGACTGGGTCCAGCTGGACAGACCGTTTGAAGGTGTTTTATCTAAATCTCCTTCAGTATCACACAGATGCACTGAGAGAGCCCTCTGTACGTGGAGCTGAAAGGATTGCTTTTTATATTTTTCCAGATAACATCGACCGTACTCAAGTTCCTCGCATGCCGTGGCGGGATCTGTCTGCCGCTGTTCATGGCAGTGCTGCCAGAGATGTAGCCCGCCACTTCATCCAGCGCTGGAACTTCACCAAGGTCACACTCAGATGAAATGTCTTTTTAAAGCTGCCAGGGTTTTATTGTCATAATTTTGGCCTGAATATCTCATCTTTTTAGAGTTGGCGGCATGAGATATAGAAGATACCGTAACTATCCAAAGCCATTATTAGGAAGTGTAAGCAAATTAAAAAAGATGTATTTGTTCTTATAGTCATTGCATAGAGCTAAAATAGAGCTTGTGTTGTGTTCAAAATGAACTTTTCCACAAGGTCTCTATGACATCTGGCTTTCATTCATTTGTTTTGTCTTCTCTAGATCTTCAAAAACAAGTACAAGGACGAGTTCTACCCTTACCTTCTCCCCAAGTCTCACTGTACCGCTGACTCGCTCTCGTTCACTGTGCCTGGGACCACAAAAGCCAAAGTGCAGGTATTTAGCACACTCATTCAGCAAAGACTGAGTCACTAGCTGTGCAGCACCTGTGCAGAAACTTGTGTGCAATGCCAGTAGGAAAACAAAAAATGGTTATGTGAATCTTACAATCAGTTCACGGCCTATGGCAGCATCTATGAGAAGCCCTCGCTGGCATGAAACCTGTGATCCACATCATTTTAGTGCAAACAGGACTCAGTGACAGTGACCAGAGAGAAATCTACAATTCTTCGTGATTGGAAACATGTCTTTGAGCCAGATGAAAGTTCAGAAGTTGTGCTTTCCTCTACATTTTGTCAGCTGCAGTGCTCGTCTTGTCACGGCACATTTTTATTTCACCTCGTACGCGGAACTCACAACACCGCCAGATGCATTTGTTTGGGAAACGTAGTGCTTGTTCGCCTCCACACACACTGTACGTGCAGTCTCTTATACTAAGACTGTTCCCACATGATGCTAGTGTTCCAGATAGATCAGACTTTCTTTCTTCTCACCGTGGGTGGCAGCTCTGCCGGAGAACAGTGACCAGTTGTGAAACAAGCTCACCAAACATTGAAGAGAGTGCCAGAGAGCCGCTTCACGCTAGAGCCAGCCAGAAACCTGTCCTGCATAGAGAATCAACCCTTTACACACATGATGACAACTAGCACAGTGTTTGTGGATCTTTAAGAATGCCCTTCAGTAAATTCACACATTTTGCATTTCTAAACGAAGCCGTGCTGCTGGTCATCTCCATGTTAATCTAGAGAAATCAGTGGATTGTAACTACCTAAACAAACAAAGCCGTTGTCAAGAAGACTGAAGGTCCCTGCTGACTCTGTGCTTTACATCGTGTGACACCAAGTCGGATCTAGCAGGAAATCAGACGGATTTCTTTCCAATACAACAAAGAGACACTGTTCTGGCTTTTGAAGTGCAGCTGAAGTATCCAGATTTTTTTTTTTTTTTACAATGGCAGATGGTGGAACAAGAGTAGAGCCTGTGGAGAAACAAAAAAGAAAAATCACTTCCAACATGTTTATCCTGTTTAGTAAAGCCAGAGAAAACAAATTCACTGCCAAAGACAGGGAGGGAGCACAAGTGGAAGCATTATATTTGCAACAGGCTTTATGGGAAATGCGGTCCGCTCTCATTCAACATCATATGCTGCGGCGTTCGAGGGTTCAGGCAGTGCGTGTTGGGTAACAAAAGCTTTTGCGGTGTGTGTTTTCTTATTCTATTGTGGGTGGTGGCCTTGTAACCCTAACCCTTGCTCCCTATTGTGCCCTAGCTTTCCTATCAGGCTTTGTTGGTGCCTTATTCAGGTTTCAGGGACAGCGCCTCGGTCGTCACATTGTGCATTAGAGCTGTAGAGCTTACAGAGCTTCCCTGTCTGTTAATGCACATCTAACTAAAAGCACTGCAAAGATGATGGCAGCGGTTTCAGGCGTCCATGTTACTGCAATTAGAAAATGCAGCCGAAGCTTTAAAAAGTACTCAGAAAATACTGCGTTTATATGAAGTGATGACACTTCTGTTCCCTGTCCTTCACTGTAATTATTTGGTGACAGCACATTAAGATGATGTATGAGGCAAAGGAGAGTTAATGGACTGATTGCATAGTTAAGTTAAATAAAGGTTTCAGTTATTAAGCCATTCAAAAAATTATACCAGAGCATGTTTTTCTTCATTTTCACTTTGATTGTTACTTATTTTGGCAGGAATATTTAGTATTACATGGATTATTAGTGCAATAAAAGCAAAACTGTAGGATATTTCATCTGAAAAGTGGTGAAGTGATGCACCATACATATCATTTTCTTCAGGTGCTGCGCTCTGCCGATCGTTGGTCTACGGGAACCTGTGAGAACTCCATCCTCAACGCCTACATCCACACCATCGAGAACAGCGAGCATTACATCTACATCGAAGTAATGCCGGAACGCCACAGCTAGTTACAGACAAAGCGCTGGAACCTCAAATCCTTTTATTAGCAACACCTAAGAATGGGTTCTGTTTTTGTAGAAAGGTAGCAGATTTAACAGATACAGGATATTTGATAATTTGACGCATTCATTGGCCTCTCTTTATTTATCGTGTGTAATTCTTACACGCCATTTGACTCATTTATTTCACATTTCACTGAGATTCTGTAGCCGTCGTGTGTCTAATAGTGAGGCTTCATGAACTGAATGTGGTCGCAGCTCTACCCCTTCCTTGCCAGCTACCTGCCTACCTGTTTTAGCCCTCGCCTCATGCCGAGCCACCATCTGCCTTCTCTCTGCCCTCAGAACCAGTTCTTCATCAGCTGTGCCGATGGGAAGACTGTCCATAATGGGATCGGCGATGCAATTGTGAATCGAATCTTGCGTGCACACAGGTCTGCTCTGAGTGTTGTAGCCAGATTTATGTGGCGCTTCATTCATTTTGTATACACACATTATTTAACCGTGAAGTTACAAAGCACCCTTTGGTGAAATCTGTCCTCAGAGTGGATTAAAACATGTTCAACAAATCATAACATGGAATAGAAATTTGAGTGAAAAGACTGGTCTGTTGTATTATATTGTGTGTTCTTGCAGAGAGCAGAAGAAGTACAGGGTGTTTGTGGTGGTTCCTCTGCTTCCTGGATTTGAGGGAGACATCAGCGCAGGAGGTGGAAATGCCATCCAGGCTATTCTGCACTTCACTTACAGGTGAGAGCCTTTTCCTCCCATTATCATTTTGCACTTAGATCAATTCAGCTTGACAACGACCGTGTTTCCAATCATGAAGTGTTACAGTCGATATAGATTTTCTGCAGGTCTGTCACTCTTTGCATTCATCCATCAGATTTCCGAGTTCGTTATGAACGCTCTGTATAATGCCACTGACGACATCATGTTTACCAAGATTATTATTCCATTCTTTTTATGATTCACTGCCTTATTATGATCCTTTAATAATTGTCCCAGGACCATGTGCAGAGGAGAGCACTCTATCCTGTCAAGACTCAGTGAAGGTGAGTTTTCAGCATCTGCTTTCATTTCAATTAAAAAATCCACCTGATGAGACATTAAACCACCTGCTTCTGCTCTAATGTGTGTGTCTTTCTTTCTCCTCGTGTTGCTCCTTTAAACTGAAGCTACTAGTGCTAGGTATTTGCCCGCCGGGCTCCGTTTTCATCCTTTGCTTGTTCACCTTCTTTTCACATCCATTTTGAGAATCTAAATGTCTGCGTGAGTCTTCATAAACCTTCAATCTCTTGTTAATGACATGATTCTGGTTTGCCCCCTCCCTCCCAGTTGAGGACAAGTGGACAGAGTACATCACACTCTGCGGCCTGAGGACACACGCCCAGCTCTCCCAGACGCTTGTCACAGAGCTCATCTACGTTCACAGCAAGACCCTCATTGCTGATGACCGCTGCTATATCATTGGTGAGTTGCCTTGAGTCGTCATGGAGCTCCATGACAATATATCTAATCTCCTTCCACAAGACTCAGTGCTGACTTCTGTTGAAACATATATGGACATTTACGTATAAAAATGAATAATTAAGAGCATGACATATTTACAGGTTTAAGATTCTTAAATGGGTGTACTAAAGCACAGTGGCCCCGGAATAGCAACATCAAGTAATGAAGGACATATGAATATTGAAAAACACGAATAATAACGATCTCATTTTGAGATTCTGTCATTAATTTAACTATTTCAGTAGCATCAAAGTTAGAATCCATTAGATTTTCATGAACTCAAACCACGTTTTTGATACTGTTTTCAGTTTTTCAGGAAGTTATTCAATGTATTTACTCATTGTGTAATTACCTCACAAGATAGTAGTGAAGGAGTCAGCCAGTCCCACACACAAGGGACTCACAGGAAATGATGCGCGCATGCGGTCCAGCCTGACTGTTCACTGTTCACTCTCCTGATGCAGTAATGGAGCTGAACTCGCTTACTGCCAGTGCAAATCTAACATATCCTACTGCTGCTCATTCACGTTAAAAGCTGACAAAACTCTGGATGGCCTTTATTTTGTGGCATTCACAGGAAACGCACTGCATTTGTGACTAAATTAGCTGTAATGTAGCAAGTGCTCATAAAAAGTCTGAGGGTTTTTAGCACATTTCTTTCATGTTAAATTAGCTTTAAACGGTGAAACTTAAAAATAGGCAGATTTCATATCATGCAGAGTATAAGTCTGTAACATTTCATTTCAAATCCTGCAGTACTGAACTGGAGAACACCTGAAAAGCAGCATTAATTCTGTTGAATACTTTGGACGTCATTGGTTATATCATAGTTGCTTCATCTGCTGGATTCTGGCCCCATAAGAACAATGTCTCTGAAAAGACAGACTGTGAATGCGTGTACTTTCCACGTGTGTTCCAGGATCAGCCAACATCAACGACCGCAGCATGCTGGGCAGTAGAGATAGCGAGATGGCAGTGTTTGTGGAAGATGAAGAGCGGGTGCCATCCATCATGGGAGGGGAGGAGTACCAGGCAGGACCCCTTACACTCGCTCTGCGCAAAGAGTGTTTCAGGTCAGCACAAAACATTCACGTCCAGTCTGTCAGTGAATGACCATGAACAGTTACTACTGTACCTCTAGGTGTGATACAGTTTTAAAGGGAGTTTATCAGCCGCCTGTGTGTCATGAAAAACATCAAGACTAGCTTAGTTTTCTATGCACTGGGAATTGTCAGCTTCGAAATGGCAAACTGGCAGCAGGTGAGATATGAAAACAACTTTGACCAAAAATAGTCATAATTCTCTCTCTGAAAAACTGGAGAAGAGGAAGAAGAGGGACAATCCCCTTTATTCGTCACACATTGCATGCACATGCACACACACACGCCATGCACTGGTGAAATTTTTCCTCCGCCTTTAACCCATCCTGGTAAGTCCTTCCTCTGTGGCAGACCAGGAGCGGTGGGCTGCCATCCGACCGGCGCCCGGGGACCCAGTTTTCTTCACCATTGGTCAGGTGGTGATCTTCATGCATCTTTTTAGAGGGTTTTTTTCATTTTATGGAGGGTCTCCCAGGTGAGCACGGGGAGAACATGCAAACTCCACACAGAAAGGCCCTTTTTTCCTCGAGCAGGTGGAGGACATGCCCCCGGCGCACACAGCGGGAATCGAACCCGGGACCTTCTAGCTGTGAGGCGACAGTGTTACCAGCTGTTCCACTGTGCCACCCATGATGACCCATGATTCACTGTTACTTGTATTATAATAACCACAGTGTGACAGTCTGCATTAACAGAACTTTTGTGTTACTGTGTTTACTGAACTTTTGGCCGTTATCTATTTTCCCTTCCAGGGTTCTTGTCGGAGCTTCTTCAGACCCCAGTATCAATGTTGATGATCCAATCAGTGATGAATTCTTCTTCTTGGCCTGGAATGCAGCCGCTAAACTGAACGCCAAAATTTATGACAAGGTATAAATGAAACCACAGCTGATGTATCTTTAATCACGACATTCATTCAGACCTTATCGTAACTAACGGCTGTCTCGCCTCTCCTGTGTGCTCGTTGGCTTTGTGTGCTGCGGTCCTGCTGTGATGCAGGTCTTCAAATGCCTGCCCTACAACACTGTCCACAACATGCGAGGGTTGAAGGAGTACTCCGGCGAGGATCGCCTCTGCGACACAGACCCCGAGCAGGCCAAAGAGGAGCTGAAGGCCGTGCGAGGGCTGCTGGTCCACTTCCCCCTGAGGTTCCTGTGTGAAGAGAACCTGCTGCCTCCACTGGGCACTAAAGAAGGCATGGCTCCTGTAGGGCTGTGGACATAGCTGCAGCTGAGCCCAGATCAGACCACTACGTAACAGCTAAATGGCTGCGGCACACCGCACGCTCCTCCTTGTAGTTCCAGCTCACCTAATGTTCAGCTGTGCGCTGAAGTAGTTGCAGCACTGGCACTTCAGTGATAAGGCACAAAGACATGACTTTAACACGATTAATTTGTTTGTCATTGATGTTTTTTGTATATTGTCTTCCGACTGACGATGGGCGAGTCTGAACATAACCACTGAAATGTAGATTGTGTGATGATTATCTGTTAGATGAACCTGTCCTGGCCAGTTTGTTCACGATGGCGGCGTCTGCGAAACAAAATGAATGTATGAGTCAGGAGAGGATTGCGAGGTTGTATTGGAAATCGAGCATCTCACATGATCTGGGAACATAGTGTACAGTTATTGGTGCAAGGTTTTTGGGTGGGTGGGTGGGTGGCTCTCTCTCTCTCTCTCTTACTGTCTCTTCTCTCTCTCTCTCTCTCTCTCTCTCTCTCTCTCTCTCTCTCTCTCTCTCTCTCTCTCTCTCTCTCTCATGCTCGCTCTCCCTCTCTCCCTCTGAGGCTTCACCTCTCACTGCAGTGCCAGCAAATCTGTCAGAACATTTGTGGTTGTTATGGTGACGGATATAAAGAGATGACTGGATCGTAGCTGAAATAAAGGCTGGATGGGGCAGAAAAGAGAGAGCACTGATAAGAGGGATAACTTACTAAATCAGGATGGTGTGCCGGAAAATAGAAGGTAATATGGTGAAGGAGGACAGACAGTTTCTGTGGAAGCAAAGTCATTTTAATAGTTTTGGATAAATGATCAGGTGGGAAAGCTGTGAGAGGAAAGAAAAGGAGGACAAGATAATTAAAGGGTGTTAGGTTGATTTACGGTTAATTGTTGCTTTTTTTTTTCCAGTCACCATGACAACCAAGTGAATTATTATTTCACTGTGTTGTCGAGAACAGAACATTCTGCTGTCCACTTGGCTTTGAGAAAGCTGCGTGAAGCAGAGACACAGATTGCTTGACAATTGCATTTTTCAGCTATTTCCACATGGCCTCAGTAATTCTGTGTCCAGGTGCCATAAAATGTCTTAACATATCTACCCTATATTAATTTACTTGGCATTTGTTTAGGTGCATTACATTTAGCCATAACATTGTAGCTGAGTCGTGACATAATGTGGCTTTAATTCATGCCGCAAAGAATTTGAGGTTTTGTTTGATATAAATTCAAGTCAGTCATTCTCCTGAAGCCTGTACTGAGCCAAGAGGACCTGAGTGACCACTATTGAGCAGGCTAGAAAAGTCTTGTGTTGGACAAATATGTAGCATTGGTAGTAAATCTAGATAGGCAACTACTGACTTGGATATATAACGTTATAGTTCAACAGAACTTAGATTAGGTACTGCATTCCTTAGCTGTGCGACATGGGTGACAGAAAAGGAGTTTGGAGGGAGAAATACGGAAGTTTTGTAAGATGAGATTGAACACTGAGGCAAAACAATGTTATTTAGAGTATTTTTCTGTATTTGAAGGTTTCCCATATGTCAAACAGCCAAGCCAGGTTTGATCAGTGCCTCTGTAAAACACCTGTATCATCAAAGTTTTTAGAAAACAACCAGCAGAGTCACAGACAATAAGCAGCACGTGAGGTTTGTGACACTATCGTAGTCCAGTTCATACAGTAATCCAAGGAAGTGGAAACTTGCTCAGCCCATGTATGACAGAGCCAGTGGAGTTGTACAGATTGCTTCATAAGCTTTTTGAGACATGCCCACAAGTCAACATTACTGAGGTGGTTTCAGTGCAAACTTGTCTGGGAATGTGACAGATGACGAGTGTCCCACATGAACGCCGCCTTGCTCTACATGAAGCACCTTTCACAGAGGAGCTCGTAAAACCATCTGTGTTTAGAAGTGGAGCAGTGCTGGCCTCAAAACTATTCACACTTTGCCTTGGAAAATATTAAAAAGCCCCTATAAGCCCTTGCAGACTAAAATCTGGGTATTTGCTCTCTTGTACAGCACAAAATGGCTTCCTTTTGCTTGAAGATGTCTGTGCTGTACTGACAAGCGACTTTATACTGTTTCTATCATGAATTTTATTTTTATTAGAACAATAACCAGCTTTATCAGTACATTTTTATGTATTTATTACTAATATAATCTGTGTTTTTATCATTCCTAACAGTCCTAACCATGTGAAATCCTTTGTCTGTAGATCGAGGTCGTTACCTTAAAGTTTCTGATGTATAAGTTACTAACACTCAGGGGTAGAGAGATGATAAATATTCTAACTCAGTCACTTAAGAACAGTTTTGAGCAGCTTATACTTATTAAGGTATGTAACTTTTCTTTTCCTAAAATAAACTTGTTTTTTAAAGGAGTTTCAAATTGTATATCTACTTTTATTTTGATACAAGAAATGTTAATCAGCCAAAACTTGTTGCCATGTACTGTTTGAATATAAGAAGGGGAATTTAATACCTAAATATGAATGTCAGGATATGTTTTCTGTAATGGCATGTCTGTTTTTAATATCAATAGATAATCATGTTTTTCTTGATTCTATAGACCACATGTGTTTTTAATCCCTAGAACCAGACACTACTGATATCATCTACAGACATTTTTGGAGAGAAAAACAATGTACTGAATGGTGAGGTTTATATCCTCTGTAACCCACTGGTGACACTGCTCTTATAAATTCCAGCAGCATCCTTTGTCATCTGTGTATGCTGGGATCAAATAATGTATTTCTTATCATCAAAAAAATTGGAGACTCAGTGGACACAGAGACTGAACAGTTCACAGGAAATCTACATGATTTAAGACAAAAATGAAATAAAGTTCATTGTCTATGTGAAGGCTGAACTAGAGCAGGACACAGGTCCCAGGTTATTTCCATTGCAGAGTCAGTGTTTGTATGACACACCTGATTGTTCTCTTGAGCGCTTGGTGAACAGCTTTGGAAGTGAATCATGCATTATTGACCAGCATTATGATCTGTTGGAGATAAAATCGGTCTGCCTGAATGGAAAGATAACAAGAGCCTTCATAAAGCTGTTAGGATGGCAGACACATCAGGGCAAAACCAAGAACAGGAAACACTTCAAAGGGAGATGATGTCACTGAAGTTACATGACCAAAGACACTCGGGGAATGTGCAGTGTGTTTTTGTCATCCAGCACTAGTTCGCTCATTTCTGGGGTGTGTGTGACCACGAAGGTCAGTGCAGGACAGGTACGTCTGAGGATGACCTCAGCTGTCTGCTTACACACAGGCGGTCGCGTGCTTTTAGGGCCACTGAAATTTTTCAGGTAATTTGTCCCTGATGAAGCACCGTAGCCCTCCAAGAGGCGAAAACACTTGAGGAGTGTTATGTGCAGCCAATCGTCAGTACTACCCCGCAAGACTACAACAAGGCTGGGAGAGGGAGGGAGACTTGGGAAGCAAAACATGGCGAAATAACAAGTTTGGCTGTTAGCTGCAGTTTGAAATTGCTCCGTGTCTGTAGCGTTGGACTACGACTGCAACTTCTTACAATCTGGACGCCGGAGAACGAAAGCATCGCTTAAGTTTAAATAGTCGAGGGCCCCGGCTTACAAGTATTACGGTGGCTGGCGAAACATAGTGCCTGTCTGTCTGCCTGTGTTTTCCCCGGAAGGTTGGCAGTGCTAGGCGCGACTGTCAACACAGAAAATGGATGAAGACGGAAAGTTTATTCTGGAAAAGACTATTTAGCCTGCTAGCTTGGCCGCGTTAGCTAGCCAGTTAACGTTATTGATCACGCGCACCTGACTCGGTATTCGGATTACCGTGCGCTCTGGCCCAAAATTGAGGAATATTTTAAGTCGTGTTAACAAGTTTAACAACTGCATTCGCAAAGAATTGCAATTCAAACGAGGCCATTATTTTCATTTTCCGCACTTGTTTTACAGTATTATTCTGGGAGGACATGTATTAAAGACAAATAATGACAGCCTGACGGTCGGTTCTGGTGCGGTGCGGACGGACCCGGACGCCATCACATCAGACGTTGCGTTCTCTATAAAAACAACCACAGCGTTGCTAAGGCGTAAATGTTATTTTCTACTTTATCAGCCGAACAAGAAATGTGTCAGTGGCACACCAGGAATATCTGGTAGTTTTTTTCTGCGACACGCATTATTTTATTAAGATAACATTCGCTGGGATGTTGTTCAGCAGCAGAGACGCGGCGTCTTGTCAAAATGAACGCAGCAAGGTGTTCAACAACAGTGGAGGTGCATCGCATTGAAAACCTGCCAGTTGTCAGAGCGGTACCGATGGCCGGCTAACGGTGACGTTCACAGTTTGTTGAAATCTATTTTAAGTTGAATGTGTTTTGGTCCGCAATTGTAACCGGCGTTTCTGTAAAACTACTGCGGGTAACATATCTCTCGGCCAGAGTTGACGTGAGCTAGCCAGCTGGGTGCGTCTGTGGCAGCTCTATCTGCGATGTGTTTGCTAACCTGAAGTGCTACCGCGTTGTTCCGCCACAGTTTCAGCTTAGTGGATCGCCTGTTTGCTCCATTTTCTCTATAGACAAGCCCTTTCGAGCTCGTTTTTTGCTGCTACTTAAATTTTCCCGGAGTACTTCTGATCAAATAACTGGCTAACTTGTTAGCTAACCTAAGTTTCGCCAGCTATGTCTGAAAACGCCCCCACACGAAGCCTGGATGACATAGACCTCGCAGCTCTGAGGGTGAGTATTGTGATTGCAAGATAAGTGTGCTGCACTTTATTCATGTAAAATTACCGACAGACCGACTCCTTCGATGTTGGCATATGAACTGAAGTGTCAGTTTGCCTCTGACACAAGCACGACCATTTAACACCCACGCAACAAAGTTGAGGTGGTAAAAACATCCTCTGGCCTGGTATTTCTACAGGCAGCTGTACTGTGTCAGTATCACAGATTCCCATCAAAGACATTTTCTGATTTCTCCATCTATTAAAGAACCAAGATCTTCAGCCTTGGCAACTTTTCGAGATTGGTTTGTTCATATCTAAAAACATGAAATCATGGCTGCTCCTGTCTCCAGGGCTATAACACTCAGCACCTGATATACTTTGTAATTGTCATGTACTTATTTTTTCATTGCATACAGAAGCCATGATGAACATTTACATGGTTCAACGATTAGGCTGTTTTCTATTTTCATCTGTCAGTGATAACATCTGAGATTGCTTGCACAAAGGATCCCATTGTGTAAATTATTGTTGTTTTAGAGGTGCTTTTTCATATTGAAGCCTAATATTCATCCCCCGTGGAATGGCGAATGAACTTAACCTTGTGTATTTTGGGTCTGGTGTTGTATATTTATAACAGACAACAAACCAGACTCTGTCTGGACTTCGTCCCTGGTGTTTTCTGTGGTCCACCTTGAAGGCCTCAGTCTTGACAAACCACCTGACTTTTTGACCACCCTCCTCCGACATTAGAACCACTTAGCCAGACAGGATTCAAGTCAAATAGAAAAAAACAAAAATGCTTTCCACTGTTCCCAATTGTTGGAAAAGGATGCAGTTTCTGAATTAAGATCACAGCTCTTATATTTCCCCTTGATGAATCTCTCCATCTCAAAGGCAGGTGTCAAAAATGTCTAATTTTTTGCAGCAGTATATCCCCTAAAGACAGACCCCTATTACCATTATAAAGAAATATTTTATGCATTCAGTCACTGCTTTTCTGAATAGATTATAGCCCTGTCTCCCCCTCTTAGGTGCCTCTTTTATTTTAGGTGCTCTTTTTAATTCTCTTGTCTTGATTTAAAATGACCAAAAGGTTACTCACAATGTGCCTCTGGTAATATGATGTCCTGATGCCAGTGTTAAAACTGTGACTTGAAAAAACAGAACACAAAAACAGAAACACCAAAATAAATTTTGTTGAGGAAATTACAGCTTAAAAAATTGCTGTTGAAATTAAAAACATATCAGAAAATACAAGCTATTCCAAAAAATATGTAATAGGAAAAGTCAAATTCCCTGTGCCCTCCGAAAATATCAGGAAACTCGGCAGCACTTTGGTGTAGCTTTAACAGATTTATGGGGCTTAACAGGAGATCAGGAATAGTTTATCCAAAGCCTCATTTGTTGGTCTGTGTTACCTCTTTCGCTGACTTAAAAGGGGTTCACCTGCTAAAATCACCATTGGCAGCTACCAGTAGAGTGTGTGAAACTATAATCATGAATGGGTGAACTGACCACTTAAAGGGGCCCCATGGAGTTTTCTTGCAAACAGACAAAAATTATGTTTATGTTCAATGTTACGCAACAGAACATATTATGTGTATCGTTGAGCACTAACAAATGTATTGAACGCATTTCCTTTTTTATAAACATTTCCATGTTTACTAGCTGGCAGTCTTCTTCTTCCCCGTCTTTTTTGGCACATTGCAGCATATCTTTGATGTTTCCATCACCTTTTGATAAGTGGAATGGTGTCTAACCACTGGCAGGACAGTGTAACATGTCACCCACGCATGTGCATGCATGTGTGCCCTTTTACATGTTCACGAGATAAACAAGATGGGACCCACTCATAGAAAAACAGCTCCATAGCACCACTAGAGGACAAATTCTCAACAGGTAACCTTAAAGTGGTTCAATCTTAGCATTTTTCATGAAACATGCTTGCTACCGAGCACAGAATGACTTCAACATTATTAACAGTCTGCTGTACACAGGAAACAATAAATCATCTGTGCAGAGATGTCAAAAGAAAAGAAAAACAAACAAAAAAACAACTGTTAGCATCCAGACCTTTCTCCAACATTTTGACAGATTTTGGATGGATTCAATATAGCCAATTCAGTTCAGACACTGAACAAAACATATGGTTTTGTTTACTGACACCAGGCCCATAATGGTGGCATAGTCCAACAGTGGCACTCTTGGTGCATTAACAAACCTAAACATTGTTTATCCCTTACTGTGATGTGAAAATTGTGTGAGGTTGCTGAGAAATTGACATGCTGTTGGGATTAGTTTGTTAAATTTAAAAAAAGACATTGCGTCCAACATTAAGATTTATTGTTCGTAAAAGATTGCGTAGCTCAAAATGCAATTATTTGGGGAGGCATTTAAAAACTCTTGAAGTCAATTAGGAAACCTTCTCCCCATGATATTTGGTGAGTGCAAAGTGTTTGAGCCGTGATTTTGACAATTGTTGCAGCTGTGTAACCACAGATAGGACGGGCTTTTAAAAAAACACTTCCTCTGTCAGCCAAGTCGACACCCCTGCAGGAAATGTGTGGTCAGCTTCCCCACGGACCTCTTTTAGAATTCATACGTTGTTGAACTGACAGGCAAGTTGAACGCAACTTGACATTAGGGAAAATTCATTTCATTGTTCCCTGAGGTTCTCTAATATATTGAGTTTACACATTAACATGGCAGCATGATATCGACGAGATGTATCAGTGCTGCCACTTTTATGATTTAAGCAGGCAGCCTGCAGATTTCTCCTCCAGTAGTTTTACTGCTTCCTCGCCTTTCTTGAAATCACTGCCGACAATTTGTTATGACTGCTGATGCTGTGCTGGTGGTGGTACTCCTCGAGCATAACTGTACCCTTCCCCTTCTATCACTTCATTCCTCTCATCCCACTCTCTGCGCTGGACGTGGGTGAATCTACCGCCCCTGCCTTGCCACCCACTCTATCATTACATTATTCTCTTCATACCGTCATTCTCTTGCCTCCTATTTGACGTCATGGTCCCCCCTCTTTTGTGTCCTTGTTCATAGCATGCCTCGAAATCTGGCCAGTATGTTTATTTCATCATATGAGCTATGTGCATTTGCATCACATGTGTTGTCCTTTCCCAATTTTACTGCCAAATCTTTCATAAATTGTATATATATATATATATATATATTTATTTAATTTTTTTTTTTATTCCCATAAATGTGCCTTGTCTCAAAGGAATTTTCCCCTCGTTGTTGAAGGCAGAAAACCCATCATTGGAAACAGATGAAAGCAGGATAGGTCATGCTGTACATTCTAAACCCAAAGCAGCAGTCTCACCACCCACACATCTTAAAGCCATATTGAAATTGCATGAAAGTGGAACTGCTTGTCATTTTCCCTTGTCTCTTGGGGGAGGGGGTTGCATAATTAAGTCAAAGCAACCTACTCATTATTATTGAAATATGTGTTCAGGGCTTTGAAATTTAGAATGAACTAATCAGGAAAAGGCCAGAAGTCCTGTCCACGTGTTCAGAATCCGTTTTTCCGTTTATCTAATCTACTATCAATATTTAGTGTATCTGCTTGTGTGTTTCCTACGTTTAAAGTCTTGTGGGTGAGTGTATGAGTGGGTGAGTTCAGATGATTTATATGGAATAATGGAATTGAAATGTTGGATTTGAATTGGTTTTAGTGTACACAGCAGAAACCATCAAGGGTGTTTTTATGTGTGATTTCTATTCCACTGAGACCAGATTGTGTTTTTTGTGTATTTATGTAAGTGCTCTTGATGGAGTCTGTAGATCTATAGCTATACTCACTTTAATATAGATACACTTCTGTTGCACAGGTAAATAATTCTGCATGCAACTCTTTGTCATACGAAGTACTGAGTTTATTAAATCAACAATTCTTGAGGTCTTGGTAACAGTGGGAAATTAAAATAACTGCAAAACTACTTTAAATTATGTTGGCCTGGTTTTATTTTTTGTCCTCAACAGTATTTTTTATATTCAGACCTGTTTTAATTCAGCCTTTATGCCAACATAATTGAAGCCAGATTGCAGCAGTTGCTGGAACAGGTGCAGCCTGGTAGGATTTTAGTAGTGAGGGGCCACTCTTAACTGAAGAAACATGAGTGTAACAACATGAAAAACGACTTCCACTAAGGGTCGACATTGTAGTGTGGATGTGTAGAATTCAAAAAAGAACAAAGCAGCCTTCACCCACTTAAAACAAAAATAAATGTGTTGTGCTTTGGGTGTGGTCTTTTTAATTTTGCTCCCAAATCTCTAAAAAAAAAAAAAGGCAAAAAAATTTGAGTTTTTTGAAATTCTGTTTTTGTTGGGGCTTTTTGTGTCTTGACCATGTTTGGCTGATGTGGCTCGCCAAGGCGGAAAACATGAATTTGCTGTTGTATCTGACCCCGCTCTGTCTACATGTTGTATGATTTCTGAATCTACTGTGTCTCCCGCAGGATCCAGCAGGAATCTTCGAGCTGGTTGAGGTTGTCGGCAATGGGACATATGGGCAGGTGTACAAGGTGAGACGTGGTGCCTGTGTCACATCTGAATGCTGTAGGACTTTTATTGGAGATTGAAGCGTTCAGCACACAAGTTGTCACTTGTGCAATGAGTTACTGTGAAACTGAGCAGGCTCTAGTGCCTGCTCTTTGTTAAATGCTCTGTGATTTCATTTCTCAGATTACAGCAGATTTATCTTACTGCGATGTCAGTAAATTTTCAGATGTCAGTTTGAAAAATTCAAAGTAGCTGTGGAAAAAGATAAAGGACTTCTGCTGAAGAAAATGTAAAATAAAATGGTGAAATTATGTGATGAAACAGTTATCCGCACTTAATGGGTGAAATTCAAAGAGTTTCAGAAACATGGAGCCTGAGGTCCTTCTTAAACTTGCTGACGACTGCTACAATGATCCAAATTGCTCTTGAATCAGGGCCGTCACGTGAAGACGGGCCAGCTGGCTGCTATCAAGGTGATGGATGTTACAGAGGAGGAAGAAGAGGAGATCAAAGCAGAAATCAACATGCTGAAAAAATACAGCCACCACCGCAACATCGCCACGTACTACGGTGCCTTTGTTAAGAAGAGTCCACCAGGACATGATGACCAACTTTGGGTCTGTCCACCCTTTTACCTCGTCTGATCTTTTTGCAGCAGCGTGCGTCATTAATTGTGCGTACTAAGTTCATGTTTGTCTGTATGTAGCTGGTGATGGAGTTTTGTGGGGCGGGATCAGTGACCGACCTGGTGAAAAACACTAAGGGAAGCTCTCTTAAGGAGGACTGGATCGCTTACATCTGCAGAGAGATCCTAAGGGTGAGAAATTGGAGCCGTACCAGTCAAAGCAAGTATGCAGCAAAGGTCACTCCTTACTGACCAATTTTGTCTTCTCTGTCTGTGCGCAGGGCCTTTCTCACCTCCATGCCCATAAAGTTATCCACAGAGACATCAAGGGTCAGAATGTGCTGCTAACAGAGAATGCAGAGGTCAAACTTGGTATGTTGAATGCTTGGAGTTTTTGGCCAGTGTGTTGCAAAAGTATCTACATGCTATGTCTCATCGCCTCACATCCTTTCTTTTATTCTGATTCCTTTGTCCACATTCAGTTGATTTTGGAGTGAGTGCTCAGTTGGACAGGACTGTTGGGCGTAGGAACACCTTCATTGGCACACCTTACTGGATGGCACCTGAGGTTATTGCCTGTGATGAGAACCCTGACTCCACCTATGACTACAGGGTAAGGGCAGCACTGCATTGTGTGTGAGCACTATGCTGTGAGAGCATATGAAAGATAGAGACTGACCTGGTCTCTTGTGTATTTTGCAGAGTGATATCTGGTCTTTGGGGATCACAGCCATTGAGATGGCGGAGGGAGCTCCTCGTAAGTGTGCCTTTTATTTTTTTAACCTGTTCTTGGTTATATAATGCCTTTCTATGTCCTCAGCAATAGCTAATTTCTCAGCATCTCAAAGCCCATTCTAAAAGACCTCATGAATGAGCTGTCTTGCATATGGGGCCTTGTTGTCTGTGCCTTCGGATGGACAGCTGACTCACTCTAATCAAGGTAGTGTAGTCGTGAGCTGGCAGTTGGTGTGTGGAGGCTGATTGCACAGGTCTCTCTGGTCTGCTTAGCGAGGAGATGTGTCTGCCTTGAGATTTGGTGTTAAACCTGACTAAGAGGCTAAGAAAATTTCACTGAAGAGAAGCAGCAAAAATGTTTGCAAAATAAATTACCGGAGCTGTGGTAAAGAAAATCCATGGAAAACAGTGGCTCAACGTGAGTAACTTCTGGCCTGGCATCCTGCTACTTTCTACTTTTTGGTGCTTATTATACTGCCACTATTATAACCCTACCTGCAGAAAGAATTGACTTACACTATTTACCATAGGTTTGCTTAGTATTGCATTGGATATTAAAGTAATAGCAAAAAACACTTGCAATATAGTGCTATTGTTTTATGAGCTCTGCAGTGTTACAAAATGTGTCTTCACTCTGCCTGAAGCTGCCTGTGGCTAATTTTTGAGCTGGGAACAAAGTGAGCTGTATTGAATAAAATTGAAATTCCTCCTTCACTGAAATATTTCAGAACTTTTGCTTTCTAGTACTAAGACTGTGCAGAATGATGAGTCTGAAGGCTGTTTTGACATTCATCTGCTGTAGGAGGAAAGTTTTTTTGTCCTCACCTTAAATCTGAGGTTTAAGGCGTTTACATACAATTATGATGAACTGGTTCTGAAGCCAGCCGGTCCAATATGAAACTTGCAGTGCAATGTGGAAACCTTAGGCCTCCATTGCGTATGCTATTTCTATATTGATATATTCTAGATTTCTCAGTGAGGGAGAGGAAGTAAATGTATTTTTTTTCTTAACAAGGTAATTAAACTTTTTTTAATGTGGAAAAAATATATCACACATCATTATCCTAAGTATTTTAAGTCTCAGAACATGTCTTGAGGGGCCCTTTAAGCTGAATGTTCAAGTGGAGTGTAGTTTTTGTTTAGATTAGCTTTTTTTGCATGACAGTTGCATTAATCAGTTAATCTTTAAAAAATCTGTTTAAACATGAGAAATGTATTTTTGTTTTGCTAAACAAAGTGAACCATGTCAAGACACAACATTGGTCTTGGATAACTCAAGATGGGTATTTGTCATTTACTACATGATAAATGTTTTGGCATTTTTTCAAATTTTGTCCTCCATGACTGAACTGGGGAATGTGTGACAGGTGGACTACGGTCAGTTTATCTACAGATCATGAAAGCGCAGGACTTACAAAATGTGATAAACGTCTTTATGTCATTGAGATGCATCATTATTCCAGATGCAGTTATGTATTCATTTGCCTTACAGGGCATGCCACAACATTGTTTGCTTGCCAGTGTGTCACACAAAACCTCAGACTCAGCTAATTAAATTTTTTTTTTAGCATGTTTCAGCTTGCTTTTTTAATTGTTTAACACACAATATTTCTTATGTATAATGAGTGTGAGGAAGTGTATGCGATAGATTGTCCCCAAAATCTATGTTACATGGAAATATAAGGGAACCTATGTCCTACCTTGCCATATAGTGTTGTTTGTGGTTGCACAGTAAATGAAGCATTCTGTTCACTTGCAGGGTTAGAGACACTGTCTATAGCTCTTCTGTTTGTTCACCTAAGGTGCATGAATTCTTAGAAGAAAACCTAGAGTTGTCAGTAAGGTGAAGACAATCTTTTGGACTTAGTTATCTAAAAGTCTAGACAAACAGAACAATTCACTCAAAGTATTTAATGAAACACTAAACGAGACAGCAGTATGTAACTCTGTGTACTTCAGTTATCAGTAGTGGATCAGACAAGCATTTGTATTGAACTGACATAAGTTCTGCAATAACTAGATCCAAATCTAGCAAAACATACCAAAGATATACCAAGTAGGAAAAATCAGGTCATGGCTGGAGAGTACATTTACATGCACTGTGGTAACGTGGTTGCTCTGCCAACATCCTGCCAGTGGGTGATCCATTCCTTTTAAATGAAAATAAGCCACTCAGACCTCCTAAATAAAAACTGATTTTGCTTAAACATTATTACTATGTGTCATACATGTTAACCATGCATGTTATGTGAAGCACACATTATCAGTATACCTGTGATTCCTCTGTTTTTAATGTAGTCCTTAAAATGCTGAAATGAAATTTCCTTCTTGTCTGGCTGTCTCAGTCACGTTGCATATGTCCAAAAGACTGTGTTACAAAAGCCTATTTACTGTCAAAGTGTAAAGCTAACCAGTCAGGTTTAGCTGCCTACCTACGCTGGGAACACAATGACTCACAGGCCCTGCTCTTACATTCAATGTAACAATAAGCCTGGGGCACCAGGAAATATTGGATAACAGCAGCAGTAACCATGTTTGAGGATACAAAGAATTTGTTTAATGGTAGATAGTATTACAAACTACCATGTGTGGGAATATATGATATTGTGTCTAAGATGAAATTTATTTGGATTTTCCTTTTTCCTTCTTTATCCTGCAGCTCTCAGCATGGGTAGGAGGATTTAATGATACCTAACAACTCTCACCATCTCCTTTGTTTCTGTAGCCTTGTGTGACATGCACCCGATGAGAGCCCTCTTCCTGATTCCCAGGAATCCCCCTCCGAAACTTAAATCCAAAAAATGGTGAGTTATCAACCATCCTGCTGTGTCCTTCCACGTCTTATTTACATATATCTGAGACACTTTATGAGCTGTTAAGCCTCAAAACTTGAACATGTTTTCAAAGGCAAGTCGAAGAGAAAGTTGCTGATTTTAAAGTCCAACTGAAATTAAAAATGTTTTTTTGTTTGCTACAACACACTTACATATCTGCTCGGCAAAATTTGACACCATAAGGGAGAAATTTACATAAAAATCTTTTTTGGTTTCATGATGGCGCCCCCTAGTTTTGCATAAATTTGACAGAGTACCATCTGCATAGATGAAAACCTTATTTTGATAGAGCCAATCAAAGCGTGCATAAAGCAGTAAAATTAGTGTTCCATGTCAGATAGCAAACCTAAGAACACGAGCACACGTCTTGTCCTGCCACCAAACAAACATTCACTGGTGAAAAGTGCGCTGCTAATGTTACTTTGCAGGCTCGATAGCTAATCAGCTGCATAGCTGCAGCATATTAAACAGGATGTAAATGTACTTGCAAATGTCACTTGGGCCCAGTTAGATGCCAGTGTGGTCCTTACTCTTCAATACTACTAACAACACACTGTCAGCCCATGTCCTTTAGCTACAGCACAAGTTTGCTCACTTTGTCACTCGTTTCCTGCGGTGTGGCACAGGCACTCTGGCAACCTACCAGCTGCTGTGAATCAAATATAGACACCGTGTCCCTCTAGCCAACTGAGGGCTAAGGAAGCATTTACTTCCCCAAAGACTGTTTTTTCTTAATTTTCTTCATTCTTCACTATTAACAGTACATTGAAAAAACCATTGACATTATTATGCCTCCATAACGGCAGCAGCAATGGCCAGAGACATTGTCCATCTGTCCGTCCAATTCATTCTTGTGAACGCCATATGCCACAAACGCCTTGAGGGAATTTCTTCAAATTTGGCACAAACATCCAATCGGAGTCGAGGATAAGCTGATCAGAATTTGCAGTGAAAAGTCAACACATTTTTGACCATAACTCAAGAACTGAAACACTAATTATGACAAAATTTGCATAAATGACTTGTACTATGAAATAATGAAGTGAGAACATTTTAGATATAAAGGCTCAATAGTTATATTCAGTGACATCATAATGTTCTGCAACAACACTTTTCTGGCTGTTATTGAGCACCATAACTCAGGAACAGAAGGGGAGATTGTGACCATATTTCACATTTGGTCAGATACTGAACTGGTGACCCTAATCTTGGGTGTCCACCTTCAAACTGTGCTGATTGTTTAGATCTTCTGTGCTGCCGGGGTGAAGATGTGTGTGAAGTGTCAACATTTTCCAATCTGTCGCCTCTTTGCAGCAACATCCATATTTGAAGCATTGTAGTCCAGCACAGGCTCGTTGGTTCTGCTGATATTGAGCTTCAGGTGG
The DNA here is from genome assembly GCF_039877785.1 of Chaetodon trifascialis. Classification (NCBI taxonomy): domain Eukaryota; kingdom Metazoa; phylum Chordata; class Actinopteri; order Chaetodontiformes; family Chaetodontidae; genus Chaetodon; species Chaetodon trifascialis. The sequence goes on along the minus strand of NC_092071.1, from coordinate 15,562,177 downwards.
TTGTTGCTGCACCATGTGATGAAGCTCTCTATCAGTCCTCTGTGCTCCTCTGGAAGAATAGTCTCTAAGTGAAGACAGCATGTTTCTTGCTGGAAATTATTCTCTGGAATCATAAAACTCATTATAGTGATAACTTCCATTTGGCCAGAAAATACACGTAATACCTTTTATTGAATTCCTTCAAAGTCTTAACTGTGCAGTACATTACACAGTAGATAAATTCTGTTCCAGTGTCTTTCCCTTTCAGATTACTTGGAAATATTTGTTAGTAGTGGATCACACACACATTTGACAATTATCTTTTTGTATTGAACTGAAATAAGTTCTACAATAACTCGATAGCCAAATCCAACAACCATGCCAAAGATATCCCCAAGTAGGAAAATCAAGTTATGGCTGCAGAGTACATTTGTACTGTGGTAACACGGTTGCTCTGTTTACTTGATGTTTGAGAAAACAGGTTACTGCAGAGCAGCAATAACCAGGTTAAGTGCATATAAGTACACTTAATGAGAACAGCACGGAGTGGAAAGAATGCTGCTTGGTACACAAAGGCACATTTTGAAACAAGTGTTTTGGATTTTTGCTGTGCACCCTTGATTAAAGGCCATTAAAATGTATTTTGTTAGTAATCATGTTGTGCTCACATTGTTTCAGACATTAAATGAGAGGAAGGTAGCAGCTGGTAGCTGGTAGTAAAGTATTTTCTCAGACTGTTAATGTAATGTTCATTGTTAGCTGGTTAATCTCAGCTACTAGCTCCCCTGTCACTGAAATCATTTCTGTAAAGACATTGCAGAGTGGGAACTTAAGTGGCTTTAGTTTAAAAATCTTCATAAAAGAAGATTCCTACAGACTTCACATACACAAATGCTCCTCAGGAAACGCTGGACATGTGAAAGGGGCTAAAGAACGACCCTGTCCCACTTGAATCCCTCTCATTATTGATGGATCAGGATTCTGGGCAATGACAACTGTTCCAGGCCTCCCCACTCTCCTGTTCTCCTTCACTAGTTTATCATCCTCTGACCTCTCTCTTCCTCCCAGGTCCAAAAAATTCATTGACTTTATAGAGGGCTGTCTCGTGAAGACATACCCCAGCCGACCATCCACAGAGCAGCTGCTCAAGCATTCCTTCATCAGGGACCAGCCCACCGAGCGCCAGGTCCGAATCCAGCTGAAAGACCATATTGACCGCACGCGCAAGAAAAGGGGAGAGAAAGGTAAGCAAATAAGATGGAAAGAGCCTAAATGGGTGTGAACCAGCCTACACTGTCTCTTCACAAACAGTCACAGGCAGTATACAGTTCTGTGGGTTAGTGTGACACAATGTTTTTTTTGTTTCTGTTTGACTTCTCTTTACTCTGATTTTGCCTATAGAAGAGACAGAGTATGAGTACAGTGGTAGTGATGAAGAGGATGAAAACCGCGGAGATGATAGAGAGTCAAGGTAATTGCATTGTGTCATCTCTGTCCAAGTCGGTTGAACCCTTCACTTCTGTTCACCGTATGAGTGATTGTCTCCAAAATCATCTCCCTCATCATCAGTTCGATCCTCAACGTGCCCGGTGAGTCCACCCTTAGGCGGGACTTCCAGCGTCTGCAGCAGGAGAACAAGGAGCGCTCGGAGGCTCACAAGAGGCAGCAGGCCCAACTGGCTGCCCAGCGCAGGGACCCTGAAGAACACAAGAGGCAACTGTTGCATGACCGACAGAAACGCATCGAAGAGCAGAAGGAACAGCGTCGCCGACTTGAAGAGGTAATAATTGAGCAGGGAATTGGTACTTTTTTCATCGAATAGTTTGACATTATGACAAGTGCGAGAAGTAGATGAAGAATGATGCTACTCTCATATCTGTATACTGAAAGTGGAACTAGAGCAAGGAAACAATTGTCTTAGCTTAAGACTTGAAGCAGGGCTAAACGGCTAGCCTTACTGCCTCCAAAGCTAAAAAAAAAAAAAAAATACTCCTACCAACACACACAGACATGAGATTGGTATCAACGTGTCAAACTATTCTTTCTAAGGAAAGATATTTTTCCTGCTTTTATTATAATTTTCTTTCTATTTAGTTGTTATTGTAGTTTTTCATACACTTACCATTCAAATATTCATAGCATTATTACAGTACTGCACCCAATATTGAGAACATTTTAATTTCAAAGCCAAAGTGCACCAAGCAGCTAATATATTCGTCTGCTTGTCTGTGATGTGTCTGTTCTTGTCCTGTCCTTCAGTGTCTGAACTACTTGCTTTTGCCGTTTTGTTTGCCCCTCATCAAGTCTTCAGTCTTCAGCTCAGTATTTGGTTGGCCACTGTTTGGTTTGGTCATATGTACACTGCGTATTTGTCTTTTATATTTGTCTTTGTGGGCCCTAGCAAATCGTTGTTATGTAATAGTCTGATTGTATATCTATGAACAATAAAGTACATTTTACATAATAAAATCAAACAACATTTAAGAGTAATAATGTCTTAATAGCTTAGATTTTGACATTTGGAAACGAGGCCTGTGCTCTCTGTGCTAAACACACCAGTACACTTAACCTATCCAAGTCAAAGCCTCCATGACTACTAGAAGAACTAGTTGCCAGTCCTCAACAAAGACTCAGGTCACCTTCACCAGTCCCTTTTCAACATTTTGTTTGCTAACATTCGTAGATACATAAATAGGTAAACCGTGGGGAGTAGGGTGAGATTATTCAAAGTGAAAGAAAGTCCAGCTCCTAGCAACACAAGTGTTAACTATTAATTCTGCAAATTGCACTGAGAGTGAGATGTTTTGTGAGTAGGAAGTTTGTAAAATGCCTCGTAACTGTGAAAAGGTAGTTTCACCCTTACATAGTATGGAGATTAGTGAGTTGTATTAGTGGCTCAAGATTCAGATTTTCTCTGCACTAAAACCACTAATCTGCCTGTTACGAGGCTGTGAAACAGCTCTGCAGTCTGCGTGTGTTTATTTGACTTCCACAATGCATAGAAACAATATGCATACTATTTTTTACAAGCTGTCTTATTTAAGGCTTCCAGTCTACAAGAATTGAAGTAGGACAGCGAACAAGCTAAACAGTTTAGCCAAGAAATGACATTCACAGTCAACAGGTACATGCAGAGACATGAAATTTAATCAGTGTATCCTTTTTTATTTCATTTTATTATCTTTTATTAGCTTCACTAACAGCCTTTCAACCCATAACAATCTTTATTCCACACGTTGGTTTGTACAGTGTCTGCATATAATGCTGTAAACAGTGTTTGGACGCCACTGTTTGGAGTAATATATATTGTCAATGACATTGGTGATTAAGATGCTTGCACAGTACAAGTATTGTTAAATATTGTAGTAGTTGAATGTTTTGATATATACTTGAAATTTTGCCAATATTTGGCATAACCCTGAATGTGTAGCAGCATATTATCTTCTTCCAGAAGGCAAATGAACTTGCTTTGAATTTCTATCCCATATAGAGCTGACAAGAAAGTGCCATCATAGTGACAAATAGTTAGGGAAAAAGCCTTGTGCAAAACTCTGCCTCAGAGTCAGATGACCGTTGTCATTTTACGTGTTATCACATGCATCAAACAAATATTGCACAGTGTACCAACAAGCCACTGTGTGTTTGTGATCTAATTGTTAGGCTTGAGGTAACACTTTACAGCATGCTTTTAGACATTGTTTAAATAAAGGTTATGTGCATTGCTGAAGATTTTGAAAGACATACCCATGTAACTCAGCTCTTTGATGGGCTGAGAAAGTGCGGCTGTCAAATGTTTGAGGAGTTATGTGGGATTTGAATGAGGCACACATAATTACACTCTATATTGCTGTTGTTATTATAAGCATTGTGCGGCATTGGTAAGGTATTTTACTGTGGTAAGACTGAGCTCCCCTAATATACCTCCAACTCCTCCTCTGTCTTCTCTGCCTCTTCTGTTCAACTGTAAAGTGCCAACAACAATTGAGTGAGCTCAAAAGAGCTCCGAGTGTTTTGTGTCACTACCAAGTGGGAGGTTCTCATTTCGCTACGAACACAAACCGTGTTGTTTCAATGTCCCCTAAACAAGCAGATTAAACACTAGTCAATGCCCAAAGTGAACAACTGTGATCAGTTTTAATCAAAGCCACACACTCAGAAGATGATTAGGATGCAATAGGTGTGTGTATGTGCGTGTTTGTGAGAATGACTCACAGCCTCTATTCTCTACCCTGCACTCCTGCTCCCTTTATTTCCTTTTTTTCCAGCTCTTTGTACAAAAAACAAGGGAGGGTTGGCTCATAAGCAGGCTATCCATTATAAATTCCCCTGTGCAAACATAGCCTCCGTGCTCATTTCTCTTTTTCCTGTCACCCTTCTCTCCCAGCAACAGAGAAAGGAGCGAGAGATGGTGAGGCAGCAAGAAAAAGGTCCCCATCGGAGACTTGACGATATGAGACGGGAGGAAGATAGAAGGCTGGCTGAGAGGGAGCAGGTAACCAACCACAGGAGACAGGGGGCCGTAATCAGCCAATCAGTGTGAAGTGTGGGTGTGTCCACCGGCAACACTGCAAGTTGCTCTGGTGGTGAAATTCCACGAGTAGGTTGCCATAGCAGCAAGGGTCTAAATTAGTGTATTTATTCAGAGATGAGTTTTCTGTGGGTGAGCTCTCTGTGTCTCTTATGCTCTGTTTCCAGTCTACCCTCAGGAACACAAGAGTCTGGCATCATAGCACCATCACCTTGTTGTGCCAGATACTGACTTTATATTAGTATGGTGACGATCACAATATACTGCTAAATATTTGAATTATTCTTAAATAGTAATTTAGCACATTCTGTATGTGGTGGTGGACAGTGATGTTTTGTTTGAATGGTAAACTTTGATTTGTCTCTTCCAGTGTCTGAACAGGAACAGTGCATGTTTTGTCACACAAATTCAGTGTTAGAGTTGTTGATTTTTATCAGGGTTTTACTGGAATGACATTACATAACTGTTATCTGCCCCTATCACATACACCAACCTCATACACTTTCATTTCCCCTTTCCCTCATTAATGCCCATCATTCCTGCCTTCTTACCTTTACCCAGGAGTTTATCAGACACAAGTTAGAAGAGGAGCAACGTCAGTTAGAAATCCTTCAGCAGCAGTTGCTTCAGGAGCAAGCACTGCTTATGGTAACCTGTCCTCAATTCTAGTCTTCTGTCATTGCTTGTTTTGACTGCAGAGGTTTCACTCTCCTCCTGTCGGTAATACTGCATCAGTAAAGGAAAATACTGTGTGTCCCCCCACAACAGTGTGGCTCTGTTTTCGTTAGAAAACAGACTCTGCAGTGTTACATGTCTGCTTGTGTTCGGGTGGATGGTTTTAGGTGGAGGAAAAAACAGTTGAGATGAACAGCTCTACTTGTATTTGTAACAAAGTAAAACAGATCCAGGTTCTGGATATACAGCTCCTTCATGTAGATATGCTCTACATTTTGCAGAATGTGGGTGCATCTCCCACAGTATTGTATGTCTTGTAAAGGCATGCGCTGACCTAGATTTTGGGGGCAGTTTTGGGCAGATTACAGTGTATTAGTGCAAATGTATCTTGCTTACACTGATGGGAAGACATCAGGGAACCTTTGTTTGAGCTAACTCCTGTGAAGCATAGGAGTTTCTGTCAGTTTGGATTGGGCCATAGCATTTGCTCTTTGTTCCTTTTTTTTGGAGGGAGAAAGAGCCCAATCCTCACTCCTGCACGCGCAAGGCTATTCAGACTTTGGTTCTTCATTTATCTGCTCATACACATAATCCTTGTGTATGTGCATATCCTCGTAGGGGCCAGAGCACAGTCAAAGGACAGTGTCCGTGGAGCAGTTTTAGGGGTTCACTGTCATTAACAATTAACAGAGATGATGATGGAGAGATGGAACAGTGATGTGAGGCAATTCTAGTGAAGTAGCCACAGTTGGTATTACAGGATCATTTGACATACACAGGCCACAGAAAACTTTTTCTATACACACTCATTGCAAAAGGAGTGATGTTAAAGCAATCATTATATTTATGAATACTTTTTTTGACTCCCTCAAGCACCCCAAGATAGTTGAGATTTAATACAATTTTGTCATATGTGTCCAACTGTAATACACCTGCGTGTAATGAACTCCATTCGTCCCCCGTTATTTTTACCAAATACATGAACAAAATGCATGAATAAAAAAGGGAGTGTGTCAGGATGTGTGAAGTCCAGCACAATTAATTGCTAATAGAAGTCTGTCTAAATCTACACACCATATGGTCATGAAGCATGAACAGGAAAAAAAGAGAATTGGCTCTTTAGTTTGCTTCACTGAGATATCATCCATATTATCCCTCTGGAGGGAATATGGGAATGCTATGGTCTCATATTTTACCTGAAAATAGTTGTAATCTCTGGCCTGGCCTCAAACAAAACAAGACTCAACACTGTTTTGGATGTGTGGAGGATTTCTCCTTTTAAAAAACCAAAACACCTTTTCCCTAAAATTGAATATATCCATATTGTACAGTAGCTGCATATCTGTGTCAGGGTCATGGTGGCAGCAGGGCAGGAAGGCTTTATCTCCTTGTACAGGGGAGCTTACTCAAGGTCCCTCTGAGCAATGTACTGTACTGTAATCCCTCCATTGTGTCCTCAGTCTACTCTAAAGTTCCCTCCCACACAGAGAAGCACCTGGGTGAGGCATCCTCACAGTGGTTTATTTTCGAGAAACCATATTTTGCTTGTTTGTATCCACAGTCTCACACGTTCGCTCTCTACCCAGACCATGTGGGCCATATGTGAGCATCATAGTGAAGATTGCTAGTGCTTTGCTTTGTGTGCCATAGCGATTTGCACTGTAAGCGGTTAAGAAGGACAATTTAAGAAAAGTATTTAACTCTTTCAGAGTCTAATCTCTGCTCCAGTGAGAAGTAATCTGAATTTGAGTGTACATGCGTGACTCATGAATGAATCTCTTCTGCAATTTCTTGTTTTCTAATTAACATAGTGGCCATCAAAGGTCTGGGAGACCTGTGCCTACGACTCACAATGAAAAAGCAATAAGTTAACTGACTCACTCTGATGCTGTGTTTAATAAACAGCACAAAAAAGGTGTAGCTACAGACAGGATCAATATTCTTTTGATGTGGGTTGGTAATTGACTGCTGCACTAAAAATAGGAGTACAGGAGAGATGATAAAATCTTCCCAAAACATTACCTCAGTGGATGAAATCATTATTGTTCAGCTAAATATGCAAACCTTTGCCTGTAGTTTCAGTGAATGCAGACTTGCTGTTTTGCAGATGTGTTGGTTTGGTTATGACCTGCCTGATCTGTCTGTTGTCAAGTCTGAGGCAAGCATCGGTTTGACTGCAGTGTGTGTCTTTGCTTAGGAGTATAAGCGGAAGCAGCTGGAGGAACAGCGTCAGTCAGAGCGGCTGCAGAGGCAGCTGCAGCAGGAGCATGCCTACCTGGTGTCTCTGCAGCAGCAGCAGCAAGAAAAGAAACCCCAGCTCTACCACTACAACAAAAACCTGGAGCCCAACAACAAACCTACTTGGGCCCGTGAGGTAACAGTGTTACCTACATTTGAAGTGTTGCACACCACAGTCAGCCTACAGACTAAACCCTCTTTCACTGTCATCCGTCTTAAAGGTGGAGGAGCGAAGTAAGCTCAACAGACAGGGCTCACCTAAGATCTGCACCACTGTCTCTGACACTGCCATCCAGTCACGCTCTGACTCAATCAGCCAATCAGGAGTGGTCCAGTCTGCTCAGACCCCACCAATGCAGAGGCCCGTTGAACCACAAGGGGGTCAAGGAAAGGTGGGTGTTAGCCAGTGCTTAAAAATGAGTTGATTTAAAAAAGAACAGAACATACAACTGCTCATGTCTTTCTGCCCCTAATTCTTTAGCTGCTTCACTCTTTATTGCCTATGCTACTTTATTTATGGCTTCTTTTTCTTCTTCTCCCTCCTTTCCCTCTCTGCCCCCTTGTAATCACTTAAAAAACCCCTAAAAAATCACCTCGGAATACAAACACAACCTTGCATTCTTCTCCACCTCGGTCTACTTCTCCAACTGTCTTGCACTTTCTTCCTTCCACTTGGCTGCTCCTCCCTCCTGGTGTGCTGCTCCTGTCCTCTGCAGTTCCAGATGGCTCACTTGGTTCCACTGAAGCCTTATGCTGCCCCTGTCCCTCGCTCCCAGTCCCTCTGTGACCAGCCCACTAAGACCATGTCCGCCTTCCCCACCCAGGATCCTTCCCTTACCCCCACACCCCGCCCCATCCACTCTAGAGAGCTGGTGCGTCAAAACTCAGACCCCACTTCTGAAACCCCGGCCCCACAGGCACACCAAATCAGAGAGGATCGTGGCCCCTGGATCCGCCTGCCAGATGTGGAACTCCCACCCAAGGTGAGATCTTGTGGCTGGTTCATTCATTCAGCAGTCATTGTGCAAACCCCAAGCATAACCTCACCTTGCACTTGTTTTTAACAAGACTCCCACAAATGCCATTTTAGCTGAACGACACTTTGTAAACAGAGATGGTTTATGGGATAATATCTTCAGAACATCTTGGGTGCATTAAAGGCTGCTTGATCTACCTGATAACAGGCAAATCTTGGGTGGTATTAGGGTTAAAACAAAAAAAATCTGTGGTCACTCACTCACTACTGTTTTTGCTCATAAATGTAAGACTATGATACTGCTTTCCTCAGATTCCCCAGAGGACAGCATCTATTGCCACAGCTCTCAACACCAACCTGACCTCTGGCATCAGGCATCCAGTAAGAGCCAGGTACTGAAGACTGCCAAATGATTTGATCAGATATTTCCTTAAATTAGTGCCTCCTAAATTGTGCTAGATTTTGATGATGACTTGGGATAACTACTTAATGTATCCTCATGGCAGCAATCCAGATCTCAGCCGCAATGATCGCTGGGAGAGAGGAGACAGTATGAACATCATATCCAATCTGCCTCAGACTGGCTCTCTAGAGAGGCATCGCATCCTCAGTGAGTCCCTGCCTCTCCAGTGCTATTTCTCTGCAGACTGTCTTTGCAGTAAATCTGATTTCAGAATTACAAGTACACCCTACAACTTTGCTATTTGCAGGTTCCTCCAAAATGGATTCACCCATTCTCTCCCATGATAGTCGTCATAAGCCAGGGGAGTCTCGCACTTCCTCCCGTCCTGGGCGCCCTGCTGTAAGTGGCTCTTTCAAACAGACATTATACTGGCTGTCTTTCCAATATTCCTGACTTATAATACTGATTTTAACATTGCTGAAAGGCTGCATGCAGCATGTAATATTGCTCAGATATAAGAAGTTATGAAATAACTTACTGTATGTTCACTTTTGATCTCAAGCACACCTGTTCTTAAACTGACATGTAATGTACTTACTGAGGGTTTTCTCTTCACTTTACCTTTCCTTTACACTTAATGCAGTGTACACTGTTTCCCTTCATGTTTCTCCTCTTCTCAAATCCCTGTTTGTTGACTTTACCCTAAAAAATGCAGAGTTACAAGCGAGCTATAGGGGAGGTTAGTATCACTGTGTCTTTGTGTGTTGTACAATGCTCAGTCTTGTGCATGATCTTTCTCTGCATCCATTAGCTGTATTACAGTACAATTGCATGCTGTTTTTTGTTTTTGTTTTTGTTTTTCGGTGGGTAAATCATATTTGGTCTTTGAATGAAATACACGCTCTCTGTAAAGCCCTTTTTAATGTGTTTGCATATATTCTGTTATTATGTGGACATCATACACTCAACAGAGGCCTTGTAACCATGCCTAAAAATCATCCTTAATTATCATCAGGTGACAGGCTCTTAATTCTGAGAGTATTGGTAGTTTTGAGTCTGAACATTGGGACAGTTTCTCAGCCCATCCACCTCATCACACCTTATGTTCAGCTGTGTTTGGAAATTCCTTAATATCAGTATTGCATATATGATCACTGCGTAATTTGCTTTTTTTAATAGTTTAAATTATGTTTACAATTTTTGTAAAGTGAAAAGTAAGTAAACGGTGGTGCATGTGTGTGTAGGACCATGGCCTCTTTGCCAAGGAGCGTGCTGAGGAGCAGCCAAGGCCCCCAGTCAAGGCCAATGATTACTCCTCCTCTTCAGAGAGCAGTGAGAGCAGTGAGGAGAGTGAGAGTGGTGAGGGAGCAGAGGAGGAAGAAAGCCCCACAGATCGGTAACACCAACACCTACAAATACTAACAGTTCAGGAAGCAAAGAATTGTTTTTATTTGTCAACTTCATTTTAAATAAAATACTCAGTATTTCATGTAAAACTGTATTTTTTGCTCTTCTCTTTTCCATTGTCAAGCTTGAGGTGCTACGTTATCCTTGACTTCTATTCCTATTGATTTCAGTCACAGGGATGCAGACACCGACTCAGTCAACACTATGGTGGTTCATGAAGATGAAGGCGAGGGGGGAGAGGCAGAGCAAGCTGGAGGCTATGGGGATCAGACCATGCTGGTGCAGAGGGTGAGTCATCTGTATATGTAATGATGCTTAAAATGCATTGTGACTCGATGGAGAAATCAAAGCAAAACATATCAAAGAATATTACTGTTGTTTGGTGTTATAACTGACCAAATGGAGAAGACGTGACGTTATGTGGAGCCGTATGCACCCATAATGAAGTTTGATAGCAGAAAAAATGACGACGTCTAAAATGTCAACGATAACCCAGGTTTTACTTTCACACACTCAAAGTAGATTCACTTACCATGAATATTCAACAAGCACTCAGGAAGATATCAGGCAGACATACAATACACTGCCACTTACATAGCCACAGCTTCAGTGCTGCATGTCCGTTGTCAATATAAAAGTCGTGCTGCTGGATAGCTCACAAGAACTCAGCCCAAAGTTGACCATGAGAACGTTTGGAAGCCGATTGTACATAGTCACTGATCCTCTGTAAATGTGTGTGTGTCAGTAATGCTGCACCTGAATATAGTTTTCATGTCTGCGTAACGTTAGCATAAATGTTTGAGATTTTTGGAGAGACGGCAACATGATTCAGTGACAGACAGCATACATCTTGCAAGTGGCTCATGATTAGTTGAATGTGGGAAGTGTCACCTTCACTGAAGTGCAATAGTTTTGTGTGTGTGCGTGGATTTGAATATGTGATAAGTGTCAAACATTTGTGCCAAGCCACAGTTACATTGCTGAAAATCTGAAAGATGTGTTGTTAATTTATTTGGCATGATGAGTAAAATGATAATCATGCAGTAAATAAAAAAAGAAGAATTTTGATTGCATTTACACATACAGTAAATATGCCCTCTGTTTTTAGTATTCAAACTCTTTCTGACAACACAGAAATTTAGCTGCATCATCTTAGAACAGTGGCAGTCCTACATTTATGTCACCCACCTGATAGGACAATTAACATCATCTCCCGGAGGCCATGTTTCATACCATTGTGCAAATGAGATTCCTCCCATTTACCACTGTGTGTGTTTCTGACTCAAACTAGAGGATTTAAATTTTCTTCAGGAAATTCATCAGGAACATCATGAATTTGCATATAAAGTTCATTTGATATACATTTTTTGCAATATGATGAGTATGAGTAAAAACAGACATTTACAATAGATGGTGATCTGCTTTCAGTTTTTAATCTGAATGTTTACAACATGTAAAGATAGTTCTTTTCATAGAGCACCAGTCAGTGTCAAAACTAGTATGTCAGACTGTCAGTATCATACAAAAAGTGCTTTATTTTTTTGTTTCCCCTTTATTCTAAATGTGGCAGTGAAACATTATAGCTCTTGCATGTTCAGTTTTTAGTGTAAGTAATGAGGCTGGGGGGTATCCACTGACATGTGGTTCTGCATGGCAGCTAGAACTTGGACTAGCTAGGCAACTATTTGGAGTCATTTAGATGATGTTAACTGAACACAACAGAATCCTGCTGCATGTAATTTAACAGTGGTGCTTCAGCGACATGAAAGACACGACAACTGGCTGCTTCTCTCAGTGTTAAGAACATGAGCTTGACTTTTTAAAGCAAGTTTGGTCACAGCTTTTACTTCACTTGTTGTGGTTACTGTGGTAACAGTTCTGACCACTTTAAAAAGTCAAGTCCAGCGAGGTCATGTCCTGGCTGTTGGTGCAGAAGATTAGCCTACATCCAAGTCTGTCATTGACGTTATGTAATACATGGAGGTGTGTGCGTGTGCGCATGCATGCGTGTGTGTTTTTCTTTTACCTGAAAGACCCCAGAGAAGCGGAGCCATAATGGGTACACTAACTTGCCAGATGTGGTTCAACCCTCTCACTCCCCCACTGATTCAGCCACTCACTCCTCCCCTGGGAAGGACTCTGTTTATGATGTGAGTTTTACTGATGCTAAGTATATCAGTCCTAAATCCCTGGTTTATTTTTATGTGTTCCTTATTTGCCATCATTCCAGCCAAACAGCCCACCCATAACGCAGTTAATTTCATGACAGTCAGTTCAGCTTGTTAGTGAACTATCATCAAAAATACAGATCTTAGAACTGCTGTTTTAATACCACATGGGCACAGAAAATATTAGTTTTTTACGTTTTGTCTGACAAACTAAAATCTCCACAGAGATTTGTTGCTGACTTAAACAACACTGTACAACTCATACACCCTCTCTGCTCCACCAGTATCAGTCCAGAGGTTTGGTTAAAGCATCTGGCAAGTCCTCCTTCACCACCTTTGTGGATCTGGGCATGTACCAGTCACCAGGAGGTACAGGGGATAACATGTCTGTCACTGGTGAGTCAGAAGCTTTTCAACCCTGCAGCAACATGAACTTCAAGTGAGCTGCAGCTGATTGCAAAAGTATTCACTACTTTAACCTTTCACTTTATTTCCCGTGCTAAAAAGTACTTTGGAATATGAAATTATGCAGTTTTTGCTTGAGACTTGGATGATATTTTCTACTACACTGCAACATAAATTCTATACAAATGTAACTTAGTAATAAACTGTATTTCCCTTTAAAAAGGATGAATGGGAGATTTGTATCTAAATCCAAACTTTGTCCCATTTTTCCCTGTTTTGTGTTTTTCCTCTATTTTCCATTTCCATTGCTGCCTCTGTCTAGGCTCCAGGTTTGAACAGCTGAAGATGGAGGTGAGGAAAGGATCCATGGTGAATGTCAATCCCACCAACACACGGCCCCCCAATGACACACCTGAGATCCGCAAGTACAAGAAGAGGTTCAACTCTGAGATCCTGTGTGCTGCTCTCTGGGGTGAGAACAGATTCAATTTCTGAATGTAAATGCAAAAAAAATATAAGCACCAAGCAAGATCAGATGCCTATTTTAACCCTTCTCATCCTGACATATAAGTAATGTGTCCGCTCCAGAAGGACTCTGGTTACAAATATGACCAAAACTGAAAACCTGTAACATTGAAATTAGATTTGAGGCCACTGGTGTACCAATTAGTCTTAGTATGACATTAATAACTCATCATGAGAGAACATAATGTCTGTGCTTTCATTATCAAAGCTATTTTTATCAAATCAATTCCTTCCAGCCCCAGCCTCAGAGACCACAGTCCCAAATACTGTTTTTTCACTTGTGGGGAAAAGGTTATCTGAAAGTTATGTTGTTTTTTTTGGTGCCGAACTGCATGCGTTATTAAGAGTGTGATGGACCCAAAAATCTGACCTTTCAAGTCCCCTTTCCCCTTCTTCAAAATAGGTTTTAGGTAACAGTGGTCAGTGGGTGATGCCACACACGGTTACATCACATACTCATTAAAGCTATCTTTTTTGAATTTCTCGACCAAATACAATGAAATAGCATTAGATTTGCTGCAGGTTATGATATTTGTGCTTGTGTGTGTCCCCAGGTGTGAACCTGTTGGTGGGCACAGAGAACGGTTTGAAGCTGCTGGACCGTAGTGGTCAGGGCAAGGTTTACCCCCTCATCAACTCCCGCAGGTTCCAACAGATGGACGTCCTAGAGGGCCTCAACCTGCTCATCACCATATCAGGTCATTACTGCTGCTGATCGCCAGCCTGCTCTCACTACAGTTGGTTAAAGCAGTCTGTGCTTTTGGCACAATGCTACTGTCTTTAATGGGATTCCAATCAGTACATGCCAAATTGTGCTCAGGCCTGCAGAGTGATTATTTTGCATTGCATTTTGAATTTGCACTTCAAATACCTCCTTTTTATCACGGTGTCAGGCCAGCAGGAGTAATAAACTGGGAAATCAATATTTAATTTAAATTAATACAGATGATTATTAGATATTTAAATCTAACAAAATTTCCATGTGAATTAATGGTAGTTGTATGGTCTGAAAAGCTTTTCAATTCAATTCAATTCAATTTTATTTGTATAGCGCCAAATCACAACAGAAGTTGTCTCAGGACACTTTCCATATAGAGCTGGTACAGACCAAGCTCTTTTATCTACAAAGAAACCAACAATTTTCTTTGAGGTCTTGAGGTCAAAAGATGATTTAAAGCACCTTTTAAATAATTACTGAAATTAAGGTCCTTTGCAATTGATCCCCCATTGTGTCTATTAAGGCAAGAAAAACAAGGTGCGTGTCTACTACCTGGCCTGGCTGAGGAACAAGATCCTCCACAATGACCCCGAGGTGGAGAAGAAGCAGGGCTGGACCACTGTGGGTGAGATGGAGGGCTGTGTGCACTACAAAGTAGGTGAGTGACAGATGATGGCTGTTTATCACTGCTGTCTATTCCACTCCACACAAACTCTCATAAATGCATCTGGCCAAGTGAATTATTGATAACAAGTATCTAATGTCAGATGGCCTTGTGGTTGTTCTGTCTAGTGAAATATGAGAGGATTAAGTTCCTGGTGATTGCTTTGAAGAATGCAGTGGAAGTGTACGCTTGGGCGCCTAAACCTTATCACAAATTCATGGCCTTCAAGGTAAGTCTCCCCTTTCCTGTGAGCTGGATTAGTTATGCGAGGTCAGTCAACTAGACGAGCGTTCAAGTTGATTATCTTCTCACGCTCGCTTTCTGATCACGAAACCCCTCTACTCCTTTTTAACCAGTCTTTTGCAGACCTGCCACACAGGCCTGTTCTGGTCGATCTAACAGTGGAGGAAGGTCAAAGGTTGAAGGTTATCTACGGCTCTTGTGCTGGCTTCCATGCCATCGACGTGGACTCTGGAAACAACTATGACATTTATATCCCCGTACATGTAAGTAGTGCAGCTGTCAGACAGCAGTGTTTTGTCAGATGTGTGGCCTACAGGACCTCATCCCTTCTGTTTTCATGGTAAACAGATCCAGAGTCATGTGACACCGCACGCAATTGTGTTCCTGCCCAGCTCCGACGGCATGGAGATGCTGCTGTGCTACGAGGACGAAGGTGTCTATGTCAACACCTACGGACGCATCATCAAGGACGTGGTCCTGCAATGGGGCGAGATGCCCACATCTGTTGGTGCGGGTTGAATCCAAAAATAGATAATAGTGGATGCATCATGCGTATAAACTGTAATCAGCTTGCCAGTTTTAACATTACACTTTGCTTTGCAGCTCATATCTGCTCCAATCAGATCATGGGATGGGGAGAAAAGGCCATTGAGATCCGTTCTGTGGAGACTGGCCACCTGGATGGTGTCTTCATGCACAAAAGAGCTCAGAGGCTGAAGTTCCTTTGTGAGAGAAATGACAAGGTGAGAGTGCAGACACAACGCATGAGACAGTCATGCCACGAAGAGCAACTGAATCTAAAGACGTTACCGACACTCATGTCCTTTGTGTCCATGCTGTTTCTCAGGTGTTCTTTGCATCAGTGCGCTCTGGAGGTAGCAGCCAGGTGTACTTCATGACCTTGAACAGAAACTGCATCATGAACTGGTGAAGGAGCAGCTGCTCTGGTCAGTGTGTGGAACCCAGCAGGGGTTTAGAGAAGGAAGTGCAACCGAAATTCTCACAAAACGCATGCACACAAATGTGAACAGCTCTCTATCTTTCTCCCCAGCTCGCCCTCACTCATACACTCATGCTTCAGACACACACACACACACACACACACACACACACACACACACACACACACACACACACACAATCTCTAAATCCATTCCAGCCTATACTCCTTAAGACACAGTTTCTACCGAGGCCCCCTGATAACATTCTCCCTTGAATCATCACGAAAAATCACTGATGAGAGTCAAATGTTGATACCATCTATTAATTTGTACTGTATATATTCTTGTCTTGATTTACTTTACTTCGTGGACCTGTGTTCAGTCGTGATTATTTAGTTCCTAATTGTGAAGTGTGTGAAAAACATTCCTTGATGGTTCTACAGTCGGTTTTGAAGAAGGCATTATTTACCTATACTGTATGTTGAAATGAAGCTGTAAATACGTAGCACCTTACACTTAGATCTGAATCATTTGCAGGCCTCTTATATAACCTCCATTCAGTGTGTTGCCACCTGAACACCACATGATAAAGTGGTGGAACCTCCATCTGCAGTGGCATGTGGACCCCCCCATTGTTATGGGGTCCTGTGATTTCAAGGAGGCTTAAAAGAAGGATTTAATACAAAACATATTACAATGGGACTTCTGACGTCAGGACAAAGTAGCTTGTTTAAATATTTTTAGTTCTCTGTAGTAGACAGTCTGCTTTGACTAACTTTTCCTGGCCTGAATGATGTTGCAGCTCTTAACCTCGGCAAGTAAGCCTTGAATGCTTCATAGGCGAAATAAATTCCAGTGAAAAAAGAAATAAATGATAAAAACCAATCAAATGTACAGTACACATAATCAGTACTGTGAAATCTCCTGCTTTGCCTTTATTTTCTATGGTTTAAGTGAAACCATCAGGCTTGTACCTAAACTTTTTGTTTTTCATAGATTTACGAAATACAAAAATTTGTTATTTATATGTAGTGATTCTGTATTGGTATTAGCCTACTGGTATCCTTAATTTTACTGTAACTATATTGCTGTTATATTGCAATATATGCTATTCTTGTGGAGTCTTTGTTTGAAGAGGGGACTTCATGTATGTGGCTGGTAGTGTTAGGGAGTAGGATGACAATATATGAGGACGTTGGAGAAACGTGGAAGGAGGGTGTCTCTGAGATCATAGTGATTAAGGGAGATCACTTTCGGGGGCCTTTCACCCTCCTGCCACAGTGATCCACTCTTACTGTATTATATTTCAGTTCTTCGACTTTTTCGCTAGTGTGGATCTTTTTGTGAGAAGTGTTTGTCCAGGGGATTGCAGTAGAACAGCTCTTAGTGTTCATATTTGTCTTAGGCCAGTGGAAAGATTTCATGTGGGGGTGACTCTGCAATACCACAGAGGGCTCCATCTCACCAGGCACTTTGGAGAGCACGGCTGGAACACACAAGACTTAATATATTTTATATCTATACATTCTGCCAAAATTCACAGCATATTCTGCAACGAGGGTTTATTAATCAAGGCCAAAGGGGAATGGAGCTTAAAAGACGACATCAGAGAAGAAACTCTCCCTTTTGATCGCTAACCAATGTTCCTTTCAGTGTATGCATCCGTAAACTCAGCTGACATCTCACTAATATTAGACTATTATGCTTTATTAGCTTCCCTGTAGTTGTTCACTCTGTGTGTCTGTCTGTCAGTAGTAGAGAGGTTTTCCCCTTTTTTAGGGGAATTTGCTGTCTGCTTTTTTTAGACAGCTGCACAAGGGAGATACTGTCTGCTCTCATACACCAGGCAATATGGTATAAGTACGAGGCAGCGTTTTCAGGAAGTAGCTTGGTGATTGTCTGCCGGCTGTGGGTAGGTCAACACATGATTCACTTAGTTATAACAACACTGTGCTGCCACAGCACTTTGTCATTAACAAGTGAAGACAAGATGCTTTTTCTTCACTCCTATCATGCATCTTAGACAGAGTTGTTCAGAAAAACTACATTTTTTCAGCAAGTTAGTTCAGCTGCTGATAAATAATATAATCCTTTATTACTCCCACAGTAGGGGAATTTTCAGTATCACAGCAGCAGAGCGGTCGTGTAAAAGTAAAAAGCATCAGTAAAAAAAGCGAGAGTTAATAAATAAAAAGCAAAACAGACATCACACAGTGCACATAGGAAACACAGATATTGCGCAGTTTAGTGTGCACTGATAAGACCACCAGTGCTCATGTGTTAATGTTAAGAGGATGCATCGGTAAATCTTTTGTGAAACTGCTGCTGGTATGAAAAGCTGCTGGATGTGATGAAAGGAATCTTGGCTCGTGATCAGTGGGGTAGTCTGCGAAAAGTCGCCTTTAAGGAGTTAAGGAGCGAAGGAGGTATATGTTTTATACAGACAAAAAGAAATCTATTAAGAATGCAGTATATGTCAGGGCAGAGAGCGTTTCATCAAAGATTATATAAATAGATTGTTAATTCTATGGTGAGATTATAAAACAAACTGTAAATGGGCATGGAAAGCACTTTCACTTCAGTAAACATACATTTACAGATATATCTCGAGCAGATACTTTGGTGTGCATGTAAGCCATTGAAATAGAGTATATAGTACTGTATCGAAGTTGTTTTCCCCTTTAGCGAGTGTGTTTTTATTCTTAAATATCTGTTACGTGCCATGACCTGCTTTTCAAATGACACAGTTACAATCCACCAGGAGCTCTGGCACCCATGCTTTTTACGGTCAAACCATAATTTTTTATCAATCTGCCATGTTTACAGTTTAAGCAGTGCCTTGGAGTTGGGAAGAAGAGAGGTTTAAGGATGGGTTATGAGCCCCCCCCCCGTCTCTTACTTGAAATCTCATGAAGAAGAGGCACAACCATATTTGCTCCCACATTATGATTTACATTGTGTGCCAGTTAAGTGCACTTAAGTCAAATCCAGAATATCCTGTAGATGGACTTGAAATGCTTTTTTGGCACCACATATATAAACTAAACCGATCAACGGACAATAATCCATTCAGAAAGTGGCAATAACGAAGAACTTAATACATGTCCCATTAATCCAGCATAACGTGAAAAGGATCTACTGACGGTGGGAGCCAGCATAGAGAAAAGCCATACGTATGAAACGTGTTCGTAGAGACAACTTAGTACCTTTGCACAGCTCTGTGTGTGACGTCTGCTCAGAAAAATGTAGGTTCCTGCAGCAAAGATGAGGTATGCGCTTATTCTTTAACGATGGTGATTGTGCAAGCATGTAGTGGGGAAATTAGCTTGACATATTCTGAGGAGCCTATTTTATAAAATATGTAAATTAGTCTATATTGAGAAAAGAAAGTGAATGTACATCTATAAGACAGATTTGTATTTATATAAAAAATGTGTACCGCTCTATTACTCAAAGCACAATGTATTTTAGGAGAGAGAGATCAAAGCTATAAGTGAGTGTAACAGAGAGTCGGAGTTGTTTTTTTCCCTCATTCACTTAGCAGCCGTGAAATTCGTCAGTATGTAATCAGTCTAAGTAGGTGGACATAGTGAATCGAGTAGTTCGCTGAGACAGCTGTGGACAGTGTCAGTTATTTCCGGTATCTTAACAGAAAAATAATGTCTGTCTCCTTGTTACCAGAAGAGTCAACTGTGGCTGTGATGCAGACACCGGTGGTGAGTCACAGATTGCTGTTTGGTCTGGCCTGGAGTGTAAATTGCCTCCGTCGGGTTGACAAGTTGTTAATGTGCTCTGGTGACGACAGGGATCATCACACGTGGCGCAGCTGTGATGTGAAGGGCGCGGTGGTCCTTGTGATGTTACTGGCTGTTGGCTTTAGGATTGTGAATCAAAGAAAGGCAGCATTTCAGTGAAAAGTGCATCGATCAATTAGTGGAGATTATGGAATGCTGAGACAATTAGTCAATTATCATCACTCGACAAATTTACGCTTTGTGCATCTTTGTCACCTGGTATGAAAGTAAAGGGGAACTCCACCAATTTAGCATTGTCCTTCTGTAACATGGTCGGACTCATGTCCTACATTACCCACAATGCAACCGACCGTTGACGGTTCAGTCAAAGTTTCGGCTGTGTTATGCTAGTAGCAGCTGATTCAACTCCACACCTCCAGCTTTTTCTTCAGACTTGCTGTCTTCTGCCTCAACCAACGCTGCCTTAAGTGACATCACACAAGGCAGACTTCCCGCAGCTCCCTCTGGAGCCACAAAAGGCTTCATGCAGCTTTTTTCCACATATGCAGTAGTACTCCAGAAGACCTGTAAACAGACTTTGAGGTATCAAATCAGTGGAGTTCTCCTTTAACACACATACTTTGCATAATATTAAATTAACTAGGAATACTTAACTGTATTTCTACCTCGCATCCGGTGGCACGTCAAACTACTTCATTGGCTGTTAAATAATAATGAACATAATAATACAAAAATGCCTTAAGTACACTCGATTCTAAAAATGTAATGGAAAATACCATTGCATCATATTTGTTTAGTGATCCTGATGGCCTGATATGTGTTGACAGTTGTTTGTCTAGATAGCATTTCAAGGACATTGTTTGACTTGGTAAAAACAGATGTGTGTATTTAAAGAAGACCCTTATCTCACCATGAATAAATTTGATCTCAAAGCCATGTGATAAATATTTGTCTGTAGTTTCTGGGTGAGTTAATACAGGAGGTTGATTGTCCCTTCTAAATATGAAGCTTGTCTGATTTTATGCAGCAGACATTCGTGTAATCAAGTGTTTGTTACACAGATGAGTGGCTCCGGTTGTCCTAAAAGCACCTTCAGATGTAAAAGTGCTATATCATTTTGTGCCAAGAGCCATTAAAAGACCTGAACCTTACAACACATATATTTCGAGAAACTTTGCATCAGCCTGTAAGCATGAACGCATTTCACTGCTGAATTCATGTAACTCGGCACTAAGTTTGCCATCAGAGTAAAGGAGGCACCGCTGAGGAGGAGGTGGAGTGCAGAAGGTGTATACAACATCGTCCTGAGAGACGGTTGCCCTGTCGGATAGTGACATCTCTCTTAAAGAAGCAATACAAGCATTTGAACAAACGGTGGCTGTCCATCGCAGTGTGACTCGCAGGAGGCGATTGTTCAGTGGCCTTTGGCAGACTGAATGTAGGCTAGTTTGTGCGTCGCTTGTAACAGAAGCGTTCTATACTTTTACTTTTTTTGTAATCACAAGAAATAACTGCTTCTCTCTGTCAGTTTAACACAATCACCTGTTGGGATGCTTGTTCTTGTTGTGCTGTAATGAAATCCCAGAAACTGCCTTTCTGAACTATCAATCAATAGGTGATAGATAATATTCTGATGAGGCACTCCTCTCTCATAGCCTACATTTCTAATCAATGACGTATGAATGGATCAGCTGCTGTAGCTGGGAGTGAGGCAGATCAGACGTGGGGAGCTCTAAAATGACGTGGATCTTTGGACAGAACTACAATATCTATATTCTTTTTCAATAACTTTTTTTTTTTTTAAAGAGATGGTAAACATCTTTGCATCTTTGTTTAAGTGTGTGTGCGCGCGTCTGTGTCACTTGTGAGAGGTTAACTCCAGATTGTATTTCATAGACTGATAAACTTTAAACTTTCAAAAGATTGTGTTGAATGAATTCATGTCTTAATACAGAATTGTTTGAAAAATAAAATACCTTGATCTCATTTGAGTCTGTATTTGTGGTGTTTTCATTTCTTTGTTGTCCATCGTATAGTCAGTTATACAGGCTGAGGAGATCTCTGCTCAGGCTGAAGGTGGGCAGAGCTGCTGGGATAACATGAGCTCACCAGACTTCATGTACTCACAACAATAACAACGGTGTGATTTGTGCTCCCTAACAGGTGCAACAAAGGTAAAATGAGTGTGTAGCCACCCACACAATCCAGAGAAGAGGCCCAATCAGACAGAATAGTTCAAATCAACAGTATGGGTTTACTGTGTGCAAGGCCTGTAACAACATGGCAGTGAGCACATTAAATACATGTCAGTGTTTCACCACACGATGGTGCTAAAATCTGTTTGAGCCTGTTGGCTCTGCCTCTGCATTTGTTTCCCATGAGGGACTCTGACTTTCTTTAAAAAAAAAAAAAAAAGTAACCAGTGTTCACAGGTACACAGTGACAGCAATCACATGCATTTACTGAAACAATGTTTCTGGGAGAAACCTTTCCTCCTCCTCCAGTGAACCTTAGTTGCTGCCAGCTGTGCCCCCTGGTGGCCGAAGGTGAAAAAACACATTGCAGTCCTGCAAAAAGAAAATACTGAAAGTCTTCCTGTATGAAGCACCGAAGCTTAACTTACATCAGCAGATGATGAAAACACCGTGAATCTCTCTTACCTGCTCTGTTGTTGATTGGGAAAGATACCAAATAACACTGCTCTGACCACTTGTTTTTTTCTACTCGCACTCTGAAGGTTCAGGTTGACATTTGCAACCCAACTACACATTTTCCTTTCACTGTCATACTGGTTTTATAACACTGGTTTTAAATGGGATATTTTAAGATCACTTAAGGACAAAGTTCATCAATGTGGGTCATTTTTCCACAGCGTGCAGTTACTAATGAGCCTTAATCAACTAGTTAAGTAGACTCCAAAGCTTCAATGACTGAACAAAATTTCACTTGAAGAGATTCTTCAAAGCAATCCTCTTTTCAGTGATGTGTGAGCCAAATGTTTGGAAAACTTGAATAACAAACAAATGTGCGCTAGAACGTACGTAGGCTTTTTAACAGCACAGGTCAATGTATGTGTTGCCACTCAGAATATGTAATACACTTTTTGTTCAGGCTAAAGTGCACCTGAATAAGCACTCACTTTCCATTGATTTCACCACCTTCCAAGTTCATCTCATAACCACTGCTTTAAAAAAAGAAACCACAGTCATTGGCAGGAGAGGCTATTATTTATTAATATTATGTACAATTATACCATTGTTACGTCCAGATAATACATTGACAAGGTCAAGGTATGAATACTGGCTCCTGCTTTATTAAGATTTGTCTTATAATGCTTTTATTTTTCACCCACCTTCTGAATCTCAGATCTTTTTTGTTAATTTAACTTTATCAGTATTCTCTTAATAATCCTTAAAGTGTATCTGAGGCACACAGGGAGAACATGAATAAAATAGGTGTAAAAAAAAGAAAACAAAGCTGAATAAAACCAAAACTTAAGAGCAGATGTACTGTACTTTATGTGGGGGAACATATCTATAAAAACAGTGACTGCGTGATGTTTTTGAGCCAGATGAAAATAAGAGTTGAGCATTTCCTCTGCCGAGCATCGCTCCATCTTGTCTGTCAGCGGTGATTTGTTTTTCAGTATTAATGGACTCACATGTCCGTTGTCTTCCTTCACATTAGCATCACTGAGATACGTGTGGTACCGAGACAAAAAGAGTACAGAAAAATTTGTCTGAAGTGCATTTTGGACCTCATTGTAAACAAAGACAGAATTGTCCGTTAACATCTTCTCCCCTGTTTTACTGTAGGAGCAGTGTCTCTCAGGTAAAAGTGTGTGTGTGTGTGTGTGTGTGTGTGTGTGTGTGTGTGTGTGTGTGTGTGTGTGTGTGTGTGTGTGTGTGTGTGTGTGTGTGTGTGTGTGAATAAGTGTGTTCAGCGTGTTAGAAGGCTTCAGGTAATAGTGGCGTTTGTATTTTTATTTCAGCAGCTGAAGATCCAACTGTATTTGGTCACATTTTTACATTTTACAGATTGTGTGTGTGTGTGTGTGTGTGTGGGGGGGTATTTTAGCCTTGCTGCTGTGCACTTAAATCAGCTGTAGGGAGTGTGGGCATGTGTTCAGGTCTGGTGTCGTCTTGTCCAGCGTACAGTGTGTGTGTAAACTCATACCTAAGTCATATATATTATGTACAGTACAATGTTGCAGTTTGTCTGTTGAATCTTACATACAGTGAATACAGGGTGCAAACTGTGGCCCAAGATGGGAGCGGTGTCTGTCGGACGCACGTGTGTGTGTCTGTGTGTGTGTGTCTGTGTGTGTGTGTCTGTGTGTGTCTTATGTGCATGGCTCAGTTCCAGATCTTAAGGAAGCTATCCCAGGAGCCGGTGGACACAGCCATGCCGTCATCCGTCACACCCAGACAGCTCACACGATTGTCATGGCCGGCCAGGACTCCTGCAGGAGGGATGAGGACAAACAAAAGAAGACTTGTTATGTCAAATGTTTTGCTTTCCAGACTGTGGATAAAAAAAGCTATTTAAAAACTCCACAGAACACAGAAACCCATTGTTTCCAACTGCTTTAACTTGCAACGCAGGGCAGGCCGTTTGACTGCAGATGTACATTTTTGAATACATAAAGCTTGAGACGTGTGAATTCACTGGCCAAAAAAAACCCAAAACATGATGATATAATGATTCATTTATGTCATATTTTTCAGATACAGCTCCGAGATTCTAATTACAAATCCCAGATTTTTGTCTGTACCCTGAGATTTCGCTTCACCACTCTTGAAACACGCTGTGAGCCTTCCTCTTGCAGCAGTGGTTGACTCATAACAGCTTCCTTTGCAGCTATGACTTACTGTAACATTTCCAGTGGCATTAGATTTTCACTGGTAACACTAACCCATTTTTATGCTCTTACTAATAATTTGCAATAGGGGGGTCCTTCTACTTTCCTTCTCTCTTTCCTTTCCTAGATCCCTAAATCCCTTTGCTTTACACCCATTGACTGATTTGCAGGATATCACAGCTGCACAGTGCTCAGTTAAGCGCGCTACATCACCTCCACCTTTGGCAGTTTAGTTTAGTTAGATTACCCTAAAATTAATTTGAAAAGCACACCATCTAATTGCACTTGGGTTTATTTCGACACATGGGTGTGAAAAATCATTTTCAGTTACTCTTTTTTTGTTACAAAGAGCTCTTTCATTGGAAATACTGCAGCTGAAGGTCATATAGGAGCCAGTTATACTTTACCGTGACGCGATATGGCACTCTTCCTTGTTAGCGAGGACTGTTGTATATATATATATTTTTTGCATTCAGAAGAAACATCCTATAACTGTTATACAGAAGTTTTAGTTGATGATGAGGTGTATAAACTACGCAAATGCATCTTTGAGCCCTCTGAAGCAGAAAACACACACAGTAAAGGAGGCAATAAATATTACAAATGGCTACAAAAAATATAAAAAATCCCCTGATGTCTCAATGAAGCAGCTCCATAATGAATCCTCACTTGAGCTTCATCACACCGGCAAACCGCTGTTTGTTTCCCATGACACCCACCTGCTCTGTCTCCCTTCATGGCATCCCAGATGTTGCAGTTAAAATCATCGTAACCGGCCAGAAGCAAACGGCCGGAGCGGGAGAAAGCCACGGAGGTGATGCCACAGATGATGTTGTCATGGCAGTAGAGGCTGAGCTCCTGGTCTGCACGCAGGTCAAACAGCCTGCAGGTGGCGTCGTCGGAGCCTGTGGCGAAGGCGCTGCCGTTGGGAAAGAACTGAGGAGGAGCGAGGGAAGATGGATGAGAAGTAGAAAAAGTGGAGGAAAAACACAGCTGTATCGAGATGCTCTTCATAACGGGGTAAACATACTGATAGACTACAAGTAATGTGACAGAAAGCTGTGTTCTCATTGGCTGCTGGTGTCTCTCTAGTGGTGGACTGAAACTGATCAGTCTGAGAGACGGTGTTAATTGATAATCTTGTTAATCCTCGAGCAGGCTCCCAGTTTAAATCCCTGGGCTGGAGACATTGTGTGACGTCACTGAGGCAAATCCTGGAGCTGCTCTGCTGACGGTGTATCAGACGGTGCGCAGGGGGGCTGATGCCAAAGCCAGTTATTTGGAACTAAAATATATACTGTATCTGTTGATAGACAGCACTTTAGAATTGTAAAAGAAATTCATGCTCTTGCTGGTTTGTGTTACTGTGATATTTTGCCTTTAGGATTATGTTCGCTGTTAAACTGCCTTATGCGTGCACAGTGTGACACTTTATTTATGTTTCTCATGTGAAACCGTTGAACTATCGGTTCCCAGCAGGTGTTAAATGTTTCAAACGTGAAACTGAGATTCAGCCTTCAACCTTTAGCTCTCGGCAGACGAAAGCTAAAAGAAACTCTCTTAAGGAAGATAGATGAATGAACAAAGAGCGACTGTCTATTAATTAAAGGACGACTGTGAGTCTGAGGGGGTCGAAGTGTTCTGTCATGTGCGAGACTGTATGTACGAATACGATCATTAGACCTCAGTATCTCTCAGCCCAACAGGCTCAGAGGCCCAGCTGCCAATGACTGAATATCGCAATGAACTCTGAAAAGATGATCGTCTCTTCGTGAGATTCTTTTCTTTGGGTTCAAGTTCACAATCCAATTTACTCTTGGGATTACACAGCATGTCTTACTATTATATATAACATACCTGTCAACATGTGTTGACCCAACGTATGCTCTACTATCCACTTTGCAGTTAAAAGGGAGATTTATTAACTGGTTAGCAATGCAATTTTAAAGACCATTAATAAAATACACGGCTGTATTTTGTCTATTAATATATGCTACATTTTTTATGCAGGTATAAGCAAAGCAAGCAATCTCCAGAGCTTCAGAAGAAAATAGGCAGCTGTTTTCACAGTCTTCCAGTGACAAGTAAACTGCACTTCGTGTGGAAAAATAAACTATCTGTGATCCCAGATAATAAAACAGCATGAATAAAGACACATACTAGACAACTTGCAGTTGCCCTGAGCACACTCACACAGATGGCGTTGATGTCCGACTCGTGGCCTGTGAAGGTCTGCCGGCACATGCTGTCCCTGATGTCCCACAGCTTGACTGAGGCGTCGCAGGCTCCCGACACGAAGGTGCGCAGGTCGGGCGACAGGGACAGGCTCATGACGTCGCCGCTGTGGCCCGAGAAAACTGTGGTCTGCTGACTCGTCTCGATGTCCCACAACGCACTGGGGCAGAGAGCGCAGAGTTAAGACACGGAGCAGCTCAGGAAAACGTGTTTCGCACTCGGCGCGGTTGTGATCGGATCTCTGTGGCTCACCATGTGGTGTCTCCTGAACTCGTGATGATTTGATTGTCATCAATGAAGCGGCAACATGACAGGTAACCTGACAGGACAGAAAGCACAGGTGTCGAGTTTGTGCTGTGGAGCTGGGTGAAAGTTTCATATTAAAAGGTGACAGTAGATCACCCATGTCTGATGTAATGCAATAAGCAAGCAATATGAGGGTAAGAGTACACTGAATGTACAAAACATTGGAGCAAAAAATATGTGCATGCCATTTCCTGCATTTAAAATTTAACAAGCAATTTACGTTGGAGCACAGCCCTTTAAAACCTTACCTTTCATTAATGGTCACTATAGAAGAGCACACACCCACCATTAAAGCAGGGTGACTGTATGTACTGTATGTACTGTAGCCTGACAGGCAAAACCCTGGAAAAAAAAGCTCTCACTGCTGCTCATAAAGCTTATTGATGTGAACGCATGATTTTAAGTGAAGGTGAATCTATCAACTCAGAGCTCAGCTGAACAGGAAGAGGACACCATTTGGAGGGACCTTAGTCTAAAAGTCAAAGTGAAGCTGTTAAAGTGGGGGGGCCTTGCACAGAGACATCCTGATATTAAGCTGGCAGCCCATTATTTGGAACATCATTGTAGTTCTTCGTCTCTAGCAGGTTGTAAATGGAGCGTATCTGTGATTAGTTGCAGAAAAAAAACCTGTAAAGTTCCTGGAATAAATTCGTTTCACTCCCCAAAATAGAAATGGGTTCAGTCTAATAATGTACAGCAGCTACGTACAGTGTCACCAATCGGAGTCTCACTGGCAGGTTTTGATGTCTCAGCTCATTAAGACTGTGTTGCCCTGCAGTTAATTAACCATGTAAATGAAATCTTCATTTAGTGGTTTGGGAGCAGAGCTTTCCCATGAGGCAGGGCACCAGTTCGCGTTCATCTGAAACATCTCATCAGCGTGACTCGCGGAAAGAGTCCGACAGAAGCGGCCGAGGACGGCATGTCCTCTCACCTGTGTGGCCAGGTAGTTCCCTGCTGACCCTGACGTTGCCCTCGCGGGTCTTCAAGCAGTAGATGGAGCAAATGTTGTCAAGGCCTCCACAGGCGACGTAGTTCCCAGAAGGGGCGTACGCGCAGGTCATCACCCAGGAGGAGCGGAGGGGGATGGCGTGGATCTAGAACGGGTTTGGAGGAGAAGCAAAGTAAACGTAAACTCAAGCAGAGCGTAGAAATGGGTCAGTATAACGCTGAAAATCGAGCGCTAATGCCACTGTGAATGTTACAATAAGTCATAGTTGTAAAGGAAGCTGTTATGAGTCAACCACACTCCTACAAGAGAAAGACTTTATTCCACTTTCACTTCCAGTTCGGACAGAGGCCAAGTGTGACTGTACATCCAGCTGATGAACCGAGCAGAGGAATTATTCGGCTGACTGTACCTTGTTAGTGGTGTAGCTGTCCCAGACGATCAGTTTTCCATCTTGAGAGGCACTAACCAAAAGCCTGCGGGGACAAACATTCAGACATTACACACCTCGTGTGTCAATGGGTATTTAATTCATCTCAGTGTTCATTGTTCAGTGAATACTGTCGACTCTCATTTGAAACCAGCGTCTTCCGCAGTGACTGGTCCACCAGTAATGCAGACAAAATGTTTGTTGTATTCTGAATTTGATGCAGTAATGATGTAAGCATGCTGGTGTTTAGTAGGTGTGCCCTTCACCATGTTCACCATCTTGGTTTAGTGTGTTAGCTTGCTAGCGTGTGCTAATAAGCACTAAACACACAGTTATGGTTGCTGGTAGTTTTGAAGGCATAAACCAAAGTACTGGGCAAACTTTGTTGGTTGTTTCATTTTGGTCTCTGCATTCAGAAGCAACATATTATCCTCTGTAAAGTCGCTGGAGTACGGAGCCAAATCATTCAGCTGGCCAGTTCAAAGTCTTTATTTTCCACTCGGCCACTTCAGGGGCCACAATCAGAGCCAATAATAGAAAATGTTTGGCACAGGGCGCGCTCACCTTGAGTCTGAACCCCAGTGCATGGCGTAGATCTTAGCGAGGTGGCCCCGCAGGGTGCGCCTCGTCCTCATCTGAATCCTCCCCACGGGATCCAGACCAGCAGTTATCTAGGTTAATAGGGTGAGGTTAATCAAAGTTCAATTAGTTCTCATGAAATTAAGCCTTTTAACTGA
The DNA here is from genome assembly GCF_039877785.1 of Chaetodon trifascialis. NCBI lineage: Eukaryota > Metazoa > Chordata > Actinopteri > Chaetodontiformes > Chaetodontidae > Chaetodon > Chaetodon trifascialis. The sequence continues at coordinate 15,533,034 of NC_092071.1, read as the reverse complement.
TGACTGTGTGTTCGCTGGAGGGTTCCACAGGGAAGGTTCTTGAGAATAGAACAATATGGAACAGCTAATACTTCATGCCAAATTTGATGATATGAATACATTTACATGTGCAAATGAAATTACAAACCATTATATTAATGTAGAAAACACAGAAAATAACCACGGGGACTCATCAAGGGGAATCAGGTTCATACTTTCGAGGATCGTGTCAGTGAAAATTGGGCATAAAACACCAACAATTCATCATCAATTTTAAAAATAACCTACATAAGATTTGATTAAAAAAAAGTTCCCGTGTGAACCAAAATACTCCCAGCTCTTTGCTACTTGTCAAGTTTCTCTCATGATCTTTTTATCCATATGGATGGTCATCAAACCATTAGTAACCCCCCAAAAACAGATTTATAGACATTTCTATAGCAGGTGCCTTACCATGTGGCCATTCAGTGGCACTTACCTGTGTCAGAGTTGAATCCCCACATGCTTTCCTGGCATCCTAATGGACATAAAACAGCAGGTAAGTACATCAGCACGATCATGCGACAGATAATGACAGAACAATAAAGCTATTGGACTTACTCTTATCTGGTTCCTAAGCTGCTCTGCCTCCTGACGAAGCTGCTCCAGCTCACTCATTTTGGATATGTCCGAGCCGTCACCTATTCAAATATCACACTCTGATTTACATGAAGTACCATCTGCAAAATTAAAAAAAAACGACTGCCGATGCCTATTAGCAAAGTTTCATGGTTTCATAATCCAGTAATCCAGGAAATTAATCAATTAAGTAAAATCATTTGATTAAAATACTGTTTGTCCCACATTTGGGGAAAGAAATAATGAAATAAAGTAAGAAAAACACACATTTTAATCTCTAAGATTTACTGAACCCACACAGTGAGAAAAAACCTTGTAATCTGTTTATGGCTGTGCAACCATGCCTGGTTTAAGTGAGGAGAATAATCTGTAATGACTAAGCTGCTATCGAGCAGCCAGCATCGCAGCCAGGCAGCAGATACTGAGTGAACACTCCCTTTAAAGCCAAGGCAACTTGTTACACTCCGCACTCACAGGTTGTGTATCAAGTCACAGCTTGTGCACATGCTGGACACACTCATTTTAGGGTTCCTCCTGTCATCTGAGGCTGCTGTGGCTCCTAAACGTGAACAAAACTACATCCAAGACTGGCAGGAGGTGCATCCTTTAGCTACGGGCCAACTGGGGTCACACACACACACAGCACATCATATCACGCTTTCAGTAGGAAGCAGCACTTCCTGTTCCTGATAGCAGCACAGTTACGCATTCAGACAGCTTCCCAACCGCGCAGCTTCTATTTGCATTTGTGAGGCAATTCAAATCCACAATAACACTCCATACAGTGTGCGCTGCAGAGGAAGAGCAATTAGCTACAGTAAGTCACTGTTCCCTGGAGGGACCTGCAACCAGATGGATCACACGGCACTAATGGAAGCCAAAAGGGGAGCATCATGGGTCTCAGTCTCCTGGCACAGCTGCTCATTTAGCCAATGAGGAGGTGGGGGAGGTAGGGGGGGTACATCAGATGCATCAGAGATCAGGCCTGGATGGGTCCAGCCAGATGCTCGGATGCATGTTTTTGTTGCCTGTGAGCATGGACTGCAGGACGGGCAGATTTGTGCTGAAGTCATGCCAACGGACAGGGAGGAGAAGAGTGTAAATAAAGACATATCACACAGACTCCACCTGCACTGATGAATGGCTAACCGCACACAAGAGGCTGAAGAGGGTTAACAGAAGCAGAGTCAGGCCTGCTCTCGCCGCCTGCACATTTGAGGGAGTTCATAGGCGTTTCATAACACAAGCAGACAGAAATTCAAGTGACATGATGCCAAATGTGACTGGCCCCACCCCTCTGAATGCACATCTGATGTCAACTCCACCAACACGGCTACAATTGCAACTGGAGGAGAGTGCAGAGCCTGTGCAGCCGCTGCTGCACGTTAGGCAGGGTAGATGTTAACGCCAGAGAAACTGTGAGGCTCTGGTTAACGCGCAGGCCTGGGCCGACTCAAGTCACAGCCGCAGCCAAGTGAAAAGCGGCCACATTCAGAGCACTAAGACGCACTTCAGAGGGGTTTTACACCAGTCTGCAGCACTTACAGCTTCCTCGTGTGTTCAAATGGGAGCACAGGCCCCACGCATGCAGGATATGCACATACATCACATATTGATCAGCTCAGAGTGGCTGATGAAGGCCCCGGCCACATCTCGTTTCAGATGCTGAGCTCCTAGAATGCGGATGTAGTTAAATGCATTTAGTCGAAATGATGCCGTGAATAGGCACACCATCACCCAGCCATCTTACGCTCAATAGGCTGTTCGATAATGGGCGGCTACCTGTTAATTCTCCCGATGATATCTGCTGCTTTTTTTCCTGCCGTATAAAAAAAAGAAAGAAAAAAAAGGAGAGCGACGTCTTCCAGAATCCCGCGGAGGACTGATTATATGTCTTTTTCACGCATTAAAAGCAGAGACGCAGAGGAGATCCACTTAAAGCTCCGTGTGTCACGATGAGGCTGCTTCTTCCAAATCCTTCAGCAAACAGGCAAACGGAGGAGGACTACACACATTTCCATTTCTCTGCTGTAGTGGAGCTCCTGGAGGAGATGAAAGCTGCCTCTGCCGTTTCCTCTCCGGAACGCTTTTTCCCCTCTTTTCACGCCCGACAAGTCAGCAAACACATATCGGTCCGGCGCGACGTAAACAAACGCAAGTGGCCGCAGCTCGGTCCCCCGGCCCGCATCAAGGACTGTCCATTAACCGCTGCTCAGCCCGTTTTACTCCGAGTCTGCTTCTCGTGACGTTATCCTCGTTTCCTTCCTCTCTCTGGTTTCCTCCTCCCTCCTCATCAGGACAACCGCCTCCGACTCAGCGATGAATTACTGAGGAAAAGCTGCAAAGTGCCTCATGTTGAAAATAATTAGGTTATTAGAAAAAAGTCCGCTGGCTGCAACAGATCGGCTCATCACTGGATGATCTGTGTTGGTTTTCTTCCAGTTTCATGAGAGGCGCCCCCCGCCCCCCCCCCCCTCAGTCAGATATCCACAGGGTTCCTTTTTTTTCTCACTATCAACATTCAGTAACAGGCTGCCAGGTCACGCGGTGAGCGCTTGCAGAAGTGTTTTCAAATCCGGCCATGAAACATGTTTCAACCACACCCATCTCTTAAATACTAGTAAGTCCCGTGACCCCCTCCCTCCTCTGATCAGACCACTGTGCAGGTCTGATCCCCTCCTCACATGCTCCATCGGTTTTATCTGTTCAGAGGGATCCTGTAGGCTGCTCAAGTCAGGGACTTTCAGGGGTCATTTCTTGCTCAGCAGAGTGCAGCACAGTGAGGGAAGTGTGTGAAAGCACGGCGCAGAAATGTCCACCTCTCCACTGTGAAAGGCAAATTTACAGAATATGCATACAGACACCCCCCTGAACAAGACATCACACTGCACAGAGCTGAACTGATGGTAGGGTTAGGGGAAATTTTGGAGTTGGTCTACTGAGACTGATTCAGTTAGTGGGTCTGGGGGCTCGTGTAGATTTTGCATGGGATATTTAAAATAACTTTGATTTTGCATATGATGCTGAGTTATCCCTTTAGTCTGCATGTGGAGCAACTCCAGAATGTTAGGGGTTTATTTAAAGTCTCCCTCCACTCCGAAATATGTTTTGCTTATTGTGACTTGACTGTTCACTGAGCAGAATGGTGTAGATATATATATCTACTATAAGACTGTTTTCACATTCACCTGCTGAAGGGGCAAAGTTTCTCTGTGCTCTCCCTAAATCTGAGTTTAAGACGTGTATGGAGGATTTGTGATGTCGCAACTGGTTTGGAGCCAACTGTGGTCCAATATGCACCCTGCAGTAGCAAAAATATTTGCAAATTCTTAGAAATCCCATTTTAGAATGGTTTACTAGGTACTTGAACATACTTGAAAAAACAAACAGAATATTCAAAGTACTGTTTTTTATGTCTTGTAATGTGATATCTATCTATCATGTCTGTCTCCTTTAATGGAAGTTATCTTTTGAATATGATCAAAAAAGAGACATAATAAATTAGAGTCCCTGTTTTTCTCTGCAGGCGATTGTTTGCAGCTAGAGGACTTTACACTGCTGCATGTTTGTCATAAGACATGGGCAGAGAATTGGAAATCATTTCTTGAGAAAACTGTTAAGTCATGGGGGTATGTGGTGTCTCTTTGAAATGCTGCATGTCTAACAAGTGGTTGACTGAGTAGACCCCGCCTTCCTTTATCTCTCATAACCATCATCCAGTCCCCATATCAACCTCCTGGTTTAGTGATGGTTTGTTTTCCTGCTGCAGAATGGATACAGGATTATATAAACTGTTGTATCCATCAGATTTTGACTCTTTGAATGTTTTCTTGTGTGGAAAAAAACACGTTATTTGAGTGAAAACATTTCTTGACGTCTCTGGTTAGTCCTACGCCGTTTGTATGCACGTCATCTTTGCCGCAGTGGTGACCCCTGGTGGAGACAAGTGTCATTACAGCCCAGCCTGCAGTACAGCTTTATATTAGATGCTCATGTAAAGTCTGCGTGCAGTTAAGCTTCTTTTAAGAGCAGACAACAGATAAATAGCTCCACTTGATGTGTTTATTGATCTTTACTGAGGTTTGACTGGTCTGGGAATAAGGGGTGTGGTTATTGTACACATGCGGCAGCTTCGCTCATATTTGGGGTTTTTCTCGCCCTCCCCTTTCGGCAGTCACATGGGCGCTTCCTGCACTCTCGTGACACTTTTGAACAAATAACAGGGGAACGAGGCGTGCCATGGCTGCCGTGTTGTTATTGGGCAGCACATCTTTCACGGCATCAAACTCTCGGCACAGCTCTGCCCTGTCCACCGGCCAGCAGCGGCTACATCTCAACGTCCACTACGCATCTGACTCCGGACATCTTCTTCCAGGAACATCCCGCTGAGACTCGCAGAGACAGGCGTACTCAGGACAGAAACTAAGACTGAAGCAGGAAGTGGGCGAAACTGTCTCGAGGACGTTCAGCAGGGTGAGTTGGACTGTCGTCGGTGTTTTGGGGGGACACTACGGGTTCTGGCACCGTGCAGGAGCTCTTTAGCCCGTGTGCGTTGTGTTTTGACAGCTGGGCGAGCCGCCGGCGCGGTCACTTCCTGACAGAGACTCTCAGAACGTAAACAGACATTAATGCGAGACGCAGCAGCAGATGTGGCGTAGTATGTGTCCACGCTTTTACCCCTTTCGCCCCGCAAAAGACGTAAAGTTTGTCTGCCGCAGTTGCTCCACCCTCACGCTACGGATAGATGATGGAAACGGTGATTTATTTTAGTAACCGACTTGTTTCTAACGTATGGTCCACGGACCCAGAGATGGCCTTTTTACGTGGGTTCAGGCGGTCTGCATCCCTGTCAAATCAGTGCACCACTTACATATGAAAGTGTGTTAAGGGCTACTGTAGGAGGAGGGTGATAAGATGAGGAAAAAGACAGAATTTCTGAGATTAAAGTCGTACATTTGCTCACAAATTAACTACAAAAAACTTGCAAGAAACAAAAAAATCTCTTTTCGTCCTTTGCTGTATATTAAACCCGGACTCGCCATATTATCATAAGCATCTGGACACTGAAGAAATTGCCTGTAGATGTAACCAGTGATATCTTTGCATCTGTAGGTTATGTTTTAGGTCCTGATGCACAAACATCATGTGCACCTCACCTCATCATGTGATCACCTCATCCAAATCAGTAAACTGTTTTCTTCTGAATAGGCTCCATTCACAGCAGTGTCCCCTCAAAGTCCAGATGCTTATTATAATGTGGTGATTGTTGGCTAAAATCATAAGTTTTTCCTTATTGCTTAATCCGATAGCCAAGTAGAATTTGTTTGAGGCTGGAAGTTGGTCAGAGTTAGGGGGTCACTGTTAACAGAACCTCCAGTTCATAAACCTCACAGATAAACCTGAGTGTTATGCAGAGTTACATCAGGTTTCAGCTCACTATAAGTTTAGACTTTTATCACTGGATGGTTTTCATTATGCCAGATTTTAGGGGATGCTGCAGGTCCCTCAGCACCCCCAATTTCCACATCCGTGATTCGGTCCTCCACTGCAGGCAGAAAACACGACAGCGGTGGCATCTGTGGTGTGATGAGATTGATCCAGCCTCGTAAAATGAAGTGATGTTGTTCTTTTCTTGTGAATTTGTGAATTTAAGCTCAGAGAATTTATCTCCCAAATGTATGACTTTATAATCTCAGATATTTGTGATTTTGGGGGGGGGGGGGGGTATTTGCGATTTTTTTTTCTTGTAAATATAAAACTTAAATCTCAGAGAATATCCAAGTTTTTTCGCATAAAGTTGTGTTTTCTCAGAATATTACCCCCCTCCCCCAACTCTATTTATTTATTTGTTGTACAATGGTCATAATACGCCTTCATACTAACAGCATCCTACAGAACATGACTGTGAGGCTAAATACATTCAGCATCAATTTCAATAGAGGAACTAAACATTTGAAGGCAGAATGAGTGCATTTTTCCTAAAATGCATAGACTCACTCGTCCCTCTCATTCATCACTTATGACCCACAAGAAATGTGTGCTGGTGTCTGCATCTGCACAGACGCTGCACTCTGCCTGTTTTTTCTTATTTTGCTGTCTCGGGGATGTTCCTGGCTGTCAACCTTTGGAGAGTTGGTGTGCAGCCTCCAGCCAATGATAGTACGCAGTGTGTGAAGGCAGGACTACAAGCACAGGACCAGATATCAGATATAAGCAAGCACTCATCGTGTTCTGGGGGCGTCTGGATAGGGATAGGGATCACTGCGTGTAGTCAGTTCTCACTGAAAGTTTAACTTCCCTGTTATAACCACTGACAAGTCATCTCATCACGGTGGGGTTGAAAGCATGTCTCATCAGTTTTTATTGTACTCGAGACTTACGTTGCGCAACAATATTAAAAATAGCCGATCCACTGGGTGAAGTGTTTTTAAGGGCTTTTAGTCAGCCAGTGGTTAATGCCTGTACAGTATCACACTCACAGCACATTCAGAAATCTGTCAGATTGGGCTGCAACATCGATTATTTACTCAATCAATTCATCTGCTGATTATTTCCTGGATTAATCATCAATCGATTAATCATGTAAAATATCCACTGATGGTCTAAAACTCAAAACATATTCAATTAACTATCATATGAGACAACGCCAATTCTCACATCTGAGAGCCTGTGAGTTTCTGACATTTTAGTACGATTAAGCAATTAGCAAAAAAGATGCCGATTCATTTTCAGATCAGTTAATTGCCTCATTGTTTCAGCTCTGTTTTCAAAATAATGTGAAAATTGTACACAGGAAATCAGTCACTGGGTTTGATCCATATTATAATTAGGAGCTTATGTGTTCTCATGTCCCATCATGCTTTGTGGTGTAAAACTTCTGTCCTAGTTTGGGTTTCCCTATTATGTCATTCCTGTACATGATCTAATAACTGGCCATCAGCCTCAGTGATGAAAGCTGCCTTGTGCAGGAAGAATGGCAAAGGTGAATGCTGGCGTCTGAGAGAAAACCAAGGTCACCTGTGCGCAGAGGGCCACGCTCAGGCTGCTCAGCAGAGATGTGCGTCTGCTCTTTGCTGTGAGCTACATGTAAAAACAAACAAGCAGCTGTGAAGCAGCTGACTGCAAATACCGACCTGAGGTGCGAGCTTTCTTCAAGAAGAGTGAGTCGCAAAAACTTCACTCACAGCCCCTTCTCTATGAGGGGGCGCAAAGAAGAGAGGCGACCGAGTGGAGGAAAGTAAAAGAACAGGTCAAATGAATCATCCTAGCATCAGGTGATCGAGCGGCACCTGAGTGCTCAAGTGAACGGGTTGTTTATCTGATGCTGGCTGCATTCACAAGGCGATGCATCACAAGCTTCACATGTGCAGCTGTGCACATGATGATGTTCATTTTTAGGAAGCACTGGAAAGGGTAAAACTGTTACTGTGTACTTATGCACGATAAGGGTGCCTGCCTGTGTGTTTGTGGTTTGTTGCTACATTTGAAACAGAGAACAGCACATCAAGTAAACAAAAGCTGCATACATGATGAAATCTAACTGACACCATATTCTGCAGGACAAGTGAACGGTCTCACTTTGTTCCTTAAAAGAGGCGGGAATGCTTACAGGTGCAATATGTACGAATTTTAGTTTAAAATGTTCAAAAAGGGAAGTAAGATTATCAGCAGAATGTGAAGAAGTAGCAGTGACATTATGTCAAAAACATCCATGTGTTGTGCTGCAGAGATATCTACTGAAGTTAGCATGCTAACCAGCTAGCCCCAGCACGTCCTGTCTCATATTATCACTGTGTACCTCAACAGGTGATAATCCGATAGTACAGCCCCTCATAGTTGCCCTGTTCACTGGCAGGCTGCTGAGCCTGGTTACGTCGCCCGCACAGTAAATGCCAACAATCCCCCGGCGTGCTAAACTGTGCACGGCTAACTGTGCTAAATACCTAGGCTAAGCAGCGTTAAAAAGGAGAACTGTGCATAAGAGATGAATTAAGAGATTATTGCCCGTGGGTCTCTTTGAAACCTGTCCTCACTCACTTCTTTTTCACAGGCCAAGCAGACGGGCTCTTCACCAACCATGTCTACCGAACGCACCCCTCTGATCACCTCAGGGGTATGTGGTCTTACTGTGACCTCGGGCCCATGTGGTGCGGAGTCGGACGCCACCCCTGAGACCAGCTCTGGGACACCGAGTAAAGACCCCCGCAAACTGAACACTTTTTTTGGGGTGATGGTGCCGACCATCCTCTCCATGTTCAGCATTGTGCTCTTCCTGAGAAGCGGTGGGTGATGCTGCTACGGTTTGCAGACAGTGGGTGTTTGAATACATCGCTTACATTATAAATGACACTGATGCAATCTCTCTTGCAGGGTTTGTGGTTGGCCATGCCGGGCTGTTACAGGGTCTTTTAATGCTGATCGTAGCCTACACCATCATATCTCTTACAATACTCTCCATCTGTGCCATTTCCACCAATGGTGCCATACAAGGTGGCGGAGCCTACTGTATCCTTGGAGAACAAACGTGTTCAAAATGTTGTTTTTCTTGAGTTTCACTCTTTTCAGTTGAAACATCGGCCTTAACAAAATGTGACCAGACATGATAAGCCGGTCTCTGGGCCCAGAGTTCGGAGGAAGCATTGGTTTGATGTTCTTCCTGGCCAAAGTGTGTGCATGTGGAGAGTACGTCCTTGGGCTTGTGGAGGCGATACTTGATGTATTTGGTTCAGATCCTGGTAAGATTTATATTCTTTTATGTAATTTTCTAGCTACCTAACATCCAACTTTTGTTCCTACAACAGCATAAATGAATGTGCATTTTTTGGAGGGCTCTCAGTTTTCTGCCTGTTCTCCTCTGTCATAGAGTCCTCTCTGTCCGGGGGGGTGCATGTGCTCCCTCAGGGTTACTGGTACACAGTGCTCTACTCCTCAGTCGTCCTGCTGCTGTGTCTGCTTGTGTGTCTGGTGGGCGCTCACATCTACTCCCGCACCGCCTTCGTCATCCTGCTGGTGGTCACTGTATCCTTGCTGTCCATCTTCATCAGTTCTGTGGCGGTCAAGCCTCGAGATTTTGTCATCACCCACCAGAGATCCGGCAATCAGACCGTCCACTACAACGCCAGCTACACCGGCTTTAATGCCACCACTCTGAGAAACAACCTGGGCTGTGAGTGTTGGGGGGGGACACACCAGATTGATGTCAGTGAGGATGTGAAAGTGGGTTCACGAGCAAAGCTTTGTGACGCTTATAAATTTAGAAGCGTCTTTTAATGGCCCTGCTGTTGTTCCTCATTTTTCTCGTTGCAGCTGGTTACGCTTTGGACTACAGCACCAAATCTGTCATGTCTTTTGCCACCGTGTTCGCCGTCATGTTCACCAGCTGCACGGGGATCATGGCTGGAGCCAACATGTCAGGTTAAAGCTTGTTGTCTTACATGTATAATCACATTGCAGTGAAGGGTGTCAGTACATTGGCTGATATGCTGTATGTGTTACCACATTTTTGAGCAACTTGGCTTGATGTAATATCTAATAGTATAACTGTCACAGGGGCACACACACACAAACATGAAACTCACCCTGATGTTTGTTCTTATGCCACACGTCCCTGAAGGGGAGCTGAAGACACCGAGCATTTCCATCCCTAAAGGCACCATCGTAGCTGTCTTTTACACCTTCACAGTCTACGCCCTCCTCTTCATCTTGGTCAGCGCCACCTGTGAAAGGTCTGAAATGCTCCATTAATACTAAAAGAGAGATCAACAATAAGTTCAAGTCACGACACAAATGAGTAGTTGTTCTTTTTCTTTAGGACACTGTTGATTCAGGATTATGGGTTCCTCCAGAAAATAAACATCTGGCCTCCGTTCGTCACCATCGGGATATACTGCGCCTCTCTGTCGGCTGCAATGTGCACTATGATCGGCGCGTCCCGTATCCTCCACGCTCTTGCTCTGGATGACCTCTTTGGTGAGGCTTGAGGTTTTTACTCATCATATCGGGGCCTTCTTTGCATGTGTGTGAGTCATTTTCTGAAAGGCGCTTTTCTCCTCACAGGTTTGCCATTAGCTCCAGCTGCCATCACATCGAGCTCGGGGAATCCGTGGGTGGCAGTGCTGTACACCTGGGGTCTGGCACAGGTGAGCGCAGTCTCCGTGGCTTGCGGTTGTGTATTTTCAGAATTACAACATTTGTCGTAAACTATGGTCTGTGGTGTGTTTGTGTTTCAGTGTGTAGTGTTTGCAGGTGAGCTCAATGCTATAGCAAGTTTGGTGACTGTTTTCTACTTGCTTGCCTACGCTGCGGTTGACCTGGCCTGTTTGGCTCTTGAGTGGGCGTCGGCTCCAAATTTCAGGTAATAAAAGATCAATCGTTATTAAAGGAAAAATAAGAAATCGGTCATCTCTAGTGACGTGTCTCAGCAGTAGGCATTATGATCATATTTTCCAACGGACTTAAATTGAATCCAACAGTGAATCAAATGTTTCAGGAAAAAAAAAAAAATCAAATGAAGATGAGCACTTAAGGTTTTAGTGACAAAGCAGTTCGTAGAAAATGGTATATAAAGGAAGGTGTTTTAGTGATTACAGGCTCAAAGAGTGAGATGAGACTCCACATGATATAGTTTAACAACTCTATCAGCCTCACTTGTTATATTACTCTCATATATTTTATGGCACAGTAAAAGTGATTTTATCGCCTCTGCCCGCTTCTGTTTTTCATGCTCGCTGTGTGTTGAACAGGCCGACCTTCCAGCTCTTCTCCTGGCACACCTGCCTGCTGGGCCTGCTGAGCTGTTTAGTGATGATGTTCGTCATCAACCCCGTGTACTCGTCAGGCAGCATCGTGCTCCTGTTGCTGCTGCTGCTTTTCCTCCACTACAGATCGCCCACCAGCAGCTGGGGCTACATCAGCCAGGCTCTCATTTTCCATCAGGTATCTGGACTCCTGCACACACACGCACACAATCAGACACACACAGATTGGTTTGTTAGCAGCGCTGTCTTCCTTTTGGTTTAGGTGCGTAAATATCTGCTGATGCTGGATGTGAGGAAAGACCATGTGAAGTTCTGGAGGCCGCAGGTGTTGTTAATGGTGGCCAACCCTCGCTCTTCCTGCCAGCTCATCCTGTTTGTCAACCAGCTGAAGAAGGGAGGGCTGTTTGTGCTGGGCCACGTGCAGCTGGGAGATCTGGGTAATTCTCCGTGGATGGTCTGTGCTGGCCATCTGCAGCAAACAGTATTAAATTATTCTTATCTTTGAATCATTTTCCTTTGTGGTTTCATCCCCCCTCCCCATCTGAAGCTGAACTCTTTTACCTGAACTCCATCGTGGAAGGCTACCTGTAGGGCTTTCACTTTCCATCTGCTGCTTGTCTTGCATTATTGATACAAGAGTATGTTTTCTCTGCACTGCTGTGACATCAGAGCTGAGAGTTGAAAGTCAAATGTGGACTCCTTGATTGTTTTGCTAAATAAGTATTATCCTTTCCAAACTGTAAGAAAATATATAGTGTGACACACCCAAAGGGCACAGAAAGCAGCTGACATTCTGTTGTTTATTCACTTAACTCACAGTTTGCCTATCTGCCCCCTGGTGACCATTAGGACACATTACAATGGCTATAAACAATTTCTGTGGTGGAAAGTGTACAGTACATTTGGTCAAATACTGTACTTAAATATACATTTGAGGTACTTGTACTTTACTTGAGTGATTCCATTTTATGCTGCTTTATTCTTTTACTCCATTTCAAATATTGTACTGTTTACCTTTATACATGCATTAACATGTCTTTTCAGACTAAGATTAAAAAAACAAACAACCCAAAAAAAAAAAAAAAAACAATTGGGAAGCATCTTAAATTCATTATTCAAGGTTAACTTAGTGCTTCACAAACCTTTTGGCTTGGAACTGATTAGAAAGAGATCAAGTGTTCCAATTCTTCATAAAGAAAGTTTTTTTTTTCTTCTTTCTCACCCCACCAATCATCTCACAGTCACTCAGATTATTTTATGACCCCTTTGAGAAACCGCAATTAACTACATTAATATATGTATGTAAAGTAGTTAAAACTGGCTCCACATCAACCAGATACCACAGTGAAATGCTTCTTATGCATTGATGCATCAGTATCAACCATCTAATAGCGTAATACATAATAATATATCAGGTCTGGGGGACCTTTAAATGCAGAACAAGTACTTTTGCTTTAGAATACTACTTAAGTAAAAAAAAAAACCTGTCAAATGAAGGATTTTTTCTTGTAATGGAGTACTTCTTTCACCACTGTTTACTTACCTCTTTTCTGCAGCTCTGCTGACACGTATCCAGAATTGCATCTATGAACTGAAGCCCTGTATAACATTACCGTTTGTCTTATTCAAATTCAGACACCCTGCCCTCAGACCCGGTCCAGCAGCAGTACAACTTCTGGTTGAGCCTGGTTGATAAACTCGGGGTGAAGGCCTTTGTAGACCTGACGCTTTCTCTCTCCGTCAGACAGGGAACACAGCACCTGCTGCGCATCACAGGCCTTGGTGAGCTCTAATGTCTCTTATCCCAGCTCACATGCGCATACGCAGTACAGATTATGACGTTGCTTTATCTGCTCTCTGTGACTCATGTGCACTCTTTTCTGCTCCTCTCTACAAGGTGGCATGAAGCCCAACACACTGGTTTTGGGTTTCTATGACAGCTGCACTCCTGAGGACTTCTTCCTGCAAGATACTGCATTCTGTGACTCTTCAGTGGGACAAGGGACTAAGGGCGAGTTTAATTTCGGGGTGGACTTGCCTTCACTGCAGGCCCATTTCCCCCCGGTCCGACACGTCGAGAGCCCACGCTGGTTATCACCAGAGGAGTATGTAGGGATCGTTTCTGACGCCATTAAAATGAGCAAGAACGTGTGCCTTGCTCGCTATTTCTTCCAGTTAGAGGGAGAGGGTAAAGATAGCAAGGTCGACGGGTCGGAGCGGACTATAGATGTGTGGCCTCTCAATCTGTTCCAGCCAGGCAGCCGTGATTATGAGGATGTGTGCAGCCTCTTCTTGCTGCAGATGGCCTGTGTGCTCAACATGTCCAACAAGTGGCGCCATGCGAGAATGAGAATCTTCCTGAACGTTGAGACTGAGTCCAGTGACCAGGGCTGGGTGGTAAATGAGGAGACGTTCCGAGAGTTGCTGAGGAAGCTGAGGATCAGGGCGTCGATAAAGATCGTGCCGTGGGACTCTGTGGTGCAGCACCACATTCATCCGGACGAGGAGCCGACGCAAGCTCTGTCCAAGGGCTTCCTGTCCGCTGTGAACTGCATGTTGATGGAGCACAGCTCGCAGGCTGCTGTTCGCTTCCTGTATTTACCTCGACCTCCTGCTCATCACAGCCAGTCGCAGCAGTACTTGGCTCAGGTGGAAGCAGTGACCAATAGTTTAGGGCCAACGCTCCTGATCCACGGTGTCACCCCCGTCACCTACACTGATCTGTGAGCATGTGCACTCGTGAGTTTTGTTCCTATTATATCATTTGATAATCTACATGCAGCAATGCAAGTGTAAACTCCGGTTACATGTAAAATCAACACATAATGTCATGAAAAGAGGATGCTAAGGTATAGTATGTAGCAGCAGTTACTGTACTTTCACCTAATGCAGCTTTTTTTTGCCATTTTACTGAGGCTTAGAAAAGGACCACAGTCGAGTGCATTTTTAGAATCAGCCACTTTAGGTTTTTGTTTTCAGATAGGATATTTTCCTATTTTCATGTACTTGAACTGGCTTGAGCCAAGCAAAGGGAGAATACTAATATTTGCAGTTGTGATTTATGTTGATATAACCTCTTGTTTGCATTAGCTTTAGGTCTGTCTTTTGACATGAGAGAGAGATAAACAATGTGTCAAAGGTTCCTCAGAACAAAAACACAGTTTGTTTTGAGCATTACGGGTTGTCTAGGACATCGAATATGGAAATGTCCATATATAATTTCAGGGATAAAATGAATTTGTGGTATTTTGACTGCAGTAAGAACTTATTTTCCTGGTTCAGTTTCTAAATGGCGATGTGCGAAAGCATAATCATTGTTTTTTTGAGTTTTTACTGCCTGCTTTTTCCTACACGCTCACATTTCTGCTGGTTACTGGATCCAAATACTTATTGTTTCTGAGCTGATGTCGTGAGTTTTGTTTTCAATGCACATCTGCAAATGTTTTCTTTTGCTGTTAACTGTGTAGCTCTAGTCTTCCCAAAGGGATCGGTTTTGTAAGTTTGACCTCAGAATGGTGAGTAGCATTGCTGCTGTTGTGCGTGCTAACTTGAAAGAAATGTATTTGTTTTTTGTCCTTCATGATGCTGACTCTGAAAAGGGTTATGCTGATGGTTAAAGTGGAGGTCCATCCTCATCCAGTCTCAGTCAGAACCAGGTCTAACAGTGATTCAGCCAAGATTGAAAGCAGAGCAAGGTGTCACATTTTTTACAACAGTTAATGAAGCACTTTTACAGAACACAGAATAAAATGTTACTGCATTCTTCTCATGTTAACTTTACAGTGTTGCAACACTCACATGGAGTTTTGAACAAAACACAAGAAAGTAGTTCCTGAAAAAGCCATTTGCACGACTTGGCTTTGCCCTTTTGGCATGTTCCATGTAGAGTTGTGCTCATTTGTATGCATGTGTGTATGTATGATCAGTGAGAAAGCCTTAAAGGAGTGACACTTGTCTGGTCTGTAGATGTACACATTACACTGCTATTTGCCACAGGAGTAAATCTACGTCAAATGTACTGTGCATTGTTACCTTTGTAACTGTAATACTGTAAAATTTTAACAGAAAACATGTATTTAAAGATTGCTTTAATGCAATACAAACAGAGATCACGTCTGTGTTTCTTTCATGCAAATATTCATAGAAACAATAGAGGGGAGAGACTCGTATGCTCCCATGCAGATATGGTGACCCAACAGTACTTAAAAAACGAGGTCATAAGGCTGTTCAACATATTTGCTCCAAAGATAAAATAATTGAGAATAAATACACTTCACAGTATTTACTTGTAGTGTGTAACTTATGTGTTACAGCAGTCTTGCTATAATTTTACATACATTGCATGTATGTGAGAAGTGAACCTACGCTGATTCTATTATAATGCCTCCTTTTAGCTGCAAAACTCACAATCATGCCTTTTCATTGAATGAATTTCATCCTGTGTGCAGATGCAGGCCCACGACTACTCCTCCTTTTCACCGAGCTTCTCCTTTTCCCTGCCACTCGTCATTCATATTTGGTGACTTTTGAGAGGTTTTGTAGCTTTCTGATGAAGACTGATGACATACGAAGCCAGTCCGGTAGGAGTATAGTGAACGCCATGTCCTGCAGGATGACGGGGAAAGAGAAGGAGAGACAGTGAGGTACTGCAGCAGCTGACAGTTTGTAAGTGCTGATACGGTAGTTTGTCATGTCTCTGACCTGGAGCGCATGGGACAGACAGCCGCTGGTGTAGCTGGAGTGACCCACAGTGTTCAGGGCCTCCCGGACGAACCCTGAAGCACTCTTCACAAAGAAGTTGACTGTCATGTTGTTTGTCATGTTGGTGGAAACCAGGAAGGGGGCGACGCACTGGGGAGAGATGGACCGCGGTTTGACAGTTTGAACTTCCCTTTACATCACATGAAAAAATAAAACAAGAGCAGTCCAGTCCAGCAGGACCCACAGTGTATCTGATGCAGCTTCACATGCAGTGGATTAAAACAGGAAGATAACGTGAGTCAGTGAGAGCAGCAGGGGGCAAAGGTTTCGTTTATGAGCTGCATGTTTGTTCAACCAATAAAAACTCACTGTTCACAAAATTAGTCTTTGGCTGCATACACGACAGCTTCAAATGTAACTTGAATGCTTTCATCTTGCTTATTGTCTAACCATAAAAGCTTAAAAAAGGCCAAAATAAATAAATATATAAATAGGGCTGCATTTTGGTTGGGTTGATTTTGTACATTACATGTGATGTTGTGACACTGTGTATTATTGGATAAGATCTGGTAAAAACCTGTCCACCTCTCCCTGTAAACAATCCATGATCTGTCTCTGCATTCCTTTCTGTTTTTACCCTCATTAGCAACTTCATGGAAAATAACTTCCCACCTCCACAATGACATTTCCAGTGTCCCGAAATCCAGTTATACCTGTACTTAAAGTGGATCCCTCATCACCCTGTATTACTCAACCCTCAGTTTACGTGAATTAAGGGTAAGACAGTTTGTCTCTTGTAGGAATTAGATGACTTACTAATCCTGGGAATCAGTCTACAGTATGAATTGTAAAACTCTTTATGGCCCTTTGTCACTGAGGGGAGAAAGAACATCAAAGGACATTCAGTGGGGGACACTGGATAGAGGGGGAAGGTAAAGGTACAATTCACTGTACCTGAGGAGTTTATGGTATAGTACAAACCCTAAAGAAACGGATGAGTGAACTCCCCCAAATGGTCGTTGTCTTTGAAGGAAGGTTTATGATTACCAGGTGTGTGTGATAACCATCTGTCCTTTTGTTGAAAAGTATAAAAGCCAAGGCATTGTGGAGATCTGGAGAGAACACTCTGCATGAGTCTTCCCTCCATGCCGCATGTATTAAAGAGACCTGATTCATCACACCGAGTCTGTAATTCTTCAGAGAATTAGCAACTCTCAACAAGCAACACGGAGAATTTCCCTTACACTCTGTAAGTTAGAGCTGGATAATAAATGGCTTGGGCTAATAAATTGGCTGATATTAGCTAATCACTAATATACTGGTATGGGCATGAACATAGGCCACTAATTAATAGGAAATTGCAGTAGAAAAAAGCAAAAAAAAAAAAAGTCTATTTTAGGAACTATCTCCATTGTTTGGACAGCACTGACTGTAAAATGTCCCACTCAATGCAAATCTTTAGCTAAGTGAAGTTAAGCGATCCTCATCACAAATCAACTGTATCATCCAGAGAATGCAGTTTGGGTAAATCAGTTTTGGCAATCAAGTGTCAACGTTTTCTTTTCTAGAGACAAGCTGTTTTGTTTTGGTAACAGGATGAAATTTTCTTAACATTAAGATATATATTAAGAAAATTGAAGGCTAAAAAAAATACACAAAATTCACTTTATAAGACCATGCTTTCTGTAATATTTTAAATCTCCTCCACTTGAGTTCATGTGAATGAGCTTTGCAATGTTTGGACTTCAGTTAGGTGTCGCAAACTTTACCTGAACAATAATTCCATTTGACTTGTATTCAGCGTGCAGAAGCTGAGAGAAATATCTCACAAAAATCTGAAATAAACAAGAAAGTCAAAGTCACAAAGCAAGCAGACCAGCGGGTGTTGCTGTGAAGTTGTGCACCAATCAGCGTGTGTGTGAGTGTGATCTGGCCGGGATGCGTTTGAATGAATGTTTGCATGTAAATAAATGGATGAGGAAGTACCTTAGTGGCAGAATAAAGGGACAACAAAGGCTGGGGGTGGATGCCCACTTCAGAGGAGATATTAATGATCAGTCCTGTCCCTCTAGAAGGAGATGGAAGACAAAAATCAACAAATTCATCCTTTGTTCTCATTACTTCATACTCACCATTAGCTTCTGGATGTTTGTGACAATACCTTTCAAGCATGCCTGGAAGAACGAGTCTAGTCATCTGAGTGAAGAAGATATAAACCATAATTTTTCAATATGTAGCAATAGCTGTTAACAAAATCCAAACATGTGTTCAGATACAGCAGATAAGGTGATAAAACGTGCTCATAAAGGCATCATCTTACCTGTGGGACAGACAGCGTGTTACAGTTGATAAGATGAGTGATTTTCTGTCAGAATATACACACAAGGGAAATATGTGAGCTACAAATCAGAGATAACGTGACCTCTAACAGCCTGAGTCAGTAGGAACAAATCATCCAGTCTTCAGAAAATGACATTTGCATTGCAAAACTTACCTTTTCTGCATCAGGTATTTCCAGGAAATAGGCAAAATTATCGGAAGAGGTCATTCCTACATTGTTAACTGTGTGGGAAACAAAGACACAAACCAGAGCCATCGTTAGGAAGCATTTGTCTTACTTCAGGTCTTTGACGAATCTCCTCTTTTCCCCTTCAACTATTTGGGTCAGAGTCAGACACTGCTAATTTAGGTCTGCCAAGGTTCAGGAGGAATTTGCTTGCGTTCATTGTGCTCACAGTCATTTGGTTGAATTAGCCTACGTGTGTGCGTCAGCCTGGAATAGTGACATTTTTTGAAATAGAGAGCTGGATGCGACCATTCTGTCACCTGTGTGGCAAATATGAAGCTACAGCCTGGACACCATGAGATCAGCTGAGCGCAAGGGTGGAGATGTGGAAAAGGTTAGCCTGGCTCTGTTTGATGGTAACAGAATCCACCTGTGTGAGGGACTATTTCGTGGCCAGCTGTGACTTGCTGGAGTCCTGTCAACTGTGAGGTTGTCCTATTACCCAGAATTCCAATCTCCAGTCCCTGCAGTTCTTTGGCTATAACAGGGTAGATGCTGTGGCCGTCTGTGAAGTCCACTTGGATGGTGCGAGTCTTTCGTCCATAATGATCCTCTGCAGGACACAAGGAGTATTTTTAGGTCACTGCAAGTGCTCCAGAACTGCACACGGAAAGTCAATCGTGTCCTCTCTGATTGGGAAACAGCTGTAGAGAGTGTAATTTTTCATTTGACTCACCTATCTCTTTGGCAACCATTTGAAGTTTATCATTAGATCTGCTTACCAAAACAACATCCAGGCCTCTTCGTGCCAGCTTACACAGCGACATGCAGACAGACAAGTTGGTCAGCTTTCTTAACCCACAAGACTCAGCACTGATGAAAACACTCAATCTAAACAAGCTTTGCAAATATCACTCAACTGTCCAATGCGCAAAGCTTGAAATTTGGACCAAAAAGTGGAGAGAAATTGCTGATGAGGGAAGCTGGAGACTCACCTCACTGGCATAAGCTTTACCAATTCCAGATGTGGCACCAGTGACAACTGCAAAAAGGAGAAAACACAGACATGTCAGATGAATCTATTTCACATTCATTTACAATCACCTTCTTCTTCATCATTCTTAAATTCTAAATTGTGCTTTTCCCAAAAATGTTGCATGTAATTCTGTATTTTAAACAGTCTGCATGACTGAATCCTTGCCAGTCAAAACATTGAACCATAGTTTTTTCAACAGAAAGTGTCAGAAGTAAAAAAAAAGAAGAAAAAAAAAGAGAGAGCCATCACTAAGACCCATTCCTACTTAATGGGACCCATTAAGTAGGAATGTGGGCGGGTTACTGAATTCCTCATCAAACTGCTCTCAGATAGGAAGTCCGGTTTGTGCTGCCAGTGGAATGTTAAGAGAAAACCTTGTGTTGTTCATTAAGTCACAGTCTTACATAAGATCAGCATCATCCGTCTGTTCCTCTGACCTTTCACACACACACACACACACACACACACACACACACACACACACACACACACACACACACACACACACACACACACACGTTGTGCTTTTATCACTTGTGGGGACATTACATAGACTTATATTCATTTCCTGGAGCCTTACCCTAACCCTAACCCTAACCAAACCAAACCACTATCTGCCTATTCCTAACCCTAAACCCACCCTAACCGTACCTAACCCATAACACTATCCTCAGTCTTCACCCTAAAATTTAATGATTTACATTAAGGGGACCCAATAAAGTGATAAATACCAAGTGTCACACACACACACACACACACACACACACACACACACACACACACACACACACACACACACACACACACACACTAGTCAGTGAAAGCAACATTACCTATAATTTTATAGTAGCAAACACCTTAAGTCTGATACTGGTAATAATTCATTTTTCTATGAAAGGAACTTGTGAACGACAGAAAGGTCATTTTCTTTGATATTACCTGCCCATTTCCCGTATGTTCTTAAATCCACCTGCCAAAGCTTTGACAAAATATACTCTCTGAATCCACACCAACATCTCCAGGCCAACTTCAACAGGTGGAAAACAACAGTAAATCCCCCGACAACGGCCAGTATGTCAGTAAATGACATTTTGCTGCTGAGCTATGAACTGAACAGGACTCCTTTGTAGCACGATGAGCAAAGGTTTAAAGTGTGGTTCATCCTAATTTCATATTAGAGGAAATGAGAACTTCTTGTGTACTGTACTCCTCCCACACTACTCCACCCCTCACTGTGTGCTGCTGTCACGAGGGAGCTGGAACAACAGCTCTAAAGCTACACAATACACCTGAGCCTTAGAAACTCCCCGCAGACTGAACTGAGGGAACTATTCAAACCACCATTCAATGATACTACATCATTTTCTATCCAAACACCTCGCAGAAGAAGCCACCTCGGCGGCTTCCAGTGTTGTATCTGAATTTAGCATATTGAAGATCGTCAGGATCACCTTAGGACTTTGTTCCTTTGTGTATTCATTTGGTTTCCATGGCTTGAGGTTGCACAATCCTTAAACACTGAGGATTTGGTTGCTTAAATATTTGTTGATGATCATGTTTTTCTGGTTATAGGCCATTTCACAGTGAGAATAATAAAATTGTTTTTTTTAAAAAAACATCACATGCATGTGTGGATATTGCAAGAAAAATAAGAAAATTAAATGTTTAAGGCTGCTGACGGAAAAAGATCATCTGATTGGGGTATAGAGATGTCTTCAAACTGTTAAAATGTATTGTGTACAGCTGAAGATTGAGAGCTTTTTCTAGGATGTTCTGAACAATACTTGTTGCAACATGCAAAAAGATGTTCGTCTGCCTCAGCTGATCTGAAAAAGATTGTTGTTAAAGAGACAGCACAGAATCACTAAAACAAGAAACTTACCTTCACGGGATACTACAGCAATTTGGTGTTTCACCTTCATAAAGCTGAGCGATTCACTGCAGACATAATTAAAAAAAAGAGAATGTTTAAAGTCATTATGAGATCCTACATTTCCCACAATGCAACTTGCAATGCTTGCTTGCTTGCATCTAATCACTAAAGCCCAAAACAAGGCTATAACTCCTCCAGTAGCTGCCATGGAGATAAAAACAATAACGTAGCTGAGAACGTGAGACAGTATTTCAGTCAGCTGATAAGTCCTTGCTGCAGTTACAGTCTGTCACGTTTCAATGTCTGCAGAAACAGTCCTACCCATTCATGTAAAATCAGCATCTGTACATTGATAAACTGAGAGAGCTCTTGATTAAATGTCTGAGTGATAGTGTTTGTGATAGGCCACAAATACCAGCTGTACATACGTAAACAGCCCTGTGATCCAACTGATGAGAAAAAGCTGAACATTTTATTTCTCTTTGTATTTCTCTGACAATCCATACAGTCATTTTAGATCTGTGCACTCACAAACTCTGCAAAATACTCTGTTAAAGTTGCTTCATTTGAAGGTCTTGAGGCCTTTTTCACTGAGCAAAGTGAATAAAACAACAGCCCTGTCCAGCTGATGTAGGCTTACACACAAATGAACTTAAAGCAAGTAATTGTGCTGTGATTATATGTGAAATGAAAGTATTTTGTCACCTAACTTTCCTTGTTTCTATAGTCAAAAATTATCTTAACACGTGTACATTCACACTGCATTTAGATGAATAACAAAGTGGTAAATCGAGCCCTGTCTCACTACAGAATCCTCTGTATTAGATGGCGCAATATTCATACCTCGCCACTCATGACAGTTGTGTCAGAGGCTTTACGTCCTTCCATTCATCCATTCTTATGAATGAAATATCTCAGGAGTGCATTGAAGGATTTTCTTCAAATTTGGCACAAATGTTCACTTGGACTCTAGGATGAACTGATTAGAAATTAGTGGTCAAAGGTCATGGTGACCTCACAGAACATGTTTTTGGCCATAACTCGAGAATTCACATGCTAATTATGACAATAATTTCACACAAATGTCTCATAGGATCAAATGCTGAAGTGATAACATTTTATATCCAAAACGCCAAAGGTCATCGTCAAGGTCATCATAATGTTGTGCAAAAACACTTTTCTGGCCACTGTTGAACACCATAACTCTGGAACAGAAGGAGAGATTGTGACCATATTTCACATTTGGTCACATATTATGAGTCTGGACATGACATGACATGAATGTAAACTGCAACTTCACTGGTTTGCGGGGGCATACAACCACAAGGCGGTTAATTTCAGTTATTACATACTTTAAACAGGAGTGGCAGAGTCTGGATCACCAACAGGGCAGATGCTCTTGCATTAGAGCTAAAATCTAGCTTTAATGCCTTTAGTATTTTAGTGTGAATTGTGCTCAGTTACTACTAACTAATGAGGTCATTTTTATATCTAGTGGGTTAATCCAGTCCTGATTGTTCTACAAATAACTTTGGCCAGGTGTTTTTGGAGGCATGACAGAAGGAAACTAATAAAATATTGCATGTGTGTGTCGGTTAAATACATACATTAAATATTCAGATGCACATTGTATTAAATTTTTTTCCTCCTTTCACACCCAGCAGCACCTGTGAGCCTAGAATAAATGGGTAAGTAGAAATAAAAGGCAGTAAAAACTGCAACCATCAGAGGGCGCTGCAGCTCCCTAACAGGCCACAGCTGGACCTGCGTTTCACAGAGAGATACAGGAATCTACAGTGCCTGTACAACCTGTACAACTGAGACTTGCTGATGGGGAAGTGGTAGTTCTGCATGAGTGAAATCTGTTTGACGTTTTCCTTTATCCATGTTTAAAAGTCAAAGAAAAAATCCAGAACGCACCAGTGCAAAGGTGAACGTAAATAGAGCATGCAATAGAAAGTTCAGCTTCATCTCTTAGATTATGTAAATTCATATTTATTCTTACAATACTTAGAATATTTACAATATATCCATTAGTGGATAAGACAGTTCACCCAGTGCAGTATATACAATGTCTTGAGGGTGTGGTGGAGTTCAAGGATACAGTATGGAAATACCTTAGCCTTCTAACTGTGTGACTGTCATAGAAATGTAAAGTTTGTCAGAGTTGAGTGGTTTGGAGGTGTGTAAGTGATCGGGCATTTATTTACTCATTTATTCAGTCAGTGTCTCTGATACTGAAACACTGTGAGATGGTATTTTTCAAGTTAAAATGTTGCAGGAAATCCCCTGTCAGCAACAAAAGCTGAATGACTAAGTTATTTATTCCACTAATTTTGTTTGCAGTGGTATAAAGTCAGTCCTCATTCTCTTAGTTTTTCATCTTTTAAAACCTTTCAAAACTGCTACTTCTCTGTTATTGTTTTTTATTTGCACTTTATAGATCATTGTGGGGCGTGCCAAGTGTCTAAGACCAGTGACAAGAGGTCTCCTATTACCTAACATGCATTTTAAATAACACTCTCAATGCTCTTCAGTGAAAATTCCCTGCTTTTCCTGCAGCTCTGAACCTGTGATCCTGGAAAGACTGAGTGATGTCACCTGTGGGAGGCGGCCAAATTAATTCACCTGATCAATTAAGTGGGGTCATGGTGGAGGCAAATGGCTAAGCTTGTCTATCGCTCCTCCCACAAGCTTTTTTTTTCAGTGTTTGATTAATTAACTCTGACAAATAGCTTCACAGGAGAAAGCAAAGAATTCCAAGAGAGATGTACTTAAAAATCAAATCACACGGCAGCCTTGAAGTCATGTGACCAAGCGTATGCCTGTGTGCAAAGGACACACTTGACATATTATAATGTAGATAGAGTGCATTTCATTTATTTTTGAGATTCAAGTCTAAAAACACATTTTGTTAAATCAGTCCTGTTTTCTAGTGAAAGCTAATGCTACTTGACTGTGATTGGTGGATTTTGGCTGCAGGTTAATAACATTTAGGCTTAACAATAAAAGAAAATAACAGGTCATAAGTGCTGCTGTATCCCCGTCAGAGCTGTGCAGTGTTGCTGCCTCTGCGGCAAGCTAGTTCTTAGCTCAACTGGACCAGCTGTATGTCTGACCTTGCTTTGAAGTGATCTCTGTCAGTGCTGTTAGCCATGTCACTAAGAGGCTTGCAGGCAGCAGATCAGTTTAGCACAGCCTCACCTGTCTAATCTGATTACTTCAACAAGGCTGCTATCAATGTGCAAGACAGGGCAAACAAGAACAAGCACATTGTCACACTTCTATATGCAGGAGATCATTTCCATACTCTCAGCAGAGGTCACTGCAGCTATGAAGGTGGTTTATAAGCATCTTTACCTTTAAATGTTTTCTTTAAAATGTGAGGTTTTTCCTTCCATCCCTAAGCTTAAATTCCAGCTGTAGCACTGCAGTGAACTTTACATGCAGGTCAAAAGAGCAACAGCAGGCTTTCAGTGGCTTACCACGAGATATTTTCACCCCTCGGCCCCAGCTCACATAGTTCTTATGCTTTTATTAGCATAGCTGCCCGTATGTAAGATGCTCATGTTGACCTCTGCTCTGTAATTATTATCTCTGAAGCCTGACCTCAATCAGGGAGGGAGGCCGCACAGATGTCACCAGGAGCATGAAGCCTCAGATTATGTGAAGAAAAGTGGACATATTAAAGATACTTTGACATAATTGATCAATGTAACAAAAACTGATATTTACATGAACATTTTCTGGTGTTTATCAGGTGTCAAGTTCTGATAATTGAAGAAATAATTATGTTACAATCCAAGTTGTAATTGTCTAAATGATGGCATATGAGACCCATTTGACTGGTGTGTGTGTGCAGAGTTTTAGCTATGTTCTGTTCAGTTAGCATCTTTAGCCACTGTAGTACGATTAGGGAGAGAGGAAAGAGCATGAGCGAAGCACTGTGAAGGATTTGTGCTGCAGCAGCAGGGTTATGTGAGGCTACATGCACCAGCTTCAAGGCCTGGGGCAGGGGAGCCGATGGTAGGTAGCCATTGGAGAAAACCATGCAATTATTAACACTACAAAGGTTTTCTTTGGTCTGCTTTGAGTAATGATCTTATTTCCTTTTTCTTTTCTTCTGCTTCTGCTTTTTTTTCTCCTTTATTATTATTTTTTTCTTTGCGTTGGGCACATTTGACAGCAGAGACACATTTATCATTATTAAGGTATGCATGATGAACAATGACCAACTTTCATTCAAAAGTTCAAGGATTTTAATGAGTGAAGTGTTATGACATGATATGACAATAAATGTCCCATAAATTTCAATCCTCGCTCCTGGAAATGAATGAGTTCCACACATGATTATAGTCCTTTAGTTGTCCTTATTTTCTCCTTATAGTAGCACAGCAGCTGTGTTAGTGGAACTCATCTTTCAATTAACAGCAGGTCTGCATATGCGCCTCATTGCCTTGATATCAAACAGGTAGAGGTGGGAAAAGGTACAGCAAATCAGTCCAAGCTCAGTGTTAGCTGTCATTTTTGTCACAGTTCTTCGCAGTTCAATCCATCCATTACATCAGTCTTATAATGCTTAAAGTGTGTTTTAGGCTATTTCTAAATAATAGTGCACATGTAAAATTTTCTGGGCTACATCAGCACTTGAGTTTACAGGATACAGTAAGTGAATGTACCTTTACTTTCACCTTCTTCCTCATCTCCTCCGACCCGCCCCCCACCACACGGTCTTCCCACACTAGTATGGATTAAAAGCTAAAGAGGACTGAGAAGTCAAATCTCACCAGTCCCTCCCACTCTTCCCTTTCGTTTACCTGTTACCTCTCCCAGCAGCTCTCTGCCAATCTTTTTTTGACCAATCCAAACTGTGCTTCTCACGCTCTGTCTCTTGCTCTGTGGTTTGGGGTAGGTCCCAGTCCAAAACAGGGACAGCAAGAAGGAAAGCAGGACTAAACTACTCCAAATGAGGAGATTTTTCATTTCAATCAGTATTGTCTTTGAGGAACTTGGATGCA
The DNA here is from genome assembly GCF_039877785.1 of Chaetodon trifascialis. Classification (NCBI taxonomy): domain Eukaryota; kingdom Metazoa; phylum Chordata; class Actinopteri; order Chaetodontiformes; family Chaetodontidae; genus Chaetodon; species Chaetodon trifascialis. The sequence continues at coordinate 15,506,546 of NC_092071.1, read as the reverse complement.
AGAGGAGATAATTTGATTTTTCTTTTTTACTTTCATGCTGTTTGGATTACCTATGACATTTTCCCACAAAGATAGCCTTTCCTTCAGTATACTTCTGTATACTTAATCCACCTGGAATTTGGATGGTGCTATTCAACACTGACATGGCTCCTATGTAAAAAAGCTGCTCCAGGTCAGAATCGTCTCTTATCAAATCCATTTCACTGAATTGTCTTGTCATTGATTTTTCACTCTTCAGCATAATTTCAATTTGGTTTTGTTAAAGCAAATAATGTCATTGTGGCCTTGTTCAAATCTGTTTGCAGCAGAGTAACTCCAGTAAAGGTGGGACTGTTGGAACGCCAATGACTGTCTTACTCTTTGATAAATGTAAAAAATGAATGAAATGAAATGTAAAAGGGGTTTTGAGGAATTAAATAATTTGACCTCTTTTTTATTTTCAGTAGCACTTATTAGTCAGTGCTGCTCTTAACTTATTAGCAACTGATAAGCCAATGTCAGTATTAGCCCCTTTAGAAGGCTTGTTGGTCGCAGCTCGCTCGCTGCATTTCAGCTTGAACACTTCAGGCTCTGTGGCGTTTCGTACTGTTGAAATGTAATTTCTGAAACATTGAAAGCCACAGGTGGTTCACATGTAAGATTTAATCTGGAGTGAGCCTCAAGTAAGTAAGTAAGTAATAAAAAAAAAATAGTGCTAAATCAATAAATCAGTCAGGCAGTTATGTGGGCAACTATCAGCTCATTGTGGATGTATTTGTCATCTGTGTATATGTCAGACAATAAGTCACAAGAAATTAAAGGAGTGAAAAACCAAACTGAGTTTGACATAATCTAGAAACAGCGTCACTGTGACACAGTCATCCACCAGAGAGCACTGACAAGTTGATCTTTTAATGGTAAGATCTCCCATTTAGTGGGTTAAGTTAGAATATATATAATATACAAAGCAAAGCAACAAAGCGACCTGTATCGAGGTGGTTTGTTTGTGTGTCCATGTAAAATTGTTTGACAATCAGAGTAAATGCTTGGAGGTAATAGTATTTTAGACTGTGGCCTAAAGCTTTATAAATGGTCCTTATGAACCAATATTCTACAGGTGAAACATTTCCCTCAAACTGACCTTCAATATACTTAAAAAGCAACTCTCTGATGTGTAGCATTAGCTGCCATTAAAATAACCCTCACTACTAGCAGGCTGGTGAGGCCTTAACTGTCAGTGTCAGTACTTACTACCACATCTACTTTAGAAAGTAGATTAAAATGACTCAAGTATCAGCCTTTCTTTGTTAGTCACAGACAGGATTTAATAGATTTAATAAAACATAAAATCATGTTAATTGCCAAGGTTACTGACGATTATAGTCTGATTAGTTCAGTCTTTTAACATTTTAGAAAATGGAACAGCTTGGAAAAGAAAATCATTAACATGTGTTTGCAAGCAATGAATGCAAAAAAAATAATTTTTCAGGTGTTTGTTCAGTGTCCTCGTCTTTCAGCAATAAAGTCTCTAAGTTCAATGAGTCTTTGCACATTAATAGGGCCTGGATGTTCGGGGCCTTTTTTCCCCAATTCCAACCTGAAACACCTGTATAAGCCCCATTACACTGTCACATATTACCTGTCACATATTACTAGGAGTTAATTCAAATTCAGATCCTGGTTTCAAGAATCTGAAGGGTGAAGAGGAATCATCCACAAATGGATAGCTGAGAAGATCTCAAGAGATTGACTTTACAGGGGAAAAGAGATACCAAGACCAAATAGAGACATCAAGGCTAGATTTAGCCCCACGTTACCTGGAAGTCGACCTTTTTTTTTAACTCTGTGGCCCCAGCTGAGCTAATCAGCTTGCCACACACATGCCATTAATTCTCCAAGCAACAGCACTGGCACTCTGGGCACTGTGTCCTCACTGAAGACAGATGGATGCTGATAAGATTCAGCATCACATTCTGTTAAACAAAACAGCTCAGTAAGATGCAAGTTCAGGTCAGGGATCATGTCTGTTCCCCTGAGGCTTTTTAAGACCTGAGGTAGCACAGACCTTAGGAAGCACAAACAGACCGTGCTGAATTGTCATGATCCACATTTTCTAATTCTTTTTCTTTTTATCCCGTTTTCTTGACGCAGTGATGGCTTGGGATTGTCTCGTCACCTGTCCAGCTTTGGACTAGAGACCTGCTGCTGAGTGCCAAGGGAAGGGGTCCCATCCACGAAGACACACACACTGTCCCACTAATTGCCACAGACTCTGCACTCCTCTTCTGTGTCTGAAGCATCAGAATAGCTGTGTGAGGAAATGGCAAGTCACAGAGACCCTCGCTTTCTGCACAACCTGTCCTACCACCCACGATGGCAGCATGACTCAGTAAAAATGAGGAGAAAAAGACATATGAGGACAGTGGCTACAAACAGCTGCAGTGGACATAGTGGGTTTAAATCATTAGCAGCTTCATCATCATTGTCATCAAGATCCTTGTCATCAAAACCACAGTTGCCGTCATCCCCTGTGCAACGCTCCAGGAGCTGGTTGAGGAACTGGTCTCTTCTGTCCCTCCTCATGCTCTCATTACTGCCCTGCCAAGCCTGGGCGACCACTTTCAAGGTGGCCCTGCTCGGACCCTGGACGTGCGACCTTTTATACTCCAAAGCCCTCCCTGACTTGGCAGCCCGCCTTGCCACCACCCGCATCAACAAGGATCCCTACCTCAACAAAGGCTACTGGTATGACTACACGCTGATCAATGAGGACTGCAAATCCTCCCGTGCCCTTGCTCGCTTTGCTGAGCTGGAAGGTTATGGTGCTGCTTTCCTCGGCCCTGCCAATCCAGGCTACTGCTCCTCAGCTTCTTTGTATGCAAAGGAGTGGGATGTTGGGCTTCTTTCCTGGGCTTGCCTCAAACCCAACATGAAAAAAGGAGGGACGTATCCAACCTTCAATCGGCCGCTGCCACTGTCCTCACATGTGCTCTTCACTGTGTTGCGTTACTTTCGTTGGGCCCATGTGGCCATAATCTCAGAGGATACGGACATATGGGATGCTACAGGACGTGAGCTAGCCTCGTCACTAAGGGCCCTTGGCCTGCCCGTCAACCCTGTAGTCACAATGGGGGACGACAAAGAAGGGCCTCGGAGAGCCCTGACCAAAGTGCGGGACGCAGACCGGGTCAGAGGTGAGTTGAAAATGTAAAGATGATTGAAGTGAGACCTAAAACAAATAATGTTGCAACATTAAAACAACCTCTGCATTGTCTCATTCCACATGAATCATGCAAATATCTGGGTTTTCAAACCCTCCTCTCTCCACAGTGGTCATTATGTGCATGCCTTCTGTCCTGATTGGTGGTCAGTCCCAGTACCAACTTTTGACAACAGCCTTGGCAATGCGTATGATCGACCGTGGCTACGTGTTCATCCCCTACGACACCCTCCTCTACTCATTACCCTACAAGGATGCAAACTACTATTTGCTAGGCAATGACACCAAGCTGCGGAAAGCCTATGACGGGGTCCTCACCATCACTATGGACTCTGGACAACGCAATTTCTATGAGGCCTTCAAAGATGCTCAGGACAGCTATGAAATCCGCAGCAGCACTCCACCAGAGCAGGTGAGAATGAATATTGTGATAATTATGATAACAAATCTGGAAGAGCACTGAATTCAGTCAAAATCTTTACATCACCATCTCTTCTGACAGGTTTCTCCATTCTTTGGCACCATCTATGACATGATGTACTACATAGCTATGGCTGTGGAGCAAGCCCGCGCCAATGGAGGCCGCTGGGTAACAGGAGAGATCCTGGGTGACAGCAAGGGTGGCTTTGAATTTGAAGGCTTCAGTCAGCCCTTGAGAGCCGGCAGGAATGGTGAAGGCATGCAGGGTCGCTATGTAGTGCTGGACTACAGTGGCATGGGCACATCTCTCTACTCCACTCATTCTCTGGAGGCTGCTCATACAGATGGCAAGATGGGGGGTCTGAAATACCTTGGCCGCTCAATCCATTTTGCCGGCAGCACGCCCTATACTGACTCAGGCTGCTGGTTTAGCCCTTACTTTGCCTGCACTGGAGGTAAGTGCAGTATTACTGTCATTGGAGGAAAAAAGTATAAGCTGGTGCTGTGTATTTTTCTGAATTGAGTTGATTCAACTCAATTCAAATTTCTGTGTTTTTTCTTCCTAAAGGCATGGATTCAGTCACTCTCCTCTTTCTTTGCCTGCTTTTTATTGGATTGGCTGGATTTGGAGTTAACGTCCTTATTGGTTTCAAGTATGTAGAGCAGTATATCAAAGAATGACATCTCGTCCGATTCAGCCTTTCTGAATTTCTCAGATTTTTAGAAAATATCCTTTTTCTTTTCTTTTCTTTTCTTTTCTTTTCTTTTCTTTTCTTTTCTTTTCTTTTCTTTTCTTTTCTTTTCTTTTGTCCCTCCAGAAGAAGTGGCAGGGTTGCGTTCAGCTTTGTAGGTGGTGGGGGCGGCGGTGGATCGACAAAGGTAGTCCTGACCCTGGATGACCTGATCTTCATCAACACTCAAATCAGCAAACGGGTCAGTTCTGTGCTGAATCTCTGACAACACTGACAGTATTTTGCTGTGGCATGAAAGTTGTTTACCTGCAAAAGATGATCGACTCGAGGCTGACCCACCCTCTGTGAACTGTGTGTGTGTGTGAGCAGAAGCTCAATGACGAAAGCATCTTGAGAAGCCAGCTGGACGTGAAGACGCCTCACCACTCGGTGTCCGGTCGCAGCTACTTGGCCTCCACGCCAGACAGCTCCAATGTTGCCGTGTTTGAAGTAAGGCTGACACAATCAATAAACTCCTGTTTTACCATTTTGGCACTCACGCCTTCAGATGATTTCGGTTTCACAAAGACTGTGTGGTTTTGTGTGACTCCCAGGGTGACTGGGTTTGGCTGAAGAAGTGCCCCAGTGGAGCAGTAACAGGTGTCACCAGCAGCACTGAGAATGTCTTTGTCAAGGTAAGTGAATGTTTGGGCATGTCACTTATCATCAAAACAACTGACTGGCCGTTGTTGCCACAAAATACACACTGGTCTTGTTCTGTGATTACACATTAATAGACTTTCATCTGAATTTGAATCTAAAGGAAGAGATGTTGCAAAAGTTCTGCCTGCACTGCCACAAAAGCTGTCAAGCTAAGTGATATTACAACCGCGACACAGACCTGATAGATCACAGCCTTGATGTTTCTTCCTCTCAGCTCAGAGACATGAGGCACGAGAACCTCAATCTGTTCCTGGGCCTGTTCTTCGACTCTGGGATCTTTGGCGTCGTGACCGAGCACTGCACCAGGGGCAGCTTGGAGGATCTGCTCAACAATGAGGACGTGCGTCTCGATTGGATGTTCAAATCTTCCCTGTTGATGGATCTGATTCGGGTGAGAGAGACAACATGGCCCAGTCTTGTTTCATTTCTCATCTCGCCATGATTTTTTGCAGCACTCACACATTTCCCACAAACTGTCATCAGGGCATGAAATACTTGCACAATCGTGACATCATCCACGGACGGCTCAAATCCCGTAACTGTGTGGTGGACGGCCGCTTTGTACTGAAGGTGACAGATTATGGGTTCAATGAAATTCTGATTGCCCAAAGCATTGACACTGAGGAGGAAAAGCCAGAGGGTGAGTGTGCATGCACTAATTTGGTGATTTTGCTTTTGCTTTTGCTTTTGCTTCTACGTATTGATTTTCTTTGTATCTCATCTATTTTTTTCCAATAAAGACCTGCTTTGGACGGCTCCTGAGCTGCTGCGAAATGCCAGTCAGAGGAGGAGGGGCACTTTCCAGGGAGACGTCTACAGCTTCTCCATTGTAGCACAGGAGGTCATCAGTCGCTCTGCACCTTTCTGCATGCTGGACATGCCTGTCAAGGGTGAGTGATATGGCAACATGAAAAGCTATTTTAGCTATTTGAGCTGTTTATTCTGTCCTTTATGTTCACCACCTGAGTAAAAGGCCGATGATTGACCTGATGTGCTAATAACATGCTATGAATACCATGATAACATTTATTGTTGTTCTCCACGCAATTCATACACAAAGTGTTCATGCTGAGCTGAAACAAAAAATATTAGATTTATAGCTGGAAATGTTGCACTAACTATGTCTTCTTACCAGGGACATTCACAGTAATTGGACAAAACTGCACAAAATTCTATACATTAAGAAACAATGGTGTTGAATTTTCAGTGCATGTTTGTCTGTGTGCGTCTGTGTTGTCATCTGTGCAATGTGTGCTGTCTGTGTGCATTGACAGAGATTATCAGCAAGGTCAAAGAGCCTCCTCCTCTGTGTCGGCCTGTTATGTCAGTGGACGAGGCCCCGGTGGACGTCATACAGGTTTTGAAACAGTCCTGGAGTGAAGAGCCAGAGAAGAGACCAAACTTTGAGGAGATCTTCAAACAGGTAAAAACACTGAAAACACGCTTTGATATAGATCTGCTCCTCCTTATATGTTCAATTTTAAAGCTGGAGGTGGCATTTCTGTTATCTCCTATTCATGACAGTTCAAGAGCATCACCAAGGGTAAGAAGACCAACATCATCGACTCTATGCTGCGCATGTTGGAGCAGTACTCATCCAACTTGGAGGATCTGATTAGAGAGAGGACAGAGGAGCTGGAGGTGGAGAGACAGAAGACCGACAAGCTGGTGGCTGCGATGTTGCCCAAGTGAGTGTCCAGCAAGTTTAACTGATGCATGCAAGACATAATAAAACTGTGGTGTCATGCTCTAAGTCTATTAAGGTTGGTGAGCAGCAATAACCTCTGGAGGCCCATAGAGCCTCAGCACAAGGGAGTTCAAAGGTCAGAGACAGCATCCCTGAAGCTGGTAGGGATCCGGTGCTCAGCTCAGCTGAGAGGTTTAGAGGTCTTCTGCAGGGGTTTAAAAATGATTCTCAGGAGCTGTGGGGTTCAGGCCAGCTGTGCAGCATGCAGCTGAAGCAAGATGCTGTGGGACTGTTGAGCTCTTGATCAGGAAAACGAAACCGTGAAAACATATTTCTTTATTTTTTGTCTTAAACTTTACCTTCAGAATATAGCTGCAGTTCTGCTGCGTTCAGCTGCTGTGGGAATATTTGGTGCAACAAACCAATGATGTCAGACAGTCAAACCTGTCTAAATCAAACACCATCATTGAACCTTCTTTGGGTTTTGCTTGCTCATACAAACACAAAATGACGGAATGTACTTTAATTGATTTTTAAGGTGAAATGCAAAACTCAGTATAAAACCACAAGATGATGTTACATAACTCTCCTGCTTTTAACTTCTGTCTGTCTGTGACATTTGTTGCAGTCTGTTTCTATAAGAAGGTGTTATTTTATCAGGAGTAATGTAATCAATTCATGTATGATATCCGGTATGTTTAATGAAAAAATATACATCAAAGCATGGACACACTCTACTGCGTTCTTCATAGCATTGAATTTAGTTGAATCAGATCTTAACTAATGTTTCCTATATTAGATCAACTAAAAAATGAATGTGGTCATTTGAAATCACTGATCTGTCAGTGAGCAGAGGCTTTCCTGTGTTAACTGCATATTGACAGCAGAGACTCACGGCATGCTGGCATAGCACTGTGCTTTCAGAGACGTCACTTTGCCTGTTTGCAATGATCAGAAACGAGAGTTTCTACTCATCGTCTTCCCCCTCCTTCAGGTCTGTGGCTTCGGCGCTGAAGACAGGCAAGCCCGTCAAACCTGAGCATTTCAGCGACGTCACACTGTACTTCAGTGACATCGTGGGCTTCACCACCATCTCAGCTCTCAGTGAACCCATCGAGGTGGTCGACTTACTCAACGACCTCTATACACTCTTTGATGCTATCATTGGACTGCATGATGTCTATAAGGTAACTGTTATTTTTGGGTATTGGGGCATGTTTAAATATTTTTCTCTATTTGAATATAATAGAACCGATCTTTTCTAGAATCCATAAATCAGAGGGAAACATCGTGTCTTATTTTTATGTTATCTAGGTGGAAACTATCGGAGATGCCTACATGGTAGCCTCAGGAGTCCCCTCCAGGAACGGCAACCGTCATGCAGCTGAGATGGCCAACATGTCTCTTGACATCCTCCACTGCATTGGGACTTTCAAGATGAGGCACATGCCTGAACTGAAAGTCAGGATCCGCATTGGCCTGCATTCTGGTGAGTTTTCTGTGCTGTGATAAACTTTGCTCTAATCATCATGATAGCCAACAGTGATGCTGCATAGAAATGTATTTGCTTCAAGAGTCACAGACGTGTAGAATAACATGAACCCAAATTCCACTCCAGAATGAATAAAAGTAAATGCAGAGGAATACAAATACAAGAACCCAAGCTGCTAAGGCAAGGAGGTATTTTTACCTCCTTGATCCTCGTCTGGAACTTATTCCTGGAACAGTGAAACACTATCCACTTAGAGTGCTGTCATCCAATTAACACACTGCATACTTTGGATTTCTAACTCTATTCTATGTATTTCTTTATGCACAGATGAGTGGCAGTGCGCTCCTTTAATGTCATGTATTGAGAAAAGAATTGCTGAAATGCTAGATTATGGGAAAGAGTGGGAACAAAAAATGTATTGAAAATTGAGTCTTCAGAGTAAAAATTTGACACACAAAATGGTTTATGATGTAAGATATTACTTGCTAATGAGAGGCATCCTATTCAAAGCCCACTCATCGTGTGTGTGTGTGTGTGTGTGTGTGTGTGTGTGTGTGTGTGTGTGTGTGTGTGTGTGTGTGTGTGTGTGTGTGTGTGTGGTCTTTGCAGGCCCAGTGGTAGCAGGAGTAGTGGGTCTTACGATGCCTCGGTACTGTCTGTTTGGGGACACGGTCAACACAGCATCTCGAATGGAGTCCACAGGGTTGCGTGAGTGTCTCATACTGTATCATTCTACAGACCGCACAGATCTGCTCTTCCTATTTAGTGTTTTTTGGCATAGTAGTTGAGGGGACAGGTGTAGTTTGTGTGCATGCTGCTTGAGGCTAAACAGAGCTTTGAGTGAGCAGTCCTTACTAATCCTTTAAGACTATCAGCAGAATTAGAGGTCAAATTGAAGTTTCACTGTAAATGTCGTCAATGTCCAAGTTTGCCTCAGCTATCCTCTGCGTGCTGTATAAATTAAGTATAAACTGAAGTATTAACTACGAAGAACATTTTGCCTCTGTTTAAAAATAACATTTGTTGTACTCTGCCGTTCAAAGGATTGGAATCACCTGCCACACAAGTTTGATTTGGTACAGTCAGATAACTAAGAGGACTACTCTATATTTTTAAAAGGTCTTTCGTGCTTTTAGGATATAGAAAGTCCTCTTTATAAACAGATGTCATTTTATATGAAAGGTTTGCAAAAAAAAATAAATAAATTCTGTATATGCAGAATAAAACACTGTGCAACGGTTCAACCAGACTGACAACTGAAAGGGCAGAAAGAGACAAAGGTACCTTTGAGTGACACTTCAATGAGAATAAAATATATCACCAGTCAAAGAAACTGGAATCTTAGTATCAAAATCTATGCAGATTTAAACAGGAGCATGTTCCTGTTTCAGGGTCAAGTGCACAGTAATGCCTATAACAAGTTGGGATTAATAGGTGTGTTGCTTTGGCAAAGCTGTTCTTAGTACTTCACATCAAAAGCAGTAGTAGGGTAAGCACCGTTAGAATAGCAGCTGTACATACAATGGCCTGATACATCACAGTTTAAACCTATTCAATCTCACCACTCTACTCCACATCACTCATTACTGAACCACCGGTTTGCACTGTTTGGTTCAATAATGATTGATGGTCGCTTACACTTTTCTGGACTTGAAGGCAAATTCAAAATCAAATGGTATTTCACACTGTGGGGAAAAAGACTAAATGGAAATTTAAATGACTTTATTTTTCTTCTTTTAGGGTCAGAACTGTTTCAAACATAAATAATACATTTGGTGACTAAAATAGTCATTAATGAAGGAAAGATGAAAAATATCATGTAAGAGGTGATTCCAAACTTTTGAACATGTCGCTCCCAGGAGATCACACTAAAATAAATGAAAGTATTCACTTTGAACTGGTCAGTGGCCGTTTCAGTCTAATTAATATATTCAAAATAACAATTATGCATTTATGCATGAATATACTGACTTTGTGCCATTAGACTAAAAGCGACAGTGAGTACTCTACTGCCCCCCAGTGGCTTCATACCAAAAGGACAGCCTGACTTTTTACATGTAATTTTTAACCTTAGGAAGTTCCAAGACCAATACAGATATGACAGACATGTATACCTGATATTAAAGCAACACCAGTGTGCAAATGCTGAGGATGATTCTTTTTTTTTTCTTTTTTCTTCTCTCACAGCTTACAGAATCCATGTAAACCAATCCACAGTTGATGTCCTGAACAGCTTGAAGCTAGGATACAAGATTCAAGTCAGAGGCTTGACAGAGTTAAAGGTAAAATGAATAATGATGGAAAAAAAAGAAGATACATAATATAAAAAGAAGAATGTAATGTATAAACTGTAGCACAGACATTGCAATAGTAGCTAATCAACACTAATTATTATTTATTCCCAGGGAAAAGGGATTGAGAACACTTATTGGTTGGTAGGGAGGGAAGATTTCAGCAAGCCTCTTCCGATACCTCCAGACCTTCAAGGGTAAGAGACTCTTCTGGTTTCTGCTCCACATAAATCCATACAAATGGGATTTAATCTTTGTGCTACATTTATACTGTTTCATTGTATATTATTTCAGCACAACTTAATGTAATCGAATGACCTATTTGTGTGTATGTTGTGTTCTGCAGTGTGTCCCAGTCACAGTGCATAAAAAGCTGTATTTCTTATTACAGGGGAAGCAATCATGGTATCGCCTTAGAGGAGATACCTGTTGACAGAAGACAGAAATTCCTGGATCGACAAAAGAAGATGGGCTAGCCTGACCTTTTTTTATTGATGTCCCAAAATGGAAAGTGAGATTTTTTAAAAGTAAAAGAATACACTGAGAGACGTGCGAATGAAAAGTTGAATGTTGCAACATCCGACAGCAATCTACAATAATTTGTGCTTTGTGCAAAATGAAATCCAGCACCTGTGATGTGAGAATTCACACTTTTCAGATTTCTCAAAATCATTTGTATATGGAAATAATGTCAAAGATTATCATTCTTTTCATTCATAGTCTCTGCACATGCATGCCACGATAAACCCTGGCTCCAAGGTGCAAAAGAGGCAACTGTCCATATTATATTCAACAGTTTTTATACTGAAATAAAGTACACATGCAGCATCATATGCTACATGCATATATCAAGGCTGAATTATAGGGGTTGGTTTAGAGGACAGCAACTGCCTAACAGGAAGAGACTGTGTCTACAAACATGATCACAGCATCATGTGTAATACTGTACCTATTTGTATGGATCATTATGCTTTGTAGAGACTTTGGAGAAATTTTGTCATGACCCCCCCCCCCCGACAGTTCATATCAGGTATAATGCTGCACACATTAGCCTTTTACAGCGACTTTTCCCCTGTAATTTAGCAGCAGAGAAGTCTGTCAGGGTGGAGAGCGCAGGTCGGGGGAAGCTGTGATTTTGCTTTTGTAGCAGCATTACTGTGATCGTTCACACATTTGCTGAATGAAGCCATATCATCCAAAAACGGTCGAAATATATCAAACAAAACATCCGGTTTGTTTATGTAATATTAGATCGACTTATTAACATAGAATTTAAAAACAAGATCTTTTTGACTATTGGATCTCTCAGCATTTTATACCCTTATACTGTGGTAGGCCTATTTGAGTGGACTGATAGGACTGCTTGATTCTAACTTATCAGTTTGATTAAAAGGATCTAAAGATGAGAATGTGCTCTAAAATTTAGCTTAGACAGCTTGTTCCAATGTTAATTCTGTGAACCAAATTCCAACATTAAATGAAAAACCATTTTTGGAAAAATGCCATGGGATCCACATGATATTGTTGTTTAAAAACCTGATGTGCATCTACAGTATGTTTGTCTCCCTAATGATGTATGATACTACATGCAGTATGCATTGTTTTTAATGATGTGTGGATTGCTTTGAACATTATACTGACATTTTCTACCAAAACATAGAAGACGTATGCGACATGCAGACGAGACCAAAGCTATTGCTCACTAATGTAACGTACTGTCGCCTATTACTGAAACATGCTGCATGCATGGCTGAATGTATTGTACAGCATGCTGTGTGGTTCTTAATAGGAAAACAATAGGAAGACTTGATTTCTGTGACATACAGCATATCTGCTCTGCACTGATATCTAAGTCAATTGACTGAAATGATCATCTCCAATAATGTGCTTCAGCAGATTGAGCCTTTTCATGTGTATCGCCATCTCCTAGAGGAAACTGCCTGGCCGTGTCTGAGTTTTTCACCCATTACCTTCTTTTTTGGGCTCTCCAGGACCCAAAAGCGAAGGTCCTGTGAGAACAAATGCTCACAAACTTCCTCCGATGCCCAACCCCAGGGGATCCGAGATGAATTTTACACAACATGTGGGGGGTGGGGGGCTTGCATAAAAAGGAGAATGACAGAGTCCTCTAGTCCTCTCAGACATATCTCTTTGGCCTGGGGATGTGTATATTTGTACATAGTTTGTCTTTGTGTCCTGTACAGGGTTAGGGACTTTTTAGTGGAGTTTTTTTTCTGCTTGGGTTCCCTAAACCCCTGACACAAAAGGAGATATCAACAAAACGCAAGGGTTTAATCACAGTGCATTCAAAAAGCAAGCAACTGCATTGTTCACTCGCTCTCCGTTGGCTCACTAATTGTCTGCTGCAGCACTGATATTGAAGCAACAATAGGCCGGCAATGTCAGGATGCGATATTCCTCCGACAACAGTTTCAGTCTGTGGACAGTTGTTCATTGGGAGCTCACTGCTGACCACTTCTAAGATACAGCGACTTGCCACAGTAGCTCAGTGCGTAGACAAACAAAATGGCCATCTGATGACTTGATTATCAGGTTGCTTGCGGTGTAGTCTTTCAACCCATTAAGTGTTTAGCACTAGCACTGGCTCCTCAAGCATGATTGAACCCCCGATGAGGAGGAAACACAGGATTCTGTATCAAAATGAAGAACATGGGGGAAGCTGTCTGAATGCTCCTTTGATGGGTATCTAAAGAACAAAATGAGCTATTCTGATGCATACGTAGGTAGGACCTACTTTTTCTAGACTTCTAATCAATTTGCCAAATAGATAGATCCCATCAAAACTGAATGGACTGTATTGTTCATTTTGAAAAGTGATCTCAATGTGTTTCTGTAAATAAATTATGGTTTTAGTGAAGATTGTGTTGTTATGTATTTGTCTTATTGCCTGCTCCTCAGTCTACATATGTTAGGTTATATCCCACATGGTGCCCTAACAGCACATTAAATTAGCATTTCAAACAAGCGGAGCAAGAAATCACAAGTTAGATAAAATCTTGATATTTTTAAGTTAGCTTTTTAAGCAGTGTTGTAAATGGGCAGGGCATCGCAAAGGCCAGAAGGGGTGAAACCATTAAAGTATCTGCAACATTAAAACTCCACTGAATCATGAAGAGGAGACAGAAACTCTCAGGAAGTCTTACCTCAACATTTCACCATAAATCCCCAACCAAGTTACAGTAACGCCAACAAGCTTTGGGCCCATTTTTATGTACTTGAGCTGGTGTGTTTTATTCTGCAGTGGAACAATCCATTGGAAACGTAAGGATGGCTTTACATAATGCAACTTCTGTGCAATACAAGCAGCATGTTGTAAACAACCCCCGACAAGTGTTTTTGTTGCAGCTTCATCCTGAACACTGCAAATGATGAGAAATCTGATTCATAATGTTCACTGAGTGGATTGATCTCGATGAGGCTGAGGCTGCATTGTAGTTGCACTGCGTAATCTTACAGTAAGTCCATCCATCCATTATCTATACCGCCTATCCCTTTTGGGGTTGCGGGGGGCTGGAGCCTATCCCAGCTACAATGGGCGAGAGGCGGGGGTACACCCTGAACCGGTCGCCAGCCGATTGCAGGGCCACATTCAAGGACAAACAAACATTCACACTCACACTCACACCTACGGACAATTTAGAGTCATCAATTAATCTAATGATTAATTGATGACATGTTTTTGGTCTGTGGGAGGAAGCCGGAGTACCCGGAGAGAACCCACGCATGCACGGGAAGAACATGCAAACTTCACACAGAAAGGCCCCGTCTGACCCGGGGATCGAACCGCCAACCTTCTTGCTGTGAGGCACGCGCACTACCTGCTGCGCCACCGTGCAGCCCTACAGTAAGTCCATCAAACAGAATTTTGGATCACAATTTAGGTATTTGTCAAAATTTTTGAAGAAATCCAAAGACATCATTCTAATTTTTCTTCAGTAACAGAGCATATTTGTTGCTTTAGGCCAGGAAATCTTCTTAAAAGATATATTTGAATTCTAGCAGAAACCTTCCTGGAGATCGATACTGTGCCAGACAACAAGACCATATGTTTAAATGTGACTTTGTGAAAATGATTAAAATGTTATAATCCAAATCAGAATAAGAACAGATCATGTCTGCACTGCTGCTGTCAGCAGTGCAGACAGAGAACAATGTCAGCTTATAAGCAGTTTTTACCTCCGCCTCTAACAGGGGCTGCTGTGACGACAATTTGATGGTATAAATCATCAATACCACACCAATGTTTTGGCATGTTGCATTATTTAGTGAATATTCTGTCTGCATGTATGGGTCATAATATAAATAACCATAAAAAGTGCCTCAATCTGCATTTAAAAGCTGTGTTGTGTGCCCTGTGGAACGCTAGTTTGGCCATCCTGGTCCTTTCAGTGCCTTTACTGCTCCAAACCGTCCAGGTAAGCACATTAAATGACAATAGAGGAATTAACTCAATATGTCGTGATATAGTGTAATGGTGAGTATATTCGACTTGTGTTTATTATCATAGATTTGATTGGATTACGTCTACACTGCATGTTATTATCACCAAATCTTATACAATCTATTACAGTCCTAAATCTCTGTGACAGTATCTCTATGGGGAGATATCTCCATTGTGTCTCCTGCACAGGCTACTGAACTGTGCCTTTTTCTCTGTAAAATCTGCACACATGTATTTAATGGCTGCATGACATTCAGCAGTACTATCCCAAAAACATGTTAAGCCTATAGCTGCATAAGCCTTGACCTCTCAAACGGCATGTTCTGCAGCTCTTTTTTGTCCTCCAGTCAGTGGGGTAAAAATCCTCTGCATAAACGCCGAATTACACAACAGAAACTGTCTAATCGTCCACATGATGACAAACGAAGTCTTCCTCGGCTGAACACCGTGTTCCTCTGTGCACCTCATCAGTCCTGAACCCCCCACCCCTCCCCAACCCACCGGCATTTGACTGGCACCGAGTTGGAAGTGCCAGTCTAGCAGAAGCTGCGTCAAGTCAGCCAGAGACAATAAGGGAGCGACCGGAAACTTAGCGGGTCGGCTTTCATAATTAAAGCATATTAGAATACCCAGATGACTTACTGAATCATGGCTTTATGGAGCTGCAGAACAAGTAGACACAGCGAGAAACAGAAAAAAGAGTCGATTTTAGCATTCTTCTCATATATTATTTTACCTCTACTCACCCAAACTCACTGTGGCAGACTGAGAAACTCATTGGGGTGTGCTGCTCCTTCACTTTTTGAAGAGGTAGTTTTGATTCTTCTGGACTTCAGGAGACATCGGACAAACCCAGGACTCCTAAAACTGCTGATGGTGCAGAGGGAGCTGGCAAAACGGCATACCTGTGTTTGTCCTGTCGCTGACCAGGATGAGTGATGAAAAACTGCAGGCGTGGATAAGCAGATGGCTCGTGAGCCGTACTCCATTCGGAGGGGCGTTCATTTTGAAAATCTACACCGGAAGTTGCGTCTTCATTCCGCCTGGCTTGACAGTGCTGGGTATAGACTGACTGTGGGCAACCTCAGACAGGTGGAGGAGACGTCCTTAAGCAGCTGAACTACACTGTGGTCGGACCTGATCGGGCAGGACTGGGCTGGGCTGCGGGACGAGCGGCGGTGCACGCTGTGCACGCTCGGTGCGCGGATCCTCCTGCAGCTGCGGGATTCACAGGATGAGACCAGATCCAAAACATGCTTTGGCTGATTTTCCCATCCTGAGCCTTCGCACACATGCTGGACACTTCACTGTGGACACCGGGAGGACGAGGGATGTAGTGGCAATGGATTGATGAGGAGTACACATGGACTTCGATTTTTTCCTTGAGATTATTGGCTTGTAATATCTAACCCCGTGCCTCGGCCATGGAGAACCAAGCAGCCGAGCCGCAGAACTATGAAGATGTACAGAAAAGCGGCTATCTCCGCAAGCATAAATCAATGCACCGGCGATTCTTCGTGCTGAGGGCGGCCTCGGAGCATGGTCCTGCTCGACTTGAGTATTATGAGAACGAGAAGAAATTCCGCAGTAAATCACCTGTGCCCAAAAAAGTCCTGAACCTGGAGACTTGCTTCAACATCAACAAGCGGGCAGATTCCAAGAACAAGCACATGATAGTCCTTTATACCCGCAGCGAGAGCTTTGCCATCGCTGCAGACAGCGAGGAGATCCAGAATGAGTGGTACCAAGCAATGCTGGACCTCCAGTGCAACTGTAAGATATGAGAAGTGTGATGTGATTTCTGCTGTCTGCTCCTGCACCAGGCCTATCCTGCCGTAGGCTGTTTGTTCTCCATACACTATTTGGCTCGGCCATTCCCGATTGTTCATTGCATATCAGTGGTTCGGTTTGTTGGATTATTGGCGCCGCAGGTCCGGTTCACCCGTGTAATGGGAATAAATCAGTCCAAGTGATGCCGTTTGGACGGTGTGTTTTTAACCGAGAGGCAGGTGGATCCGACTGAACAGGGTAGACTAACACGCTATGGGCGGCATGTGCTGTGTTTGTGCTGCACAATCTCAATCAGCCTTGGTTTCATACAGTTATAACCTGCGGATCATTTTCCGTCTGCAAAATGTAATTTGATGCATTGAATTGTGCGTAATAATGATCAGAAGACCGCCTTTTCCCACTGAAACGCAGCGCATTTCATACGACGGTGTATTTTTGCATGGCGCAGTGGGCATATAGCAACCATCCAACGGATGCATCATATAGTAGTAGCCTATCGCGGTGCACTCCGCTGGAGCCTGTGTTTTTGTTTTTCTGCACAGCTCTGACTGCCGTTCGCCTAACCTACATTTCTGTTGCACGGTGCTGCTGGTAGGGAGGAGATGGCATCGTCAGTGCGCTCTCACTGGAAAATGCGTTTCTGTTGGTTATCCTCGTGTTTACGTTGTTATCCTTATGCTGGAGCTGAACACTACCACCCACCCACCCTGTTATCCTTTGCGTTTCAGGTAGTTCCGACTGATGGGCTTGCCCAGCTTTAATGTTGTCATGTTGTGGAAGCCTAAAGAGTCTCATTAGAGTACAGACCCCCATTTTGTTGAGATTTTGTCTCAGGGACAGTCACAATAAAACACTGGTCTTAATGTCATTTTATTGCTGCCTGTTCAGAAGAGATTGAAGAAAAGATTGGAGCACATTAATGTTACAGTGATTCCCACAGAATCATGTCTAATAGATTAAATATTGTTCTTGAGGATGAGATCAAAGCACTTATCAGTTGTTCAGTGAAGATAACAGTGACCCTGTGGCAAGAAAAAAATATTATTCAGTAATTTGTCATGTGATTGGCTTTGAACCGAACTATGATGCATTATTTCACAGTTGAGCATATTGCTTTTCAGTAGATGTATTCTAAACCTCAGAAGACTTAATTAATTATATTGCTGTAGCTTGATGGTGATGAATTAGCTGCAGCACAGCTGCTTGGCAGACACTGTAGAAATTCTGCATGTATCAATTTAGTAATGACAGAGAAACAAAATATGACTTATTAGTGTCACATACACTGCTTTGTCATTTTGGCTTTGATCAGTGTGTCAACATGTTACGTGTTTTATGTAAATCTGGAGTTTTTAAGTAATGTGTGTATGATGTGTTTACTCACTCAATGAATTAATTGTCTATATTTATTTACTCTTAATTGTCTTCCTAGGTAAAACTCCTGAAGACTATGGCAGTAGTGGAGAGTGTAGCTCTCCGTCTCCTGTTCCAACCTTCAAGGAAGTGTGGCAGGTCAAGGTTTGGCCTAAAGGTCTTGGACATGCCAGGAACTTAGTGGGCATCTACCGGCTGTGCCTAACTGACAAGACAGTCAACTTTGTCAAACTCAACTCTGATGTGGCAGCTGTGGTGTTGCAGCTGATGAATGTTCGCAGGTGTGGCCATTCAGAGAATTTCTTCTTCATTGAGGTGGGCCGCTCAGCGATTACTGGCCCTGGAGAGTTCTGGATGCAGGTGGACGACTCTGTGGTGGCTCAGAACATGCACGAGACCCTACTGGAGGCCATGAAGGCCTTGAGTGAGGAGTTCCGTCAGCGCAGTAAATCTCAGTCTGTGGGAACATCGTGTGGAGGTGGTACTGCTTCAAACCCCATCAGCGTCCCAAGCCGTCGTCATCATCCAAATCTGCCACCAAGCCAGGTGGGCTTCTCCAGACGAGCCCGCACAGAGACTCCTGGAACCGGAGGCAGCAGCACGAGCACTTCACCTACGTCACGCCACGGATTCCCGAGGGCGCGGACTGCCAGCATCGGGGCCAGGTCAGAGGAGGGCGGAGCAAGTGCCAAAGGGACATGGGCCAGCTCCAGCCCAAGTCTTAATGGTTCCTGCTCAACTACGCCGACACTGAGGCCAAAGCCCACCAGGGCCCCAACTCCTGCTAAGATTACCCTCAGCCTTGCACGTTACACGCCTAACCCCGCTCCCTCTCCCGCACCGAGTCTGTCCTCCAGTTCTGGTCATGGCTCAGAGTGTGGCCTAGTGGGGGCGGCAGTGGGGGGCATGACAATCTGCTCCTACCCTCGTGTTTCTCAGAGAGTTTCTGTTTCAGGTTCACCGAGCGACTATGGCTCCTCAGATGAATATGGCTCCAGTCCTGGGGAACACTCTCTGCTCGTACCCAGTCTGTCTGGACATCATGTACACGGAGAGGGCTCCTCCAGCTATATAGTGATGGGACAGCGAGAGGGTCTCCTTGGTTCCCATCACCGCTCAAAAGGCAGACGGATTCTGCGGCGCGCATCCAGCAGGGAGTCTGAGGCAGAACGCAGACTACTAAGTAAGAGGGCGTCCCTGCCTTTGGCTGCCCACGAACGACTGGCCCCTCATAGAAAAGATGAGGATGATGAAGATGATGAAGAATATGCCATCATGTCGCAGAGTGCTAACCGAGAGAGAGCTGATTTGCACCATGGCTCAGGAGCTCTGGCAGTTGGGGCTGGGCAGCATGATGTCGTTGGGGAAAATAGGGCTGACAAAAGCAGAGGAGAAGTGGATGCAGGAGCAGCAGTGGATAGTGGTTATATGTCAATGTTGCCTGGAGTGACATCTCCTCCTGTTTCACTCTCTCTCTCGATAGGTATGCCTGACGCCAGTACTAAACCTGGGGCAGATGATGAGTATATGGCCATGACCCCCAACAATAGTGTGTCCCCCCCTCAGCACATCCACCAGCCCAGCTCAGAGGGCTACATGGTCATGTCTCCCAATAGTAGCAGCTCCACAGACCTGCACAGACTGGGAATGTGGGATAGTAGGGCCAGCATGGAGAGCCGGGCTGCCAGTGACTACATGAACATCTCACCTGTTTGTAGCCGCTCTGCCTGCAGCACACCACCTTCCCACCCCGAGCAGCACCAACTGCAACCAAAAATGTTCAATTCCTACTTCTCCCTCCCAAGAGCTTATCAACATACTCTCTATACTCGCTTTGAGGAGGACTTGAATAAAGGGGAAGGAAAAAAGGACAACAGTGGGCATGATAGTGCTGGGAGGGGAGGGGGAGTGGGATACAGCAAAAGAAACAAAATTACAGTGGGTTCTGCAGGAAGCTGTCAACTCTCCATGTCTTCCTCTTCCTTCTCCTCCAGCTCAGCCAGCAGCGAAAGCCTGGAAGACAAGTCCATATCAGCAGGGCGAGGGTTAAGTTTATTAAGAACTGGAGCAGAGTACAAGAGTGCAGGAACGTGCACAAAAGAAGGGCGTCACCATCAAAAACGCGGATCAAGTAGTAAGAGTCCAAAGCAACAGAGGAGGGGTCGTCCCCTCAGCCTGTCCTCAGACATTACTAAAGCAAACACCTTGCCCAGGGTGAAGGAGAATTTGTTGCCATCGGTGTCTCAAAACGTTGGTGAGTATGTCAGTATTGTGTTCAAGGAGGACAGTAAGTATGACGGAGGAGGATGTACGCGGTCTAAACATGGACAACCTGTGATCCATGGAACCCTCCGGCCCGTGAATCAACCACTCCTCTGCCACGATAATCCTGCTAACCTTCCCCGCAGCTTCTCAGCTCCGTTGTCCACCTCTGGTGAATATGTCAGCATGGATTTAGGGAAGACCTCAACGCCTCTGACTCCTGTTAGATCCACATTCAGCAGCCCACAGGGCCCACCAGCTGTCGCCCCCAAGGCCCGCCATGAACACGGCATGTCCTCTCCTCTGGCAGCAGAAGGCAATGCCGGGTACAGAACAAAAGTAAAGATGGCAGCCATGCCATCAGACACCCCTACTCCATTTACGGACAGCAAAGGTTCAGATCCCAGCATTTCAGCAAGACCTGCCATCCACTCTGGTCAACCCTTAACCATGGAGCAGGAGACAGGGTTGGGCTTTTCCCCAGTCAAGTCCTTCCAGTCCCCTGAGCGGAGTGGCAGATTGGTCCGAGGTGACCAGCAGGCACGGCAGAGCCACCGTTCAGAGACATTTAACTCACCTCCCTCCCTACCACGCCACCCACCCTCTTCTACCTCCCTCTTCCCAGAGGGCAGCCAGGCAGCGAGCCATCGGCATGGTTTGGATTGCTCACTGTGGGAGAACAGGCAGGCAGCTAGTTTATCTGCCACACCTCCACCACAAGCCTCCACCTCATCTGCTGAACAAGGCCTTAACTATATTGACCTTGACTTGGCCATTAAGGAGAGTCCTCAAGCTGGAGTGGAGCGTACCTCTGCCGCCTACAACATCGGAGCAAGTGCTATGGGCAGCAGTGCCGGCTCCAGCCTCAACACTTATGCCAGTATTGATTTCTATAAGTCAGAAGAACTGAGAGCACACCAGAACAGTAGAAAGGATGGTCAAGGTAAGTGCTACTTAAGCTACAAACCGATCCTAAAATATCTGTTAAACAGTGGGTGGGTAGAGAACAGTTTGAGAACATCTGGGATCTCATTGAAGCAAGTTCTATGTTCAGAAAGGGCGTTCTCAGATACCGTGTCATCTTTTATGATATGCATGTGGTTACGGTGTCTGTTGTGGCACATTCATTTGTTCATCTTCTAAACAACCAGATCATTGTTGTCAGTTCTGCCCTGACAACGAAAAGAAAGAAAATCCGGATTGTAATATTATTTGTGCTAATATTTCGAAGCTATGGCAGAATCGTTTCTCATGTGATTTCTGAAACTGATCATTGAAAGATTCTATCAGGAGGAAAACTCCCACTTGTTGACAAGCAAATAGGACTTTCAATAGAGCTGCAATGATTAATCAAAAGGCATTAAATTAATTGGTAAAAAATACCACAATCATAATCAATCATTTCAGTCATGTTTCAAGCAAAAAAAGCCAAATATCCCTCTGGTTTTTGCTCCTTAATTGAGAAGATTTGCTGCTTTTCTGTCATCAATGATGGTAACATGAACGTTGTTGGTCTTTGGACTGATGGTTTGATAAAACAAGCAAATTGAAGATGCCACCTCGGACTCAAACAGGTGTTTTTTTTCATGTTTTCTGACATTTTATACACCAAATGCATAATTGATAAGAATCTGAAAAAAATGGAGGTAATGAAAATAATTGTTAGCTGCAGGACTCATTTTTAACATTTTATTTGTTAATTGCAAAACAGGGTGATGACAGCCAAATGTGAGTCAAAATTCAGCTTTTTTTATTCCAGATGCAATGATTACTCAATGAATCGATTAGTTTTTTGTTTTTTTTAGCAAAAACACTGAACACTAGATTCTAGATTTTTAAATGCACGTTTGCTGTTTTTCTTCATCCTCTGTGACAGTAAACTGAATACCTGCACTAACAAACTGTTGGTCTGACAAAACAAGCACTTAGATCGAATAGTGATTTACTTTTTGTAATTTCATAGCTCTAACTCATTAATGTTTAACAGGTGAAAGTGAAAGAAATATTTCAAAATAGGTGAAAGGAGAAACAAAATCTGTATCTGGTAAGATTCGTCCAGCTGGATGTGATCTTTTTATGTGATGTGCAGAATCCACAGACGAGACTCATGTCTGGGTCTTAGTCACTCCTTTTCACTCTCCTTTTCATCCTTTACTGATGTGTACCTTTGCTTCAAGCTGGAGGGCAGCACCGTGTTTCCAGGCTGTGGGCTGTCTGTAGAGTCTCTTATTATCACAAGTGGGTGTTCAGAGAGCAAAGCCAATTGATTTGTCTGCTGGTAATGAGCCATCTCACATAAATGGAGGTAGAGGGGACAGAATACGGGCCAGGTGTTTATGTTCATGTGTGGGTGTGTGGTATCGGCTGCAGGATCTCACATGGCAGCTCTGAGGTTTCCCTCACATTGCACAGATGACAATTACTTAATGGCTGATGTTGGTGGCTGAAGTTCATCTTTGATGGATGTACACGGAGATAAACACACTCCTTTTACATGTCAGAAATTAAAAGCTGCAGGAGGCAGTATGTGACAATGTAAATATAAAGGTAAACATATCAATATTAATCAGAGAACTAAATGGAACAAACTACTTGTGTACCTTATTTATTCGGAGCGGCGACAAGATTTGCATGATTGACTCGTCTAAATGCTATTCGATCTCTACGCGTACATGTGCAATCATAATAATTGCCTAATTATTTCAATTGGGGATAGTTTATTTATGCATTTAACATGCTTGGCGAGAAAAAGAAGGCCCTGTTAATATTCTGTAAATTACTCTTTCAAGCAGCTTTTCACACTGCGATTAATGACTGAATGTGCCGCTCCTCCTATAGGCTACAAACAGTGTTTATTCTGCTTTCATTAACTGCTGCCATACTCTAATAATGGACTCAATATATGAAGCTTGGATATAGGGGGGATGGTGGCTGCACTGCAGTTAATAAACCCTCAGATAAACAGGGTCGGCTCTCAAACGTCCAATCAACACTCAAATAATTTCTAGTCATATCACATTATTGCGTTAATTACATTTTAATTAGACGCTCAAATTCAATCCTTATTAAAATATCAGAAGTAGATGAAGGTGTTTATTTGTGGCCCTTGTTTTATTTGCAGCGTTGTCACATCTGCGGTCTTCACGTGAACGGAGTGGAAGAGCGAGACTCAGAGTCTGATTCGGTGGTGTAACTTAAACCTTCCAGTCGGCCTGATGGTTGTAGATAGTTAATTAACTTTATTTGATCCACTTGCAGCATTATGAGTAGTTATTAGTGAACGATGCCACAGCCCACCCATGCTCTAGTACTGAGGAACTTCTTGTCATTATTATTATCAGTATGAAATTGTAGTACTGGCTGTCTGCACTGCAAGCCAGGAAATACAAAAACATAGAAATGAATTGGTTGTCATCAGCTGGCTGTGTTGAGGTTGCAGGCGGTTATTTGACCCTGAAAGTGGATGGAGGAAGTGGTTAGACTGTCTCAGCCACTCAGACCACATCCTCCCTTGATGTACCACTTTTTTTTTTTAAAATAAAGTATTACAATCTCTCTTTATAATAGTAGAGTAGCAATGAGCTCTTTGTGTCGTTTAGGTGGCTCATTAAAAAGAAGTGGGTCAAACTCCCTGGAACTGAAGGGTCTGATGCAAAGTCAAGACACATAATATTGATGTCTGCCACAGTGTGCATTAGACTCCAATCAGAAAGTCATTTTAGAAAAATAGCATGTGTCATGTGATATTTACCCAAGCAGCCAGCAGGAGCTCTAGATTCAACAAAGGCAATATGCTTTGGAGAATAAACTGCCTCACTGTCTGCAACATTTTGTGTGTGGAGATTTAAATTAGATTTACTGTGAATTATTATTTCAACTATGATAACGGATGATACACTTTTTAAAAACACCAATTATTGTGAGCAGGGGAGAAGTCTTTGTGTTGAAAATGTGTGATTCAAATTCCTGCCTGCTTTTGATTCCCCTCTTGCAGATTGTTGATCTCAGTCTTGGTCCTGGATCTGAGCGTGACGCCAGTGCGACAGCTCCACGCTCAGTCTGTGAGGGGACGCTCGGCGGCCCGATCTGTTGCCACAACAGAACTGTACACTGGAGTCTGAACACTGAAAACCCTGGAAAACTCATCCCCATCCCGATGGCTGTTTTCTGTCAACCAAATGTGTGCCAAACACTCACACACACACACACACACAAACACACACACACAGGGTAAGGAAAATTGTTTAATTTGTGCCTCTGTTTTGGCTAAAAATGACATTTTGATCATCGTTTAACTTCATGTCGATAAAGGATGACAATTTGATGTGTGATTGTGTGTGAGCTCTCAGGTGGCTCCGTCACACATGAACAATCACGCAGGCAAAGTCAGACATTAATAAGGCTTTCAGGGAAACACACAAATGGCAGAAAAAGTCCATCTGTGCATCTTCATTTAAAACACATTTGCTTGTGATTGGAGCAATCTATTGAACTGTCGTGAATCCAGGCTCAGCGCCACCGTATGTGTACGTTTTTATGAATCGTCACATCATCCTTTGTCCATATCTGATAAGTTAAATGATCATCAGGTGTCACTTTGACTCAAAATAAGAAGGAAATGCAGCTTGGCAAAGGTTTCATACATTCATACATGCTGTCACTGTAAACCTATTTGATTTATTAGACAAAGTTGCCCAAAAAAGCCTTTATACTTCTTGTTGTTTGTCTTGTGCTACAGAGGGACTTCGACATGTGCTTCATCTCTGAGGTTAAAGGCAGTGAAATAATGCTACACAAATTAAATTTAGATATCATTTTCATGTTTTCTGTCAGTTTCTCACACAAGAAGTAAACGGTCGTGTGAAAATCCCACACAGCTTATGCAATCTTTGTGAAATCCCACAGGAGTGTAAACTGCATTAACATAGGATTGCATACAGTATGATTACAATTTGATTTTCACATGCAGCCGATGTGCAGGTCACAGCTGAGGGATGAGAACAATGGCTCCCTTTTTATCCATTCAGAATTGTCATTCTGTAATTCTGTGTTTTTCCACACAGACAGAAGTTTGATCCCTAAAGCTCCAGATGTGCACTCGCATTGGATTCATGTTTATACAGCCCCAGCTCTGATTACGCATTAACTAAACATGTCTTGTCATGTCCGGTGGCTGAGTCTCGAATGGTGCCAGTATGAAAATCTAGTCAGTGCATCCCAGTGGTACTTAAGGGTATTTGGTGGATTTACTTACTATAGGGTGTCTGAAGGGAAAGTTAATCGATTGCCTGTCTGCGCAGTATTTAACACATGGTGGCTATTCTGTCCTCTACTGTGCATTAGAAAATTAAACAAAATTGAGTCCCTAAATGAAGCGAACCGTATTTACATCTAAGCAGACACTTCAAATCTACAGCAGCTGCAACTAAAACAAATTTCACTGGACTCATATATGATGTATTTATGCAGCAGGTAAATGCAGCAGGGAAAGGTCCCATGAACGATGGGAAATGATTGATGTCACATAGAGCAATTTAGTTAATAATGCAACATTGCATAAATATGGCCAAATGAACCCGCCACTCTTCTGCTATGCATGTAAACAGCTTAATCAAATTGGATTCAAATACACAGTGAGGGCAGTAATTAGATTGCATGTGTGCAAACTGAGGTGTGCTGAGGGGACCTGACAACAGGCTTATTAGTAAAGGAAGCTGAAACTACAGTTTTGAAAAGAAAACATTTTAAACAGCTTAGGGACTTTCCAAAAATTATGAAAGCCATCTGCGATGGAAATATTGTATTTAAAGAATATATGATATATCTCACCGGGGATGAAACAATTTGGGACGAGAAAAAGTTGAGACCTTCCTCTGCAGTCCTAAATGTTTCCTCCCTCTCTGCCCCTCTAGTAATTTTCATACAGCCCCTAACTACATCCCACATATAAAATCATGAATATTTGACTCAAATGACACTAGGTAATAAACCATCTCAGTATAAAAAGTTAATTACAACCAAATAAGATTCGACATTAATGCATTTTAAACCAATATGTAGCACAAAATCTTTGAAAAGTATAAACGCTTTTTTGGCAACTGAGCTTTTCTATTAAAACTGTATATTATACTATAGTATATACTACAGTATACAAGTAGAACGACAGAAACTATAGTACATACTGTAGTTTGTTTTCAGTTAACATAATTCTAATATAAAATGACACATTACAATGGTATATAAAACATACAGTATACATATAATGATTAATACTATATAGCCTAGATATCTATATACTCTTTTATAAAGTGCCTCATTTTTGATTGTAGCTGTTTTTACACAGGTAATCTTGAACTGGGTTGTGAAAATGGAAAAAAAAAAAGAAGAAAAAAGCGTTGTTTCTCTTAATTGTGAACATGTTGATCTTTACAGAAGACAGACCGGAAACTTCTATTGCTATCAGTCAGCCATAATCAAACTGCCTTACTGTGTTTATCAGAAACATGGAGAAAAAAAAATCTCATTTTTATTTTTTGCAGTGCCTAACACTTCAGCCACAATGTACGCACTCCCTCGCTCTTTTGTTTGGCTTCGTCAAGCTGAGGTCTGGCCAAAAAAACACAAAGCAAAAAGCAAAAAAAAAGAAAAAGACCATCTCTTTGTCTTTCTCTCAGTCGTTTCACACCCTGGGATGTTTCCACTCCAGGCCCTCCCGTCTTCACTCTTGTCATGTACCAGCCAGCTGACGGCCTGTTGCAGGTGGGACGTCTCCTGTCTGACGCTGGTTATTAGCGGACACTGTGGAGCGGGGCGCTTGCAGAAAGAACTAATAAATCTTGTACATGAGGATTCTACATTACACAGATTTTTAATGTGAAATCATATTTTTAATGACTATTTTAACTTTCCTTGTTTTTTACACCAAGATGAATACACCTGCCGGTGTCTTGTATATAAAATATGTCGTCCACTGACTCAGTGTTAGACAAAAAAAATGAAATGCGTGCACTAATTTACCTGCACTATATTTTGAACCCCAAACAAACACCAAAGGAGGTGATTTTATCCCCTCAGAGCAGTCGGTACTGGTGGCTGACTGCTGCTCTGAGCTAAAACAGTATTAACAGAGGTGCATGTTGGGCTCATCGTCTGGATGTGGATTCAGCTCCCAGAAGGTGTGAACAGTGCGACTTCTCTCTCACTCTCTCTTCTTCTCTCTGGACTCGGTCTAAACGACATGAGACGTTCCTGCTCAGTGCTTTCTCTTTTACTCCATGTGTAACATTCTGCTGCTGTCAAACGAATTGCCTAAAAGTACAAAGTCTGACAACAATTCAAAGGTCTACTGCAGGATTGAGATCCTGTGCGACGAGTAGACGCACAAAATCAGTCATAGATCTGATTTTTCTTTTTTTTTTGAAAGTCACTTTTCCACTTCACAGCCACTGGGGCAAAAAAAATCTGTTTGTTAAAATTTAAATGGAGGTTGTTTTTTTTTCTTAAGGTGTGTGACTCATAGTTTATGACTGGTTGCGTACTGTATCCAGAGCCGCTGATGGAGAGTTCGGCCATGTTGGATATGGTGTTCCAAACCCTTCACTCCATGCAGTGAGCGTGCTGTGTCAGTCGGGGCTCTGGCTGTGTGTATACAGGGTACAAACAAAGAAGGCTTTCTTGATGTATTTTTGACACTGGTAGCTTTTCCCACATTTAGATTGAGTTCTTATTTTTCACCGGGCTCTGGTTCACCAACCAAACAGTTTTGGCCCTGTGGCAGACATTAAAGGCTTCACTGCACTTGCACGCTGTTAACACATAAAAACAAATTTGAGTGTCTTAATCCTTTGAGGTAAAAGGGTGCAGATATTCGCCGCCCTCAGCTCACATCTGAAAGGACACTCAAGTGCCTGGCTGTGATTACCGCTCATTAATCGGTCATGTTTGGGTTTATCTCAACGCATAGATAGAAATTCAAACCAGTTCCTGGAACAGCAAGTCTTCCACACCTTTCTGTAGTGTTCAGGCGCAGATGTGATCCTTTGCGACGGACTTGTTTCTGGTGCCAAAGTTCAACGCGCGAGTGGTGATTTCCGAGCGTGGCCGTGCAGGCTTGAGGAGCTCTGACACCAAACTGATACAAAGTTGAATCTAGAAAATCTGGTTTTTAGACATTTGTGAGGCACTTATCAGTCACTGTTTTTAATCCTATGGAGAAAATGTATATTGATTGAGCACAGCCCACTACTGCCAACAGTTTGTGCTCAATACTGAGAACTTTATTGCCAAACTCTTGTATAACAAATCCATACAAACACATGGACTAGTTCCACTTTTCTAACTTGTGTTAGTCTTTTGTTGAAGTGATCTTATATAATCTCTTTGTTATTCCTTCAGTGTAACTCTTCTAATTAGGGATTACTGAGATTCTCTGACTGCACCTCATAATCTCAAATTCGAGCAGACGTAACAGTTGGTAGTAAAGCCCCTTGGAGAGTCTGAGAAGGGTTCAGGATATTACTGACGTCAAACGGGAGGAAGGCATAAATAAAAGCTGTGGATTTGGGTAAATATCATTCAGTGTATTGTGTATTCAAAACTGCTTTCACAGCGTGAGGCTCTCTGCAGTGTTTCCATTCTCATGACACACAGCGGGCGCACGAAAACGCTTCTCATCCACCAATCATCAGAAGTGTTTTGGTTCAATGAAATGCAGAGACTGGCGTCGTCTCTTCAGAGTATTTTGTAACAAGGTGTTGAAAACGATCAGACTCTAACTGTGGGAAATGATACTCTATGTACAATCAGGATAGCGATTATAATTACAAGGGAAAGAGCATTGTATGTATTTTAAAGCTATTGATACTACTTTGATAATGATGTAAAATGCAAAAAGACCTAACAGGAACTATAGGTATGTAAAGTATACTGTGTATAGAGGAGGTTGCTCCAGGGGAGGGATGGGCATGGGGTTCATTCTGTTCACAGCGAAATTGTTTAAAACAGAATATTGATGATTCTTGTCTGTGATGTAGACAACGTCAATGTTTTTTGTTTGTTTTTTTTTTTTTTGATAAAATGCAAAGTGATATAAAAAAAGGAAACAGGTGTGTCTTTTATTGACTGCAAGACGACGTAGAGGAGGTGTTAGGACATGCAGACGCGTGAGTCTAGACTGCTGTAAGCCATCGCTGGTCTGAGTTTGAGGATAAGCCTGTGGACAGAGGGCACGTGTTTAATCCCAGGCTACTCTGCTGAAACAGATGGTATTTTGGTAGTATTTAAGTTCATAGGTGAATAACAATAATGTGACTTTTGGGGTATGCTGTTGTTTCTCAAGCATATTTATCTATTAAATCACCTATCTGCAGGTGAACAGGAGGAGGAGGAGGAGGAGGAGGAAAGGTGTGCTGTGTTACCAGTGGTGGAATGTAACTAAGTACATTTATATTTATAACAACTAAGTATTTTTATTTCATGACACTTCTACTTCACTACATTTCAGAGGGAAATACTGCACTTTGTACTCCACTACAAATATCCGACAGCTGTGGTTGCTTTACAAATCAAGAGCTGCCACAGGAAATAAATGAGCTTTTAAAACATGATGCATTGTGAAATTAAGATTCCCAAAGTATACAAACACTGAGCTAAAACTTTAAGTCTGTTTGTTGAGCTCTGTTTGACTGCGACTTTCCTGATAACACTTTTGTACTTTTACTGAAGTAAGATCTTAGTTGAACTTATAATGGAGTGTTTTTACAGTGTGGTATGCTTACATCTACTCTACCAGTGGTTGAATTAAAAATACATATAATTCATCAAAAAGGGAACGAACACTGTTTTTCTAATGCGTCACTCCGCTCCCTGGTGCCTTTTCTTTTCCAACAAACACAACACAGAAACCAAAGAAAAATCTAAACTTATTAAATAATGAAAATGAGTAAGATAAAGGAAATCACTTTTAAACATTCCTAAGAATCTTGTGGGAGTTAACAGAGCGAAAAACACAAAGTGTGAAAAAAGCTATTAAACCTGACAAAGAAAGATTAAACAACTTTTTTAATCGGAGCTATCTAAAATTTTAAATGCTGACTCATATACTTTATATTCAACAAAACAAATGTTTGTTGGTTGCATTAAACTTTGCTCCACTGGTTGTCAGTGTAGGAGAGGGACGCAGCCCCAGCAGAGGTGGTAATAAGTGCATGATGGGAAAGGATTCTCATTGATTAGCTGTCTTGACCTTTGTCAGCCACTCATTCACATCACACAATCAGCCGCCGTTTCTGAAATCCTCCGTTCAACACTTCCTTCTATGAAGTTTCTATCAAACTGGTGACATGATAAAATTACACAGCTTCCACTCTCTATTGGGTCCATCAGCACATCGTATCTGCACGCTACGTTCAAACATCTTGATCAACACAGCATTTATCGAACAGAATCTTTTCCAAGGCTGCTCGCATTCACTCCTTCAATAGGCCTTTTTCACTGAAGACATGTTGACGCATCACAGTAGGAAAAGCAGGTGTAAATAATGAATAATGATGGCTGAATTCCATTCAGCTGCTTCGGCCTCAGGGCCCTGGTGTTGTGCATGCTGTGAGGAAGGCCTATTCTTTACTAGCACCTTTAAATAACCTGGTTCATAGTTTTCCACTTCAATGATGATCCCAAATGAAGATGATAACACCAAACACACACGGTCAAACCAGATATCTGCAGTTGGACATTTTTAACCTCCTGTTGGCTCCGAAAACACGGCATCCACAGAAAGTCTGCACCTTAAGTTTAACATGACAAAAAACTGCAGGTGATGTCATGTCCAACTGTGGAGTACTGAGCTTTTAATAAATGTTTACTCTGAGTACAATAAGTGCAGTTCACTCATCTCTTTGTTTAGTAAATGGCAAAGAGAGAGTATGCACGAGATTCAGGAAGCTGCTGATATTACTGTGGTTATATACAGCAATGCTGCAGAGAAGTTTCAAACGCTGACCACCATGACTGACTGAGCACAGACAGGATTGAGTTTAATGGAGGTTCTGTGCTGCTCTGCAGGAGAGAGGGGAGGAGAAGCACTTCCAGACACCCCTAAAGATAGGCATGGTAATTATGCACAAAGCAGAACTCCGAGGGCGCCTCTGATCAAGAACAGCACGTTCTGGCAACTTCTTCTATTTATACAAATTTGATGTTTGGATTATGTCTGATGTACTTGTTGGCTAAATATTTCAAGAGCGCTTCTGCCAGGTTTATGGGAATATTAAACAGGGCTTGGTGTGATATTTTGGCCTTTTTGTAAAAGAGAGACTGCATCACATCTGCACAGTGACCTATAACTCAGAAACGCTGAGTTTCGTGACACATCACGATGGAAAGATGCTTTATAAAATGTTGTTTATCCTGATCTAGACATAAGTTCATCAATTTAATTCCTTTAAAAGTACACAATGTTGTATCTATTTGGAATTAAGCGAACTCTACATCTATGTGCTTGTTGCTCTGCTCCAACATTAGGGGCTTATTTTCAGGTCTGATTGTTGCTAAACAAGAAAGAACACAGACACATGCTGCTCTAAATGCGTTATTTTAATGGATAGAAAATGTTTTAAAGTCTTTAACCTGCGCGCACACTGATGATACACACTCACGTTGCTTAGGCACATCCAAATACATATGATATATCAAAGACTGGATTATAAAAGATTGATGCAGCAGGTGTCTTCAAAAGCTTGCAAAAGTTACAAAATTGTAACAAACAACATACCAACAAACCTGGTTTACAACATTCTGTCCTTGGTTTCGAGGTGGGGAAAAACACAAAACACCTCGAATAACTTGTTTTTGTGTTGTTGTTTTTTTTTTTTAACAAACAGCAGGGGGTGCTGTACTTTCACTCTACCGTCGATGGGTTTATTTTGAAAAACAAGAAAGAACGTAAACCGGAAGCTTTAACGTACATGTTGCTTCACATCACAGATCTTAAATTGCGAAGATGACTCAGGGTACAAACTATACTACATTATTGAGAAATAGCCACCACTACAAAAAAAGCGTCTATATCATAGATCCATCCATCCATTATCTATACCGCCTATCCCTTTCGGGGTTGCGGGGGGCTGGAGCCTATCCCAGCTACGATGGGCGAGAGGCGGGGTACACCCTGAGCCGGTCGCCAGCCGATTGCAGGGCCACATGCAAGGACAAACAACCATTCACACTCACACCTACGGACAATTTAGAGTCATCAATTAACCTAATGAGCATGTTTTTGGTCTGTGGGAGAGAACCCACGCATGCACGGGAAGAACATGCAAACTTCACACAGAAGGGCCCCGCCTGACCCGGGGATCGAACCGGCAACCTTCTTGCTGTGAGGCACGCGCACTACCTGCTGCGCCACCGTGCAGCCCTATATCATAGATGTGTATCCTAAATTTTATGTAATGGACAATGCAATATTATTTAACTGATGTCTAATGATTTTTTTAGTATATGTGCAATTTTGGAAAACCTATTACTTCAACAGACTTACATAAATTCACTTGCATTGTAACCATTAGTAAGACCAGTGCTCAGAGCAGAATGAGTGGATATGTAAAATTTCGGTTCACGTCATAGTTTTTGTATCTGGAATTTCAGCCAGAGTGAGCGCTCTTCATTTCTCCCCATCTCGGACTTCATGAAACAACCCCTAGCTTTCTCCTCCGTCTCATTGTCACTGATGGTCGACCCCATTCATTGACCGCAGTGAGTGACCAGAGGGGTACGTTACATGTTGCAAATGAGATAACATAAAGATAAACTGTGGATGTTTGACCTGGTGGTGTAAGTTATCATGTGCTCACTCGTGGACGATGTTAGCTTCGGTCAGCAGCTCACTCGGTCAACGTTACTGTTGGTCATATTATGTGTGACACACGGACTTTAACGTTACCTCACCAGCAGCGACACTTTGGTGCTCCGAGTTGAACCCGTCTCTCCCCTGTAAGGTTTGTATGCAGAAGTAATTTCAACCGTTTTTTTCACTTTAGCTTCTACACGTACACATCTAACATTTGGACACACAGAAAACAGTAACTTCCCAGGGTTTCCAGCTGACGTTACTTTACGTACGAGTATTGCTAATGGCTGCCGTTACCTGTTGTTGCGACCGAAGTTACCGGTTAAAAGAAAACACCGTTTGACGTTTTAACTGGTTACTCTTAATTTTTTGCCAGTAAGTGACAGTGAAAGTGTCCTTCGGTCGTTTTGATATTTACAAAATGTTTTTATGTCTGTACAAAGAAAAGCATTTGTCGCCCTCTGGTGGTTAGCGTATGTTACGCACATATGGAGACGGGACTGAGAGTACTTCGTGTTATCAGCAATGGAAGGAACGCCGCACTGTACCGAGAAGTACTGCTCATATTGAGTTTAGTAAAAGTAAGTGTAGTTGTAAATAATGAAGTAAACAACAACAATATAGCATATATGTTGCCAGCATAAAAGTCCTGAGCGTTATTAGACTGGAGAGCATTTTCATTTGTCTGAGAGGACACAGACTGTTTAGTTAAACAATGCTTTTGTCCTTCATTAAGAAAGACTCCTCCAGTTTCTGTTCATGCAAACCTGTCTTTTGTGCTGTGTAATGCTCTTCTGCCCTTGCATTTTATCATTCATGACTGTCCCCACACAAGCCCATTCTTACCTGACTGTAAATAATTACTGTTGCCATAAATAAGGGCAGGTTTTATTGGAGTGAACTTTATAACCCATCTGCTGCCGCCATCTGTCTGTCTGTCAGTCAGTCTGTCTCCTCTGATTCCTCTGCTGACACGCACACATAATCACTGTCTCACACTCAGCATATGAAGAAACAAATGGCTGATTATATTCTTTGTATGTTTACAGTAATTAAAGTGCTCTGACAAGATGTAGCAGTGTATGTTGTTAGTGGAATTAAGTGTAGTTTATTTTAAGTGTTTATTTATTTTTAATCCAGGTAGCTGTGAGAAAGAGACACCTCTTCTGACGACTTCTGATACACCATGGCCCCACACCCAGTGGTCCAGGCTGTTATTGACCTCTCTGCAGGAGCCATAGGTGACTACAGTGCTTTGTCTCCCAGTCAGTCAGTAAACAAAAACAGCATTACAGTTTGCAGTTTTAGCAGTTTTTCATCTGTATGGAGTAATCACGCTGCTTTTCTGCTGCTTTGCCAAACAACAGCCGAGCAGTGTCTAACGTAGCAGGAGATTTTGATGACTCCTGTGTTTTTCCGGCTCGTTTATCTCTGTGCTTCCATTGACCGTTTACGCTGTTCGTGGAGTGAAGCCCTCTCTGATTCTTATCTCTCTTCACAGCACATGTTGCGAGCAAGCATTGATTTTTTTCTTGTAGTTCGTATCACAACCGTACTCTGTTTTTGGTCAGATTCTTGACGTTTTTCTTACTTTCTCTCCGCAAGGGGGAGCTGCGTGTGTCTTCAGTGGGCAGCCTCTGGACACAGCAAAGGTCAAGATGCAGACGTTTCCTACACTGTACCGGGGTTTCATCCACTGCATCCTGTCCACCTACAAATTAGTGGGTCTGCGGGGCCTCTACCAGGGCACCACGCCGGCACTGATGGCCAACATCGCCGAGAACTCTGTGCTCTTCATGAGCTACGGCTTCTGCCAGCAGGTCATCCGCATCATGGCCGGACTGCACAGTGACGCCGTGCTGAGGTAGGGTGAGGATTATACCCAGCTGTTCTCCAAACCCAACTTTGCCCCGAGAATGCGTGCAAGAGCTGTAACTGTTCATCTTTCCCTCTGTTTTAGTGACATGCACAAAGCCTGTGCTGGCTCCGTAGCGTCCATCTTCTCCTCGCTGGTACTCTGCCCCACTGAGCTTGTCAAGTGTCGGTTGCAAGCCATGTATGAGATGGAGGCATCAGGAAAGATAGCAAAGAGCCAGAAGTAAGTGGGTTTAAAAAGTCTCTCGGTTTTGGATGATACTGTACATTTGCTCTTACATTACTCAAAAGTTCTTGTTGTATATTGGTTAATGTGTAGGAGATTCAGTTGTTCAGTTGATACAGCTAAACTACCACTACACAAACCTAATATATTAAAGTTTGTCTTCATGCACTGATTAAACCCCTACAAAATGATCTGAATTACATATTTACATGTTTTTTCTCTTGGAAAAAAATCCCTTCATGCCTTTAAATGGCTTAGATGTAACTCTACGCCTTTGCCTTCATTTAGTCTGCACAAATCTATGAATATGCAAATAATCCCCATGTCTATCTCCATCCATGCCCCCGCTGCTCCGCTGCAGCTCCAGCCTTCCTGCTCACCAAACACACAAACCTCTGCATATCATGCAGTTTTGCTAGTTAATGTATGCGGCACAATAACAAGTGGTAATGCTCTTTCTGAAGCACAGTGTGGTCGGTGGTCAAATCCATTATGAGGAATGAGGGACCACAAGGCTTCTTCCAGGGCCTGACCACCACCATCGCCAGAGAGGTCCCTGGTTACTTCTGCTTCTTCGGTGCCTACGAGCTCTGCCGCACCACCTTCGCCGACTACATGAAATGTGACAAAGACGACATAGGTACTGGAAGGTTGTTGTGCCCAAAGCACAAAATATTTCAAATGTCAGCTTTTTAGTTATTAATGTTACAGTTGGGGGCAGTTGTGAATTAATCATCTAAAACAGGTTTTCCTCTTCATTCATATAATCTACTTTCACCTCCCTCTGTTCTCAGGACAGGAGGTTCAGGATCGCACTGTATTTACTGCTATTGTCCTACCACACCTACATGTGACATCAGACAGTGCCATCATAACCAAAACTAGCATGTCTGACCTGGCCGGTGTGTTAAAAAGTCTGTGTGATTGTATGTATCAGGAGCATTTGGAAAGCGCATTTCAATAAGCTTTTTGCATGTCTTGAACTGTTATATATATATTCTGTTTTGGATCAACATAGAGAGATGCACTGCTCTGATGTTATCAGAATTTATTGCAGGGCATGTTATCTTTCCAAAGAAGATGATAGGCAACGGTTTAGTGACGCAGATGCATGCAGTACACATTTTATGATTTAATGATTCATAAAGTTTGATCATGTTCTGTTTCTTTAGCTGGACAAGTGTTAGTTTGCCTATATAGCCTATTTGGTGTGTGGTAGATATTGTTAATCATTTAGATTTAAGCCAGCTGAGCTCAGCTTCTGAAACATCTCACTCACCCCGCAGCGATTCCCACAGCACCCCTTTGTTCCAGTCAAGTGGATGTACAATGCAGGAAGCAGCACCTACAGCAGGACAGATGAGTTAATATTCAGCTCAGCATAGTCAAAACAATTCCGCATTTTCACTTAATCTTAACAACATAAAGCTTGTAGAATATGTTATGAGACTTTCAGAAACATCGCCGAAGTCAGCTTTTAGTCAGCTGGGAGGAAAACCTCTTCAAACTTTGATTCATGTGTGATATGAGAGATGATGTCCACAGCAAACATACAGCACAAAGCTAGTATTTTTCAGCTTTAAATATCTAACTAACATTTTTCTCAGGCTGCACATTAATCATTTCAGAAAGGAATTTACAGCAGCTCGTAGTCCACGGTCACACCCTTTAGTAACAGGTTAGAGAGACAACTCACCATGAGACCCCCTCCGATGAGCCCCCCCATGTATTTCACCTCCTCAGTAATGTGTTCTTCTGAAGCATACTTGACCTCCCCGCCAGGAAAGAACAGCACTATGTTGCAGATGATGGATATGAGCACTAATGGGTACAGAGTAGCAGAAATGCAACGGGAGCATTTTCCAGTACACATGTTGTCAACTATTCAGTTGTGAATTAATCATCTAAAACAGGTTTTCCTCTTCATTCGTATAATCTGCTTTCACCTCCCTTTCACCCTCACTGCTGCTCCCGCGTGTGTTGAAGGTGTGGCTCCAATCGTGTTCAGCGGTGGTTTCGGGGGGGCGTGCCTGTGGCTGGTAGTCTATCCCATGGACTGCGTCAAGTCCCGGATCCAGG
Organism: Chaetodon trifascialis; assembly: GCF_039877785.1. NCBI lineage: Eukaryota > Metazoa > Chordata > Actinopteri > Chaetodontiformes > Chaetodontidae > Chaetodon > Chaetodon trifascialis. Next base: position 15,469,147 of record NC_092071.1, on the reverse strand, counting down.
TCATGTCTATGACAGGCAAGCAGGCAGGGTTCTTCAAAACCTTCATGACCATCGGCCGCACTGAAGGTAGGCAGAGTCGGCTATGTTTCATGGCCTCGGCGAGGATGTTTGGTGCTCAGATCGCGCAGACTGTAATCTGTGCCGTTTCTTTTGTTTAGGTGTGAGGGCGCTCTACTCGGGTCTTACCCCCACCATGGTCCGCACCTTTCCTGCTAACGGGGCACTGTTCCTGGGTTACGAGGCCAGCCGGAAGCTCATGATGAAACAGTTTGACTGATATATATGCATCAATCAAACGAGGGAGCGGTGAACTGGGAGTGTATTACAGCCATATAACCTCATCCAGACACTTGTTATGTGAGGGACCTGGTTTTTGCCAGTTCCTGCTTTTGTTGAACTCACCTAAAAACTGCCACACTCCATTTCTCACACCTTTGACAGTATTTACATTGTTGAAACCCTCATATTAATTTATTTTTTAGATTAAAATATATTGCTTGTATTTAACACTCCAAAAGTGATACTGCCAACGTGCAACATACATACATGTATCTGACACATGTGCGGCACAGTACTGAGAAACCTTGAGCAGCCTCTTTAGGAGGAATTGTCAACACTCCAGGTTATTGTTTTGTGTCTACCTCAACAGAAATATGTTTCTCTGCCATTTCAAATCCTTTACTTGCTCCGTGTGCAGCCACACAAGTAAGAAAAGAACTCTGTTACGTTGTGAGATTATCTTGAAAGCACAAAATCAATGTAAAGTGACATATACTAATTCACTGACTTGCGTTTTCAGCTCTAGAATCATGCTCAGCTAAATATGTGCCTCAGTTTTGGTTTATTTAGGTAAAGCGACCAAAAACTGAAATTTTACAGCTTTTATCGGCCTCGAAGCATCAAACACAGCCAGCAGGTGTTTTAAATTTGAATCAAATTTTATTTTCCATCACACTGATTGTTTTTGTATTGACATGTGTTATTCCACTCCTGTTGTCATTGACTTTCTATCCTTTTGCCTTTTAAATCACTGCATTTTGCCTTTTCTTTGTTTATGAGAAAACATCAGCTGCCTCATCCAGCGTGCCATTTGCACACTGCATTTCATGTGCAGGGTTTTTTTCCAGTGCTTAGCAGTTGGCAGTTGAGAAATCTCATTCATATTCCTTTAGCGTTAATTGAGAAATGTAGGTATTTTAGACTGCAAACAACTTGAGATGACACTTGAAATGTTTGTATAGATATCAACCCTGATATTCACTGTAGTAATACAACCTACATTAAAGGTGTCATTGAAGATTAACTGTCCTGTGTTTTATTTGATCGGCTGTCTCTTGATTTTTTATCAAGCCACAGGTTAATTTTATTGTCAAATGCCAAATACATTGTAATACAACAAAGATGTAGCAGTGGCTTGAAACTTATTTAACATTAACTGTATAATCAGCATGATTTATTTCTAACACTGTGCTATTTTCACAAGATATCTTAATAAATTGCAAACATTTTCGTGTTAAGCATCAAAAAATTCACATAAAAAATCTGGTCAAAAGGGACAAGAAATCACTATTTTTTGCACAGGAAGCAAGGGATACTATCAGTCCTCCAGCAGGGGGCACCAGTCAACCGTCAGGGGCTCACAGTGGCTGTAAAAACAAAACAGGCAAGAACAGAAAATGTTAAGATTGTCTGATGTAACTCAGTAAACAGGGTGTTTTCATTTCCACCTATTCATTTTAGGCACAGCTTCATCTCACCTCTTTGTTGATGCAGGTTCCACACAGACAGCCAAAGAGCCCGTTAACCATCTGAATGCCGCAGAGGATCACCTCCAGACAGCTTGTGGCCAGCAGAGTAGCAAACAATCCAGTGTTGAACGACACAATGTTCTCAGGCTCCAAGCAGAGTCCCCACAACGTGTCTTCAGTCAGGTACTGGTCGCTGTGCAGAGGAGGAGCTTTATGAATGACCAGGACCTCAGAAACTTCAGAAAAGTCATCAAAAAGTTACTCACTTGTTTTTGAAAGGTGTCATCCACGTCAGCCCGACGACTTTGCAGTAGGGCCCGTTTTGCAAACCGAGCGCTGCCACAATTAAACTGTACAGGCCACCAAGCACACCCACTGCAGCGAATGCAATTGATAAGAACATCTGCAGGAGTTCAATGATAAGCAAAGGTCAGAAACATTTCTCTTTCTTCGCACTGCATTCTCCCCCATGTTTATGCTCCTCTTCATCCTCCTCCTCCTCCTCCTCCTCCTCCTCCTCCTCCTCACATTTTTTCATGCTACTGATAAATTAGGTACTTATGAGTTTCAGGAGGAACAGGCTCTCTGTTGTCCACTGACTTTTCTTTCACCTCTCACATTCCTTGCATGTATTCTGTCAAACTGTGCTTTTTCCAGCAGTCACAAGAAGACAAACACACTAAACTCAACATACTGAAACATGTTTCAGCCTGCAGGAAATCAGAGTTTGGTGACATTTTCTGTGTGCAGGATCGCACTGTATTTACTGCTATTGTCCTACCACACCTAAATGTGACATCAGACAGTGCCATCATAACCAAAACTAGCATGTCTGACCTGGCCGGTGTGTTAAAAAGTCTGTGTGATTGTATGTATCAGGAGCATTTGGAAAGCGCATTTCAATAAGCTTTTTGCACATCTTGAACTATTAAATATTCTTTTTTGGATCAACATAGAGAGACGCACTGCTCTGATGTTATCAGAATTTATTGCAGGGCATGTTATCTTTCCAAAGAAGATGATAGGCAACGGTTTAGTGACGCAGATGCATGCAGTACACATTTTATGATTTAATGATTCATAAAGTTTGATCATGTTCTGTTTCTTTAGCTGGACAAGTGTTAGTTTGCCTATATAGCCTATTTGGTGTGTGGTAGATATTGTTAATCATTTAGATTTAAGCCAGCTGAGCTCAGCTTCTGAAACATCTCACTCACCCCGCAGCGATTCCCACAGCACCCCTTTGTTCCAGTCAAGTGGATGTACAATGCAGGAAGCAGCACCTACAGCAGGACAGATGAGTTAATATTCAGCTCAGCATAGTCAAAACAATTCCGCATTTTCACTTAATCCTAACAACATAAAGCTTGTAGAATATGTTATGAGACTTTCAGAAACATCGCCGAAGTCAGCTTTTAGTCAGCTGGGAGGAAAACCTCTTCAAACTTTGATTCATGTGTGATATGAGAGATGATGTCCACAGCAAACATACAGCACAAAGCTAGTATTTTTCAGCTTTAAATATCTAACTAACATTTTTTCTCAGGCTGCACATTAATCATTTCAGAAAGGAATTTACAGCAGCTCGTAGTCCACGGTCACACCCCTTAGTAACAGGTTAGAGAGACAACTCACCATGAGACCCCCTCCGATGAGCCCCCCCATGTATTTCACCTCCTCAGTAATGTTTCCGTCTGCAGCATACTTGACATCCCCGTCAGGAAAGAACAGCACTATGTTGCAGATGATGGATATGAGCACTAATGGGTACAGAGTAAAAGCAATGCAACGGGAGCATTTTCCAGTACACATGTTGTCAACTGAGTGCTGTAAAAAGCTTTCGTTCCGCAAGTTTTAACTCAAATCCTTCCTGATTTCGGAGAGAAGTTCCACCTGAAAGTAGGCCACAGAGGGGAATGTCCTCTCACTGGGAGCAGAAACTGAATATAGTGAGTGATTTTAGGGTGTGGGAGGCGTAATGACCAACTGGACAAACACAGCCTGGGATAGGCTGCTGAAATATACGTGACTCATACTGTGACATCTTTGAGGGACAACACTTGTGTTGTTGAGCTCGATCATTTGTAGATGCACACTTTTTCGGTTCAAGATGCAAATGCATTCAGGTCAGACATGTCACTGGTGGTCACATGACTGTTATACACATATGTTGGGTTTGGTGATCAGGCCTCTAACATGCTTATTGTCGTTAAATCCAAGTTTCTTGCACGTTGCTGTAAGCTGCTGCCTGACTGATGTGGTGGGGAGTGTTGAGATTCACTGTGAGACATCTTCATTTCCACCTGTTCTACACAGTATACAGCTCATGTATTGACATAGTGGCTGCATGATCACAGGATAGTTGGACTTTAGACCAGTGGCAGTGTGCGTGGCAGAGCAAGAACAATGAGTCGTTGACATCAACTGTACAACGGTGATAAATTGAGTTCAGTACTGATGCGACAGGCTGCATTTTTCTCTAGTGACCTGATGGCTGAGGTTGTTTCCACATTGTATCAATTAAAAAAAAGTGAAATTTGGAAAAAGAAAATATAAAATAAAAAGAAGAAGAGGTGATGCTTCCCAAAACATGTGTTGTCCTAGCAATGAAGGGCCATGCAGTGTTCCTCATTAGAGATAAAGGTTGTAAATATGCTGCTGATAAATTGTGGTTCCCTTCTTCCCATAAAGAACTCAGAAGCAATGCATGATTTCAGAAGGAATCAAGTGTTTGAAAAAGGCCCCATCAGAGGTGAATTTCTCTTTAGGATTATTTATTCTCTTTCTCTCCTCACTGGAATTATGCCTCATTAAACCCAGATTTTAGACCAATCAAGGCACAGCTGGCAGATTTAGTCTTTTCTCCCTTGAAGCAGTCTGTTAGCTATGCTGTGTTTTTGTATGTGTGTGAAACAGCGATCTGATAATAAATTCAAATAGAATCAAATGAAATACACTTAAAAAAATCACCTGTTACCAGAGACAGCAGCAATTTCGACAGAGGGTTTTATACAGCTTCAGTCAGGAACACTACTCGAAGTCGTCCAGCACGAGGCACAAAGCAAGGCAACTTTATTTGTATAGTATGTTTCATACACTGGGGCAATTCAATGTGCTTTACATGGTGATAATAATACCATAAAAGATTAAGTACAAACGAAAGTACAGACAAAGATGAACTAGTGCAGGTCAAACCAGGTGAAATACAAAGAAAAGATGACAACAAATACTCCCACAGTTAAAATGAAGGCTCTGTCAAAGCTAAGCTGAAAGGGTACGACAGGCAGAGTGAAATAGGAGAAGTTTCAGCTGTGACTTATAGTGGTCAGAGTTGGGGCTCGCCTCTTATCATCACGGAGCATATTCCAGGTTTGTGTTGCATCACAACAAAACAGAGCATGTCAATTCCTTAAATGTGGTCGACTGCAAGTGGTTAACTCATGCTTCCTGTAAGTAAAAGAACAAAAGTGTTAAAAAAAAAACAAAAACAAACAACAATTACAATAAGTGGAAGACTGAAGTAAAGATTCTCAAATGACACAATTTATGTGAGAAAAATCTGGATTCAGGTACAACACAGTGTGACCTCTTCACCTTAAACACCTCTTTGTTGTTAGAGGTTCCACACAGGCAGCCAAAGAAGCCGTTGATCATCTGAATGGCGCAGAGCAACATCTGCACACAGCTGGTCGCCATCAGCGTGATGAGCAGCCCAGTGTTGAACATCACCACGTTCTTCGGCTCGGTGCACTGTCTCCACGACTTGACGTCAGACAGGTAGTTCCAGTTACTGTGGAAAAGAAGAGGCTCATAAATAACCAGAGCTTCACCGTGTTTACTAATGTCGTCAGGAAGTTTTGTTTGTCACCTCTTTTTGAAAGGTGTCGTCCATCCCTCGCCATGTTTGCAGAGGGGCCCATTACCCACACCGAGCAGGGCCACGATGAAACTGTACAGGGCGCCGGCGACTCCCACTGCAGCCAGCAGGATGGATAAGAACATCTGCAGATGTTCAGTGATAAGCACAGCTCACAAAGTTTGACATGGTTGTAGTATTTTCACATGAGTAGTTCATGTCAGTGTCTGTTTAAACGTTCCTGTCGCGCTGATCTTGAATGCATTAAGAAACGTTCTTTTTGAATAAGAAAAGGAGAAATGCGCTGTGCCTGATGATGCTGCATTATCTTATCTATCACCTCAAGAGGAACGAAACGCTGTGCAACGGTGATGCAGCACTTGCATTTAGCTGAATGTGACGGTTCCTCTTTGCTCTCCTTCTGAGCACCTGAAATGTAAACCTCTGACTGACTCACCCCAAAACGATTTCCACAGCACCCCTGCTGTCCGGTCAGGTTGATGTAAAGTGCTGGGACCAACACCTGTGATGGACACGTTAGTTAACGGGGAGTTGTTGAATAGTTCACAAGTTTGGTTGAAATAATTCAGCACTTGGGAAACTTTACAGAAGTCAGCCTTAGGTCAGGTTTTTGAGGAATGCCAAATGCTTGGTGCACAAATGCACAAAATTAGGACCCAGGAGAGTCCAAAACCAACAAAACAAACGATAAACAGTGTAAATCCAGCATTTTTCAGCTTTAACTGAGGCTGCACATATTTCAGAAACCAGGCAGCTTTTAGGCCACAGTCACACCCTTGAGTAACAGGTTAGAGGAGAGACAACTCACCAGCAAACCGCCTCCAATGAATCCTCCCATGTATTTCACCTCCTCAGTAATGTGTCCAGCTTTAGCATACTTGGCATTCCCGCCAGGAAAGAACAGCACTATGTTACAGACGATGGACAGGAGCACTAATGGGTACAGAGTAAAAGCAATGCAACGGGAGCATTTTGTGATGCACATGTTGTCAGGGTGAACGCTAACTAACTGCTGTGAAACCTCCCGTTCATCGGGTCTCTGCTCAAATCCTTCCGCTTTTCAGAGAAGCCCCACATGACCCAAAAGAGAGAGAAGTGGCAGCTAAATCTTAAGAATGATGGTGAGGTTGTGAGGGAGGTGTAATTAGATGATTAACTTCGGCTACATTTGCGTTGTTACATGTACTTAAATAGCTTTTTTGTGCAAATTGTAGTTGTTGGAGTATCTTTAATGCAGTACACTTTACACGTTGGTACGGAGAAAATCAGTACTGTATATTTTATATTTCTTTTTCTTTCTCTGGACCATATTGTCTCAATGCATATTTTAACACACCTGTTGTGAATTCATGTAAGTCAGAATCAGGTTGGCTTCACAATTGGCAAACTGAGGATAAAAGCAATAACATATTTAAGTAAAACCTGCAGTTTTTGGCAAATCTGTGTGGAAAAGGGTTAGTACTACTTACCTACTTGATGCCAGAAAATGTTATTTGGAGGTTTTTTGTTTTTTGGTAAATTTACTTATTGTCACTTCATCTGGATGTTTGAGCCTCACTGTGCAGAATGATGCATGTGCAGAGTTTGACGCACTAAAAAGCAGCATTTTGTGAAGTTTGGAAGTCAGTCTTGTGTGAAGCCTCCAGAGGAAACACTCTGAGAACAGACTGTTCAGCGAAGTTTGAGACATCTGCTCCATCTGATTTGTGATGTGGTTCTGCATTCACGTCCATGCTGCATTTTACTGCTGGAGATGTTTACGGTTGAGTTAGTTTGAACTACTTTATGTACTGTTGGTTAATGTAATCTGTGTAAACAAACCACAACACTATAAGATCGGAGGCTATCTCAAGCCAGCGGGGGAAAAAAAACCTTCCTCTTAAAGTTTATATGCTGAGGGTGGATTCAGATAACACGTTATAGCCTTTTGGCAACCGCTACAATCCAAAGTAAACACTAGATAACAGACACGTTTCCATGCTTCCATGAAACCTCTTCCTCTAGTAAGCGCTGAGTCGTCTGATGGACCCATCCACACCAAAGATGTTTTAGTGTACACTACCGCTCAAAAGTTTGGGATCACTTGGAAATTTTCTTTTTTTCCATGGAAACATACATGAGATTAGTCTGAATAGGAAATATAACAAATGAACAGGACATGATGACATTGTCAGAGTTAGAAATAATGATTTTAATGGAAATGATGAATGTGTACTTCAGACTTTGCTTTCATCAAAAAAAAAAAAAAAACTAACAAAAAAAACCACCTTTTGCAGCATTTACAGCCTGGCAGACTTTAGGCATTCTAGCTGTCAATTTTTCAAGGTAATCTGATGAGATTTCACCCCATGCTTCCTGGAGCATCTCCCACAAGATGGATTGGCTTGATGGGGTCTTCATCCGTACCTTACGGTCAAGCTGCTCCCACAGCAGCTCAATAGGGTTCAGATCTGGAGACTGTGCTGCCTACAGCAATGCATCGATTTATCTATGAGGTATCACATGTCCTGTGAGAACTATCTCTAAAAATAACTTTCCATGAGCCAGGTGAGACTGTTTGATAACAGCGTGGACGTCAGCATGAGGGCAAGCCTCGGGGGTGAGTGTCCCCGAATCCGCAGACTGTAAACACTGGGGGGACTTTGGACCACTCCCCCCGTCCGTCACTGAGGAGCACAGTGGGCTGCAGCTCAGCCGTCATGGCCACGTCTCTCCTCAGACACCTCCTGGTTACATATTTAATGCCAGAGAAATGTTACGAGGAGATTTTTGTCAACTTCTACATGCACGGTGAGGCTGATCGTTGTGAAGCTTCGGAAGAAAATGGGTGAAATGTTGCGGTGAGGTTTTTCCAGATGTGCGGGAGGAGGGGGGGCCAGGGGGCGTCCGCCTCTCTCACTTACAGATCTGTGTCTTTTTCTAACCTATAGCTGCGATTTTGTATGTTAGGACTGTTCTGTCAGCAACTTGTTTCCAAAAGTGGCCTGTCATTATCCGACATTAGGCGCTGACTGTGTTTAATATTCTTCATTGTCGTCTTAGTGCCTTGCCTCAAGTTTGTACTGAGCAAAACATCCGGATTGTGGATCTTACTGGACTCCTTGCTGGGTAAGACTGAACTTGTCTGACTGATTGACATGACAGCAGCAGGGCATCACTAACTAACACAACCAACGAAGATTTTTCTCCTGACTCGCTCACAGAAGAAGTATTCAGACCCTGAAGTAAAAGTACTAATACCACACTGTGAAAACAGTGTTTTATTACACATGAAGTTTCTGGATTAATGTTGCTGCTGCATTAATGTGCATGCTGTATTTTACTGCTGTCGATGTTTAAGGTTGAGATCATTTGAAGCATTTGATCAGCTAATCCAAGAGGAATTTTAAATAGAGATTTGGAGATAGTGGAGAAGATGTATAACATACTCAAGTGAAGTGCAATGACCTCAGATGTGTACTGAAGTACAGCACTTGAGTAAATGTACTCAGTTACATTCCATCTCTGCTCACGGGTGAGATTATACAACCCCCTCAGATTATTTCACTGTCTTTAAACTATGGTGATTGATCACTATTGATTGGATCTCAGTACAAGACAATGATCAAATTAGGATACTAACAGTGGAAATAACCATGACAACATCAGGCCCAGTGATGACATCAGAAAAGCGCTGCATTAACAGATCATCCATGCAGAAGCACGTTCATGAGAAACTGAATGACAACAAAACAGTGTTGTATGGATAATAAGATGTTTTTTCCGTAACTGCTGTAACCTCCTCTGCTCCACCCTCACCTCCTTGTCTGTCGTCTCCCCGCAGCACAACTACCTCAGCTGCTGAAGATACTGTGGAGAGGAAGCGCAGCGGGCCTGAATCTGACCTCCGCCCTGCTGCACCTGTATGCCCTCTCATGTCCTGTCGTGTACGCCATGGCCAACAACTTCCCACTCTTGTACGTATTAAATGACCATAAAAACTCAGCCTACACTGATTCACTGGCGGATAAGACTATGAGTCATCATGTAATACCAGTGTCAAGATAATACCTGCTTTCCTCAGTGCATGATCTGTCAAGTTTAAAGTTCATTAACATCCTAAATGACCTGCTCTGCAGTGCCTGGGGTGAGAGGCTCTTCACGCTGGCCCAGACGGCAGCGATCGTCTTCCTCATCATGCATTATCGCGGTGACACCCGCACAGGTACCTGCACGCAGTCTCACTTTCCAACACATTCCAAACACATCTGGTGTGAGTGTTTCCTCACAGCACGACAGTGTAAGTGGGACTGATGTCTCTGAATGTCCTCTATAAAGAGCTGTGCAAACAAACCACAGCACTATAAGATCGGAGGCTATCTCAAGCCAGCGGGGGAAAAAAACCTTCCTCTTAAAGTTTATATGCTGAGGGTGGATTCAGATAACACGTTATAGCCTTTTGGCAACTGCTACAATCCAAAGTAAACACTAGATAACAGACACGTTTCCATGCTTCCATGAAACCTCTTCCTCTAGTAAGCGCTGAGTCGTCTGATGGACCCATCCACACCAAAGATGTTTTAGTGTACACTACCGCTCAAAAGTTTGGGATCACTTGGAAATTTTCTTGTTTTCCATGGAAACATACATGAGATTAGTCTGAATAGGAAATATGACAAATGAACAGGACATGATGACATTGTCAGAGTTAGAAATAATGATTTTAATGGAAATGATGAATGTGTACTTCAGACTTTGCTTTCATCAAAAAAAAAACAAAAAAACACCTTTTGCAGCATTTACAGCCTGGCAGACTTTAGGCATTCTAGCTATCAATTTTTCAAGGTAATCTGATGAGATTTCACCCCATGCTTCCTGGAGCATCTCCCACAAGATAGATTGGCTTGATGGGGTCTTCATCCGTACCTTACGGTCAAGCTGCTCCCACAGCAGCTCAATAGGGTTCAGATCTGGAGACTGTGCTGGCCACTCCATTACAGTCAGAATTCTGGCTGACTGCTTATTCTTTAAATATTGCTGACACATTTTGGAGGTGTGTTTTGGGTCATTATCCTGTTGTAGGATGAAATTGGCCCCAATCAAGTGCTGTCCACAGGGTATGGCATGGCTTTGCAAAATCTTGTGATAGCTTTCCTTCCTCAAGGTCCCTTCCACCCTGTACAAATCTCCTATTTTACCACTTCCAAAGCACCCCCAGACCATCACACTGCCTCCACCATGCTTGACCGATGGTATTAAGCACTGTTCTTGCATCTTTTCATTTGTTCTGCATCTCACAAATGTTCTTCTGTTTGTTCCAAAGACCACAAACTTGGACTCATCTGTCCACAACACCTTCTTCCACTCTTCCAGTGTCCAATGCCTGTGCTCTTTTGCCCATCTCAGTATTTTCTTTTTATTGGCCAGTCTGAGATATGGCTTTTTCTTGGCAATCCTGCCATGAAGTCCAGCATCCTGAAGTCGCCGCTTCACTGTTGATACTGACACTGGTGTTTGACGGGTACTATTTAGTGCAGCTGCCAGTTGACGAGCTGTGAGGCGTCTTTGTCTTAAACTACACACTCAGATATTTGTCTTCTTGCACAGTTGTGCATCAGGGCCTCCCACTCCTTTTTCTGTCCTTGTTAGACCCAGTTTGTGCTGCTCTCTGAAGGGAGTAGTTAACAGCATGGTAAGAGATTTGAAGTTTTTTTGCAATTTCTCGCATTGAATAGCCTTCCTTTCTAAGCACAACAATAGACTGACGGGTCTCTAAAGGAAGTTCTTTCTTCCTGGCCATTTCGAGCCTGTAAACAAACAAACAACTGCTGATGCTTCAGACAATAAACTAACCCAAAGAATGCCATGCTCCCTTTTGTGCTCCCTTATTAGTTCAACGGTTTTCAGCTGTGCAACACAATTGCAAAAGGGTTTTCTAATAATCAATTAGCCTTATAAAATGATTAACTTGGATTAGCAGCCATACCAGGAGATTGATGCAGAGGACTGACAGTTGTTGATAGTAGGCCTCTATGCAAAAATGTAGATCATTCTTTGAATATCATCTGATTAATTTTAATTGTTTGTGAAATGGATAAAAATGTTTGTGAAATGGAAAAAATTGTTTGTGACATGCATGAAAATGTGTTTTTCTTTGGAAAACAAAGAGATTTGCAAGTGATCCCAAACTTTTGAGCGGTAGTGTGGGTCAGAGCTGTAACTCATTTAGAAAGCTTTGAGTAGTGAATATGATAAAGGCTATCTTGACAAAGCCACAATCTTATGCTGGATGTAATTTATCAGCCAGTCACAGTGTTTCAGGTGACTCATACGGTCTTCCTGTTTCATTTTTGGTCAGTGCTTTCCTGGAGCGCCATCTTGTGGTGGCATCACTTGACTCAAACTTTTCACAGGGACCTTTTGTTGGAAGAGAAATTACAAAACTTCTCTTAAAGAAAAACAGCTGCTTTATTTTTAAAGAGTTGAGATGATGATATAAATAGTCAGTTTTAACTTTTGTCAGATTTTGTCACTGACCATCAGTATTAAAATTCTTGATAACAAATGTTTGAGTGTTTCTCGTTTGTTTCTACCATCTTTTATCATCCTGTTCTATGTTTTCCTGTGGCAGGAATGCTGTTCCTCTTGGCTTACAGTGGTGCACTGTTCCTCCTGGGCTCATACGCAGCTGCAGCAGTCATCTCAGTGATGCAGGTCTCCAGTTTGGCAGCTTTAATTGCAAGCAAGGTAGCAGCTCAGTGCCTGATCTGATCTGTGCAGCTCAGTTTCTCAGCTGTTCTACAACTCCGATTCCAAAAACGTCAAGGCACTGTCTGAAACATCAATGAAAACAGAATGCAATCACTTGTAAACAAACTGCGTTTACTGACAACTAAGTGTTCCTGAGCCCATGTCGTAATATCCATGTGTTCACAAAGTGGTGAACCTCTCTCCATTCTTGCTTGTGAACAACTGAGCCTTTTGAAGACGCCCCTTTCATATCCAATCATGATGCTATCACCTGTCACCAATTAACCTGTTTACCTGTGGAATGTTCCAAACAGGTGTTCTTGGAGCATTCCACAACTTTCCCAGTCTTTTGTTGCTCCCGTCCCAACTTCTTTTAAATGTGTTGCTGCATGATATTCAGAATAAGCAATTATTTACAAAACTCAATGAAGTTGATGAGGGGAAATGTCAAATATATTGTCTTTGTACTGTTTTCAGTACTGTGTGATAAAAAGGAGTAGCAAGTTACCGCATTCTGTTTGAATTCTGTTTACAAAGCGTCTCAACTTTTTGGACTCAGAGATGTATTATTAATAAGACTGATTAACAAGACTGATTTGATTTGCTGGATTTCTTGTTTCCAGGGTCTCCAGGCCAGAACTAACTACTGTAATGGCCACACAGGCCAGCTGTCCACTCTGTCTGTGTCACTCTCCTGGGCAGGATCTCTGGCTGTTGTCTTTGTGTCTCTGCAGGTATTACACTCAAACATTAACACAGCTGCACAACTTCATAGTTTACACTACTCCAATCTGCCATTCTTGTGTTCACTAACTGCGATTTCTTCACACTTTGTTTTGTAGCAGACAGGAAGCTCATTTATCCCTCTGTCAAACATCCTCTCAGCCTGTCTCAGCTGTGTCCTCCTGGTCCAGGTCCTCTGCTACCGGAGCAGCACCGCCAACGCTAAAAAGAAGAGCATGTAGACGGTGGAGGTGGTGACAAATGAACGCTCACATCGTCTTCAAACTCCTCCCGCAGTTCAAGAAATGTTTTGCGCCAAGGTGTATTTGTACGAATTTGCTGGTGTGCTTCACTCTGTTTTAAAGCAAGTCATGTGCTGTGTGTCTGTATAAATGATAACTCTCATTGTCACGTTACTTCATCATTTCATACATTTTAAATTGCATACTTTTTTTTTTTTACATCAAATTTTAGACATTTTCTGCAGTTAGCTTCATATTATCGTCTGAGGGAGTAACAACTGTTTTCCCTGGTGTTTTTAAGTCTCCTGGCTCTGCTACTGTTTGCCAAGGCGTATTGAATCACTTAAATTTGAGAAGTGAACGTTGACTAAGGGTTGGGTAAAGCAATATTTTCACAAGAATTTCACAGAGTAACTTCTAAAGCACATATGTGGTTCTGAACTGAAGAAGAGCAGCCATGCTGCAGACTCGAGCGAGCACACGAGCTTTCATTATTTCACCCATTAGTTCCTCCTCAGTGGTTGAAGAAGGAACATCCTGCTGATGATGCATTCATGTCACCAGATTAAAGTTTACACTGCTGACTGGAGAAAATGTCCATGTTGGCCTCATGGTGGTCATTGCAGTTGTCTTGCTGTGTTATAGCCTTCATTTGTCTATTTTGTTTCACATAATATATGATTAAATATTTGTCTTACAACCCTTTTTGAAATATTTGTGACTACTATTTCATGCTTTTCACTTTATCAACTCAGTCACTTAGTTGCTACCCCCTTTTTTATATAATGTCTCCAGGTTCACTGAGCATGACTGCCATACGTCCAGTGCTGAGCAGCTCATGGGGTTACAGATTGCAACCGACCGAATACCCTTCACGTCACCTCTCCAGCGGTGGCCAAAAAAACATGAAAGGCCCTCTTTGGAGCCAGTGTGACTCTGTGTAAGAGGACACACTGGACCTTTAAGTGTTTTGCTCAAGTGCTTGACAAGGTTTTTAGCTCAAGCCAATTTCTCTGCTCAGCTTTTTGCTGCCAGACTGAGAGATTGAACATCAACTCTGAAGTCCCAATAGGGGCAATTAAGGGAACATTTCATGAAAAAGTACAACGGTAGCTCCAGTAAATGACGTCAAGATGAACATTAAAATAATAGTTTTACCTACATCTTGGATTTAGAATATACTAGAACCCATTGATGTTTCTATATTTCTTCCTAGGCACCAATTATGGGTGAAAGCACCTTTTCATGAACACCTCTGGACTGGCCTCTGAGCTTCAAGTAATGTCAGCCTCCATGAGCAAAATTTCTAGTGTTAGTAACACTCCAAATATTTGCAGGAGCTCTGCCAAGTCACACCGGCTGTGGCGGTAGTAAAGACACATTAACCTTGCTTATTTTAGCAGTAACATGATGGCTTTCATCCAGCTGAACACAAAAATATCAAGGATTGTTTACAACTCATAACAATATGCTTTTTTAAAGGGTTTTGACTGTTCAACAAGTCGAGTTTTCCATTCGTATTTTATGCATTTTCAAACCTGTTGAGCTGTACTGTGAATTATTGTCTAATGAAAATGTTGCTGCAGAGTAAAGGTGTTTGTTGAAAGCATGCAGAGTTAACCGCGCTGTCACCTTCAGCCAGCTTTAGGTCCAGACAGTATCTGTGTGCACACAAAGACGTCCGGCATTACCATGTAACACTCAGGTTGTTACTTCTGTATTTTCGCCATGGCTGACTTTCTGAATGACCCTGTTAGTCATAGAAACCCAGCGTTATAACTGCCAGTTTAGCAGCGTGAGGGGCACATGACTCAGGCCACGACAGACGCCAACACAAACAAAATCCTGTAAGAGCTAACTGCTCTCAGCAGTTTAAATTCCTTGCAACTTAAAAAAAAAAGAAGATATTTTTGTTGAATGCACGTTTATCAATGGAGGAGAGTTTCCTATAAATTAAAAAACGAAAAGAATAAAGGTTCATTATGGGCTGTCCTGGGCATAATTTCATTTCTGTGAGCAGCATGGCTGTTGAGATGCTTACACCATTCCCATCAGCCTCAGCTGCAGGATGTTTAGTGCTAACTAGCAAACATGAGCATCAGCATGTTAGATTTGTCATTGTCAGCATGTTAGCATGCTGATGTTAGCATTTAGCTTGAAGTCCTGCTGTGGCCAAGTGCAGCCTGACAGTTAGCTTGGCTGTAGACTATTAACTCTGAAGTCACAAATAATAGTTATGAGTCTGACGTCTTTCGCTGTTCTACATTTACTCTTTTGTGTGTTTGACAGCAATCATTTCTTGTCAGACAACTTATCATGGTCAATAATGTCTGGGGAGATCAAGACAGTCTGTTTAACCACAATTATGTTAATTATTCAGTCGGTGTATGAAACGTACAGCTGATACTGCTGTATATTATCCTGACCCACAAGGATTTCTTGGATCCTTCAAAACAAAGCAAACTGTAGATTAAACAGATTTCAGAAAGCTCTGTAATAAATCACAGGTTGGTGGATATTCCTTTGCAGAAACACTTTAAACTTAGTGTCAATGATGGTTCATTTACATATTTGACAAAAAGCCCCTGTCTTGAACTGAGTTACCACAAAAACACACTGAAATGTGATCAACAATGGGTTTGTGTGTGTAAAGAAGCGAACTGTTAGAAAGTAAACATGTTGTCATATACAGCTAAAAAAGTACAATTATACATCAGGTACAAGTATTCATTGAGATGATTTTAATGTCAGTTGGATCAAAGTGACACACAAAAAGAAACGTGAAATAATAATTAGAAAATTTGATCAAAGTCAAACTGCTAAAAGTACAACTCGAATTAAAAACAAATCTCCTCAAGTACAAAAAGGTCACAATCATTTAAGAAATATTACTTGCAGGCCAGGAAGCAAGTTTCTTAGAACACATACTGTCAGCATTTAGGCTTTACTACAGCAGATGAATGAGTCATTGGCTCTGACGAGCTGCTCCTGGTGCGGCCCAGTGTAACAGTCTAAAACAGTGTGTTGGTAAAGAATTGAGAAATGGGAAAATCAACGTGACAGCAGAGGAATCACAGAGGCAAGAAGAGGCCATGTGGCACACAGACAATGATGCATGAACGTAAATTCCGCCATTTTTTTCTCCTTTTCCACAAAACATTTATGTGAAAACATCATTAGACTCACTAATTTTCAACATACCTATAAATGTATAACTAGCCTCAAGGTGCTCAGTGACACAGTGAAACCTCTTAAGCGGCTTGAGGTGCATTCAGGCGATGAAGTCTTTCCTTATCTACTTTTACTGTACCTTCACGGTACGTAATCCACATAATTTATTTATAGTTTGGACATTTTTGCATTTTTTTACACTGTTCATTTAGAAAAGCAAATCAGCTCAAGATACAGTGAAATACTATATAAGTCTATTCAGTAACAACCGTAGTTTCTATCTGTTCCTGTAAAAATGAACAGAAATAAATAAATAATTCAGACAATGCAGATGCACTAAACTGTATCACCAATGACTAATGAAAATGTACTGTCTTACTATTTCTCTCACTGTAACGGCTGAGTTCACACCCCAGAAGAAGCTGCAGTCTTTGCTGATGAGGTCCAAACTACGTCTCAACTACAGATGTTCCTCTTTCTGCTGTGGATTCTCGTCTGCTGCAGATGTTCCACTTCAAGACAGGAAGTCTTTGTCTGAGAGCGGTTTAATCCCTCTGTAAACAGTTTCTTCCTTTTTCCATTTAAGGTTGGAAAGTTCTCTGTTCTGTTTCCCTTTGTTCCAGTTCTTTCAGTCAGTTAACGTTAACACTGAACAGAAGATTTTAACTCATTACTTATTTGCATTATATCTGTATACTTAGGGATATTACCGGCACTTCTCCAAAATTAAGCCTGACACATTTGATATCTTTAGAAACTTTGGGATCTCCACTAAAATCTAAAAGTTCGGCTGCACAGACCAGTTTATACTGATCAGCTGTGACTTTAACACCACAGGAAATCCTTCGTTTCCACAATTCTTACTTTGTTCGTACATTCCACTCTGTATCACTACCTGCCAACACAAGGCCACTGCAGGTCATTTGATGACTGGCACACCTTTATCAGCGCTGTAAGCACGTCTGAGATAACACAGCAGCATCTGCTTTCATCTGTTTCATGGAGTCCTCACCAGTGTGTTACTCTGTGAACACACTGGTATGGACCATTACCTTTGTTGACTTTGTATTGAAAATAGCTCCGACTGCAAAGCATGGAGCAGCTGCCATTTGGCCAATTTGCACCAATCACTTCATACTGGACTTTATGAGCCACTGTTGTGGCTGTTGGCACAATCCGCTCATTTTCTCAAACTATGGGCCACAATTGATGCTTTCTCCAGAGGGTACGGAGTTGTGTAGAAATGGCACAAGTCAAAGTCTAAGTGCTATTACTTTTGATGCATTTGCCCCCAGGACATACAGTGTACTGTACATGAGGCCTATTGGGATATCTTAGAAGTTCTTATGTAGGTAACATCACATCACCTTGACAAATCCAACTGCACATCTGTCCATAGAGTTGTTCAGAGCTCCTGACTGCAGTTTTGACTTTTTCACCTTCTTCCCGACACATTCATGCTGCTCTAATATGTTTTCTTATTGGAGTGTAAAATCAATCTTCCTCATCAAGAAAGGACAGCATCTCCTGGTTTCTCTTCCACCTCATAATAACAAACTCATTAAATGAGGACTCATTTAACTTATGCACTCAGAGCTTAATGAGTAACCCATTTTACATTTTTTTTTGTCCCAGGTGTTATCTGAACTGCTGGTATAGCTTGCGCAGTTCATCCCAGAAGAACAAAGACAGAATGGTGTGCGGACCAAGCCGGAAGTAAGAGGCTCCCAAGCCTTTGTAGAGTCCCATCAAGCCCTCCTTCCTCAGTGTCTTAGAAAAGCAGTCAGCGAATCCTTTATAAAGCTGCCCCTAAAAGACAAGAAAATGAAGGTCAGCCTGGATCTGTGATCAGTCACTGCTTACAAGTTAGAATCCTTAAAGCTGCAGTAGGTAACTTGTATAAAAGTGTCATATTTGCTAAAACTGTCCCTATGCCCAGACAGCAGTACATGAAACATGTAATCTGTGAAAAAAAAAACAGCTCCATTGGTCCCACCTACTGCTCCTACTGCGATTTGAAAGAATCAACCGCGCCCGACACAAAACAACCAATCAGGGCCAGGGGAGTGTCTGAAGGAGTGTCTGACATCTGTCAATCACTACTCACACAGGCTGCGAACTGTCACCTCCCTCCGCTCATGCTGCTGGCTGCCGCTCAGTCAAACAGCTCTGTGAGCGGCGTCAGGAGTTAGTGAAAGCTATGGTGGAGCAACGGCCACCGCAAAGGAGAAACTGTCCATACCGCTGCCGCCAACAACAGCATATACGGCTAAGACAACAAATAACCATGAAGCTAATATGGCGATTGTTACAGTAACACTCCGCAGTGCATACAGTATGTTAGCAACTGTGATGTAGCAGCTGGGCAGAGTTAGCTTGTTTCGGATGTTAAGGCTAACATTACTGGTTGTCATGGCAGCCACGCAGATGGCGCAGGAGGAGGGGCTTGGAGGCAGGGCATGAGTGCAGCGGAGAGGGAGGGGGAGTGATGTGGAACTTGCGTTGGTTCTAATGTTCAGGCTAAGTCTGCTCTCTCCTCGATCTTACCTACTGCAGCCAATTTAGCTCTGCACATCTGTAACATGGTTTGACTGATGATGGACAGTCAAAGCAGCAAAAACCAAAGCAGCAGAACCAGAAATCAGGTCTTCACAGGCAGAACGAAGCCAAGGATTATGCATCAAGGCCAGACACGGGAGAAGGCTACTGACGTTAGATTAGCTTAGAGCACATTTCACATGGACCCGTGAAGACCTCTACCAGAAAAACCAGCTTTTTTATCCAACATTCATTTTCCTTTTATTTTCATCTTGAACCTTGATGTCTTCAGCCCAAAGCAATGCTAACTC
Source organism: Chaetodon trifascialis (assembly GCF_039877785.1). Lineage (NCBI taxonomy): Eukaryota > Metazoa > Chordata > Actinopteri > Chaetodontiformes > Chaetodontidae > Chaetodon > Chaetodon trifascialis. The sequence continues at coordinate 15,449,808 of NC_092071.1, read as the reverse complement.
AATCACCTCAGGCAATTTATCAGACTTCAGGCAGCTCCCTCTGAAGCTACAACAGACTTAATCAACTCTTTTCACATATGCAGGAGTGCTCTGATCTGCTGACACCTGTGGTTACAGGCGATAACAGCAAGCGCGGCAATACAGGTTGAGAGTTTTGTTTGACTTTTGCATTAATTGCTGTGGGTGGAAAACACACCTTGAGTGACTACTGTTTCAGAAATGCAGCAGAAGAGCAACTTGTGAATTGTGTCTGAAATGTCAGCAATACATAGAATCAAGAATCAGGTTTGGCATGATGAAAACCTTTTGACGCAGTGGTCTCTTTCCTCACCTTGCCCAAATGATCCACGGGCTGGTTGTAGAGCCGCGTGCTCACCACATCAAAAGGTGTCATGGCCAGCACCACCACCACGCTGCTGATCATGCCGGCAGTCAGGGCCACCAACCAGCTGTCCTTTGAGAACACCTTGGGAAGAAGAAGATATCAATGTTGTCAAACCAAACACTGACACTATAGAGCACCTTTTGTGTTTTTCATGGCCACCGTAGGTTCTCCTATACACTTGGAAAGGGAGCAGGAGTATTCATTTGGTTGCAATCTGCAACCTCGCCACTAGCTGCCACTAAATCCTGAACACTGGTCTTTCAAGAATATGTGAGGCTCGTGTTGCAGTATGACAGAAATGAGAAATTAGTGGATGTAGCCCAGTGATACTGAACCAATATATCATCATCAGGGTAGCACCATGTGGGCAGCCACTTCTAATTTTAACTGGTCATGATCTCCCGCGAGCAGTGAAACAGAAGAATGGTTCTATTATTAGTGCCCACGCACTCACACAGCAGCTACGGTCAAAGCTGTATTCTATGCAAACCTGCTGGTTTACAACACAAAAGAATAGGGAAGGCTACTTCTTAATGTACAGTAGAGTTAATTTATCTCCAGCTTTACAAGGATGGTCATACAATAGAATAATAACAACCAACACAACAGCAGCAGCTCAACACTTTTCACCTCTTTGAAAGGTCTTTTACTCGCTTCCCACCTGAAGATTGTATAACAGCTCAAGTTGCCGTATTGTCTGCTTTAACCTAACACTAATGAATGTAAATGGAAAGCTTCACTATGTTTTATCTGGATGTCAGCCAGCGCTGATGGGAAATGTAATCGATTGAGCCAATAGATTCCTCGGTGTGCGCTATGTTGACGGAGATCGAGGAGTTCTTCTGGCGCAATATCTGTTCTTCTGGCACCGGCGCCGTCCTTTGTGTACAGCGACGTAGTCGGTGTTAAGGAAGAACTACAGGCTATTTCAGCTTGGATTTCTAGTCTCCCCCTCTGGGTAGCCAGGGATGAGCAGAACCTGAGCTGCCTAAAGCAAACAACAACGTATGTCAACAGATACAGAATCATTCTGCTGCAGTGAATTTCAGCGTGGACGGTTTTTGTTGGATGCCGCCAACCACGAGAGAGTCTGTGTGTGCGATGCTGAAGTTTTACTCCTCACTTGGACAGAGGCGTGCTGGGGACCTTCTTCGAAGACAAACCAAGGCCAGCAAGACCAAGAGGGCAGATGACCACCGGGTGAGTCACCTAAAGCTATGTTTTGGTGAACAATGTCATAACTATTGGCTAAGGTGGTGAGACACGCCAACATGGCCATGGACATCAGATAGACACTGCTGACATGGCGAGACGGAGAACTCAGCACACACTGAGGAATTTACTGCCTCAATCAATCGTGACTGGACATCCGCACAGAACATGGCAACATTTCCCTGTAATATTAAAACATAAGCTGCACTTCAGCAGTGATACAGCAGCTTATACAAGAGTCAGTGGGAGTGTTGTATGCCTGGGATGTTGTGGACAGCCACACCTCCACCCTCACTGACCCACAGACCAGTTAAAACAGCTCAAAGGCAGTCTGGGAAACAAAGGGTACTGGAGAAGAGTGATGGTGTTTAGTGGCAAGGGTATTTGGTATGAATGACCTGTTTTTAACCAGAGCTGGGTCAGCAGCAGCAAGTAAACTGGTGCACTAGTTGTGTAAGCGGCATGTTTTCAGTCGGGGGGCCAATGAAAGGTGTCGAATTTCTATTCCAGAGGAGTGCAATGCCTGGCACTTTGTCAGCGTCACAATGACTGCTTTTGTAATCTGTACACAGTAAATGACTCCAGCAGACCTCTGAGTTTAGGGCTGCAACTAATGATTACTGTGAAGATCAATGAATCTGCTGATTATTTTCTCAATGAACTGCTTCGTCCTAATTCCAGGCCAATCCAGACTGTAGATAATACCAGCAGATAGTGAAAAATGCCAATCCCAAGCTCCCAGAGACTAAACATGGCAGCTCTGTGTGAGCTATGCCAGACCCCCCAAAACAGTCCTGTTTATTCTTGAATAATGCCGTCATACGGACGACGTGCAAGGCTGAAGATGGGAGGCTGAGTACACAACATTCCTCCAGCGAGCCTGTTTCCACTCATCACCCCTGATGACGAGACGCTCAGACCTCAGCAGTAAAACACTCTAACCTGTAGGTCAATCACGAGCTCTTTGGAGGAGGAGAAGGTGGAGAGCTGCGCAGCTGACCCCACGCTGACCCTGGGAACTGCAGCACTGGAGCCCCTCCACAGTCCCAGAATGCCATGCTCCCTGTAGATGGCTGCCAGAGCGTGGATCATCCCCTGACAGGAAGAGGAGGAGGAACACATGAGGACACCGCTGATGCCGGCCGCTCAGATTTAACACCATCACTTTGGGTTATTATGTTACCTGGTGTTTATACTGATGTCCAACTGCAATAGAGGAAGTGGACTGACTCTGTAGATGAGTCTTAACCTGTCAATGGAGACAAACTGATTACTTTCCTCCACAGTTACAAGTGTCTGCTCACCTTGAAGTGTCAAACTGGGGAAACAGTGCAAAGACAATAAAGCCAAGGCCAAACTGACCAAGTAGACAGGACTGCCCATCACGGCTCCCACCACCCCGGCCACGGCCCCCGCCACCGTGGTTTTGACCGCGCTGACCCTTCCGTCGGTGTGGATGTAGCCGGAGGAATCGATGATGGCGTACGAGCCGAGCCGGACTCCATTCATAAAAAACTGATACACCAGACCGGGCGCCAGTCCTTTCTGTAAGCCGGCCAGTCCGTCCACTTTCCCGATGGTGTAAAATGCGTGGAACACGTTGCGGTAGTACACCTGGTATGAGCCACGGCTCTGCAGCTCTCCCTGCAGCTGCATTCGAGTTTTGACGACCTCCAGCGGGTTGGTGAACAGACACGCTCCGCATGCCGCCGCTCCGCTCAGCACGAAATCCATCGCGACCGACCGGCGGGAGGACGGATGTGGAGCTCAGGCCTGGAGCCGGTCCGACTTGTCCTTCATATCAGGGAGTTCCTGTGAGAGACGTTTCCTCCTCCCCGATTCTGTACACACACACACACACACACACACACACACACACACACACACACACACACACACACACACACACACACACACACACACACACACATCCAGTGTTCCACTGTGCGGTACATTAGAGGGCAGACATAAGAGCACTTCAAGAGCTCCTTGTAAACTCGTAATTCCGAGGAACGAACTGGTAAATGTGACGTTTCTGTTAATCGCTGTAATAAATTCGAGCAGAAATATTCTTAAGCACAGATTTGGTGTCAGTCAGTTTCTTCTGATATGTGTATTCATTTTATTTAGTCATTTTCGTCAGCGTGTAAAAATGTTGTGTTGTATTATTTTGCATTGTGGGGTTGTTGGGATTAATTGCCATCTTTTGTTTTGATTAACTGATTTTCTTACCGAAATAAACTTCCTCTCTCAATTTCAGTTATCCTTCGTAGAGAGAAATGTCTTGAAAAATCTCTTCCTCATTCAGTTCATAATATTTCAATGGACGACGACAAAAGACACTTTTATATTTTGTATTTCACAGAAGACAAATACAATATACAACATAGTACAGCATGTATTCCTAATACTATGTGCACCATTTGGCGGACACTCCATCTGTCCCATAAACACATCATCTTAGAGATTCTTCTTCTTTCAATTGATGTTTTGAGCGGTTGGCAAACAACGTTATGGCGCATTCCCGCCACCAAGTGGTATGGAGTGTGCATCTGGCATCTTATCTTTACTGATTCTAAAAATTAAAAAAAGAGAGAAAAAATAAAGTTAAGTAAACAAAGCTATATGCCGTTGATCATGCTCGTTCTCCTAAGACATTGATCAGAAACAGATACCACTTCTTCCCACAACTTCTTTTTGAAAATCACAGCTCAGCTTTAGTTCATTAAGACTCAGTATCAGTTCCCTTCTCTCAGCGTCATTTTTTGGACAGTAAAGCAGAACATGGATACAGTTTCATCACTCACAAAATTTACACCTTCCTTTATTGTTTTCCAATTTGAATAATCTCCTGTTCTTCCTAATATGACCAAACCATGGATATATTATTGCTTCCTCTTCCTCCATACTTCTCATCTTACCTACTTTTCTTTGAATTCTTGAGAACCATCTTCCTGTTCCCTCTTCTTCCCACTGCTTTTACCCCCATACTTTTAACTAATGGTTAATAGTGGTCTTTATTTCTATTTCACTAAAGGGTACTGTGATGCGATGTGATGATGGCTTCTTCTTGTATGTGCTAATATCCATACAAATGTCATATTTAGTTTCACCATTTTCTATGATGAATTCTACATAGTGTTTGCTGTATCTCTACGAAAACACCTGGCCTGCTGTCTAAATGGATGTTCTTTAACCTGGTTAAGGGCGAACTGAAATCAGAGCATATTACTGCTCTCAAATGACATTTTCAGCTAATTGCCACGCTGCCAAAATTGCCAGCATTTCCCCTGAGCATACACCAATAACCCATCTCTGATACATTTGCTAATTTTCAGGTTGAAATCTGGACCTATTAATGAAATACCAATTTATTTTGGCTGAGTTCTTTGAAGCATCTGAATAATTTTAAACATAGCTGTAACGGTTAGTCCAAATGACCTCAGGCATCTGCGTTTGAGTCTCTTGAGCGTCTTAGTGATGAACAGGAGTGTAATATCGGGCAGAAGAGAAGCTGTTGTTGCTCTGGTTTGGGAAATACTGCCTCAGTGAGAAACTGACAGAACAAATACAAATCTCTCACTATCCTCTATCAAAAGCATCAGTATTTCTATTCAAAGTCTCCTAAGTGAATTGACCTGAGTTCAGCTATATAGTGTGTCACCGTCACACCACCATCACTCTCAATTAGAGATTATTTACTGTGACTTCCGCCGCTGTTTTTAACCACATCTCTGTTTAATCAGCTGAGGAGCACTTACAGCTCAGCTGCCTGAGGATCACTGACATTTTGACAACTCCAATGTGTGTGCAAATGTAATGGGATTTCTACTTTATACTGAATTAATTACACAGTAAAGCGTATCCAGTTCAATAGCAACATGCCACTGAGGCCACGATTAGAACACGATAAAAGCAGCAGCAGTGCGATGATGGAAGAGCGAACGCAAACCCAGATGATGGTTAATACTGATGCATTTCCAGGTGACTAAAGTTGCAGTTACACCACCTCTGAGCGACAGACTTAACTCCTTGTATGGGTGGTGGGTCTGGTCTTCGTCACTGAGCTGGATTAGACTTGAATGTAAAATCTGTTTCACCTCTACCCCTTCAAATAGGATTTGTACTCAGGGTCTTTTAGACTTAAACAGGCCTAAATAGGACTACATTTTAAGTTTTGGGTCAAATGTTTCTTCTGATAAGACAAGAGCTTGTTTAGTGCTGTCTTACTTTGACTTTCTGTTTCTCTTTCCAAAAAATGTGCCTTCCTTTGCACAAAAGTCATGCTGAAAATCCAGGCTTTCCATCGTTTACTCCTGCAGCCGCACAAGATTTAAAGCTTTTAAGTTCATGGAAACACGGCCACAGATTGTGGATGGACATTGGGTCATGAACTGTTACATTTCTTAGCAGCTTCTAGATATCAAAAGCATTACGTGTCATCATGATGCCAAAACCTGAAGCTCTTGTATCGCTGACCGTGTTTATTTCTCTAAACTTGAGTCCAATCTTGATAGAACTGAAATGTGTCTGGTAAGTGTGATTTTAAATGATGTTATGTTTATGCTCTAACATGCTGTAGATACCTTACCTTCTGCCAGATTCCTCAGTCACAGCAGTCCACCATTTTCTTTAACTTTTTAATCCTGCACACATCAGCACTTTTCACAGTATTTTGCATTTTCAAATTTCAGCATGCAAAACTAAATCCAAGCAGGCCTTCTAAATTCTTACATTTAAACACAAAACGCTGATGGCTCAGTCCTCAGAGACCTCACATTAGCCAGAGTTTCAGTGCTTATGGCTAAAACTCACTGAATCTGACTGAATCAATGCAACCTGTTCTTATTTTAACATCATTACCTTCATGAGCAGTGCAGCAACAGAGTTGCTCATTTCTTACCTTTTGATTATTGTCAAAAGTGTCATGCAAATTGAAACTCTGTCATGAAAACTGAGCCAAAGCAAATGTAAAATATTGAAAATGACCACCCATCTAGCTCATTATGTGTTAATCTGCCTGTGCAAACCACAGTGTGACAGTGCGGCTGCCTCAGCCACTTTTACACTATAATAGCAACGTGGCCTATTTCCAGCAGCATGCAGCTTCGTGTCTGTGATCATAAACAAATTCTTTAACAGATGCTCTGATATAATTTCTCTGCTGTTTGACAGTTTCTCTCTGTCCTCTTCAGCTGCACAATCTAAATCCCTCTTCTCCATTTCCTCAACCACCCACTAAATCCCCTCACCTTAAATGTACCCATATGATTTACATACATGCATGTATGAATACTTTTGTAATGAGACAGTAGTTCAAAGACTATGCAAAGACTTGCAGCAGTGTTGCTCCCTTACACTCCCACAGGAGACAGTCCATTCTGCATCTGCTGCCTGCTTCTGAGGCAGACTGTCGCTCACACAGTGTGTGGGAAAATAAAGTCAAAACTGTGGTGATCTCACTTTGCTGTGCATCTTCATCATTCCTCGTGCATGATTCAAAACATGGTGGCTTGGACAATGAAAATAGGACAATTATCAGTCAGAAATAGCATCAATGAAGAGTCAAGGATCATATTTTTTTTATATGAAATGTGCTATCTGTGAAACCAAACAGGAATTCTGTGTTGCCCTCTGAGTTAGCACAGGATTCCTCATCAGTAATCACTCCTGCTGCTGAGTTACAATAATAGCTTCTGCCAAGTTGCTCCTTCCAATAACGTTAGGGTGTAATCCTCAACAGCTAATGAACTACCAAGTAGGATTTCAGGTGCAGGGTAAACCTCCACCTGATGCCCCAACCTCACACTACACTGCAGGAAGGAGTGGAAGGAAGGGAAAGGTTGGCAACTTGAAAGAAAGTGTGTGCCAGACCGTGACAGGACAGAGATTATTTGTGCTTGCTCTGGTTGATGGAAGAACAAGGAGCAAAGAAGAGAAGAAAATATATGTTGGATGCTTCTCAGTTGGATTTAATTTATTGCCTTCCGGTCCTCATTTGACGCTCTGATAAAGCAAATAAGTGCGGTGAGTGCTGCTGGGTCAATATTCATTTTTCTATGGTATAAACCTTGTTGTAAAATACTGTCTTTCTGAAATGAAACTATTTATTGATGTGGCTGCAACATAAACAAAATAAAGTTCTCAATAAAGATTTGATTATTTATTTTTCATCACTAATATTTTATTTTTAATTGAGTTATTTTGACTTAAGAACTCCAGTAAAATCCACATGGACCAACAATAACATCTGCAATAAGACCAGCACTTTTCAAATTTAAAAACAAGTCTAAAAAGGAGGTAAATCATCTCTATCTCTGGTGTCAACAGTCAGTGTTAATTGGATTATGAGGAGTCAGGTTAGCACCTACATAGCCAACAGTATCACTTTCAGCACGACATGTACCTGGCTAAGACAGAGCAGCTTAAACACGTGAAATATACACCCAGAAACACTTAATCTAGCAACCCCGTCATCCACTCCCCGCATTTCCTGTCTCATTTTGTTGCAGGGAGATGTATTTTTCTACATGCTGCACTGCACATGAAGGACCCAGCATGGAGGATAATATCATATGGAGATATTTCAGTAGAGATAGAATGATGTTTAACTGCATATCATTAACTTTATTGCACAGTCTAATACATCCATGATGAATGCTCTTGCTCTCAGTCTTTCAGGGTTAACAAGCAAACGCGTCTTTCTTAAATGGCCTTTTCACTCCAGTGTTCAATAATCCAGGAAGAAATCCGATGCAAGAGATGCAAAAGGAATAAACAGTGTGTGTAAAATGCTGTGTAGTTCAAATGTGGTAATCAACACTAAGCATTCAGCGGAGACTTTTGTCTCTTGAACAGCAGGGTGCAGCATATCACAACTGTGTCCCTTCTCCACCTGCACTATTTTATTATTTGGAAAAAGTCACTCTGCCGTTGAACTCATTCTATGGAGCACTAAGTGCACTGAGACAGGCTCTGGATAGGAGGCGGACCCGGTGGAATTTAATGTACTGAAATAGTACCAAGCAATGCATGGAACAAACTCACTATTGATGACATACATTATAATATCAGTATAACGTTATATTTAACTAACTCATTATATGGCATTGTGCACAGAGCATTTTAATGTGTTCTACTGATAATGTAAAACCTCAGATCTAACACTATGCTAGTGGAATAAGTCATAGCTGCACAAAAATAATGTCAAATATATGTCAAGACTATCATCGGATCATTTGGTAAAGTTGGGGTTGTTATGATTGAAAAGAGCCTCCTTTTAAAGTCTGGCATTTTTCAGCACTCTTATTAATGTCCTTACTAATTTTGTGTGTGCCAAACAGGTGCAGCCATGGACATCGGTGGTTTGGAGACGGTGGTGGCAAACTCTGCCTATGTCTCAGCCCGTGGCAGCGTGGACGGAGCTGCAGCAGCCACCATGCGCGACAAGAAGATGCGTGCCAGGCTGAAGCTCCCACACATCAGAGACTGTGAGCACATGAAGACATCAATAGACACAGTCTTTGACAGCATGTGTGTCAAGCAGCCCATCGGCAAGCGCCTGTTCCAACAGTTTCTAGAGAGTGAAGCGACCCATAAAAATGCTGGAGAGCTGTGGAAAGACATAGAAGATTACATCATATGCCAAGAGAAGGACAGAAGCCAGAAGGCCCAAAAAATGGTCAATAAATACTATGAGTCGTCTTCAAAGAATTTTTGCAGCTTCTTGGCAGAGAAGGCCGTCACTCGGGTGAAGGAAGACTTCAAGAATGTCCGTGGTGATCTGTTTAAAGAGAGCGAGCAGCAGCTGCTCAAACACCTGGAGCAGAAGGCCCTACCTGGCTTCAAGAACAGCATGTACTTCCTGCGTTTTGTTCAGTTCAAATGGCTGGAGGGCCAGCCTGTTGATGAGGAGTGGTTCATGGACTTCAGGGTCCTGGGAAAGGGAGGTTTTGGGGAAGTGTTTGCTTGTCAGGCTAAGGCAACGGGCAAGATGTACGCCAACAAGAAGCTGGAGAAAAAGAGGCTGAAGAAGCGCAAAGGCTACGAGGTAAAGTATAAGTGTCGTGTCGAGCTCCCACGCAATATGAAGTGCCTTAAACCTGCATTCTATCCAATGGCCAGCAGGGGGCAACTGTACTGGTTGCAAAAAGAAGTCTGATTGTGTGTATGCTTATGAGAAAATGACCCTACTTTTTACTTGAGTTATTGCGTCATCTCACTTGCTAGTTTCAAGTCTTCATCAATACAGCATGATGTTCATTTTTTTAAATGATGGTGCCATTTAGAATAAGATGCTTTAAGGCGCGACACAAGGAAGTAGTGCCTGACATGTCTCTACCACGCCATGTCCTTGGGTTCTCAGTCAGATCCAATCAGGATAGAGATGTGGCCATGTGTGCCCTCTCCAGCTCCACCCGCTTGTCCAATGGGTGACATCACAGTGGCTTTGTCCACTATTTATTATTATGTCTATGGGTAAAGCACTGACGTGGCATCTGATGTGTCACCCACAGCTATTCATAGTGTGGATCAAAAGTGAGCTCATTCAACTGGCAGCCTCATGATCTACAGATGGAAATAAGACAGAGCAGGTTGTGGGAATATCACCCACTCTGTGCAGAGGTTTAGTTTTTACCACAACGGCTCAATGGAAAGAAGCTTGTGACTCTCTTAAAGTCCTCTCAAAGCAGCTCAGGGTCAGACACAGAGACAGTGCAACAGACTGAAGCCCGCTGCTTCTAAAAGCATCAGTGGATAATGAACTTTCATTTTGTTGTCTTGGATTAGAGCAACACTGTGACAAGACATCACATAGCTTCATGTATTGATGTGCTCATAAGAATAGATCCATTTCTCATAGCACAGGTGTAACTAATGGCATTAATGATGGCTCTGTTCCCTTTTGGAACACCTGGACACCTAACTTGCAACCATTGTGAATGTAACTGGCTGCATTTGTGCTTTTCCTGCTGAAATGTCTAAATGTCTAATGTAAAAATGGGCTGAAATCAGAGCCATAGATCCATCACAGCTGAATGAAATGCAAGAACCTGTGTTTGAACAGTCAAAGGAATGAGAGCCCTCAGAGGAGGTTTAAACAGGCGACATGCCTGTGTGGCTGGGCAGTAGGCGTGTAATTGTTGACATTGTACATTCTTGCTTTCGTCCGACTCATCATGTTCTGATGTTTGATTCGCGTTTAGGGTGCAATTGTGGAGAAGCGCATCCTTGCAAAAGTGCACAGTCGCTTCATTGTGACGCTGGCTTACGCCTTCCAGACCAAGACTGACCTCTGCCTAGTGATGACCATCATGAACGGCGGAGATCTCAGGTGCTCAGTACACACACACACACACACACACACACACACACACACACACACACACACACACACACACACACACACACACACACACACACACACACACACAATGATGTCCATAGACTGACCTCAACACTATGCCTTTAAAACACATGCTACATACTGGTTTCTGTACTTAACAGCATGGGAACAGTGTACTCTCATCTCTACTAATCAGCCTTAGGTAGATAAACCTCAGAGCTAATATACAGACTGGGCCCTCGGGTGCAGCATGCTACACGTCAGATATTGATGTCAGTAGTCTTCATTAGTTTCTCTTCTATCTTTTCTTGATTTCACAGAGGCTTCAGAAAGCACAATAACAATCTACTCTCATGTTTCACAGGTATCATATGTATAATGTGGATGAAAAAAATCCTGGTTTTGATGAGAAAAGAGCATGTTTCTACACAGCTCAGATCATTTGCGGGCTCGAGCACCTTCACCAGCACAGGATCATCTACAGAGACCTGAAACCAGAGAACGTACTGCTGGATGATGCAGGTGAACCATTCTCTGCAGCTTCTCCTGTATCTGCATGAATGGACTGCAGCTCCAAAGCTGCAGTCCAAACCCATCCACCTTTGGTCTGGGTCTGATAATCACAAAGCAAGATTGGGGTTAATGAGCTAATTGGCTTTACTAATGAAGCTGGCTCAATTTTAAACAGAGTAAATCACCATGGAGATGCTTCACCACTAACAAGCTCTGGTGCACGTTTGGTTCAGTGGATTGGATCAAAACAGGCATCAGGCTGTACACCAGTGAATCAAATCACCAGACAAAGGGAGTCATCATCACTCTACAGCATAGCCTGTATAAAACAATGGACGTAGTCTTGCAGACTTCACCTATAGGTTTCTGGAGCCATTGTGAAACTCAGTGACAGTGGCTTCACCTGTTGCAGCTTGGAGTGCTTGACTCCGCCAAACTCCCTCTTAATCCAAAACTAGGTAATGAGGTGAAGCTGAAGCAGCCAAATGAAGGCCGGCTTCTGAAACCTTGCAACCTTTGCCATTCAAAGGAGACACACCCATAATTATGCATAAAGCCTTAATATAATTCAAATGAGTGATTATAGAAAAATTCACTCCTATACAGTTCAGAACGGAGAAATCACCACTAGAGACCAAAACCATTGTTTGTACCAGTGAGATGCTATAAAGAGCATAATTGTTGGTTGTCTATTCATTAGCCACTGCTGTAATCAAAAACTCTTCACTCAGGACACGTCCGTCTGTCAGATTTGGGTCTGGCTGTTGAACTTCCGCCAGGAAAAGACAAAACCACTGGATATGCTGGAACTCCAGGTAAGTGAACAAACACCAAATTAAAATGAAGTCAGTCAAAAATGGTCCGGTGGAGAGGAAATGCTATCATCGTGTACCACGATGTAGACCATGTTTCTCTGAGCAGTCTGTTTGTGAAATCACGTTGTCTATAGGTTTCATGGCTCCAGAGCTGCTCCAGAAGAAAGAGTACGACTACTCAGTGGACTACTTTACTCTGGGAGTCACCCTGTATGAAATGATTTCTGCTAAAGGGCCCTTTAGAGTACGAGGAGAGAAGGTACTAAACCTGTGTAAAGCAGACACATAAGGTGACAAAATTATCCTCAGTTCGCCCGTTTGCTCTTGTTCAGTGACAATTCTCTGCTCCCAAATCATCATATAAAATGTTTTCCTTCTTCAGGTTGAGAATGATGAGGTAACTCGCAGAATCTTGAATGATCCAGCTGTGTATATACCAAAGTTCAGCAAAGAATGCAAGGATATTTGTGAAGGCCTGTTGCATAAAGACCCAGCAAAACGCCTTGGATTTAAGAATAACGACTGCCAGGAGCTCAAGAATCAGCCCTTCTTCAAGGAGATTAACTGGGGCCGTATGGAAGCAGGTGGGTGATGTGTACAAATCATCAGAAATGAGACATGACACATTAAATGTGGAATTAAGACACTCAAGACATGGAAGAGAGGGAAAATACGAAAATAATAGGTATTTGCCATATGCCATGCTTTAATTTGTCCTCTGTGTTCCATCTAAAGGTATGCTACCTCCGCCATTTGTCCCTGATCCGAAGATGGTCTATGCCAAAAATATTGATGATGTGGGCGCCTTCAGCACGATCAAAGGCGTCGTCCTGGATAACAAGGACACCGAGTTCTACAACGACTTCGCTTCCGGCAACGTCCCAATCCCCTGGCAGGAGGAGATGATCGAGACAGGTGTGTTTGGAGAGATGAACATCTGGGGAGAGAACGGCAAGCTGCCCTGTGACCTCGACCCAAACTATGTGGAGGCCAAAGGTGGAGGATGTGTCCTCCTCTGAGAGACGGCAGCAGAGTAGAGAGAGGGAGATCTGCTGAAATTAAACACATTTAGATTTGGTATGTGCTCATTTGGTGCCACTTGCTCATCTGTAATCATCTGTAATGTGAACAATAATCTGATATTGTAATGAATTATTCTTCATGTATTTATATAATATATATATATATATATATATATATATATATATAATATATATATATATATATATATATATATATATATATATATATATATATATATATATATATATATATATATATATATATATATACACACACACACACACACACACACACACACATACATACATATTTATATATGTATCATTATGTATTTATATTGTGATCCTGATAGTGTTGCTATAAAAGAGGCGTGGTAAAATGTCACATAGTTCAAATATTATGTAACAAAAATGTAAATATTGTTGCTCTAATAATGACTTCTGTAATCTTACTTCATATGTATATGTACAATATTTTTGTTTAGTAATTGCAGACAAATTAAATAGAATTTATTTTGTAAAGAAGCCACATGAAGTGTTTATATAATATCATTGATTTGGACCGAAGAAAAGTGTACTGACATTGAAATATTATGTCATGATTTTTCCTTTATAGTATTTAAGTTATTATTATTGCAAATATTGTAGATATAAGAAAAAAGCAATCAATAAAATCTTGCAAAGCACAAATATTGCAGACAGTATATCAGTCCATCATGTTTGCACATTAAGCCACTCTTCTCTGTGATAGTAGAAAACAATACTACTACTACTTTTATGTTGCAGTTAGAGTAAATGATTAAACCACAGCACATTTCACATCTATCTTTAATAGTTAATCTTAAATTAACACTCAGAGCAATTCAGCCGTAAAAGTGAAAGTGAGATGATGTTCATACTGTAACTGTATGAGTTATACTGTATGTGCCACTGGAAAGTACAGATATGAATCCAAAATGGCCGATAACACGATTAAAAAAACATCCACACTCTCAATTAATGCCGGCAGCGGTGAAAGACGTCAGACATCATCACATTATCATCTGGGACTTCAAACTTTAACTTAACATTTCAAAACACTGGTGAGAGTCTGCAGCCATAAAAGTACAGCTGAGGCTGAGGGAATTGTCATTGCTTGCAGATATTTGTTATTATACAAACACACAGGCATCTCACAGTGGTGCTATAAGAGAAGTCAGGCAATAACCAGAGTCCATAGGATTCATCCTCTAGAGACCAGGAACGTCTGTGCAAAGTTTCATGGCAATCCATAAAATCATTGTTGAGATATTTCTGTCTGAACCAGCGGTGGACTGACTGACAGACGTTCATAGAGCCATGCCAAACCATTGCTGTCAGTCAGATTAAAAGTTGCATTACACCAGGCCAGCAACTACTTAATTGTCCAAATCAAAGCTTTTTCAAGCTTCTCTCTTTATGTGTGTGTTCAACAGAGACGCAGAGAGTGACAATCTTTCACCATGATTGATAAGATCATATTGAAGCAGTGACTTCATCGAAACTATTACATAGAGTACACAAATACTGACTGTTCAGAGTTATTCAAACATGATATTATTTAAACAGGTTTTAGTGAGAGCACATTACTGAACCCACACATGAATCACAGTCTAAATTTAGGTCAGTGGAGAATTGCACAAAGGTTTGTGCAGTCACGTGATATTTTAAATGATAAAAGTCAGCCAAAGAGCTGCTTTCATTTACCGATCAGTGTCATTCTGTGCACGAGCGCAGTTCTGGTTGCTGATGTTGTGCAGCGTCATGGTCACATGGTCAGTCACATCACACCAGAGGCTGCTGGTGGACTCACTTTGTGTTCTAGTTCAGATACTTGTGAGGATTCACAGCAGTTTAAGATATTAAAAGTTAAAAATGTTATATTAAATTGTAATATTCCTTTAGAGCAGTTCAGCATTTTTCCACTGGACACTCAGCTTCAGCTATTGTCTGCTGAAGTATACAGTCAAGATTAAGATGGAATCACTGAAAGACGAAAATCATGACCATGACAAAACATGTATTTGCTCTGGGTTAAGAGTCTGATGTGAGCTTCATGGTCCTGGTCAGTGTCAAAGGCTGAAATCAAAAAACCATTTCAGGTTGGTTTTGAGCGAACTTTTCCTTTAAGCAGGGAGGTCAGCGCGTACGCAACCAAATAAATACTTCAGCTGACTGAAGGGCAATGGAATAAAATATTAACAGCCGAAAGATTATGAGTTAAAGTCTGAATGTCTGTTCACTACTGTTAAGTATATGACAGTACTTTGAACTGTGCCTCTGATTAGTGGTCGGCTAAAGAGAATTCGCATTTGATAAGATAGAGACTGTAAATGGTGAGTTTGAAGTTTCTCATAAACAAAGACTTGCTCGACTGAAACAAGAGGCAAACATCTGTGTTTACATTTAAAGGCCGCCTGCACAGAGTATCTGGGAGGTTTCTGCAAACACTGAATGCAAAATTGCTCTCTATGCACATCAGAGCTTCTAAATCTTGCTTTTTTTTTTTTTTGCACACTTCCATATGCTACTCAACGTATAGAGGCACCAGTTCATTATAAGGGTGTGTTTGAACAGCCTGGTCTTTGGTCAGCTTCTTTTAGGTGACAGCACTGTACTATGTCAACACACAACGTTTCCAAAGAACAGACATCAGTGTTAAATCTATACGCTCCAGTATAAAAAATGGACTTACAAAGAGCAAGAGGTTCAACGCATCTTTTGTCCCGCTGCAGACTCGTTAATGCTTAACCAGTGCTAAAATAGACACTTTCTGCCTTCAATAAATCACCCATCAACAGTGTTTGCTCTGCCATCTATTCAGCATTTCTACATTAGTATTTGCTTATGAAACTTGAAATGACCTCCCTAAAATCACAAGCTACCATTTCCTCAAAAGGGGACACAGACAGGAGGACAAGATGATGTGAGCAACCAAAAAAAAAGACAAATGATACCCACAGAGTAAACCTACAGTGCAATAAGAGCATCATTTGATAAGACGTTATTCACCACATCATTAATCCTTCCTCTGACTGACTTATTTCAACCTGCATACATTCAGCATTTAAGTGCTCCTGAGAGGCTTCTTAAAACACCTAAACTGAATAAATATACAATTTACTGTCATATTAAGTGTCTCCAAAAGAAGCTTCAGTGTCTTTTAACTCCTGGCTTTTGGATTTAAAGCTGTGATACCTGAGATCATCTGTACCTCCAGTGCCAATCAAAAGAGGAAAAAAAAAAAAAAAAAGCTATTGTATACTCACATTTCTATGGTAACGTGCCAGGCACATGAAATGTCATCAATTTTGGGCGGGAATAACAGACTTATAATGTAGCTACAGCAACAAATCAATGGTCAAATTAGTCCAGGTTTGAGTGCACGAGGAAAAAAAAAATCCTGAGTCAGGTCTCACACTCACAAAATGTATATCAGATACAGAAGTTGCGAATAGAGCTCCTCACAGAGGCAATATCTATTACTTTTGCTAATTATTAATAGAACATTACTTTCAGGATGAAAGAGATCATTGAGGTTATAGCACTTTTCCTAGGTTTTGCAGGCTGGATAATGATTTTCATATCACTACAAGATCAGTATTGGAAAGAATCCACCACAGATGGCAGCGTAATTACAACCTCCACAATCTATGAGAACCTCTGGATGTCTTGTGCAAGTGATTCAACTGGGATCTATAACTGTCGTGACTTTCCATCCCTTTTTGCTCTCCCAGGTAAGTAAAAGTAGAAGTAGTAATTGTCTAATAGCATGTTTGTGGTCCTTAAGGTGTACATGACAAGATACCAGAAAAGTCATTGATTTTTTTTATCTGCTGTTGACAAAAAAGAAAAAAAGAAAATATTAGTGTTACCAGTAACTAATAACTTGCTTGAGATTCTTTTAATATTTTTTGAATTATGACTCAGTTTTTCTCTGATGATTCAGCTTTATGTAACAGCTGAGTATGCATATTCTAATGTACGACGTCATACTAAGAGAAATACAGCTTTATTTCCTCTGATTGATGGAGGCGCGTATGTTTCTTCTTAGAGGTTGTAAATCACCACGAACTATACATACATATTCAGACAGGCCGTTCTTAACAGGAAAGATAATATGCATACAGAGTGTAACGCAATGCCTCTGTTGTAATCTACAGTGATGTGACAAAAAGCAGCAGCTGTGCAGTCTAATCCAAAAGCTCTGGAAAGTTTGCTTGTAAATGTTATTTTTTTGTTGAGGCTGTACGTGTAAGAGGACTTTAGAGCTAGAGATTGTACTTGATTACATATATTTCAGGTGTGCACAGTCTTAGTAAAAGGAAATAGTCTCATTAACCGACCTTATTGCCATTATGTAAAGGTGCTCTTATTCCGCTGTATCCTTTGAATTTAATTTGTTAAACTAATGAAGTCTTTTGGGCATGTTGGACACCCATTTAAAACTGCCATGGCTGCATGCTGTATTTAATAAGCAGTTAAGTCAAGCTGTTGTAGCTCTTGTGAAATAGTACTTCATCCTTGTTGACACTGTGTAATCCAGTAGAAAACTACTAAAACTATATCTTTAGAAATGTGCATAAAGTTTGACTTCAAGCACTTCAGTCAAATTGTTCTTGTGCTTTGGTTTAAAACATCTGAAAAAGAGCGAGTGAAACTTTTTGTGTGTGTGTGTGTGTGTGTGTGTGTGTGTGTGTGTGTGTGTGTGTGTGTGTGTGTGTGTGTGTGTGTGTGTGTGTGTGTGTGTGTGTGTGTGTGTGTGTGTGTGTGTGTGTGGCCAAAAGGCTTCAGTGGTACTTCATCACTGTGATGATAAAGGCCAGATAATGAACTACATTTGTTAAACTAATGAAGTCTTTTGGGCTCAGTTGTCAGACAAGTGACCAGGTTTATCTGAGGGTCAGCAAACGTGGTCACCTGCAGGTCGGTATGCAGGGATGCACCCCTCACCCCTCAATGCCACGAACTTTCCCATCGTCCCTTGCACACAGGGCGAAGTGAGGAGCCAAAACCAGAGTTGAATCCCATCAATAACGGTTTGATATTATTGACACAGTGTTCAAAGCAGATGTCAAAAGGTGACAAATAGCTTGAAGTCTATAGACGTTGGTAAGCAGGTTGGAAGGTTGGACTTCACCTCTCTGTTGTCAAGTTGGGCAAACATTTGGAGTCTTTGAAAAGGTTGAGGATAATAGGAGAAATCATGAGTGGGCTATCTGGAATTAATCATTGATTTGGAGTTTTCTGTAGCATCTTAGCTCGCATGTTGGTGGGAATCGGTCAGGCACACTGAGGCTTTGGGGCCAGCAAATCCACACGTTTGTACAGGAAGATATCTCGGAGAGTCAACGTTTGCATAAAGTGTTTCTCTCTCTGGATAACTACACGGATCGGACACAAGAAAGAAGGGAATAATGAATGCGATAGTGGAAGCTTTTGCCTTCTTCTTGGGGTTTCTGGGCTGGCTGATGGTTGGGGTCGCCCTTCCAAATCGATACTGGAAGGTCTCCACAGTGGATGGTAATGTTATTACCACATCAACCATCTATGAAAACCTATGGATGTCCTGTGCAACCGACTCTACGGGAGTTCACAACTGCCGGGACTTTCCATCTTTGCTCGCACTTAATGGTATGTGGCCAATGCAGAAATTGTTTTATCAGTATTGATGACTACTTATCTGACTTAAATGCATCCTTTCACACCAGGAATGAGATTATTATTATGACAGTCACACAGAAAACATGATCGCTTAAAAAAAAAAAAAAAAAAGCAAACAAATACGTTGTAGTTAATCAGTGTGTGAAGGAGGCAGTCTCAATTAGTTTGCACCTTAAAGATTCACAATGAGTCTTAAACTGGACCTAATGCAACAGTGGAGAAATGGCTGTCTTTTTTTTGCCATTGATGTCCTGTAGACGGGACTTTGTAGTAAAGAGGGGTAATATAAGATATGATGAAATTAGAGAGGATAAGCAAAGGCAGCCACAGTGAACCCAAACTATAAACTGATTTTTAACTACCTTAGTCAAAACTGTTCAGGTTTCAGTTCAAATTAATGCAAACACGAACATTTACCAAAGTGATAGAGCAGACAAGTGAAGCGCCGAGCTGCAGTGTTGATTGTTTTTGTCAGGCCCTCGTCTCATCACAGGCAGAAGCACGCTTCACCGCTCACACATGTATACATATTTGTGGGGGACTGAATTGAAAGGGCTGGCGCATCAGTCAGGAATCAAACCTGTGAGCTCCCCTTCATCCAGCTGGAGCTACAGAGATACACATGACTATATTTATCTTCTGGAAAATCCCGGATTTTTGGTGAGACTGAGGAATATACTTTGGGTTCTGTGTAGTGCGTTTTGAACAGGCTTTGCTTTTTGACCATGTCAGTCGAGCCTGTTCGAGGGTCCTGCCTGTGCTCATACAACCAGGGTTCACCCCTGCACTGACAGTGAATGTCATCTCTGTGATAACACATTCATTTTCAACACAATAAGAAACATGTGATGCTCCATTTTATTATTATTGCATTTTTTTCAGTGCTTAAAATATACTGATTTGTGTGTGTATGGAACATGTTACTACAAATAATCGTGTATATCTGTGTTTGTACACAGGGTACATCCAGGCCTCCCGGGCGCTCATGATTGCTGCCATTGTGTTTGGGACATTTGGGCTAGCAGCTACTCTCGTAGGAATGCAATGCTCAAAAATAGGAGGCGAAAACTACGTCCTGAAGGGGAGGATCGCTGCAGTTGGAGGAGTGTTCTTTTTACTACAGGGTAATGACTTCAGGAAGGGTGTAATGCCACAAAACAAGGATGAGGAAATGTTCAAAAGAGAGGTCACTGCGGTCTAAAGTACTTTAAAATGACTCAGAATGGCTTAAAATGTCCAACATTAGACATATGGTCTCTGCAAGTGTTTCAAGAAACTGATTAAGATGAAGAGTCTCACTTTATGTGGAACACAAAACATGCAGCCCTCCAATCTCCACAGTTCAAAAGGTTATCGTTACTCTAACAAACCTCCTGATGCACAAAAGCCTGCCATTCCTAAAGGTGTGCGGATTATAAGAAGAGGTCACACTATGTAAAATACAAAAAGTGATGCAGGAAGAGGAGAAAGAAATACTGCTGCCATCTATTTCAGTTTCATTTGAAAGGCTGTGAAACATTATTACAATGATTATTTTATTTACATGGTGATCTATTCACATAGAACTTGCAGGAGTGGTTGTAAAGGCGTAGTCTCGCCTTGTGACAAAGCGATTCGTGCAGCTGTGAGCGGGTGCTTTTGCTTCATTTGACAGGCCTCATAAATCATCCCATAACATTGCATGAAATGATTTTAGGCCCATTAGGTTTTACAGTTTTACTCCTATTATCACTTTACTACCTCTACTAAACTCTGCTCAAACCCTGAAAAGGTTTTGACCTTTTATCTCAGCTTGTGACTCTATGTGTTGTTTGCATTGAAAAAACATGTCACTTGTCTAAAGTAAACAATGTTTTGCAGGGATTTGCACCATGATTGCTGTATCTTGGTATGCAGCCAACATCACCCAGCAGTTCTTTGACGAGTTTTATCCCGGGACAAAGTAAGTCAATACGGTCAGCATCAGTCTTTCAAAGGAACAAAAGCTGAAAGGCACAATGTGACGTTGTTGTTTACAGTGGATTCCATATTAATACATGGAAACATGTATGTTAAATGTTATTGCACCACAGGTATGAGATTGGAGAGGGCTTGTATATCGGCTGGTCTTCAGCCATACTTGCCATCTGTGGAGGTTCGTGCCTGATGTGCGCTTGCAAACTCACAACACCCAATGAAAAAATGTGAGTATGTGTTGCTGAGAGGTTTGGCACTGATTCACTGTGTAGAGTAGAATTGGTGCATTTTCCACAGACTGAAACGTGCCGTTTGTCTTTTAGACCATATCCATACCAACCATCCTCCAGAGGACATGTGCTGTCAGCTGTGGCCACGTCTCACTCCGTCCCAAGCAACTACGGAAGAAATGCGTATGTGTGAGAGGGGACTGTGGAGGGAAAGCCAGCCGGTTTGGAGTCTGCTCGAGATTTCTTTTGAGAAAATGAGCAATGATTATTATCCTGACTGACCTATGAGAGGGCGGCATTTAAAGCTGAAAACACCTATAGACTCATGGTCACTGTACAGTTCAGAGCAATAACCTTGATTTGATTTGGATTTATAGGTTTTATCCAATCTGAACCTTCATCATACGTATTTACTACATATGAATTTGTAATTTTTATGTACTGTGAAAATTGCATCTGTGTACCATTGAGAGAAACTGCAACATAATGAAACCTGTAACAGTGCTAACGGAAAGCAATTTCAAGAGTTGATTACTGCTATAATTTAGATTTAGTCTCAGGAATAGAAAAAACATGTTACATACTCACATTTAATGTGTTCAGCATGTTGTGGGGATTCAATTATAGAACCATTTTGATCCTTTAATAAGCAAACCTTTCTTTCTTTTAGTCTGATTGCCACAGCATTACTTGATTGTAAGAAAAAAGCTGTGAGAAAGCTCATTATTATGACATCATTTTACCTTGCAGCTCCTGATGTACTGTGATTACACAGCAGACCAGGGATTGTGTGATTTTGTCTGTCACCTTGACGCGGAACACTTGAGTAACGGGGCTGAAGTAAATGGCAACACATCGTTTTTGTGCATTTTAATCTTTTTTTTTGGCACGTGTATATGTGTATATTTTAAATGTGATGTCATACAGTTCCCTTGCAGGTGATTTTAAATGTGTTTCTGTGGATGTTAGTACATTTTATACACAAATAAATATCAATTTTTTTTTGGGTTGATTGCACTAAATGAGAGACTATGATTTCCAACAGAGTGATGACTAGAGGTGCTGAGCAATGTGACTCAGTATGATTAATAATAATAATTAAAAAAAAAAAAAACAGCTGACATGATCAAATGAAGGAGTTTAGGGTTACGGTGCATGTTTGCACATCATCCTCTCCTTTAACTCCTTTAACCAAAGCAGAAAATGCACACAGATTGTGTTCAGGACACAGGACTGAACATGTGGACCACTGAACCACGACATTTCTTGACAGCACACTCGTCTCAGAGAGATGCCAGATCATATCATGTATGTTTTCACTTTATATGGAGCTCAAAAATGGTGGACCAAACAAGAGAGTGCTTCCTTCCAAAACCAAACAGCAAGCCAGCTGACTCTGACTCACTACTTTTACAGTACCTCATATGGATTGTCTTCATCAGGGAACAGATCATGCAGAATTACAAGGCGCAAACATGTCAGTCAGTTAAATGTGCCACCTAGTGGAAATATACGGTAACACATCTGGGACTGGATTTATTGAGATCACATTGAGCTACGGGAAGGAAAGAAAGATCCAAAGGTACTTTACAAATTAGAGTATTTAAAATCATATTCATAAGTAATGTGTAGCTTCTAGTTCATATGATCGCCTTTAAATCAGGAGATAATTTTGAAGAGGGTACACTCCAGGGGCTTATTCTGGCACTGTCTTATAAAGGGGTGAAGTTTATGGACGAAGACAAACAGCTACATTTTTTTCTTCACAGGAAAGTACATGTTTCCCTTAGCAAACTTCTAATCTTTAGGTGCTTCATTCACTAAATTGTCCAGGTCTTGTCCGTCAAATCGTATAAAGTGCCAGCCCTCGCTGACGGTGAGGTCCTGAGCTCCTTTAGCAGCGTAGAAGTCTCGAGAGGGAGTATTCCAGTCGAGCACAGACAGCTGCAGCCGTACACACTGCTTCTTTTTCCCTATCTGAGAAAACAGAAGTCTTTTAGTGAAACACACAGGACAGCTGATCTCACACAAGGACCAGCAATATTTTCAAAGCTGCAATCAAATGTGACCTTTCCAGAAAACTGGACATTAGTGGGCAAGAAAACCACTCTTACCTGAGCGACACTGCTCAGTAAACCCTTGCCAATGCCATTCCCTATAGAGGAAATCAATAAATGAGTTTGAGCATATTTTTACAGACAGAGGCGACATTAAGATGAGATGATTCACACAACTAACGACGTTTCTTTTCAGGCTTTGTTGACAACAATTCAACACACATTTTACCTCTGAATTCTGGCATCACATACAGGTCCTCCAGATACACTGACCGCCCCTTCCATGTGCTGTAAGTGTAAAAGTAAAGGGCGTATCCAACAATTGTGAACCCTACAAGAACAAAAGGAAGCAAGCAATCAAAAAGACAAGCAGGAAGAATACCAGAAAAAGACAAATTACCACAAATATGGTGGAATAAGTGCTCTTGTGTTTAGCAAAGAAATGGTGAATTTATTTAAAGTCTGAAAAACCAGAAAACTGAAAAACTGCACACGTGTTCATGCATTAATAACATGACAGCATGTTACTGCTTCTAAAGCAAATAGATGAGAATTGAAACTGAAGCTGTGATGTCGCTGTTCATTGAATGGTACCTTCCTTTAGATTTCACTCTCTGAGAGAAGAGATCAACAACATCTGACACTGCTGATTTATGAGACCTCACTTGACTCGCCATCATGATTTGTTGGCTACTAAATGGGCATATCTGAAGCGCAGCGGCACAAACCTCTTCTTATCTCCGCCAGATGCCGATAAGTTCAAAGCTGAGCTGCTCGATAAGGAAGAGCAGCATGGAAAAGGCTGCGATCAACACTTTACCGTCTTTTGATTTATGCTCCTCGGGTACTTCTGCGATGAGGCATTCAAAGAACGGATTCTCGCAGAAGCCATCGCGCTCCAGCTCTAACAAGTAAAACAAGACATTTTTCTATTAGATGTGATATTGGTAATCATCAGGACCCGAGTGACAGGACATGCCAAAAGCATCAATACTTCACACACTTGAGGAATAATTAAAATTTTTATTTAGTAGCCGCTAAAATCCCAGCACATGGTCACATTGCTTTGCCAACTTCTGCAAAGTTCTGTCCTGGATGTTTCTTCTTCTATCCTTTATTTATTGGCACACTGCATTCCCATGTGACATATCATCACCTGTTGATATGCACTTTCTTCAGTCAGCAGAAGTTTCTACCGCATCATATATGTACTGGAGGTGTGTGGGGAGGACGCAGGTGGGACCAAGAGATGCAAACAAATGTGGGACCCGCTCATCAAAACACTCTACAGCGCCACTAGTGGTCAAGAACTCAACAAGGTACCTTTAACAAACCCAATTCTAAAAATGTTTGGATCAAATTCAGAGTAAGAATGAATTTACAAATATACAAGATCCAACACTGAGGCTATGGTTACTGATTACTGGACTCCTCTTATTGTTTACACATCTGGTTGCAAAGTCTTGCGCTGCTTACTCCATCATAACTAATCTCACATTGGACCTTGTATGCTACAGACACAGAGAAGCAAAAACACAGGTGTAACTGTGTGCATTGCAAAAGGTGATATGCCCATTCAGTTAAACCTGTTTCTGTGCATTAAACTGTGACTTTGTTTCAAATGTACTTAAATGTGTGCTGTGAAGGGAAAGAGATACATCAGCTGCGTCAATGACCTCACAAGAGAAGATCACGCCATAAAACAGTGTTTCATAATCTGCCTGACGGATGGTATTTTAGCCTTCTGTAATAAATAAACATGAATGACAGTGAAGGGCTCTTTTTAAAACTTTTCTGTCATTCAGCCTCAGCACATGCAAGCTTTCCGCGTATTCTCAAATACGCCATTTTTTTTCTGTCACTCATTCAGTGTACAATTACCTTCATGAGAGATCTTCACCTGGTCGGACATGTTTTCATAAACCGCCAACTCCTGAGGAAAGGGGGGTTTCAAAGGTTATGAGTGAACGTGTGTCGCCTGACATTTGGCAGATTTCTACGGAGCTCCTAAAGTCGTAGCATAACGTGACGTTCAGGTTTAACATCTGCAGCATCTACACAGGAGTTACTGTGGCTTCCTTCAACAACCCGGAAAAAGTCTCACCAATATCATTCTCGATATTTCTTTGCAGTCATCTTTAGCTGCAGGCCGAATTTTGAAGTTCATGTCTACAGCAGCAGCAGCAGCAACAACAACAACAAAGAGTGAGCGTGAACTGACTGACTGTCCTCTTCCTCAGTGAACAATAATACCACCAACCACGTTGAACACGCCGAACACACAGGAAATACTTGCGGTGAAATTCGGACTTCAAAATAAAATACAACCAATTAAAACGTGCCGGTTTATATATTTATTTTGAATTGTTTATTTAAATCAGCAACCTGTAAGAAAAACAATTCTATAACATTAAAACTACTAACCATTTTGGCCTATTATCACCTGACACACGATTTGCAATTCGCGGATTTGCGGGTTCTTCCCGCAATGCTCACTGGGAGTCGTAGTTGACTTAAGCCTGCAGCACAGTCTTGTGCCTTTACATTTTTCACCTTCTTAAAAAATGTTTATGTCTGCACTTCTGGAAGTTTGGCAGCCCACTGACAGGACCAGGAGGTAGAACGTAACCCTCTCTTTTACTCAAATACTCCCCCCCCCCCCCCCCCCCAAGCCTTTTTCTTAAAAAACCAAAGCCTTTTTCTTAAAAATTCAAATGGAAACAGAAAATCACTTCCAGATAAAGAATTTCATACAAAATCTGATTTATTTTAGAGTAAAAAAAAGAACATGAAATCAATTAGAATATAAGCTGAAACGTTACAGATCTCACAAATGGACCTCAGTTTTCATTGGGCATTAACATATTTACAATGTCACATTTGCTCTTTATCAGTCAAGAGTTCAGATATTCCCCTTCATACCACTGCACAGTTTACCCCTTCAAGTTCAGCCCAAACAAACATCCTTGTGTGTTCAGCTGCACCAACATGGTCAAAAAAAAACAAAACCTCCACTACATATGTAAGTCTCAGTGTGGCGACTGCGTGCTCGCTCCAGGAGACTCGGACCTGTCTAGCTTCAACCCTGCTTCTACTGGGGTAGAGGAAATAGAGGTTGGTAGCACAGAGCTCTTAGTCTCCAAAGAGGAAGAGGCAGACGAGGGCAGAGATACCACTATGTACTTCTGCAGAGGTCGTGAAGCGGTCAGTCCAGGTCCACCACCAGGCTCCAGTTTTACCAGAGGCTGCAAGGTTGAAGGGGCGCTGGGAACTGTGCTAGTGACCGGTGAGGCTGACTGGGAAGAGCTGATGGTGATTACCTGGAGGGAAGATAAAGGGACAGAAGTAAATTCATACTGTGAGGTCTGGCTTCTATAGACAGAAAATGAACTTTGAGACCTGTTTCACACCAATCACTCTAATGACAATAAGTACTGAAAAGTATAGACTTTCATGTCTTTATTTGTCATTTTTATTTATCAGATTTAAATATATTTTTAAAAATTTATATTTTGATTGTAACATTTTATATAGGCACGTGAAGGTACTTTACAAGAAATAAGGCCTACCTGCTGAGTTGAGGCGGCTCCTGCACTGGTTGCCATGACGATGTATTTTGTTGCAGGGGGAGATGGCTGCGATGGGGTCCCCGGACGAGGGGACATCAGGGTGAGGGAGCTTGGGACCTTAATGATGCTGGGAGTGCGCGGCCCTGCCGACCCGCTTAGCCCACTTTGTGAGACTGTGAGGGCGGGACGAGGCTGCAAGAAAGAAAGCCATCACTCATGACTGAAACAGCTGTGTGCTGGTTTCCTCTCACATCACCCTGCAATGTTTGTGTGATGCCTAAATGACACATATCAGTGTTTTTATGGCAACTATATATTTTTTCCAAACATTTTTTCGAGTATTAAATGTACCTGGGTGATTGTTAACGTGGTTCTGTTCACTTGTTGAGCTTGCAGCGCTGCTTGAGTCCTGGCCTTCATTACATGGGAGCAGAGCATGGGCCCGAGGTATCCATAGTCTGTCCGATACTGCTCCACGTTGTCAGGCTGAGGTCGTATCTTAGCGATAACACTTGCACAGTGTTTCTTTGAAACACAAACACGTTTTGTGAATAGGAAACAAAGTAATGGTGAATGCCATGTCGTATTTCTTGAAATGCTTTGACTGTTTAAGCTTACAAATGCAGAATCACAGAAGTTCATGTATTACCAGTAACAGGCTTTGAACATGGTCAGCTCCTATCTTATCAATATTGGAGACCACTTGTCCTTCCATCACTGCTTTGATGCGAGCACCCTCTACAGTAAGCCGAGGAAGGATCAACGTCTTAATCACCTACAAAAAGATAAAATCAGGAGGTTGTTGTTGATCCAAAAGAGTAAAAGTGATAAGGACCCAAGGAAAACAGAATCACACTCACATCAGCTCCAAGTTCAGCAAGTCCAGCGATGCAGCCGTAGCGAGTCGTCCACTGGGTTTTCTCATCCAACCAACTCTGAGGAAACATGTCAGTCTGGTTTAGTGTTTTAGTGTTTAGTAATGCTGATCTGTAACAAGTGATCACTCCAAACATACTGTATCCATGGTGGAGAAAATGTTGTAAAACTATCCATGAAACAAAACACACGACCCAAAAGCCCACCTTTGTAAAAGTCTTGGTAATACGGGACTGGATGTTGTTGGTCGTAGTACTGAAGGTTTTACAACTCTGGGCCATGAGGCGAGCAGCGAAGTCCCGCAGAGCCCAGTGGTTGTCAACATCTGGTCGCAAACACAGCTGCTTACTCACAATACACGTCACCACAGCTGGGATGAGCTCATGCAGCTACAAATATAGATAGAAAATGAGAAGATTAGAATGAAAGTGTTGAGATTGTAACCTTCAAAGAACAATACAACATTTTGTTTGTGTTCTGCACTCACATATTTCTCCAGATACAGAGTGGGGTTGTCCATTAGAGCTTTGACCATCCGCATGAGATAAATCAGCAGGGCCAAGTTGTTCTGCACCACATTTACACGAACCTTTGAGGACAGAATAACGTCAGTGCTTTCAGTAGAGGGTGTTTTATACAAGGGGAGCCAAACTTGCTGAAGCTGGAAAAACAGCTCACCCCTTCAGATATAAATGTGCTGAATCTTGGAAGCATCTGATAGAGTCCAGGATCTGTAGCGATGCTCTGTAAAGCTTCCTGAACAGGACGAGAGGAAACATTTATCAAACAGTAGTGTCAGACGAACAAGGTTAAGACAACTATTATGGCAGAATTTTGTAACTGCTGTTTTCCTGACAGTCTGCAAAATGAGATAAAACGTGTTATCACTCAGCATGTATAAAATAGCTCATACATGCATATAGACAGGCCAGACTTACAGCTCTCTTAGCTTCACAGGAGCCAACACACGCTTCTGTGATTTCCTTGTAGTAGAGCTGCTGTTCCACAGACAGCTCGTGGGTGCTGCGTGGCTTCAGCCTTATTAGACCCTTCTCCTTTCCTGAAGGAGATGGGATGACACGGGATGAAGGAGGCAAACATAATCATTAAGCATTATAGAGGAACAAAAGAGGCAAAGTGGGAGGCAGGGCTGCACGACCGGATGAATATCCATCTGCAGTCTATTGCTGGTTGAATTTTTTGTCATTTTAATTTTGTACCTCCAAAACAGTCATTCATAAGTAGGTTGGCTAGTGGCAGATGAGCAATATTTAAAACAAAATTACAACATTTAATTTCAGTACAACACAAGATACTGACCTTTGCCATCAGCGGCTGCCGCCCCCTGGCCCTTGCCTTGAATTGTACCATCCTCCTCCTGACCAGGTTTGACAACTTTGAGGGGCTCTGTAGATTCAATCTTTTGTTGTTCTTTTGGTGCTGAAATGCAGTAAATAAAAACAAATTATGAAATGTTCCTCTAGGTGTATTTTTGCTTTTCTAAGAGGAGGAAATGTAAACAGGACTCACCTGGTGGTGGATTTTCTG
Organism: Chaetodon trifascialis; assembly: GCF_039877785.1. Taxonomy (NCBI): domain Eukaryota; kingdom Metazoa; phylum Chordata; class Actinopteri; order Chaetodontiformes; family Chaetodontidae; genus Chaetodon; species Chaetodon trifascialis. Next base: position 15,420,597 of record NC_092071.1, on the reverse strand, counting down.
GAATCGCTGGTTGCATCCCCTCAATACTTAACCAGTGGGCTATGCATTAACAAAGAAGCATATGTGTAAGCTTACAAACCATGCAGCCAAAACAAGACAACAACAGCACGCAGCACTGATTATATGGGTACCTTTGAGAGACACATCTAGTGGAACTCTGGGGAGCGGCGTGTTGATTATGTCACTGAGGTCGACTTCTTTTTCTTCATAGAAGTGAAGCTCTCTTCCACCACCACTTGCAAAGCGAAAAGGGATAAACTCTTGCGACTGGAACCCATACAGGGGCTATAACGAGAGGGATTTACATAGAGTTCAGAAAGAAACCAGACCAGAAGACCCACTTCATGCTTTCCTTCGATAATATCAATCAGGTGGTTTAATTAAGCAACAAAAAACTGTCCTCTTTCAATGAATGTATGCGTGTTCTCCCTTACCTCCACATTTTTTAGTTTGAGGGCATTATCTATATCACTGGTGGTTAATTTACGTCTCTTCCCATGATGCATGAATTTGAGAGCATCCTGTGTCAAAGGAAGAAAGAAAACAGACCAATTCGAAAATAAAGCTCATATCAGATCAGACATAAATTAAGACATTAAAGCCTGTGATTACTGGTTAATTTACAGACTCATAAACAAAATATGTGCTTTAATCATCCACGATTTACCTGTGCTATTTCTTTTATCCTGTAGCTGACTTCTTCACTTAGGGCAATGCAGCTTTCCTCCTGCAACTGCCCCACTCCCACAGACTCTGCCATGGCCTTCATGGACTCTGTGGGCAGGACGACCGAACACTGCTTCTGCCGACGTTCCTCCGCCATGGCTGACAAAGTACACAGGTGTGAATATCACCCCCCACATGTACACACAAAAAATCTAAATCAAACAGCTGCACTCCACTTATCAAGGGACACTAGTTTTTCAGTGCAGCCTTAAATTTTTCAAAACCATGCGACACATCTACAGTATACATATATCTGCCGGGAGCAGGCCGGAGACGCCACTGAAGAGGCCAATCATTAAAGGAAGTGCAGGTTTCAATGGCCGAGATGGGAGACACAATAAATACTGCCTGGGTATTTCACTGCAGCTTTACAGGTCGAAAGTCAATGTATAAAAAGCCTTTTATGACATCTCAGGTAGTGTTGCCAAGGGTCATGTGAGAAAATCAAAGACACAAAGTGTGAGAAAGTTCTGTGGTCTAATCAGACCCGGGGGGGGGGGGGGGGGGGGGGGGTAGGATGAGAAGCCAAAAATCATACACCCTGGAAGACATGCAGGGGCATGATAACGCGAGTGCAAAACAACGGTAAACAGGACATTTATATCTTGAAGTCTAGACGTAAATATAACTGGTTTTCACAATCCATTTGTATTTATGGCATTACTTGAAAAGTGCAGTTCAATATCCTCAACTTGACAAGAGTTTAAGCAAGAAAAAGACTAGGAGCGCCCAGACAGATATAATACGGTCCTATCCGTATACACGAAAGACAATCGTTTCTATAGAAAATGACTAAATTATATATTGACTTGAAGGGGATACTTACAAGTTTCATATCTGTACTTAATATAGCCGGATTTTTAACGTAAAGATTAGCAATATGAAGTCCTTTCTGTTAACCGTGTCAAAAAACCTGATTACATCCACTCTGACTCAGTGTTGTAAAACAATGTAGCAGGACAAAGATGGTTGACTGAGGGAGGAATACTTTTTAAAATGGGTTCTTATACTTCATGTGTGTAAACAAACACACTGAGCTACACAGAAAGCGGGTTAACCACTCCGACGGAATAACACCAGGTCACTGTATACGTTACAACACACAAGCCACACCAACAGTATATTCATTCAAATACAACAACTTCATAGCAAAGTGAGAACAGTGTTAATTTTGAGCCGCTTAGCGACTGCATGTTTCTTTAATATAACATTACAGTGAGCTAAATTTGCTGTATGTTAGCTTCCATGCTAGTAACTTAGCATTCGTTGACGTTTTTACCTGGTAGGAAGTTTGTCTCCTTTCTGAGTTTTAAGCAGGAACTTATACAACTGAGTACAATCAATGTTGAGATTTGCAACAATAATTATTTCGCAAAGCTATGTCTTCTCTATGCATATCCATCTCTCGATATAATTAAGTAACTAATTCTCGGCTTGCAGCTGAGAAGTCCGTTCGTGAATTAGCGCTTGTATTCCAACGCCATTTTGAGTCACGTTCAGGTTGTGATATCGCGAGACAAAATTATTCTTGAGGACTTCATAGGATAAATAGCAGTTTATCGAAAAGTAATCATAAATCAATTTAGGAAAGGCGTTTTAAATGGCAAAATAACCTAATCCACAATGTGATATTTTGGTATTATAACTGAATTGAATGTTAGTTTTCCTACGGAGAGTACCGTCCCTTTACAAATAGTTGACCGGAACCAAATATTTTCTCGAGTTTATGGGGGCGACCTTATGTTGTAGCAACGAAGACAAACGTCAGGAACGTGGAAGGACATTGCAAGAAGCAAACATGTTTAGATTTTTATTCCTGACTCGAAATGTTTCAGCCAGTGTATACGAGTCGTGTGTGTTGCTAGCTAAATGCGACAAGGCTGCAGCTCCAGGTTTAAGGTGAGTTTGACTGACCGACTGAACGGAACATTATGAAACACAGAATGACTACGTTAACGTTAATGTCGGCAGCTAACTACTTACTGGGTTGTTGAGTGATGTATTTTTGTTGAGGAACATGTGGTCAGTATTTTTACACTGACAACAATGCACATTCGAAACAGCGTTCAGTAAAAGCTGAGGAAGAAACAGCTAACTTTAGCTGTTAGCTTATTCAAACCTGCTCTGATGGGGTGGGACATTTTGACATTTCTTCGAGCTGTTCAAGGGCATCACTGGCAGGTAGTTTCCATGGTAACATGTATATGAAGTTACGAGTATAAAACTGTTTGCATCGAGAGAGGATGGACCCACCCATCAACTTGTGGCAGGAGAACTTAACTTCCCTCTGACAGTGTTATTAACTTAAAAGCTACCGTAGTTTCTACTTCCCACCATGTGCAGCCTCACAGACTACTGTATAGAGTGACGTTTATGCCATATACGTTGCTCAGTTTTTCACTGGGCGAGAACAGTTAAGAAAAAAAAGTTAATCGCATTCTGGTAAGAGAAGAGGCATTCAAAACAAGATCGGTTTATTGTTCTTCTCAGGTCTTCTGGGCACCGTCGTTATGTCATCTGAGGGAAAAAGAGGCAAACAATTAAGTGTTTGCTGCCGAAATACGTAATGAAGTATTTTTCAGTTTTAGTACATTGACAAGAATATCATATTGCAGAAAACCCCTGCTATGTCATGGTGTTATTTTACAACAGTATTGCCCACCCCTGATAATAATTGTCATGTTTTAATATTGAATATTTGTGTTATTGCTCCTTTTTGAAGATTAACTCTGTTTTGTTCTAAAACAGGGTTGCAAATGGAGGTGGAGTCAGAGTCCTCAGCACAAGTTCAGTCAGACTCTGTGAAAAGAAAAACGATGTTGCCTCCTCTAATCAAGATGACAAAACAAATGCAGATAAAGAGGCTGACCCAACAGAAACTCCAGCTTTGGTCACACAGAAAGCTGAAGATGACAGCAACGTCGTCAAGATGGGCGAACAAAGTGAGGATCCAGTGGCGTTACAGGTAGATGATGGAAGTGCCACACAGCAGCAGATGGATGTTAAAACTGAACATGTTGCAGCAACACCAAAAGAAGTGAAGACTGATGCAGCTAAGAGTGGGAAAGAGAGTCTTCTTGACCTTCTCGGAGCCATGAAGGTGGAAGTAACTAATAAGAGGAAGCTCAAAAAGTTGGAAGGGAGGCAAAGTTTTGAGTCCAAACCCACGTTAAAGCTAGCAGATATGGAGAGCACCATCAGTATGTTTCAGCAGGCTACAGCGGAGGCTTCATCACAGAGGTGAGAGGGAAGGGGCTGACGTGGGAGAAGTTATTCACCAAGTGACACTGCAATGAAGAGTTGGCTTTTGTCTCAGCTTGCTGAAATGAGCACTACTTTTGTGTCTGTAAACTTGTTATTTCCTCTAAACCCTGTATCTGGAGCCTTGGTCTCTCTTCATCCCCTTATCTCAGCCTCTCTGCTCTGTGTTTTTTTAGTGAGACACTGAATCCTGAACTGGTTGCGGCTGCATCTGCTGCTGCCTCCACCCTGCCTAACCGCAGCCAGGCCGAGTCTGAGCTGCTCAAGCAGCTGAGGCAGCACGAGGCTGTCACTGAGGCTCAGAAGAAAGGCAACATGAACAACCTCGGGCATGTGTCTAGTACCTGTCTTCACTGTGATTCTTTTTATTTTTCTTACATTCTGTATAACGGAAAATCCAAATATAATAAACATAAATCCTACAATATTTTTTCAGAGTAATTATCGCTGACATGAAAGTAGGAAAAAGAACAAACCGATACAACACTGGGGCGGTGAATCAGATCAAGTTTGATGAAGATGAACAAGGATACACAAGTGACAGGGGAATCACTGGTGAGCTGGACAGTGTTCGCAGAAGGTAAGTACTTCCATCACATCTCCACTCAGATAGTTTTTCAGATAGGCCTTGTTTTTAATGCTCGTTTTATTTTTTTTAGGAGGAAATTGTTCTCAGGCAAAAGGCTTCACATCTTTTCCCCTACTGCTGATGAAAAAGGAGTTGAGTCAACAGTTGGTAATAAGGAATTTTGATTTTCTTCTTTAAGTCTACTATTTTTGTGACTGTGTTTGCTCACAGTAGATGATTTAAACTGATGAAATGTGTTGCTTAACACAAACTAGTAAAGAGAATAGAGTGTCATCGGTGCACATTGTCGTGTGATGTTGTAATGCAGCCAGTCAGTGTAAAAAGTTTTGGTTTTGAGTTCACTGAGACATCTGCCCGTAATGCTGCTGTCTTATTTTCAGCACAGCCAACTCTATGGGACATGGAGTTTGCTCATCAGTTGACTGTGTCAGCCGACCAAATGCCCCGCAACAGCCTTGATGAAATGATCCAGTGGACCAAAGAGGGAAAAATGTGGCAATACCCAATCAACAATGAAGCTGGTGAGTAGTGATTGTATTCTAGTTAAATGTATAGAGAAGTAAAAAATGAATTTTGGCTGAGGGACTGCACTGACAGTGTCCCTTTGCTCTGTGTTAGGCCTGGAGGAGGAAGCCAGCGTCTCCTTCGATGAACACGTCTTCTTAGGGAAACACTTGGAGGAGGGTTTCCCCTGTCAGGGACCAGTGCGTCACTTCATGGAACTCGTCGTGGCCGGTCTGTCCCGAAACCCTTATCTTACAATCCAACAGAAGAAGGAACACATTTCCTGGTTCAGAGACTACTTCCAAGAAAAAGAGGAAGTCCTCAAGGAGGCGGACGTTTACTTCAACTGAGCTTAAGACGATCAGATATGTTTTGTGGACTCATAAAAATAAGACCCATTTACTCAGCAGGGCTTTGCAGCTGTTATCATGTTTACCCATGTGGTTTAACAGGTTCCACAGAGGCCCGGCTTGGTTTTTCCTTCGAGTGGACTGGCATCAAGTCTCTGTCCCAGTGTCAAACATTGTACAGTATCTCCTGCTTATAGAATGTTGATCAGATGATAGAATCACTGTTTGATCACCTCAGAGTTGGCTTGTCACACAAATGTGCAGAGAGAAAGTGAAATGTTGCTCGTATAAGTGCTTGCACAAAGTGTACAAACAATATAAAGCAGCAGATGTACAGTCGTGGCTTTTTGCTTCATGTTCTGCCAGTTACACACATCAGCCTCTCATTATTTGTTCACACAGGCAGTTAACTAATGATAATGTGTCACTAGTGTTGTGACACACTTGCAGGAAAAGACATTTGGATTTTCTGTGCCTGGGATTTACGACATTTCTTGCAGACGTAATTATGGTCATATCAGCACACTTAAGTGATGTTCAAGAATTGTGTTGAATTACATCAATTTACTTGATTAAATTTTTTATAGAAAAAGTTAACTTTTGTACAAGACGCACATGCGGGTAGTTGCATTTAAAAAAATCAACAATGTGAATGTGAAGCAGGATTGATTGTTAAAGGCCTTCACATTCAAAGAAAAAGGGTTGATGAAAATATTTTTGTACTGTTATTGTGTCAAAGATCATACAAACACGTTGGATCATGATTAATGGTGTTTTCCCGGGCAGGTCGTGGAAAAAGTATAAACTGTGTGCAGCATCTCGGAGCTCAGATCAGGTTTACAGTAGGAGCGTAATGAGACCTTGAACCTTGTGCCCTTTGCAAGGGAAGTGCTTTTAAAGTTAAAAACATGTTAACAATGTACCACACAGATTCCTTGTGGTCTAAAAACACCCTCAGTAATCTATTGTCTGAGAAAGTGTGGAAAATGAGAGCTTGGCATTTGAAAGTGCCTCATTTCCACATTTTGTTCACTGTTCCTGAAACACAGTTGAGATTGGCATGATAAGATGTTGGCAATCAAACGTTTACATTTTAGATGCATGGACCACAGAAGGCACAAAAAGTGTGTTTGTGTGTAAAGACACATGGTTCTGTTCAGAGATTTCTTAGATGCATATAACCCACTAGATGGCACCACTGACAACTGTGGCTCCATATAAAGCTGGGAGTAAGTTTAGAACAAGGCTGGGAGCTAGATATTTCTATCAAAAAAAAAGCTCCCTCTGCAATGCAGTGACGTGTTGGATTAAATATATTGCACAGGATGAGACAGACCAACCTATAATTAAAGTGGTGTCATAGCATTTTGTGAAGTAATGGCAGTGTTTTGGATATTAACTTCATAAGTAACCAGCCAAAAACTGATCACTCATCATATGGCTATAAATCTGGTGTTAATCACTAGGAGGCCTTCTGTATTTTCACTCATTGCTTAACTTAGTTGACACAGACGTTAATTTTTGTCTAGATGGCTGTCATACAGGACAATAACTCACGACAAAGCTCATGCACAGTTTCCCCTGAGTCTCCACAGATCCGAATAACAATGCTGTGGAGTTCATATGAAGAGTATAAATGTGTGCTAATTTATTACCTAAGCTCGGCAGCAATTTTTGAAGACATATAATGCACTTTTGATTTCTGACAGTCAATTCCCATCTAAACAGTACTTGAATGCACCGTCAAGGGGCTGGATCAGAAGACGGAGCTTGTGAATGGGCCGTGAAGGCAGCATCAGACTCTGTGCGGGTGTCACTGTCAGAGCGGCAGACTTGAGAGTTGCAACTAGTCGGTGCAGGATGGTGTGAACTTCACTGAGGACCTTGAACGAAACAGTTCTGACTTTGAAATTACAAATCTCTCGCTTAGTACTGGAAGCTGGTGTTTGAACGCAACATTTTTTTCACCTGCTTGATTTTTTTCATCACTTCATATTCGTTTTGTATGTGAGCGTCTGTGTGACAGTAAGAGCCGCTTTGACCCTGACATGGCTGAGGCACCGCCACAACAGGTCGAAATAGACCCGGAATTTGAACCTCTCTCCCGCCCGCGGTCCTGCACCTGGCCGCTGCCCAGACCGGAGCTCAACGACCCGGCCAGCTCCAACACATCCTCCCCGGCACCGTCGGTGCAGCAGGAGCCGGGAGGAAACGCCGAGTTCATCAGTAACCTCGGCTTGTTGGAGGAGGACTATGAAGAGTATGCTGAGCAGAAACCACCTTTGCCCTGCAATGATTTTCAGTGTCGGGAGGGAAACTGTGCGCATCTACATCACCGTCGCCACCACCACCATCATCTTCAGCAGCAGCAGCAGCAGCAGCAGCAGCAGCTCCCGGGGCCGCAGCTGCCGCCTCATCAACAGGTGCCCCCTCCTGGGGTCTCACCCTTGAGCAGCTCCGGCCAGAGGAAGGGCAGCTCGTCCCGCCGCAACGCCTGGGGCAACATGTCGTACGCTGACCTGATCACCAAGGCGATAGACAGCTCGCCCGAGAAGAGGCTGACGCTGTCTCAGATCTACGACTGGATGGTCAAGAGCGTGCCTTACTTCAACGATAAAGGAGACAGTAACAGCTCCGCGGGCTGGAAGGTGAGTGACCGCGTGCGCGTGAGGCTTTATAGTCAGTGTGAGTGCGCGCGCACGGAATCATCCAGCTGTTGAGGATGAACGTGCTGTGAAACCTCTCAACACTAAGAACATCACCCAAATCAAAACTAAAACCGTGAAACATGCGCGTGTGTAAATTTGGTGAGAGGACGCTCAAGAGCTCCTAACGGATATTTAAAGAAAACAATGAATTCATACCGTGCAACATCTGCTCTACTTAATGTGGAAAAAGTGGAAAAGAAACTTTTTTTTCTCTCTTTTGCAGTTTCATTGCTCTGTATTGCTACATAAAAAGCAGGAAAAGGTCACTTAAACCACTCAAACTGTACACAGTACTTTAAAAACTGGCCCCATCTTATTCTGCTGAATGCTGTCATATTAATGGGGAATAAATAGAGACTAATAGGCCTCAAGGTTTTCACACATAGAAAAATCACAGGTGTAAAATGAATGTTCTTAGCCTGTGTTTTTTTTTTCTACTCCCCAACTGTCAGCTGCAAAATACCTGGTGTGACATCACCCATTGTGATGTGGTCAGTCCAACATGACTGAGCAATTTAACCCACAGAGAGAGTGCACAGGCACCTTTCTGACCTATATGTGTTTGCACAAAGGATCCTTTGATCCCATCTAGATAGCAGTGTGTTCACTTGGTTTGTGGAAGCGGTAACGCAGTAAACAGTTTAGCCTTAACATTACTGTCCACTCACTAAGTCCTTTCTGACAGGCAGCATGGATGAGTGCTTGGCTTTGTATTCAAAGCAAACTGTCGTCTCCACCAGAATAGAACTACATACACTTTTCTCCATTTTCAGTTGAAAACTCCTATTTCAGGTCTATATTGAGTGCACATTCATTGGTCAGTGGTAGTTGTTCATTAGAAATGATTATTAATAAGAAAGTGATACTGTACTTTTGCTCTCATTTTCCCCATCAGGGTGAGAAAGAGAGAGAGAGAGAGAGAGAGAGAGAAAGAGAGAGAGAGAGAGAGTCAAATATTTTTTCTTGCGTAAAAATGCAAAACAAGCTGTTTTTCTGAACTCATCTCAGAAACCTTTGATATTTTGGAGTGGTTTCCTCTGTCAGTGGTAACACACACCCCTCTGCTGTGTCAGTGAGGAAACATGCAGCTCTAAAGCAGCAGAGGACCAGCCAGCCAGTCTGCCTGTAAACATCCCCTACATGAGCCTGAGAATTGTTCTCTCTGTACAACCCTGAAGTCGAGCACTGCACAAATAATGTCATGTTTAGTATGGAGACTGCTGAGGGCATCAGAGCGACCTTCATCTTCATTACAGCGTGACAGTAGGAGTTGACTGAGTGATGGTTGAAGTTTGGTTAATGTGCAGGAATACTGTGTGGATCAACACAAATTTCAGATATATCTTTTCCTGTTCCCGAGCAAACAGTGGGAACAATCTAGTCTGCTATTAGCACAAAACACACTGACTCATGGTCTATGCAGGATTTCCACGGTCATGGAAAACCTGTTACAGCCCCGAAATTTGAAAGCTGTGTTTTCCGGCCTGGAAATGTATTGGAAATATTTAATACAAGGGAAAAGTTGGCAAAGCAAACATGTCAATCCAGGTCTTGATATTGTCTTGCCGAGGAAGTTACACAGCCGTGATGGATAGAAATGGACAAAAGCAGACAGAGAAAGTAAAAATGTACCCAAAGTAGAGGCTAATTAAAAAAGTTAAATTCGTATTTCAGTTCGCAGCTCTCTCTCCAACCCCTGCATTCTCCTGAGACGTAATTTCAAGGTTATGCCAGGAAATGCCTTTGTGAACCTCAATCAAATATAGTTTTCATTGTTGAACACCCTCTTGTGAAAAGCTTCATCACAGCTTGTACAATGACTTACACCTCCCTTAACCTCCTCTTCCTCCTTTTCTTAGTCTTTCTGCAACTCTTCAACTGCACTTTGCTGCATATAAGTGCTCATATAGGTGGCGGGAGTGCAAGCGGAGTGTTGCCCGGGAAGCAGCATGGAGCGCACCGTTCGGAGCTCCTGCGACAATAACAGGAGGCGACACAAACAGCTCAATCAGTGTTGGGGAGTGTGTCGGAGGGGAAGGGGCTGGGAGAAGGGAATGCTGGGAACAACGTCAAACATCCTCCATTCCTGAGCTGTGCGCTCATATCTTTGTGTCCCTGTCTTCTAGAGTTTCCTCAGCGGATGCTACAGCTTGGAGAAAGGGATCACTGCTCTTTATCCCATCACTTCCTCCTCTGCCCTCTCTCAGGCCTTTTGCTGAAGGTGTTTGCGTTTGTTCAAGTAGAGCTCAGAGAGCTGGACTTTTCATAATAAGGCCAGCTGTGCTTTCAGTGCCAAGATCTGTAAATAACTGGCAGCGGTCCCTCTATATTTTTGAATAACACGTTTTTTATTTGTTAGATCTGTTATTTTACCGGTATTGATTTTAGAATGCACAGTTTGTGATAAATGTCTGTAACAATAGCTACAATCAGTGACAGCTAACTAGAAGTGCAAACAACCAATCAGCGTCTTAAACTCATCACGCTATGACTAAACTGGACAGTCAGCACTGTCGGTCCAGACTGAAATATCTCCACCCTATCGGATGGATTGCCATGAAATTTTATTCAGATATTCATGATCTCACCACCGTGACATTCCCATTTGTGGTTTCTAGAGAAATGTCTTAACTGTTGCCGCATACTTTCATGTTCCCCCACAGAGTGAACTGTAATAACTGTTAATTAATACCCTCATCAGATTCAAATTTCAGTTTGTCCAACACTTTAGTTTATCACCAAATACCTGCGCAGTTTATGACATCCCCATCATCCTCAGCTCATTATACCTACATGCAACTAGCATGTTTAGCAGCGATGCGTTTAAGTACAGCCTCACATGGCTGTAGATTTTCAGTCTGGTTTAAAGTCTATCATATGTTGTTTGTTTTACCCTCATAACTAAATAAGTACATATATATTAACAAATATCCCAGATTTGTTGAGTGCAACCATCTAATAAATGATATAATTCTCTTATGCCTGCTTCCAACACAAGGTCACCTACAGATCAGCTGTGATGTTCAAAGGCACATCAGCAGGGCAGAGACCTTCTAATACAACTGTTTGCACTGCAAGTAGCTGGACCCGCTACTTCATCCTGCTGCTAAAATGCTTTTTGTTATTGGTGAACATTTTACTTGCTTACTACCGAGCTCAGTGTTAGAATGAAAGGTTCTGCTGTAGCCAATCAATGAAGCCACAGAGTCCTTATGGATTTTCATCAAGAACAATAGCTCCAGCTTGTTTATCTTTGATATTAAATCAACACATCTCTACTTCAACCTCTGCATTCCTAAATGTTGGCACACTCGCTGGGCCTTGGAACCACTGGCTAACAGTTATTTTTGCACTTTCCTGTTAAAAAAACACGACAGTCCCCCCACAATGAACTATGATGCATTTCCTGCAGAGTGGATGGAAAACAGTGCCATGTGTTAACATCCCCGCCCTGCAAAGCACGAGGGTCAGGGCTGGAAAAAGAGGAGCAACCAATAGGAGATGCCGTGTATAGATCATTTTTGTGCATTTAATTTTGTATGGAGTCATTTAATTCCAATCCGCATTCCCACAGCATGTTAAAAGAAATCATTAGTCGGCTTGTTATTATGTTTTGTGTCATATTCTGGTTTTTATATTGACTTTACAATCCACATACGTGAGCGTCCCTGATTGTAATGACAGATAAAGATAAGCCAGAGACCTCATGGTGGGTGGAGGGCGTTGAGTTTGTACATCGATGATTATACCGCTCCGCCTAGAAAACTGAAGGTGGGTGGAGGGCAGGACGAGGGCGATGCTGCTGCTGCCGCTACAGCTTCCTGTCTCCCTCATGTCATGGAGATTTTTTTTGTTTTTCCTCTAAAAATTGCTTGATCGTGATGCCTTTGCCACAAGAGAGCCCCCCCCCCAGCCTACTGGGTGGATTGGTTCCCCTGGGATAATGGTTGTTATATGAGTGACAGTGTGCAGCGCCCAAGGTACCATCTTACTGGTTCCGCCATTGTTTTTCTCAGTGAACTGTGACCTTAAATAATGGAACAGGAAGTGGCACCCCTGAGTTTAACTGGCACAGATCTTCTGCGTTCATTTCAAAACATGTAAATTGCAAGAAAGTACAATTGAACTTGTTAAAGGTGAAATGTGTAAAAGCCATTGGTTCGTAGTGCTGTACTGATATAAGGCAGTTTGGGTATTTATGCACCAGTGCTTTATGGATTACTATGCAGTTTTGGCAGCAGCCTGCAGTAATGTGTGCAATCACTGCCCGTTGTGAAGAGGTTTATCTTACCATCTCATTTAACACAGTGTGAGATCAGTAGCCTGTTGATTGTGCCATCTGGTGCCTGATGTTTGCATACTGTGGAAACTACTGACAGACCACACTGACGGTATTTATTCAGGAGGAGCTGATTTGCTAAGTGGAAAATCTCACTCTACCACCATTTACACAACACCCCTCAGACCAAGTGACAGCAGATGAAAGTGCCTGCTGGTTGAGTGCGAGTTACATGTATGATTGTGCGTGATGGTGCTATGAATTAACATTTGTCCCACAATGGCTTCAGTTACTGACTTTGATCCAGCTGAGATAATTTGACCAATGAAACGATACAATACTCTAAATATATAATACACAAGTATTAACAAAGGAATGAATCAGAGCTACCTGAAATTTAAGTTTATTCCACAGATAACCCACGTAAATAAGCCTTAGTCACGCCAGATGGTCTGCCGCTTTGGTCCATACTGAAATATCTCTACAACTATTGGATGGAGACTTTTAATCTAGCATCAGAGCACTTTATGTCATTGTGATGTGATTTATGTCATTGTCATTCACCTCAGCTGCATTTTGAGTTAAGTGCAAATTACTTTAGCAAAACTGAGCATCGTCATTGTGAGCATGGTCGCATGCCGACATCTGTATTTAGCGACAAGCACCACTGTGTATTTAAGAGCCTCAGAGATGAGCTAGAATTGCTGTAGACTATTCAAAGTTGTCAATACAATTAGAGAATTTCTAGAGTTTAATTTAGTTTCTTCTTTTTGTTGAGTAAAGAGTCAGTTTTTAAATGAATCATCCTGAGAGTGCTTAATTGTTGGCGTAGGAATTTAACAGGACACAAAATAAGTTACTAAAAGAAGAAAAAACCCCAGAATAACTGCCAGCTATTTTTCTTGGGATCACAAGGTTAAAAAGGGAGGTCTGCCCTGAACTTAAGAGGCCCACTGAAAGCTTAAAGTAACCCCATGAAGAAAGGGAGGCTTGGGGCAGGGGCTTTCAAAGAAGAGCAGGGAAGGAGAGAAGGAGGGGAGCAGTCAGCTGACTGGCTGGCTGGCTGTGGGCTGAGGCTGTGTACAGTCTGCTGTTACACGTGTGTGAGTCTGTGGAATCTGTGGCATGTGGGTTTCTGCATTGTCCTCCACCCTGCACAGGACAATAATCTCCCTCTATATTATGTTCAAAAAGAACCTGGCCTCACATCCATTATGCAAAAAATAAAGGACATGGGTGTGGAGGGACGCAAAGAAATATGGTGTGAAGAAAGAGAAACGGGATCAACAGTAATTGAGATTAGTGTCCAATCCTGCAAACAAGTTTTTTTTACCCTGTAAAGTGTGCAAAGAATGCCACTCTCAAGATTAGGCTGAGAAAGATTAGAGATGAAGTTTAATCAGCTTGGTATTTCTGAATATTTTGTATGATTCACGTATAATCATGCGTCCTTTTTTTAATCAATAACACATCACGTGAGGATGTTTAACTGTTTAACTATCATTCTCATTGGTCGCCACCTTGTTTATCTACAGCTGAACCCCGAACACATAGCTCCCCATCCCTTTTCATGGTCCCCCTTTGAAGCCATTGCAGAAGTAGGTCACTCGGTTTGATGCTCAGTGTTAATGAAGCAGCCTGCATTGTGCCTGGAGTCAGGGAGAGGCGACCTGGTCTCCACAATGAGCTGCAAGGCTCTCCTTTTTCTGCAGGCGCGCTCGCCTTTTTACCGCCCTGTAACAGAAAAGTCAGGTCCCACGCTCATTTTCAACTCTGCTTACGCTTCCTGGGTCAGAGGAAAAAGGGGGGAGGGGTGCACAGGAAGACACTGTCAGGAAGTGGCTCGTCCTTTTACTGTAATCTCTGCAAATGCTGTGCTCTCGTCTTTACGCCAGATATACAACTGCTTTGTAGTGGTTGTAATATGACTGACATTTCTAACTGTCAGCCATCTACAAGTTTATTTTTGCGCACTGTGTTAGGCAAAATCATGCAGTGCAAGATGAAGAAGCAGTGTGTTTACAGTGCACATGTTAAATCAAGCAGTGTCAACTTGTCATACAAGATTGATTATTGCTATGAGGTTTTCTTTTTCTTTTTTTATTTAGCAGTTGGTGACATAGCAGCTGGTATCACGTGACCACGTGTGCTCTTGTGCCCGCCTCGCATGTTAATTTGACAAGAATAATATTATCAATATTATCGTGCAGCAGAATTGTATCATAATGATATGAACATGTTGTTTCTATGTTTTATGAAATGAGTGCTTCTGACCAATTTGAAATAATAATGAACAGTATTAGGTATTTAAGTTTCTGTCTTACATATATGAAGAGATTTGCCCGGGGCAATGCACACACTGAACATCGGTTTCATTATCTCATATGTGAGTGCATACGTTTACCATATCTGTGTCACTGTAAAAATAATCATTCATGCTGTGATGCTGATTTCAGACATACCACCCTCGTATCACTAATAGGAAGCCACTGTGAATTAGCAATCAGCTAGTTAGCAGAAGTGGGCAGAAAAAAGCAGAAGAATGTATTTCCTACATGACCGAGAGCTCTGGAAGCCAACATTTGGATGAACAACAAACTGGTCAAGAAGTTTGCCCCAGCTGCATTGGTCAATGGCAGCCAAAAAGATTAGCATACTTCCTTATTTCACTATTAATGTGTTTTTGATTTATGGACAATTGTTCCACTTGTTTCCTCATTCTTTCTACAAGTTTTGTTTGAAAACCTCTGGGGCAGAAACGAGGACAGATCTGAGGGCGGTTGCACCCATCGAGGTCAATGAAGCTCTGATTAGAAGTACCAAAATGCAAAAAAAAAAAAAGGTTACACAACGCTCGATCACAGCAGAATAAATCAAATGCAAGAATATCAAGCTGAAAGTGCACTATTACGCACTCTGGGGCATTCACAGCAACAAACATCAGCTAACATCTCACTTGAGGCCTCTACTTGTATTCGATGCAAATGTATATAGATTCTTTATCCCCTTCAGTCTTTCATCACTAACTAAACACAAGGCTTCATCATTGATATAAAACGGAGTTACTGATTTGAGTAGCAGCTGGTCTCCAGCAGTCAGTCTCCTGGGGGATCCTCTGTCCTGTCTGTGGTTGTGTCTGGCGCTGTATGTAAAACGTTTGGACCAGTTGCAAGCGAGGCCACTTTCACTGTGGCTGCACCTGTCCCTGCAAACCGGGCCCTGTTTGTTTACTTACCCTGTGACCGTTACTGCAAGCCTCATGCTTCGCTACACAAGCAACAGCAGCTGTGTCAGTTTGATTGTTTTGAAGTCGAGTAGGAGGAGCCCTTTCATTCCGCAGCAGTTTGTTTTGATGATATTGATCACAGATGATTTAGGGAGCATTGGGTGCATTTGAAGTCTTCTAAGTGCTAACATGAGCCAGGCAGCAGCAGGTGGACCCACAGCAGCCCAGCCTATAGAGAGACAACTGGTTTCTGCTGCACTGTATTTTCTGCGTGCTATTCAACATGTGGCATTACGGAGGGCAAACTGAAAATAGATTATGTCAGAAGTGAAAAAATCTTTCCCATGTCTGGCGTCCTTGCACCCGCTGACCTAGGACCAGTGGGACATTAAAACATACCTATTCTTCCGTGAAGCGACAAGCTCCTCGCAGAGCTCTCTTTTTCACATGAAAGATCTATTTTCCTAGCACATAAAAGTCATTAAAGGCTAGTAGCAAGAGTCTAAAGAGATCTTTGGTTGCTACAAAGCTTTGAAAATACATCTGAAGCACACAAAAATGTGCATGCCTCCACCCCCGCACACAAACACAATGCAAGATATTTTGCCCTCAAGTCAAGAGTGGCAAAGGCAAAGCAGAATTATATGACAATAGATTACTCAACAATTACGTATGTTTCTTACAGACGTCTATAATCTCTGTCTGGGAACTTCCCTGGTTGCCAAGAAAGGTCAGTGAAGATCATATAGGTTTCTAAATGCCCCACATTCACATGAGCTACAGGTGCCCACATATTTTACCACCTCAAAGCTGGTTAAAAGTGAGGACTCTAACAATGCACTTTGTAGAGAAGTTTAGCAACAATGATACATATAGACCAACTTGGGCTGGGCTTTCAGAGACACAATGTGTGAGTGGGGCACCTCCTGACTTAGTGAGGCAGGGGATGTCTTTTGTTCTCTTTGGGCTGAGGTGAGGTCTGTCTGAGACAAGGATTATCCCAGGCCGAGAGAGAATAGTCCTTCCCAAGACCCAGTCATGCAGTCTGTGATCTATTGTGGGCTCTGATCAGAGGGTGTAGATATTTGCATATCACTAGTGATCACAGCCGTGTGAGCGAGACCTGTCGTTTGGTTAGAGTCTGTGCAGCACACCGCTCAAATCTCCCTCCACTAGTGACTCATTTCCTGTCTTCTGTTACAGGACGAGATCATGTAAAAAGAGAAAAAAAAAAAGCGGGGGGGGGACAAAAGGTCATGAATTCAAATGAACACAAGTCAGATTGAGATGTTGTGGCCACGCAGTGAGTGTTAACACCACCTCAAGTCTGTCCAGTGTGCATGTGCAGGATGTCCTCTGACACAGGAAGCCTTATTTAAAAGTCAGTGGAAGAGAAGGGAGGAGTCCAGTTCAGGAGAGGGGGGTGGGGGATGGGAGGTTCTGCTGCGGTGAGTCAGAAAACAGACAGTCGGACCCGGCACGTCACATCTGATGCTTCTCCTCCTCTCTCTGTTCCTGCTCCATCCAACCTGTTTGCTTGTCTCTGTCAGCGCCGGCTGAGGAGCTCATGTTCAGCACATAGTGAACTCATTGACCCCAGCTCTGCCGGCAAAAACATCTCGCTCTGTCACCCTCCCCAGCCTCCCCAGCCTCACTTCGAACTCCATAACCTCCCCTCACATTCTTTTTAAATAAAAAATTCTTATTCGTGCACAGCCCGCTGCCTTCACTTCTAGGATCGGCCTTCACGAGGCTGCTGTTGTATAGTCTGAGGATACATTAGAGCAGTCATCCAAAGGGATTCTCACAATATTTTTAGGCTTGTTCCACAATTATTTAATTCTTAATCTGGTTATGTAGCTACAAACAATGAAAATGTTACTTTATAGAGGCATCCTCAATATAAACTAATCCTTTAACTATGCGTGTTTTTTTCTACTCTAAAGCTACAAGTATTAATGTTATTTAAATGAATAATTGGGTAATAAATCAAAATTAAACAAGACATGATTCTATGATATTAATATGATGGACTCTGAGTCATATTCTGACTGAAAGTCAACGTTTCTGAGACACACTCAGACAATCAGTCCATTGTTTTCAATGTGTGTCTTTATCTCCATGCTTTGTATATCCCTGTTGAATCCTGTGGTTGAGGACATCTGGCTTTACTAACTGCAGGGAGCTGCTTTTGCGTTCACATGGGTATTCAGGGGAAATTCCCTGCAAGTACGTCTTGTGTTGTACTTTGGTCTTTTATTGTACCCATCCCATCCAGCGCAGCAATGAGTTTCATATTAGGAAGATGTTGTCTAGAGAGTCCAGGCTGTACAGTACGGCGTGCCCCGTGTGACCATGTCTCTGCTGCTCGACCAGCGTTGTTTTTCTTCCTGAGAGAATTACCGCAGGAGGCGCCTCTGCGTCCTTTTTAGGGTTCATAACATAGCATTAGAGAAAATGGACTGAATGGGGCTTTAGGTGTATACATGTTAGCACAAGGACAAATGTGACCACATAGAAAAAAATGTGCAGGTTGGTTAAACCCAAAGTAATACAGTCTGTCTTATTCAGGAAAGTTTCTTTGAATGTGCTCTTTCAGTGGCCTAGTTTTAAAGCTAGGACTCTGGGTTTCAGACGAGACACAGACACCCAGAGGCGTCTGGGTGATCTTTATGCATTTCACCAACAGCTGGGATGATTCTGAGTTTGTGTTTGTCAGCTAAAGTCATTGTCAGTTTATTGTAGATACAATTGTGGTAATGAAAGAGATGTTAAATATACATGTTCTGTAGCATGCCTCCTAAAATTACCCACGTTTCTTGTTTTTCATGTGCTGTTTTTTCAGTTTGGTTGAACAGAAATGCTGCTGGTGGAAGGTTGGCATAGGGCTGTACAGATAAAACATGATGGAGTTCATGTGATTTTGGCCTACATTGAGGAGGGAGTAGGATAACCACCCTAATGAACTCCAACATGGGACTTTTCAAAGCAGACGGTCAATACATAGCCTCATGAAATGCATTTTAGATAAAGATATATGATGTATTTTCCTCATCAAGCGTGTCTGCCGTTCCCTTTCAGTCATTTTACCTTGTAGACGTTCCACCTTTAATTAGGCTCAACAGTCAAAAAGCACTGACCTGCTATCTTTAAATAAACTTGTTTTGGCTGTTGGTGGCCATATATTGTTTGTACTTTTCTTTCATTATAATTCCTGTTTGGGGAAAAAATTGTTCATTTATGCTGTTGTGTGTTTAGTCTGTTTGATGCCATCTTATTTTGTCGACTTATTCGGTCACAGATACTGCACTCTGGCTGTACTGACATCTGTCTTGCAAGCGTGCCAAATATTTATGTAGTGTAAAATAAATGACACCACATACCCTATCCGTCTGTCCCTCGCTCCCTCATGCCAAAGTAACCAACGTTTTTTGCTGGAGACCATGAGGAAGGACTGGAATGGACTCAGCAGACATAATATTGTTAATGGAGGATGCATACTTCCTGTTCATTTGCTGGCTTTGACTTCACGCTCAACTACCAGCTTCTTCTCCACTCTGTATGGAAAATGACATTGACCAACTTGTTGCTCAGTATCATAGAAAATCATGTACGGAAAGTAAATCCTGTTGTGGAGTAATTTTGATGCCATTGTCTACACATAGCCGTGACGTCCACAGATACAAATGATTCACTTCTTTCCCATCCAGAACTCCATCAGACACAACCTGTCCCTGCACAGCCGCTTTGTGCGCATACAGAACGAGGGAACGGGTAAAAGCTCCTGGTGGATGCTGAACCCAGAGGGGGGAAAGAGTGGAAAGTCACCTCGACGCAGAGCAGCCTCCATGGACAACAACAGTAAGCTGGCCAAGAGCAGAGGAAGAGCCTCAAAGAAAAAGGTACAGTCCCTCTTTTATTAACACTACACTCACATACAAAATATCAATCGGTATATAATTTGGACATATATCACAATTCTGCTGAATCTCACTTAGCTTAGCATAAATAATGGAAACAGGTGGAACAGCTAGTGTGGCAAGGCAAGGAAAAACCGAAGTGTAAAAACATGTAGTTTTACAGGAGGGTATGTACAGGAATCTTGGCTCTAACTAAAATAATCCTAATCCTCCTAATCACCAAAAATAATTTAACTGGTAGCTGGTGGCAGATTCTGATGTCAGAGTGGTATTGCTGTTCTCATCTAACTCTCAGCAAGAAAGCAAATAAGTGTATCCCTGAAAAACTTCCTGTAGTTTTGATGTTCAGTTAATGATACACTTGTAATTTTTATGGCCGCCTATGTGACCTTTTAATGTTTTTCTATCCTTAGATGGCTGTACAGGAAGGGGTTGAGGGAGGAGCAGGCAGCCCTGGCTCCCAGTACTCTAACTGGCTGGGAAGCCCAAACTCCCACAGTAACGAGGACTTTGAAGCCTGGAGTTCATTCAGGACACGTGCCAGCTCTGACGCCAGCACCCTGAGCGGTCGCCATTCCCCTTTCCCTTCTGAACAGGATGACCTGGGGGACTCTGATAGCCACATGATGTATCCTGGAGCGGCGGGGACCAAGATAACCTCCACCCTGCCCAGCCTGTCTGAAGTGGCTGGATCCATGGGTCAACATGGCTCAGAGAACGTCATGGAGAGTCTGCTGGATAACCTGAACCTGCTGTCTCCTAAACCCCCTCAGCTGGGGTCTGACTCCTCACCTTCCCCAAATGCTGCTATGTTTCAGAGTAGCCCCTACAGCTCCACAGGCTTGACCCCGCAACCACAGGACTACCGTAAGTGCATGTACAGCCAGGTGAGGATGAACTCCCTGTCCCCTGCTCCCATGCAGACACTCCCAGAGACCAAGCTGGGCTTTGGGGATTATGAGAACCAGTATATCTGCCCTGCTGGCCTCCTCAAAGAGCTGCTGACCTCAGATGCAGAAGCCAGCAGGGACATGATGGCCTCTAGGGATACACAGGTGTCACAGGTTGGGAGGGGAGGTTGCCTAATGCCCACTTACAGCAGCCAGAGCCATATGGGGGGTCATAACGAGGTAAAAATGATGAATCCCCACCCAGTTCCTCATGTAAATCCACGGGTTATACGTAGACAGGGTCCTGCAACCTCACGAGACTTGAATAGCTGCAACATGATCCCGCTGACTAGTCTGACTAGTCTTTCAGGGGCCCCTCCTCGAATGACCAGCCTGAGGACATGCATGCAGCTGCCTCATGGACACCCAGCACACACTAATGATGTTTCGGCAAGCTACGGCAGCAACAATGGCTACAGGGAACTTAGCTTGGTTCATCCACACAGTCATCATCAGGAGCGGCTGCCCAGTGACCTGGACAACATGTCCATTGAGAGGTTTGAATGTGACATGGAGACTGTCCTCCATGACACCCTCATGGATGGCGGAGCGCTGGACTTTAACTTTGACCCTGCAACTACATCTCATGGGTTTCCCCAGAGGGTGAAGACCACCACACATAGCTGGGTGTCAGGCTAGGATGCAGGGTGGATCACAAACAGGTGAGAATGACAATTAGTCTGGAAGTAAGTGCATATATTAAAACTATAACAAATAAAATGTCCTGAACATTTTCCATTCTCCCTCACAGGTTTTTCTCAGCATCACCTTCATTCAGAGATTGGACAGTATAAATCCAAAGAAGCCATCACCATCACTCTCCACAGAGCATCTGACTACATTGTCTTGAGTTGCAGCTCCATGTATAACAGTGCATGTTATTACTTGACATTTAAGAGTAAACAAAAGACGTTTATCATGATGCTGATACTGACACAAGAGCAGTGAACATGCTTAAAAGGATTTTAAGATAGCTCTGCAGAGAGAAAATGAATGAGAAACAACTTAACTATCCTTGTTTACAATAGCCTGTCAAAACTAGAAATATGTATATATTTGTTTATTTTTTCTGATACATGGCATATAGAAAATATACAGTAAATTACGCATGACAGACAGTCTGCTACATTGGGCCAACACTGCTCACTGCTTGTTTTAAGACATAGTGTGCAGCAGTTGATAGGCCCAGCTGAGAATACCTGTGGGGCTCCAGGGTGCAGTGAGGACACAATAGTTCAGTAAGAAGTTAGTGGCCACATGCTGCTCTGTAGGCAGTGGAAGAAGTTTAATACCGTCCAGAGAAAGGAGCCAGTTTTGGGAGTATTTTGGGGCCAACACAGCAACAGCAATACTTCTTAACCACTGGACCAGTGCTTAAAATGTTAGATATAATTTGAAAATGACATCCAAATCATTAAAGAAGACTTGATATTACATTTTCGTGGTTTCAAAACCTGCTGAATCTGATATCCTATATCATGATCAGTGACAAGAATGTCGATTTTTAAGGCTTCAATTTGAGATCATTTGAGGTGAGATCATTAGGCTAAAATAGGCTTAAAAGGATGTGTGTCGCTATGCAGATGATGCACCGGTTTATCGAGCAGAACCTGGTGTATCACCTGCATTGTGACACATATCCTGAAAATATGATTCTACACACAGCTTAAATGTTTATAGACAGATGTGGAGGTACACAAGTTTAGCACTCAAGTCAAACATCAGCCATTTCTCCTCAGCCTTAGTTGTCATTTAGAGACTGTGAGACGAGCTGCATCTCTGAGTGAAATGAAATGAAATTTGTCATTCATATACAGTATGAGGGTATTTATTTATGTTTTTATTTTAATCGTAGCTGTTGGATTCTTGCTTTGTACTTTGTATGCTTGTAAAAATATGTGCCCATGCTGTATGTATATAGGCCCCCACTATTATTTAGTTAAATACTGCTAAGCTGTTTTTTTGATCAGTTAAACTATCATCAAATAAGGAAATTACACATACATTAGAGATGTTGCCCTATGAAAAAGAAATGAATTCAAAACCACATATGTTAGATAAACTGAAGAAAACGTCTGACTGTCACCTGACTTGAGCTGCGTGACACAGAGGCTGATGATGAAATCCTAAACTGAAATGGATGATGGTTGTCAATGTTTGACTGGCTCAGCACAGGATTTGCTTGCTATTTACTGTTAATTCCCAGCAGCTACAGCCTTTATGCACCAAAGAGTCATCTCCTCTACCAGACACATTTCACTGTGGCTACATGGTCTCACAGACTTAAAATGTTGTACATTATCTTTTCTTTGGTAGAGCATTTTTGTATATGAAGGGTTTACAAGACTAGTATTATATAGTGTGTATGATTGTGTTAGAAATGGTTGTTTACATATCTCAGTGCAAACTATATCAATAAATATATAACAACTTATACCTCAAAATATTTTACCTCTGAAGTGTTGAAGCAATTTTTCCTGCCATTTTCCTCAGTGAGCAATGTATTGAATTTGTCTTTCAGTTTTGACATAGTTTTGTACATATATTTTTTATTTGATTGGTGCTGTTTGGACCTGTTCAGAGTGATCTGTTGTGTGCCTTTGTATCTGTTTTCTTGTGTTTGAGGATTATAGCCATTAGTTCCTAGTAAATATTTTGACAGCACAGTAATTCATTTGAACCATGAATTCATGTGAAATTAATCATTTTGAAAGACTGTTTAAAAGTGCACATTCATCTGTTCAGACAAACTCAAGGAAAGGAATTTAGTAAACAATCTAATTATGTAGTGGAATTAGAATGCTACTTCTGTAATTATTAAAATTTATCAAAAGTAAATGTGTGATGGGAGCATTTTTTGATGGGTCAAATAGCTACCTGACACAAATGAGATTTTCTAATGCTTAAGAAAGAGCTTGAGCCTGTTATATTTCATTATATAAAGAGAACATAATGCATTTTTACATGTAATTTTTGACATTACAGAAACCATGTACACACACATTTTCAGGAAAATGGCATCAGTCTTATTTTGTTGTCCACATCCAGGTATTTTTGAAAGAATGCTGTTTTCTATGTAACCCATTCAATGCATAAATCACCATGTGAACTTGCAATTAAAGGAAGAAAAGCAAAATCTTAATTGTGTGTCTTTATTAAAGCAGCTTTTTAAAATAATACGTTGAAGTCCCAAATGAAGGACCCAAATGCAGAACACAGACACAGGAGACAAAATGAGTTTTAAATGGAGACACAGGCAGGCAGATGAGAGCAAACACAGAAAAATAGAAAAATCACTGTGTTTGGCCTGAAGGTAGCTACTGCTGTGGTTACAATAATATTCCAGGGACAAGTGGGAGAAGAGCCCAGGCTGATGCACTGGAAGGCTGATGAACTGATGAATGGCAGGTGTGCAGGGCAAGAGAGGTGACGAGTTGATTGATGGCAGGTGTGCATTAGGAGCAGAGCTTGGAGCCAGGAGGTAAGCCACAGACACACCACACACACACTCACACAGTCTGTTTAACCTTAACCTTAACCCAAGTATTCACTCTAAAATAAGAAAGAACTGAGGGCATGGCTGTGACAAATGCACATTAGTATGCACATTATGCACAAGCTGGAAATGTTTTGAGTCTACTCACTAATATAGAAGTTTAGTGTCCATTCACACATTATTTTCAGGGTTCCTGTGAATTTCTTGTTCAGGAGGCCTATATCAGGCAATAAATTTAATGCATTTTCAGGGAAAATTAAAACAGAATTGTGTCTTTCTCAGGAATTGACCAGTACAGAAATCTCAGATTTGTGTTCATGTCTAGAAAATTCAATAAATTCTACCAGTTATGCATCTGTTTTCTGATTGTGCATATGGTCAGTGTTTATTAGTCACAGAGCCACACCAGTTGTAAGCCACAGTGCTTTCACTTTGACTAAGATAGCTGTGCCGTCACCTTTACTTAACATGTTAGTTTATGTTGCTTTCATCAACTCCTGCTTCTAAGAATTTCAGCTCTACCAGGAAAACTTTTTTCTTGTTCTTTCTTTCTTTGTTCCTTTTCCATTTCTCTCCCAATTTATCTATTTTTTCTCCTTTCTTTCTTTAGACTGTAATTTTTAAGAACATCTTGACCGAGCGTGACTTGAAGTTATTATGCAACCCCAGACACAGAGCATCTTAAGCAGCAAAGCTGGCTCTGAGGAATGAGGCTCGTGCAGGACAGACACCCATCATTAAGCACACATGCAGCCCACATGCTCTCATCCAGATCCTCAGATGTCAAGCCAGGTCACACGACTCACTGAGTGCTTCAGTTTCAGGTCACTTAGACTGGGGATTTTTGGGATACAAAATGATACAAAAATAGATGTCAAATATGAATCTTATGCTCAGAGTATGCTCTCTTTTGTTGTTCAGCTGTCCTTTAACAGTATTTAGAAAATGTGTCCTCCAATGAATGAGACAATTATCAGTCACCAGTGCAGATATCACATCTCACAGCATGCTGAAGATGTGCAGGTGTCACCCAGGAAGTTAAGTTGAACACCCCAACCTCATCCAGCCTAACGTAACTGCTGCTGACCCTACTACTTATCACCACAGGTCAGTTCATTAAGGTTGATATGTTCATACTTTCAAAGCCTGTAGAAGTAAAGTGTCTTTCGACAATACACGTCATACGGTTGTTATCTTAAATGATATCTGAGCATTTGCTTGTGGAAAGAGCAATAAAGGAATGAAACCAAACCAAACCTTTTGCACAGGCCTGGGTTGCTGTTGGGGCCTTAACAGAAGGTTAAGTTAATCAAAAGCATTAGTTAGAGCAGCTTGGGACGACACTGGAAGGCAAGATGGAGAGCTGCCTTGACCGGTGTCTTTGTAGCCTTCAATCAATTAATCATACAGATTAATTGCAAACACTTTAGAATAGCCCTCCAACAAAGATGTCCATGGTGTTGCATTTATCTCTACACATAAAAAGTGAGGAGAATAGCTGTGTGAAGAATGAAAAAGTTCAAACGTCAGTCAGATATTAACTGACTGACTTTTAGGCTACGTTTACATTTAGGGAAAGCGCAAATGTTTTCATGCGGTTTGGCCTCTCCTTTACACGAGAGTGTAAACTCATAGAAAACGATCATTTTTAAAAACTCCGGCCAAAGTGGAGATTTCTGAAAACGCCGGTTATGTGTTGATGTGTAAACAGGGTTAAACAGCGTTTTAGGTTTCCCAAATGTCACAACATGCGACTGAAAATACTTAACGTCATGCGAGCGACCTATGTTTACACTCGTGCCCATAGGTTTGACATAGTTATGATGTGCTCGACAGCGTATTTATCCGGGTTCATGTAAATGACAACATTTTTGAAAACAATGTTGTGTGCACGATGTTATTTTTGAAAACGGAGGGGCCAAAATACCCTGCTACGTGTAAACGTAGAGTGAGATCTTAACAGTCATGTCATTCTTCTTCATTGCCTTCGTGTAGCTAAATTATTTCTGAGCTTCATGTATCATCCATCTATTGTGCACTAGAGACTCTTTTGTGGCGACTAGAAGCAAAAGAGTTTTCATAGAAGCACTGTAATCATCACATATAACCATGTTTCTCTTTGCACAGGTCATTTTAGTCTCTCACTGCCTCTAGTAGGCCCAGTGCAGCTCGTGGTGGCTGGTGGACTCACTTTTGATGGTGAGTGACATGGTTTGTGGCTGCACATTTTATTAATCAGGTGTTATCTTTCACAGGGCTGCAACAGTAGGTGTTGCAGCTATGTTCCAACTGTCTGTCGCCTTCTCTTCTGTTTTAAAGTTTTACAATATGCTCTTAATAAACAGTTATAGCAGTGAACCCACACTCCCCTGTCTAAGGTCAGAGGTTAATTCCAGGTATTGGCCACTCCTATGCATTACATTAATACAGTGAACATACTGAGAGAAAAAGAACACGTTAATGCCAGATAATGAAATGATCACCCATAGCTAATGACACAACTTGAGAAGGTGCAGTCCCCATGAAGAAAAGCAAAGAAAATAATCATGATCACCACTACCACAGGACCTTTGGACTGCCAGGAGGAAGAGGTTTTCAAAGCTGGAGTGGTGGGGACCCAGGGAGGGAATGTTGGTGTGGAACAGCAACAATGGAGCTGGATTCAGTGGACTCTACAGACATCATGGCTGCCTGAGGAGACCAAAGAGGATGTTGACGGAGGAGGTTAAGAACAGACAAAGAGTGACAGGTTCAAGAGGCTGAACAAAAGTAAATATCTGACTAACTTTTAGTCATTGGCGAGAGCGTTGTGAAATAAAAGGCTGAATGACAGACACCGAGCTGGCCTTCTTGCTGTTGGACTAGTAAGAAATGTTAGCTGGCTTGCAAAGTTATGTGTTGTGTTGCACTTGCTCTGTGTTTGGTGGGGTTATCAAAGTTTGATCACAGGCAGTATAATCATAGCAAATGCACTTCCAGCTGTGACAGTGGTGGAAAAGTGAAATGCACTGATACACTGTAGGGGCACCAGATTGCCAAAAAAAGCAGTTCTTACATGATGTGGTTTTAAATTGTCACTTTTCTTCTACATCTGCAGGAGATGATTAAGATTCTTAATGAGACCAGGCCACAATCCTGGAGTTTTCACAGAACATTTGTGAATGTTCGAGTAGCTGCTGACTAAGTTTAGCATTCACAGCTTGAACAGGTGTGAATGCTTAACAATGTGAACAAATTGTAAAATTCTCATCTTCATGTTTAATGTGTTTCCTGTTGCAACCTGAAGTTTTTTCTCACAGTTAACAGGTTTTATTGAAGATAGGAATTATTCAAGCATATTCTGCTGAAAAGCACATCATTAAAGTGTCTCAACATTTACTCACACTTTGGTTTCTGTCAGATGTGACAAACTTGATGTCAGTGATATCGGGTTCATTTCCTGTATGAAATGAGGCCACAATACAGTTACGCCAGGAGTCGTGTGCGGTGTGCTCGCGTGTGTGTAGGAGCAATGTTTCATTGGTCCAACTTTGTCAACCAATTTAAGATATGAATTATTGAGTTAATACCAAAACCATCAATCAACCATCAATCAACCTTAATTTTTCAACAATCACACACACACACACACACACACACACACACACACACACACACACACACACACACACACACACACACACACACACACACACACAGCAGCATATCTCGAAGGCCTTGTCGTCATCAAGAAATATGCACTAATGTCATTTTGCTTGCTCTCTTCTTCCATCACTCTCTTCCTCCATCATATTCTCTTAATAGCCAGTTTAACACACACAGCCTGTTTCACACATAATTAATCACGCAGTGAGAGGCATTCAACAGCAGGGAGGCAGATCACAAAGACCCTCTCTAAGTGGTTGTTTCCAGAGCCGTCGGGTCACGTCTCCTGCCTGACTGGTCAATAAAGTGTATAAGAAGAAGCTGGGTGGGTGGCTGAGTGGGGTTAAAGGGGCACCCACCGTCATTTATTTGTTTGACTGGGGAGCGTCTTGTCAGCCTCTCTAACATACATATGACCTATCTCTCAACTTATACTAACGATCAAGTATTGGAGACTTAAATAGTTTGGCATTTAGGGAAGCATCTACACCTACTTTTTTTTCTGGCTGAGAGTTACCGTGTGCAGACAGAAAATGAGGCGTGTATTCCAGGGCTGCAAGAATGTGCTTCAGAAAGGGAGAGAGACTGGAGGGAACATAGAGGAATAGAGTTTCTGGTTTCTCAGATCAGTCAAAGAGTCAGCTGTCACACAAACTCACACAGAAACACTTTCACATACACACACACGCACACACACGCGCACACACACACACACACACACACACACACACACACACACACCACCGGTGCATCCATTTTTAGCTAACTTATTACAGCTAACTGTATAGTGGGCATATTGGCTGTTTGGCAGTTTGGACTAGATGAGCAGCCTGACACCATTTTCAGAGAGTGGTATCGTCTCATCTAAAATATAGCTCTGAAGATGTCAAACGTCTGTTCCCGCCAACTTTTCTTGCTGCCCACTAATTACTCATTAAACATAATGGAAGATTTACAGTTTGTTTCACAAACATTACCTGATGCCACAGATGTGGTTTAGGTGGTCCCTCTGTGCTCCCACTCCTGGTTAATGCCCCTAACTGACTCATAGAAAAAGCAGCAGAGCCTCTATTAACATCTTGCACGGAGTGGAAGATGACTGCTTGTTCAATGCATATCAGAGCTGATGAAGATTATTCCTGCCATGCTTGTATAAATAAGGTGAATCTTTTGGCGATGGCTTCTCCCAAAGGGGTTGATGGCCCAGAGGTGTGCAAAGCAAGCTGGGGCAGGGCTAATTTATCTGTGTGGTTGAGGCACAAAGCCAGGAAATTAGGTGGTTTGGGCCACTGAAGCTGTGCTAATATAAAAGACAATATGCACATGCACACTCAGCATTAGACCTGCGATCCATCCCTGCATCTCTCAGAGGGAGGCCGGGATGAAGATTAATACATGATTAGATTAACCTGGCAGCAGCTGATCAGGCCCCTCACATGATTCTTGAGCAGGAAATCAGGTTGTCCACATGGGTGCAAACAACTGTAGGGCTGGATCTCGGCTCAGGGCGACAGGATCATGAGTGCTTGTAAGTTTAAAAACTGCTCTGACAAAATGCTCCTGGTCTTCACAAACAGCATACGTGCTTTTCAGAGGGAGAAGCTGGTTGATAAGACAGCACTCTAGTATAACAATCATAAGACACAGATTTAAACAACTGGATCAAAATTGACCTAATGTGGGTCAATGTAGCACCAACGGAGTGCTGAGTTTAGGTTATTTCTTCTATACAGTCAAACTATGTGTATTCTTTGCAGTTTTGAATGTCATATGCACATTGTTTTGTACAAGTGAAAATAAATGTGACAGTTTTAAAGTAAAACTGGACTACGTTGAGTCTAACAGTGGATCGATATAACCATATGGGTAAATAACCCAACAGTAATATGAAAAATAATACTGGTACTGGGTAAAGTTAACCCAGTGTTTCATCAGTCCTATATTGACCACTCACCAGAGTCAGTGCTGACCCTCCAAAGCCTCTGCTGAAGGGTCGAGGAAGAGCCCATGTAATATCCTTGAAGAAAATATTTCCACCAGTTTCTCCGATCTGCACTATGCTTATTATCACAGGAAGTGACATCAGCTACAGTTTACGCTGCTCAAAGCTCTTTACGGTTAGTGACGCTGTTCTGCTTGAGCTGTACAGTTTTGAGACAGCTGCCCAAAACAACTAAATGTGATACTTCTTTGCTCTGAAGGGCCACATTTCCTCAGCTTGTCCTTTTGTGCCCTTTAGCTGCACTCTGGTGTGAACAATCACATTTAGAAAATAACTCAAATGTGACTCCTGACAACAGTGAGACGTCTGAAAGGTGTCAGATCTAACACACACAGCATGTTCGGAGAGATCAACCAGTAGTGTCAGTCACATCTGGTATTTCCCTTTTCCTCCGACAACTGCAACCTCCATCTCACATTAAAGGTGAATGAGTGTGTGTGTGTGTGTGTGTGTGTGTGTGTGTGTGTGTGTGTGTGTGTGTGTGTGTGTGTGTGTGTGTGTGTGTGTGTGTGTGAGAGAGAGAGAGAGAGAGAAAGACAGATAGCGACTGTGTCCTCATGGCAGATCAAGCTCTGTGTTGCTTGGGGGCTACAACTGAACAGGAGTTCTCCTCACCTGACCTGGAGTTCTGTTTAAAATATCTTGAGGCAAATGAGCCAAGCTGGATTCATCTTTTCACCACATGTTTGTTTATCTTCATGCAAGAATTGGTATCATAGTGCTGGAAGAAGAGCAAAGTAACAATACCACAGTGTAAAAATACTCCATTGCCATTATTAATTATTAATATTATTCTTGATACATGAATGTGTAAGCCATGGTGGAGCTAATGTGAACTTCTTTCTGATCAATGAGAAGGCACTATATTTCATAAGTTGATCTATTATTTAAAGTAATTACTAACTATAGGTGTCAAATGGTGAAGTGAAAAATACAAGTACGTAAATGTAATTAGTTACTGTCCCCCAATGCAAAGGAGTAACCAATAATGTTAATGACTCCATTCATTCTAAATGTCTCAGTAAATCGTGACAAGGAGGCAGCATGCAGAGTACCAACACTCTGGAACTGAATATAACTCAATAGCCATTATTAATATTATTGATTACAATTTTGACCCAATACTTTTCAGTGTGAAGGGTGATCAAGCAGCAGGGCTCAAGATATCCAGACCTTTGTGTCTCATTTCCACCGCATGTTACGGCTCAACTTGACTCACTTGGAAATGTTCTTTTTCAGTTGTCGATTGGCAGACGTTGAGGAATAGTACCCGATACCTGGTGCTTTTTTTGCTATCACCTTGGTTGAGGTTCCCAGTGAGCTGAGCCGATACTAAAAGGTGGAGTGAAAACACTGCAGACCAGTGATTGGTCAGAAAGAATCGTGACTTGCTCGACACAGAGCAACCAGAGTCATCTCCTTGTCTGCAGTTTTTTGTCTTGCTGCCTTCAGTCTTTTCTGAAAACCTTGGTCTGCTTGCTGTGACAAACAGCCACATACTGAGAATCAAGAACATCATCTCTTCCATATCCTCCACTGTTCCTGTGTTTGTGTGAAGATTGAAGATGATGTCATGGCAGTTTCACACAGTGTCACTGAGAAGATCAGCTGAGC
Source organism: Chaetodon trifascialis (assembly GCF_039877785.1). Taxonomy (NCBI): domain Eukaryota; kingdom Metazoa; phylum Chordata; class Actinopteri; order Chaetodontiformes; family Chaetodontidae; genus Chaetodon; species Chaetodon trifascialis. The sequence goes on along the minus strand of NC_092071.1, from coordinate 15,389,327 downwards.
TGAGAAAACAGAAAATGAAAAAGTACCTCAAGCCAAAGGCGAGTCAAATTTAGTCATGTCGTGTCATGCAGTGGAGATGAGGCTTTAGTCTTTATGTAGATCAAAGCCCAGAAACAGTGGATCCCACATTTCCCACGAGGAGAACTCTTAAATGCAAGGTATTTGTTGAAAAAGTGAGGTCTGAAACCCGCTCTGAGATAAACTTCATGACATCATCAGGGTTATTTTCTCAGAATTTATGAAGCTCCCTCCAGAGCCTCAGAAGACTTTGCACAATACAAAGAGTGGGGTGCCTGTTTATGGTGTACAGGGTAAAATGCTCACATCAATATGTCCAATTCATTCACACATTACAAGAAGAGCACACTTTTTTTGGTGCTCACTGAGGTGGAGTGGAGTTGAAGGTTATTTATAAGGACAGGAAGCCAAGCACAGTGTTTTATTTGTTCCTTTGAACAAAGGGCCCATGTAATATCCTTGAGGAAAATATTTCCACCAGTTTCTCTGATCTGCACTATGCTTATTATCACAGGAAGTGACATCAGCTACAGTTTACGCTGCTCAAAGCTCTTTACGGTTAGTGACACTGTTCTGCTTAAGCTGTACAGTTTTGAGACAGCTGCCCAAAACAACTAAATGTGATACTTCTTTGCTCTGAAGGGCCACATTTCCTCAGCTTGTCCTTTTGTGCCCTTTAGCTGCACTCTGGTGTGAACAATCACATTTAGAAAATAACTCAAATGTGACTCCTGACAACAGTGAGACGTCTGAAAGGTGTCAGATCTAACACACACAGCATGTTCGGAGAGATCAACCAGTAGTGTCAGTCACATCTGGTATTTCCCTTTTCCTCCGACAACTGCAACCTCCATCTCACATTAAAGGTGAATGAGTGTGTGTGTGTGTGTGTGTGTGTGTGTGTGTGTGTGTGTGTGTGTGTGTGTGTGTGTGTGTGTGTGTGTGTGTATGTGTGTGTGTGTGTGTGTGTGTGTGTGTGTGTGTGTGAGAGAGAAAGACAGATAGCGACTGTGTCCTCATGGCAGATCAAGCTCTGTGTTGCTTGGGGGCTACAACTGAACAGGAGTTCTCCTCACCTGACCTGGAGTTCTGTTTAAAATATCTTGAGGCAAATGAGCCAAGCTGGATTCAGCTTTTCACCACATGTTTGTTTATCTTCATGCAATTGGTATCATAGTGCTGGAAGAAGTGTTGAAATCCCTTACCTAAGAGCAAAGTAGCGCTATCACAGTGTAAAAAATACTCCATTACCAATATTATGAAGTTATACTTAATTATAAGAACTGAAGTGTTGGTAGTAACTAAAATAAAAAAGGCCTCATTTATCCTTCAAAATCACTGATATTATTCCAGATACATTAATGTGTAAGCCAAGTTGAAGCTAATTTGAACTTCTTTGTGTGCCAAGGCACTGTATTCTATAAGTTGAAGGCAGCATGCAGAATACCAGCCCCCTGGAACTGAATACAAGTAGCCAGTAGTGAATACAATAGTAGCCATTACTGATATTATTCATTGCACCTGTTTGTTTCCTGCTACGTCTCAAAGGCCTGCAAATCCCGATGCTTCTGGGGGCTCAACTGTGTAACCTCTAAGTATGCTCTTGGGGGCCGTCAAATGGTGGTGCAAGACAAGAGTTCCCTCTGCAGGACAAAAGATGGAAGCACCAACAACAGCAGCAGCAAGATGGTTGGATGACATCTAGTGTGTAAATGGAGACATGTTTGATACAGAAACAGAGCGGCAGACCTGTATTGGCTTCAAAGGCCTCAGGTTTGAGAGTCACTGAGTCCATTGTCCATCCTGGTTAGGCTATTTTATATATATATATATATATATATATATATATATATATATATATATATATATATATATATATATATATATATATATATATATATATATATATATATATATATATATATGTGTGTGTGTGTGTGTGTGTGTGTGTGTGTGTGTGTGTGTGTGTATATATACACACACATACTACTCACAAAAAGTTAGGGATATTGAAATGATGGTTAGGGATAGTGAAATCCCAGGATGAACCTAAAATGCACTAACCTTTACAGGTGAACTTAATTTTACCTTCTCTAAACTTTGAATGCATAGGTCCAACTGTTCAAAATGTCTCTACTTTTTGCACAACTTGCTGTTCTCTAACAAGGAGCTGAACGGCAAAATTTACAACAGCTGTTTGATCCCTGAATCGACCAATACGTTTCCTGGTTCAATTGGAATTGGTATTTAAACAGTCCTCTTCATCACTATTGATCAACATTACCTCGCCATTGCAAGGCATCAAACAGGATGTTCTCAGAGGGAAGTGGCCGCTGAGCTTAGAGTGTCACAGAGTGTCATGAGCAGGACTGGAAGAGTCACAGGAAAGCATGGGAGTGGATGTCCTTTGGCCACATCCCACACTCATGACCGCTTCATTGTGAACAGTGCCCTGTGGAACCGGATGATGAATGCCACTCAACTCCAGGCACATTTAAGGGAGGTGAGAGGCACCCAAGTGTCACAGCAGACCATTTAAAACCATTAACATTAGCGCGGTCTGTGTGCTAGATGACCTGCAAGGGTACCTGACCACACCACCAGGCATAGGTGTCATCGTCTAGCATGGACCAGGGAACACTGACAATGGACGAGGGATCAGTGGGCCTCAGTGCTGTTCTCTGATGAAAGTCGATTCACACTGAGCAGAAATGATGGCCGCCAACGATGTTGGAGATGTCAAGGAGAGCGCTATCAGCCACTGTTGTCACCAGACGAGACTTTGGTGGTAGTGGTGGTACAGTATGGGCAGGTGTGTCTAGTCAATACATTACTGCTGTACACCTTGTGAATGGTACATTGATATATATAAATATATTCTATCCATGCAAATCTTACTTACATATTTTGATTGTCATTCTTATTTTATTAGAGAATAGCAGCAGAAGTTTATTCTATTAATAGTGATGTGCAGAGAAAAGACCAGACAAGCCTTTATTGTGTATAACTTTTATTTGTTACCATAGTTTTGCTATAGCTTTTAGTACACCTTTGGTGGCAGGACGAAAGAAACGTAAGCAGCTGAACTGTCTATTTGAAAAATATAGACATCTTTATTACAAGTACTACTTTGCAAATAATACTGAGCAGCGTAGCATCCAAAAATGATAGCAAAATAAAACAGAAATGCACTGTGGTCAAAATTATTGTTAAAAACATGGCATCAAAGTAAAAAAAATAGCATCACGGTTGTTTTAAGCAGCATAAAGAGAGCCTTCAAAGGCCATAAATGAGTGTGTTTAGACAGTGTGGAAGGCAATGTGCACTGTGAAAATCAAATATTCAAATGGAAACTGCTTTGAAAAAACACCATACAATATTCTTTCATACTGCACACAAACTGTCTACATTATATGTGTATACATTAAGTCATGCGTACTTGTACAGGGGGAAAGCGGTGTCCAATTTAGACCCACCAGGATTATTACAGTGAATATTTACTGTGCAAAATGTTAAACCTCCACCTCCCTCATCATATACTATCTTTCTGTTCATGGGTTCTTACTTGAACTGCATAAGAAAAGGGGTTACTCATTCAGCTGCAGTGTCACTCTCACAACAAGGCTGCAGAGCTTAACCCCCCCGCCCCCGCCTCGCCGCCATCAATAAACAGACTTAAAACAGTCACACGTACAACTCTTTTTAATCTGTAGGGCAGATTAGCATCAAAGCACTGAGTGAAACTGACATTAGAGTCTTTTTCTTCAAATATGGAGTAATCATCCCAGTCATGTGTAGTATTTGACTTATTGCTGTCCAATGGGAAAGAAAACTCTAATACTGCACCATGTTGGAGTAGAAAAGAGGCTGTATTTGAGCTGCATGGTTATAACCAGGTGTAAGCCACATGGGGGTCCAGTGTACAGACGTCTTCTATTTAAAGGTACTGAGGGTTTCAGAGATTAGCATTAGCATCAGCTAGCTGGAAAGGCAGTGTTTGAGCAGTTATTCATCACTATTACTCAATAGCCATATCAGCCACCTGAATTCCTGTCTGGGTTACATACGAGATATAGTTGAAGAAGCCAGTGAGACTGCAGTTTTATCCAAATTAAAATGACAGGTTGAACTGCAAAAAGATGCGACATTGTCACTCTAATTAATCTGTAGCATAATAAATCAAATCACAGGGCTCTCATTTCTTTTAGTGTTGAGGGAAGAGCTCCACTTAACACTTAACGTCAGTGCATATAATCAAAGCCATTTGTGTTCAGAACAGCAATAAGGTGCAATATAAATCTATAGGAAGCATCTGTTTTTCTTCAAAAAAAATATACAAAACCACAAAACTAATATTTATTTGGCCATTAATGAAATTATTGTTTCTATAGATGAGTCTCAATGAATCTTATTTACAAGGGAGACCTGATTAAGACAACAGATTAAAAAAACTGTCTGTAATCTGCTCTTTATGATAGTCATTATAATAGAAAATGAACACTGTTCAGTGCTGCATTTGTTTGCAATGCTTTTCATTTGATATCATCAAGATTTCTTTCCCCTTTCGATAACATTGTGAAACAATGGTCTTCAAGGTACAGTGGTGAGAATGAGGTCTATTACATAAAATCTTTCACACCCCAAAGGTATATTTTAAAAGAGTAGTCAAGGTCAATTTTATCCAGTCTTTTTAATTTGGAGTTGTTTTCATGGCTTCTGCTCTCTGCCTAAAAATAATAGGAAATGAAATCAGTCAACCACCATCAAACCAAAGTGAGTCACAATCATGTATGAAAGGTCCATAGAGTTGTTACCCTGTGAAAATGAGAGTTCATGGACTCAGAAGACCCACAGCCACAGGAAGTGACATCACCAGTGACAAAAACCATGGTGCTGATTTGAACATTACACTGATTGCAGAGCAGATTGGAAGAATCCCTGCAATAGAGCAGAATGTGACTTTAGACACTGTTTCAGTTGCTTAAGACCAAAATAACAAGCTTAAGTGAACGCTACTCACTGTGATGGACGGCCATGCTGTTCTCCTTCCAGCTGTTACCCTGGTAAACCCTGCAGGTGTAGGTGAAAGGCCTCTCATCAGCCAGCGGGGCCCAGGTAAGGCGGCACAGAGTGGGAGTGACCAGGCTGACGTTGCTCCTCCTGCGGTCCTCTGTGGACACGTAGATGACGGCGTTGGGGAGGGTGCTGCCCACCAGCCGGCTGTCTTGTCGATACTCACAGTAGGGGCCAGGGACCTGGTAGGTGGCTGGAAACTCACAGTCCACCCTGACATTTCGCTCCAAGTAAGTTAGACATGGAAACATCTGAGGGCCGCGTGGAGTGAACAGAAATGTTGTCACTGAGTTCACTGAAAGAGATACAAACAGGATATGAAGGACACGTTTTTCTCTTTTTCAGTGTGAAATGAGGGCAGCGAAGTATAGAGAACTCCTGAAGAGCGTTATGCTGTAGTCTGCGAGAGAACTGTAATATGTAAGATCAATATTAACATTAATTTTCTGGCAGCACAATGGTCCCAAACATAATTCCAAAGCTACACAATGACAAGCCAACAAGCGCACCCTATCATGCCAACCCTAACCCTAGCACCAATTAACCTTAGCCGAATTCTTGATATCATAATTGTGATTAAAATGGAAATTTAATAGAACTGCTATTAGCCTAAATACATATTTTGTGTTGGCCTATTCTTTTTCTGGATGTTTGATATTGAAGCAGCTTCAAAGTGAAAAGCCGGTATTAGCAGTGTTAGCAGTGTTATTGAGCTCCTGTTGGAATGAGGAACATCTTTAAAATTGAAAATGTGGCAGAAATGACACTAAACTTAGCCTGCTAACATTAGCTGCTGCTGTTAATGCTTTGATGCCGAGTAATAAACCCCAATGAACAATTTTATGGAAGTGATGAATGTTTATTTCATAACTTATTCATTTGATCTTGAAAACTGTCCAGCTCCACCAGTCTTGTGTGCCTTATGTGGGCCTTTGCCATTAAGTCTTCAAAGACATTTGCTTGAACTTGTCATAAGTGTCAACAAAGAAAGTCCAGATAACATCCACTGTGATTCAATGTGTTGTGTGTTATACAGAGCTTTGGCATGATATAACACAGGCCTATCATTTCATCTATCTCCCACTCACTGCAGTGTAAAAGTAGGCTGTAACTTGGCTTGAAAGCAACTTCATCCTTCTGTAAACTTCTACATTTGGATTACATAATCCTCATGAAACTTTACTGATCTGTGTGGTGAAACTGGGGAATGACGTCTTTGCTGCAGTATTGATTATCATGGACAATCAGGGCTTGTCTTTGAATGTTATTCACAACACAGGCATTTTGTTGCATTTAAATCACATATTATTTTTTAGCAGCAATTCATTGTTTTAATAAAATCACCCACAGCACGCATTCATACATCCAACAATAAATGGATGTGGGCTCGATATCAAATGAACTTTTTTGCGACAGCAACCTCAAATTACATCGTCCTCAGCAGTGACATGCCAGCCTGAACACGAATAAATACAGAAGAATAAGACATACTGTGAGTCTGATGCGTGATCATTATCCTGCCCAGCAGGAGACAGGCCGTGGCGAAAAGGTGCAGCTCCATGACGACTGATATCTGTCCGATCAGATCAATAACCTTCACACCTCGCTATGACCTGCAGAGTTCAACACGGGACATCATGAGAAAGTTCAACATGCAGCCCCTGAATCTCATCAGTGACTAAAGCAGAAAAACGCTTATCACCTACAGAGGCATGCAGTGAGCATGCAACCTATGACTGCAGCCTGTATTAGATGACAGTGTCCACTAGCGCAGTATTAGCGGGCCTGGATGTGCTGCTCCGCCTGCAGCCCAAATGCAGACAGGACTACGCCCTTGCAGTGTCTTCGCGCTGCAGCAAGCTGTCGAGCTCTCCTTACTGTCAGTGCGCACATTTTGTCCTCACTGCGGGTGAAAAAAAACAGGCAGCCATGCAGACATGCTCCCGACGCATGCAAACCCCACCTGAAAACATTAGATTTCCCATGCAGATTGTTATTTCCCCTGCAGAGGAGGCAGCCGCTCTCACCTGATGTTTGGTGCCTGTCCAGAGGTTGAGCTGCGCCTCTGTGACCAAATGCGGAGCAGCATCAGCAGAGCAGCTGCTGGCTTTTGACTGAGGATACAGTTATTGCAATGTATGCGCCCTCACTCAAGCACACACGCACACACACATACACACGCACTGTTCCCCGAGCAGAGATCCAGGAGCTGCGCAATTCTGGGAAGAAATTAATTTAACTTCCCTTCCATCAGCCACGTAACAAAGTTAGTGCTCTGACCAGAGATTTCGCTTTCGTTTTCCCATCATGTGAGACTCATGATTGATGAGGAGGTGGTATAGACTTCATGTTGGACATCCTACACTGAAAGTTTAGGGCGCTGGAATTGGGCAAGCAACCCATCAATTTAATTTTCACATCACTGCTGGCACCGCCTTCACCAGATACTGATTTTGGAGGAGCTGTCATATCTTGGTGCAGAAGAAGAGTTCCCTCTGCAGGACAAAAACTGGAAGGACCACCACATATATGACCAATGCAGCAATCAATGATTTGGTGACACCTAGTGTAAAAAACAAAGACACATTCTGACCTCCCATAGCTCGGAAAGCCCAGGAAAGTTCTACCTGTGCCATCCTTTCACTCCAGGCCTGTGGAGTTTAAGCTCATTCAGAGTCGACTGATACCTTTGCAGTGGTTTGTCCACTTCAATTTTGGTGGCATTAAAGACATGAAAGGGAATTAGGGGGATTTTTTAAGAAACTGTTACAGAGTATTACTCATGTTACTGCAGTTTGTGTAGCATTTAGTATTCATTTGGTGGGTTTGAAAAAATATATAGTATGAAAATAATTTTATCATAAGTACTTCTTTAGAAATGTACACTGAGCAGCTCATTGAAACATAAATGAATGATATAAGATAGAGATTCACTGAGGACACAGTTATTGTACCGCATATATTGCTTGTCTGTTCTACTGCACATACATGTAAAACACATCAGAGAGGAAATGGCAGATGCAGCTTGATGATTGGTATCTGTTTAATCAGATCAGCAAACCTCAGTCTGTTATGATCTTGTAGAGTTCAACATTGGACATCCAGAGAAAGCACAGAATCACTATTTAAAGTACAAAACAGCAGAAGCTTTCAATTCACATGGAAAGTCAAAGTAAACATGCAAATGAAAAGCAAAGTACACCATACATTGTATGGCTGTAGAGCAGTAGCAGCAGGCCTTGATGTGCTGTCCTGCCTGCAGCCCAATGCAGGCAGCAGATGAAACTACACCAATGCAGTGTCTTTACACTGTATTTTGGGTCAGTGGTACATATAAGATACTGGGGGAAAATAATTTGCATTTTGGTATTGTTATGCAGTGAAAAGAATACACAAATATGCTGAATTCTTAATACATGGAAGCATATAGATGGATACCCATATCCAGTATGTAGTATTTATACTGTATATATGCAGTATGTAGCATATTTTATACATATACATATTTAAAGATGCAAAACAGGATGGAAGGTAATGAAGAAAATGTTTTTTTTGTTTTTGTTTTTTAAGGTGAAAATGAACAATGTGTTCAATGTAGTACATTTCTACTACTGCAGTAATTCTAGGTTATTCCTGCAATGTTTGGGAAAAAAAAAAATAAAAATAAATGATAAAAAAATACAATAGTGACACCTTCATAATCAAAGCAAACCAGTAAATTTTTAACTGATTTAAATGAGTCAAGCAAACATGATCAGGGAAAACATTATATAACAGCACTTTGACAGTAATTTTTTGATAGTCCCTAACTTCGTGTCCCAGCTGTTGTGCATGGGGGCTGGGGACGTCTATTATGCAGACTGGAGCTGAATTTCAAAGACGCAGCTGTGTGCTGTGTGTTCATGTATGAGACTTAACTGAATAAAAGTTAAGAAACAAATGGAGCCTTACTGCTGCGAATGTGTAAATGAGTTACTGCTTATCTCTGTGGAGAGAATGACATCAGCCCCAAACGAGCCACATCAGCTACAGAAACACTGACAGAAGGGGAAGAGAGACAGCAGAAAATGAATGGATGAGGACTGGTTTTGTAGCATGAAGCTACAGTGTTTTTGATGGACCTTAAATTTTAAATGGTTATGACTTAATCAATACCTGGTTCAGTTTCATACAGTAATAATAGTATTGTACAGTAGTCGTGTACTCATAGTATAGTTTACGTCACTGAAGAAGAATAGATTATGTTTCACCTGCAGCATATCAAGAGCAGCATCCGGCAGAGGAGCAGCAGGGATCACAGCTACAGTATCTGTAATTAATGCTCTTGGCAGGGATCACTTCACCTGCTTTCTCTGCTTTTTGATGGTCAAAAGGGTGGAGACAAAATTGTGTGTATACAGTATACAATAGCAGATATCCTCGCTTTCATTCTTTGCTGTGCTCTGTGCCTTTCAGAGAGCTCTGCAACACTTCTGTCAGTGTCCTGGGAGACTGCTTCAGTATGGCAGTTGTTCAGCAACTGTCCAAGAAGGACCTTGACAAAATGGATGAGCAGTGTGAGGAGATACAGTGAGAGGACACAGTGAGAGGACACAGTGAGAGGACACAGTGAGAGGATAAAGAGGATTCAGTGATTCTAGCTCAGTAGATTTGATATAAGCCAGCATTGCTTCATTTTACATGGTCATTGATATTTAGATAAACATTTTGTTACATTATATATTCGTTCAACTATACAGTGTTACTGACTATTGACCCTGCAGTGACCGGGACCACCTCAACACCAAGCCAGTTCATTTTTGGCCATGCTGGCTTGCTGCATGGCTCTAGGGATGGCGCTGTTGGTGTGTCAGCCTGTCCGTCTGTGGCTCCACCACTTTGGACCATGAATTCATGGACAGCCATGAACGCTGGTACACACATTCGTTACCCCCCCATGCAATTTAGGTCACAGCAGCCATGTTGCTCTGGTGAGTAACCCAGATTGGAGGGAATTCAGTGGAGGTGACAAACACCCTGGACCTTTACAGAACACCGAGGACGTTCATAAAACATTCTCTTTTGAAAATCAAAAAGTTCCCCATATGACTTTAGGAAGATGATCTCACATGGTCACATAGCGACATTACAAAGAGGCCATAAAGAGAACGTTCCCACGTGGTTCCCTGTTACTGCGATCGACTGGCGACCGGTCCAGGGTGTACCCCGCCTCTCGCCTGTTGATGGCTGGGATAAGCTTCAGCCCCCCCTGCAACCCCGAAAGGGATACACGGTATATAAAATGGATGGATGGATGGTTCCCTGTTAGTCACATGGTTTGAGTCGCCATCTGCATTGGTACAGTTCCTTCCTGCTCTCTGTGATCACCTCTTCCATGTTTTACAGCACCTGAACTCAGGATTGTACATATTTTTTTGTTTGTGTTGTCAGACAGCTGACTGACTGTGAAATATCTCGGTTCTTGGTTGAGAAAAACACCATCTTGTGGGCTGAAGTTCAAAACGGAGGGAAAAAGATTTAACCAAGATCAAAATTAGCCAAATTAGTGTGGACGTACTCTAGTTGTGGTGTTGACAGAGCCCTCTTAATAGTCAAATTTTAGCACTTAGACTGCTTTAATGTAATATTAATGTACTTAGTAATGGTAGGCCTATTAGCAGAGCACTCGAACACATATAATATTATCCTATGTGGTCTTTTGTTTCTTGTTTCTTTGTGTTATTTAGTTCTATTTTTTGTCTTTGTCTTTTTCATTTTCACTGAATTTAATTATCTGCCATTTGCATTTAATAAGTGCATATCTTTATTTATGTTGGTAAATGTAGCCAGGAAGCTGCTGACACACACTGTATTTAGACTGAATGAGAAAATGAACAACTGCTGAGGTGTCTCAGCTCATCCAACCCTCATCACAACATTTCCTTTTTGTTTCTCGTACAGCAGCCTGAATTCAATCTTTCAGTGTGTGGCCAGAGGTTTGTGTATTGACATGTGATCCTCTGGTAAAACAGAGGGAGGGGAAATCAATAAAAATCCTTATACAATACTGAGAAATGTCCCCAAAGTCCAGTGGAGCAGCATTTTCTCCCCCCTTGTCTCTCCCCCTCCCCTCCTTCTCTGTCCCCCTCCCTCCCTCTCTCCTCTGTTTCTTCTATAAGCCGACCTCTACTGTATCTACCCCTGGCATCACACTGCAGAGCACTGAGGAAAGCCCAAACTGCATCAGACAAGGTGAGAATGATTCATATACTGTTATTTGCTAGATCTGAGCTGTGGCTGAACTGCGTTACACACAGTGCTTTCTTTCAGTCTTCATACTGTTTGGTTTAACAGTGGAGTCAGCAGTAAAGCAAAGATTTGAATGAAGGCGAGAGCAGAAATGCATCAAGCCAACAAAACGGAGCTGAGCTGCTTTGTGTTTTCTTAACGCTGAATGCAAGTAGGCAAAACAATCAGCCTGTGTTCTCGAGAGAGGTGAAGCACAGAAATGTGTCAGTGTTGGCAATTGACCAGTGAAGTTTGCAGTCCACCTCTTTGCAGCGTAAACAGTGAGTCTCTATTGTACTCCGTTGTTCAGTATTATGGAAGAGTGACTTTTCTACAGTAATCTCTGCAGATGTGTGGCGTTCATGTCTCTGAAATCTGACCCTGCTCTTTACGGCGCAGTCAGCTTTATTTGATTTGAATCTCAATAACGTGAAGCCATGACAGCAAAGTAAAAGCTGTTTGGCGCTGGTGGTTGATAATTGCCTGGTGTTAGTTTGCTCTGACTGTCTTTCTGTTTTTTGTCAGGAAAGTTGGGAGGATGTTCTTCCTAGCAACAATTTTACTTTTTGGTAAGATCATTCATGGTTGTTAGTAGAGGATATTTTTCTAATATTTGCTTTTTATCCTGTCATTATGAGTGTGTTTCTGGCATTGATACACAGGGTGAGGTCATACATCAGTGTTTTTAACAGATTTGGTAAACATCTGATCATGTCTTTGTGTTACACCACACATAGGCTTTGCGTCAGCCCAGAAGGTGATTCAGTTGAACTACTGCTCAATAGATGAGCACAACCTCAGGATGGATTGCAAATATGCGCTTCCAGCTGAGTCACCAGAACCATTTTGCAAGTACACGAACGGTGAAAGACTCTTTGACACCACCGACCCAGACGAGGAGCAGCATGCCCCCTTCAAGAAACGCGCCAAAGTCCGCATCTTTCCAGGCAACATCTGTCGCCTGCTCTTTAAAAACCTGCCCAACGGCAAGTCCAACTTCACCTGCAACATCAAATATGCCGACTCAACCACGGCGACCAAAACCTCAGTGGTTGAGAAAAGTAAGCTGCCCGTGCTGATGGTCACTGTTTCGCACAGCTGCGTGCATCCTGTTATTTCACAGAAAGAAAACATTTGAGTGACTGCCAAACAAAATGCTCCTCCTTCTGAACCTGCATTATTTTTCTTATTGCAGAGCTCCTCCTCCCCTGCTCAGCGTGGAGTGTCCTATTACAAAGCTGCAGTGGCCTACTGCTGACCTTGATGACACTTCCCATGCTGCTGGAAATTCACTGGCTGTGAACGAGGCGCCAAACTGCTGCATACGTTAACACTGCACCCATAATCACCTGGTGACTAGACTCTCCTGAAGCTGTGTGTATGCACAAAGTGCAATGAGTTGAACTGAATGTACGTACAATATGTATTTGGTATGTCACAGGCCTGCGTACTCTGCATCATGCACTCAATACTAAGCACACACACAGTACTACTGCATAAACTTTATACTCTCCAGTACTCTCACATATAAACAGTTGTTGAAATGTTCCGTAGAAATCTGTTGGATTCATGTTGATTTCTTACAGACTTGCCCAACAGGGCGATGAGTAAGAAGCATGAATGTGACTTAGTCCTGACACTGAGTGTATATCCTGCAATATTTAATAACTACATTCAATAATTTCAGTGATTTTATTCAGTTGAATGAAAAACATTGAGCTGTAGCCTCCAGTCGTAAGTGATGCAGCATTGCACTCCGCAAAGTGACATAATTGCTGACTTTCATCACTCTTTAAAGTAAGCAATCTATTTTGCCTGACTGAAATCTGTCCCCTGTGTCTCCTCCTGGCTGCCAAATGATGAGGGCAGATAGAGGCGACCTTGTGCCACGCAGGTCCACCGGCGGAAGATTATATTTGTCGATAAGATCTGGGTAGGGCAACAAAGAGAGCTTTGGAAGGATTTAATGTAATGAGCAGGGAAAAAAAACTCTAAAACTGGTTTTGACTGACCCACTAATGGATGCATGAGTGATGAAGACTCTCTTCCTTTCGATTATATTCTAATGTATTCTTAGGAGACAATGTATGAAGTCTCTTCGTGACAAAGAAAACCAAAAGACAGACTCAGTTTTTATTTTGCTGTTCACTTGTGCCTGAGACACATGATCCATGTTCAGGCTTGTTGTCATAAATATGCAGTGTGTCTCTGAACGCTATAACTTTAGTCAGATCCATGGTTCTCTATGAATTTAGACTAAACATGCCATATATGGTGCAATGTTTTCTCTGATAATGTAAAGGATTTTTACTTATGTACTGTATATAGTAGAGTAGGTGGTGTGTAGCCAAAGCACAATCATTTAATTGCACTGAAAAGCACTGCTGTTCTATCTACTGTATAATAACAATAAACTGAGCTGAACCTAAACACCATCAACAAAGAACAATGCTCATTAAATAGAACCAACCACCACGCTGAAGGTACTGTAGATGTCCTGTAGAGGGCGGCACTGGGTCGAAATGGCTTGAAAGTGTCAGAAAGGAGGGAAAATGCTGCAGGCATTACAGTTACGATGGAATACCAAAGTTTAAAAACATCTCGTTTGAGCAGGTAGTTTAGACATTAACAACATACGTTATGGAAAAAAAAATCTATTTAACTGCACACACAGGCTAAAAAATGTGTTTGTGTTCTCACATAATCCTGAAAACAACCTCTGTGGGTTTTTACAATGCTGATACATGATTGCAATACCACCACTATGCCCCCAAAATGGATGGAACAATATTGTGATTTGTTTGTGCCTGTTTAATTACTCCGTACTGATGTGCTGAGTGCTCAATCACTGTTGTTGTTTCAATGCAAATGTATATAAATAACTACAGATACAGCATATCTCCAAAAGCATGTGGGAAACCAAATAAAGTATGTTGTTGCCTGAATATTACAACCATTAGTAACATGCTAAAATAACGGTCATTATGGCATCAGAGAGCTTAGGCATTGATGCCGGGTGATAAGGCCTCAAAATAAATTGCAGCATGAAGATTTCCATTAATTGGAATTAAAGAGAGAAAGCCAAATCAAGCCAAAAACAGTTCCAGGCCCGAGAGAGTATCCAAAAGTATGTGCCTGGGTGTCCATATATTTTTGGCCACATTGTGTCTCACACCGACAGACAGAGTCACGAGGTGGAGAGTGACAGTAACTTATCATGGTCAGGAGAGAGCAGAACAATGGTGAATTGTTTCCCACACACACACACACACACACACACACACACACACACACACACACACACACACACACACACACAGCCGTCATGTCGCCTCATCCTGCACGTTCAGTCTGCCTTCACGAGCACTTGCGTAACACACAATAATCTACTGATGGTTAGTTTGGCGGCCAGACTTTTAATGTTTATGTACAAAGGCTTAATGTATAAACTGAGAAGAGACAGACACACAACTCACGGAAATGACGACCTCACAGATGGTGAAAGGCAGCGAGGACGCATCAAATGATTCATGTGATCATGCAGCCTTCAGTCTTTATGGCAGTATATTGTGTGTCGAGCAGGGATGGAAAGATTGTAAAACTAAGTTTATTGATCCTCTGACATGCACTTTGCATAAATCCACACTGTCACTGCTTCAAACACATTCAACACACATTTCCAGGATCTTATAGTGCGACAATAAAACATTTTAACTTAAAACTGAAAGTCGCTCCATTTCTCTAAATGAATGTCAATATGGTCACATAACCTAATAATAGCTGAACTATTAGGGTTCATGTACTCTAATATCAGTGATGGTAATAGTCTAATATTAGCCTGCACTGTATATATCGCCATCAATGTGTCATGTTGTCACTGATTAATAAACACAATCTGTCCCACTTCTCAGTGCATGTCAGTGCGCTTTGTCACAGCTTTGGTCCAGTCACACCTGTTTTTCCACTCTGTCGTCACCCGTCTCACCTGAGAGGATCCTTTTACCGGAAGTATCGAGCTTGTTGTCACCTGGGCGGATTCGTCAGGTGAGTGCAGTCGAGTTGTTGGAGACAGAAACGGCGACAAAGCGAAAAAGGAGTTTGGGAAATATTGACGGCTGGCTGTTTATTCGACGTCAGGAAGCTTTTTGCGTGTTTTCTGTCGTTTTTTTGTGGAGGATTGTGCAGAAGAGACGTCTGCTCGCAGCTGAAACGGGCCAAAGTGGTCGTCATGCTGGTCAGCGGCTTGGTTTCGGTGTCTTTGTTCATTCTCGCAGCGACAGGTGGGTGATTTTTAACACTTTTTTTTAACGCTACTAACTGTTTGAGGACAATTAAAAGTCTGTATTTAATTTAATTTATCCGTATTTAAGTCTGCCTTTAATAACAACCACAACAGTTAATATTTAGCCCTCTGTTGTTTGTTCACGAAGCGGACCACAGGGCGCGCGGGCCGGGCCTGCTCGGCCTCCTCTGTTTGTGTGAGCTCAGGAGGTTTTTGATCAGGAGAACCTTTGACATCAGAAACCATGAAATAAGATTCTCTGTCGGCTCCAAGTTGCAGCATATTCAGGTCTTTTGCTCCGATGCCCCATGAAAGTGGAGTGTGAGCAGCAGATGTAGCAGGGCCAGCAACCACAACAGTGTGGAAGGTGTGGAGAAATACAGATGTATTAGTTCCTCCTGTTTGTAAAAGGAGAGATACAGCTGTGTTAGTTCTTGTGTGTGAAGAATAGTCCTGCAGTGATCTCAACACATAAGAGAGGAATATATTCTAACCATGTTAAAACAATCAGATCAATAATAAAGACACAATCAGTTCTATAACTTACCATCAGAATTAAAGTTTAACTCTGAGATACTTTGAGTGGGTGGATCGTTATTTCCAGTGAGTAACTTCAAATACGCCTCTGGATATTGACATTTCAAATGCTGAGCACTGTTTTCATAAAGCTGCTGACACAACTCTGTCATCACTGTAGAGTTAAAGCAGTAAATGTATCATGAAGTCTGGCTTAGCGACACACATCCCAGTCTGCTGTTTGAATAGGTCCTGTGCAGCTTACAGGCAGGCCTTTATTGCTTATTCTTCGCTGGATCCCCTGGGGTCCTCATTGACAGCTACAAATTAAAATCGCACAGAATCAATAAGACCAAAGCATGCAGAAGAAGTCAAGCATGCAGATCAGGAAACTTGATGGGCATTCATCTCCCTGACCCTGAAACTCGCAAAGTATGCAAACAAACAACAAAAAAAAAGCCTTGCAGTGCTCTGGTTTCATTTTACACTGGGAGCTTATCTCTGCACCAAACCAAAACTGTGACAGAGCTTCCTTATCTCAGCTGAGACCGCCTGTGACAAAGGTCTGCAGGGTTTCAGGGAAGTCTGAATGTAACTGAAGTCCAAGTACAATAAAAACGTCATTTGTAGATGTATGGAAGGAACAAACGGTACAAGTGGTGGTGCGCATATTAAATTAAAGTCTTATAAGTGAGTATTTTCATCCTGTAGTGAATTTGGTGATGTGTACAATGAATGCCTGAGTTGGCACACAGTTTATGATTAACCAGCTGCTGTTCCCTGTGTTTGAAGCCTCTTGGTTTGTCACACCAACATCGTAGTTAAATCTTGTAACTCCCAACACTTACAGTAATGCCAGTGGTTGAATGTCATGTCAGGAGGTGCGTGGACGCATAGAATCTGTGACAGACACACTGGTGACCATGTGCATTAATGATTTAGTCGCTCGTGTCTCTGTTGTGGCTGAAGAGCCCCAGTTTCAACCTGACTGTTGACAGTTTCACCAGAAGTTTTCTGGCTCAGCGGTCGGGAAAGAGCCACATTTTTTTTCCTTTTTTGGCCACACCCTTGAGGCCTGTGAACATGCTCTGGGTGTTTGACAACGGGTGTGTTCTTCATTCTCAAGAGTGATTTTTCTGGGATCTTTAACAGTCATTTTGTGAACTGCCACTGTCAGTTATTGTTAATACAGTGATTAGGTGATGTAATGAAGGCAGGTATGCTTAGACTGCGCTGTCAAATCTTGTCTGTAGGGCAGCAGCTAATTTTATGTTAACTGTCATTCATCTGCCCATTCTCAGTGAGTCATTTTGTCTGAAGTGTCAGTAACTGCCTTATGTAATTTCTACTGGCCAAATTGACTCATTCACATTGCATGTTTTGTCCAACCAACAGTCCAAAAGCAAATATTCAATTTTTTTTTTTATTCAGATATTCCGTTTATCATCACAGAGGACAAAGAAATCCAGTAATTATCACACTTTTGAAGCAGTTTTGCTTAAAAATGATTGAAGCTGAACACTGAAAGTATTCAGGAATGAAATCTCTGCCGGCCTTCACGTCTATGGCAGCTTCACGTGTTCATCCTTAGAAATGTTACAACACAGAGCGCCCTGATTCCAGAAAAAGAGCATCCTCGAGCACATGATTGTATAAAGGATGTTACTACATGGGCTCGGGGACACTTTGTAAAACTATTGTCAGTAAACACTTTTCATATGCAGATGATTGCATTCTGTTTTTACTTATGTTTTCCACAAAAGTCCCAACTTTTTTAGATTCAGGGTTTTATGAGGGAGACCAAAAATTTGGTTTGCAATGCTTCAATTCTGCTTGAAAAGTCACTACAATACGATCGGTGCCAGTATGCTTTGGACGGGTGCTGCTGCTGCACCCAAAGACATGACTGTGCAGCCACTGCCTCAATAACAGTAGTTGTACTTACAGGAATTAAGAATTTAGACTCAGCATCTTTTTAAGATTGTGGTGATGACTGTCTGTCTCTTAAGTCTTGAGAGACATACTTACAGCCCAAGCAAACTCAAACAATGGTCATATAAGGACCTTTTTAATAAGTCATGCTGTGTGTATTATTCCTGTACATACTGTACATTGTGTATATATTGTTTTCTTTCTGCTTTTTTCTCTCACATGTTTAGTTTACTGAAATGTCTAAGAGTCTAATTACTTTTTTTTTGTCTCTGTGTGTCCAGGTGTAAGTGGCTTTTCAGTCACGACCAATAACGCAGATGTGCGAGTGAAAGAGAATGAAGGTAAGTCCTGAAGATGAAAACTCATTTGAATGTAGATGCTTTTTATAAAGGAAACTCTGGAAATGAAATGAATGTGTTAGCAGTGAACCTGCAATCTCTCAATCACCTCAATACATTGTTAGATTTTTGAGGAGTGTATCGGCTTCAGTGTAGTGTCCTTCATTTCGCTGTGTTTTAATGTGAGGAAAGCTCTTTTCTGACAAATTCATGTTTATTTTTGGGCGTTTTGTGGAGGACTTCACTACTTAAAATGCAGAGGGATGTACAGACACTGCACATAGCTTAGCAGTAGCTGTATGGTTTGTCTGGAGTAGAGGGCCTGTGGTTTTGGCTTGTAATAACCTTAGAGAGTTCGATGAGAGGTTATAAGATACAGCAAGTGTGTAAATGCACAAACTAAATGATAAGAAAATAGTGTCTGCATTCTTTTTGTTAATAATTCCTTTTTGATATGGCATCATTAAATCCTGAACTCTATTATTTCAGGGGCTGATCTCACATGCTCATATTCACCCGACTTTGGTGCAAATGCCAGAGTTGAGTGGAAGTTTAACGACTTGAAAGGCTCACAGACGTATGTGTTTTACGATGGGCAGACAACAGGTAAGCAGATTCACAGTTTTTCACACATTTTAGATTGTTTTGTGTACGATTTGTCACTTGATCCAGTCTATCTCATAGTAATCTCATCATAGTAACATGGCACCAACAGCAGCGTCATCATTTCTGAAGCGTTTTAGTTATTTTTGCTGGTAACTCCTGAGCTGTGAGGCGTAGAGGTCCTTGGATCTCTTCCATGGCCAGTATCCAAGTCCAACTGCATTTCATTGTCACTTAAAAAAATATGAAAAAGCTGTGATTTACTGCTGGGCTCTACCAAACAAGCATGTTCCTTACGTCTGGAGAAATGGAGCACCACAGTGCTTCATTTATGATGTATGTAGTGACATGTTTTATCTTTATCAAAACATTACAGCTCCTGCCATTTGGATATTGCTTTTGATTAAATACTGCTGCTGATGAACTGTTCAGCCCTATTGTCTATCTATCGAGGCATTGCCAATGCACACATATTTCAACTATTTTGAATCCTTTTTCAAAACCCTCCTGCGTACTACACATCTCAACCAGTCTTAAACGAACCTCTTCTATTATTAAAGAACAAATTCAGAGGACTGCTTTGGGGCAGCTTTGTGGGTGTATGTGCTCTCCGAATGCCTTTCAGTCTGTTACGTATTGCTGCAACTCCTCCACAGGGCCGTATTCCAGCCGGGTGACGATGTACGGTAACAATCTGAGATTCTCCAAAGTGACCCGCAAGGATAATGGAGTGTATGACTGCGAGGTGTCCGGCAACGGCCAGTTTGGGGAGAAAAGAGTAAAGCTGACCGTTCTGGGTAAGGATCTTTTGTAATTCCATCCTGCAGGCACAGTTTTCCAATTCTAATCCAGCCAGACTGGCATCACTACCATAAAATGACCAATAATCTGATGTGAACTGCTTTGTCTTAAATTTCTGTGCTGTAATGGAGGTTGTGTATCACTGTACATGTGTTATATCTCGCAGTGCCTCCATCTCCGCCTGTGTGTCGGATCCCCTCCTCGGTGACAACAGGCAAAGCGGCCTTCCTGTCCTGCCATGACAACGACGGCTCACCTCCGCCCACATACAAGTGGTACAAGGATGACACCCTTCTGCCCACTGAACCTCACAAGATTGCTGCCTTCAAGAATGCCACCTACAACCTAAATCCAGACAGTGGCAACCTGGTCAGCTGGAAACTATTACTTTGCACCATCTATACTGTGAAACTTGTGTTTCCTGTGGCCTTTCAAATTAAAACCTCCACCCTGTCTGTCCTCCTCAGGTGTTTCCCGCTGCAACCAAGGCAGACTCAGGTCAGTACTACTGTGAGGCTGTCAACGAGGCCGGTCCTCCTCAGCGCTGTAAAGCCGTGAAAATGGAAGTCCGTAAGTGTTCTTCTCTTCAATTTCAATACTATGCTTTAGCCTGAGCTTCTATATTCAGGAGAGGGTAACTATTAAACCAGTTTCAGCTGGTGGGGCGTGCTGCATGCCCAAACTGGAGTGACAGTAAACTGGTTTGGCTGCATTAAAGGTGTTTGTGTAAACAGGGACTGTAATGCTCACCATTAAGATACAACCTTCATTTTCACTTCTACTGAAATAATTTGGGAACCACAAAAGCTTTAGAGTTAAGTTTTTTTATTTATTTATTTATTGTTTTTAATTTTCATCGTAAAAAAAATGTGCTAGTTTACCACTCCAAACTGACAATGTGGTGTTTTGTTTAAGGTGACCTGAACACTGGAGGGATCGTTGCTGCTGTAATCGTGGTTCTGCTGCTGCTGGCCCTATTGGGAGTTGGCATTTGGTATGCCCACAAGAAAGGATACCTGCCCAGTGAGTTTCCTACATAGTTTTAAAATCATACGACGTGGCTGCGATCATCAATATTCTAATATTCACTGTTAACATTACCGGAAACCTCAGACTTCTGAGAGTCAGCTCATTGGCCATTAAATGAACTCAAATGAAACTGAAAAAATGGGAACATTTCTACATTGCTTGACCTTGAAAAAGCAAGATTTTGGTCATAGGTGCATTAAACTCGCATGACACAACATCTTTATTCAACTGGCTACAAGCTGCCTTAATCAATGAACAAGTCAAATCACACAATTCAGAATGAATCACATTCAACAACTGACCAAATGTGTGTTTCAAATGATTTAAGGTGTGTGTTTAAAGGTCTGCACAATTAGAAGGCTGAAAATAGAAAACAGTAGATGGCAACATAAAATCTGTATTTGTCTCACTGCTGTATGAAACAACAACCAGTCCAACTTACCCATCCAAATGATAAATAATTTTCATAACCTCATAATATGAATCATACTTTATTGATCCCCTCAGGGGGAAATCGGGTCAGTTGCAGTCGCTCCCATTTTACTACATGGGGAAAAATATGTAGCAAAATAAATCAGCCACAGATAATAAACAATATGAAATATGTAAAGCATGTGTATTCTGCTACAACAAATAGCAACTGTCTGTATACTGAGTCCTAGAATACTTCAACTGCTATGACTAATAATATAGTAATACAGAATCTAATTCTGGAGGCAGTGGCAGAGAGGAGGATGCTGTCAGAGTTTCATCTTAAATTAAAGCATGTTGTGCTTTAGTTTCTCCTCTTGTAACAAATCTCATGACCTGCAGTGAGTTTGCTGATTATCACTTTTGCATCAAATGCTTCATTGTACTAACATTTTGTCTTTCCTTTCGTCCCTTAACAGAGAAGAGTGAGAGGTAAGAGGCGTTGCTTTTCTATACTGTTGACTGGATTTGAGCAGATAATCCATACTGCTCCAGTTCGACTTAACACTCCTCCTCAGTGAAATGCAGGTTTCCTTCACTTTACATGAATAGACTGGTCTGCTGCTTTCTCTGTCACTCACTCAACGTGTCTTTGTTTTGTTTTTTTCAATTCTCCCTGCAGCAAACAAAAGTCCAATGTGGTGTACCAGCCCCCATCGTTGTACGGTGGTGAAGATGAAGATGTAAGTATGAACCTGGCACAGTCAGGTGTGGTTGTTGGGTTATTGACAGTGTTTTCTGGGTTTAACAGACTGAGAGATGAAGGAAAAATGTTGCACTTCTGATGTGTGATGCGTTTGCTTTCAGGGGGATTTCAAACAGAAGTCGTCATTCGTGGTATAGTCTGCAGCAAACAGGGACGACAGGACAGCACCTCAGACTTAAATGTGTCAGCACTGGATATTCCTCAACTTTTTAGTGACTTCAGTCTTTCTTTTTTTTTTGGCTCTGAAGTTGCAGGTTTTTTAGATCAGTGTGATTGTTTGAGTTGACGTGAACTGTCTGCTTTAGTGTCTCAGACACATGTGGCATTCAAGTATCAGGGTTATAGCAAATGATTGACTGTAGACCAGCAATGAGAGCTCTCTCATATGTTCATAGTCTTTTTTTAATAGAGCACTGTGGCCTACTGATGACCCATTTTTATCCATTTTTCCACCAATGTTTGGAGTGTGTGCTCTGTGTGTTTCTGATTTTTGCCTCCTACTACCAGAACTGTTTTTTTATTGCTCAAATGTTGCATCTGCATGTAAACATATCTATTTAGACGAAAGACAGATACTCACAGTATTTGTAATGAGAAAAATCCAGGTATATAAATGTTATTTTCTAGGAAACATGGACATGAGTATGGCAGACCAACCCATGTCTTGATAAAATATTTTTTACTATCACATTTTTATTACATTTACTGAGCCGTCACCTTAATTTCCTCCAGTACAGATGATCTGAGTCTGAGCTGAAATCCTGAGCTAGAATATCATAGCTGAGTGTCTCTGAATGGTGTTTGATCATCTTCTTTTTTAACAAACCACAAAACTGTTGTACAATATTCTTTTTCTAATGAAGTTTACTCAATTTCCTTGTAAATACCAGTTTTTGCATCTGTAATTTACTGAAGAACAATTTCAAATCAGCAGTTGTTTCTGAGCTTCCTGACTTTAACTAGAATCTCTGCTATTCCTGCTTTTATGGCATTAACATTTTAGGTGCATTAATGAATTGGACACAAGAGTGTGAGTTAATGATGTCAAGTTTTTAATGATTACCAGCATGTTTTTAGGCATTGTATCATAATGTTATGGTACCCAAACTGTTCTGATTGTCAGGGTCATAATATCTGTTCCTTTGTCCACCTCCAGACACTAAAGGGACATCCAGAAATTCTCAGGTCACATGTTTAAGTGGTTCGATAAAGTCAGACATCAGTTAATAGAATCTGTCAGGTACAGTTAAATTGGGAAAGTTTTCTACATTGCTTGACCTGTCCTTTGTGTGAATTCAGAGCTGATGAACCAGCAGACAGTTGTAACTTTGCCTCCTATGTTGTTGAATAAAATGTTTTTAAGTGTTTTAAAATTGACTCTGCTGTCATGTTTCAACATGGTAATAATCAGCTTTGTATAACTTCTGATTTCTGTGCCACTTTGTCTGAAAGTCCACGAGTCCTGATCCTGATGGGTTGTTGATTACCTTCACCTTTTTATTGACTTCCATTTCCATAATATGATCAGTTTCCTTATATGATGCACAGCAACATAATCATTAAAGGGAAATAAAGCTGAGTTGTTCTCATCTATGAATTCACCAAAGACACATTTCAAAATAAAAAAGCATGCACTTAAATGTTGAAGTAGATAAAAAAAATCATACAGATCCATAAGTGTGCCCAGCATTATACAGTCTGCATAAGTCTGATCTTGAGCATGATGGGATTGCTTGATTACCGAGGGCTATTTTTCTTAAATTATTATTAAGCTCTGTTTTTTCCTTTAACGTTGCCTGCATGAAACTGGAAATGCAAAAATTAGACCATTTCCTTCTATGATTCACAGGGAAACTTCCAGTTAGGTCCTAAAAGGCTATGGCCCCAGACAGATTTCAAAATAAAATGCATCCACTTACATGTGGAAATAAATATTGAACTAAAGTAGAAAACAACCACATAATTAAGAAGTTCTTAAAAATAATATCCAAGCACAAGTTTGCAAAGCTTGCCCCTAAGTTGCTATAGTAACTGATGATGGCGTGCCGCGCTCCTTGCTGTGCACTGCGCATGCGGGGAATGTCGACAGTCACCCACTATCGCAGACAGGAAGTGTGACCAACTTTTTCCACCGTCCAGCCCTGCCTCGCCACTTTCCATCACACCGCCTCGACTGGGAGAATTGGTGTCAGTGCACAGGTGTGAGGCCAGCGCGTCCAGCCGAGAGGAGCGCGTGTGACTTTCAGTTTAACGCATATTCCGCACAGATTTCCTGTCGGCTCACAGACGGCGCACTGCTCCTTTAAGTGAGGGGGCCGCTCAGATGGCGCTGCAGCCTTTTACAGGCTGAACCTCCGCTCACTCAGGACCCATTCATAAATAAGACATCGTATGGAAAGGAAGCTCATATAAGTCGCATCTGATTTTTCATTCAGCGGACCGGATGCGAGGGGCGAGCAGGAAGCAGACATGTCCACCGCGGTCGGGGACTGTGAATCGGGGGCACGGCTGAGAGAGCAGGAGTGACTTCCCATGGCTGACCCCGCCGCTCATGCTTTTGACTTCATGTGCGAGCCGTGAGGAGGCAGCTCGATCCAGCTCGGAGCGTTTGTCCAGCCCAGAGAAATGCTCGTTCCCTCGCAGGGTTTGCTGTTTTCTCCGTGCTTCCGCTTAACACAAGTAGCCCTGGTTTAAAGAGCCTCACCGCCTCGATCCGTCTTTTTTTTCTAATTCTTTTTTAAATAAATGAACACAGACCAGAGGAGCCGAGGACCCGGCATTCCGATGGAGCAGTGAGTTATGGCAGCTAAAGAGGACTTGTATGCCAAAGTGACCCCGCGGAGGCAGCGCCAGACCCGGCCGAGCACCGTCAAACATGGGTCCACTCTGGACGTGCTGCTGTCCATGGGCTTCCCCAAGACCAGGGCGTGAGTACACACACACACACACACACACACACACACACACACACACACACACACACACACACACACACACACACACACACACACAGAGTATTATAACTAGGTTAAATTCCTAGCAGCATCCCTCATATTCACTCTATCCAAAGTTTCACGCCTCTTTTCTGTCTCTCTGCGCATCATCATCATCATCATCATCATCATCATCAGCTCGTCTGCAGCATCTCTGCACCATGTTCTGAACATATGTCATAGCCTGTGGGGTCATGACAAATGACCCTCTCTAAAGTGCAGTTTCTGCTTCTCGCTCCACAGCCACACTGCATGTTCCACAGCAGGGTTATGCAATGGGACTGAAGGGTACTTATTTCGTTTTTTGTGCCATTCTGTTGAGTTTGATTTGGGTTTTTACCGACAAATAACACGGCTGTTTTTGTCACAGGACACTAAAGGGAAGTAGATCCTCCTAACAATACAACAATGTAAATACACTTCAGCACAAGTACAAGTCCTGCATTCAAAATTTTACAGAAGTAAAAGCATGTATGAACAGCAAAATGTACTTAAATGCAGGCAGTGACCCGTGTTCATTTTTGCATTATTATTATTTATGCTGTATTAACATGTAAGCAGTAAGCAGCATTTTATTGTTGTAGACCTAAGTTGGAGCTATTTGTAAGTATTTTATGTTGTCCTATAGTTAAATGTACCATATTGCACGTTTCATATGTTTATTCTGTGAAGTTACTCATAACTGCAAATAACTGTAGTCCGTAAGTAAAAGTACAAAACCTTCCTCTCGTAAAATACTCAAAAAGGAACTTAGTAATTAGCACTTAAAGCATTTGCCCAGTTAGCGTTACTGTGCTTCAGTACAGCAGCATCACATACAGTGTGTGTGTGTGTGTGTCTGTGTGTTATTTGGACATATTTCCTGCTACAAAAGAAAAATACAAGAGATGCTCAGTATTTTCTGAGTCATGCGCTTCACTCGTCAATGGAAACCTGATCCTGTAGACATCCCTGCGTGCTCCTCAGTGCTTCTTTTCATTCATTCTCCAGAGAAGAAGTTGCCAGGAAACAAGCAGCGTTGGCCTGTGAATGTCGTCCGTGCATTATGCAATCACATTAAAAAATGACAATGTGTAGTCTGACAGTGTGTCGTCTGCTTGCTAATGGAGTTGGTCAGCTCCAACAAATTCCAGCCAAAGAGTTCGTAATTATGTAATATGTGTCAGTGTTCGGTTCACACGGGACTACAGTAGATTTGAAGCAGCATTTAGCACAAAGTCTCAATATTTGATGCCACAAATGATCAGAAATATTTCTAACCAGAGAAATTCTAAACATGTTCTGCATTCAGGTGCTGCATTGTTAACAAATGGGAGAGTAACTTGATTTATAATGTAAAATGTGCTTTATATAACCCGTCTGGTAGCTGAGCCTGTTAGCACCGCAAGCTGTTTTACCAAATATATGTTTTTTAGAGTCCAAACACTATAATAAGCAGTTCCTTTTTAACGCCAGCTTGAACCCACTTACACCTAAATACAGCCTTTGATATGGTTCATACAGATGCTGAATAGGTCTCAGATTTCAATTTAAACTCTGCACGGCTCGTTTTTTTTTTTTCGTCTCAGCCTCCTCTCCCTGTCTGAACCCCACCTAAGCACATGATCTATAATCATAATGTCCCCTCTCATTGTTCGCCTTGTCAGTGACTCCCACATTATATATCAAACCCAATGAGAGCGCCTTACTGTATGTGTAGCACGCCTGAAAATTGAGTCCCGTGCAACAAAAGAAATCAGAGCGAGTTCACTTTGGGTCTTTGTCAGCAGCAGCAGTAATCTCACAACGCTGTGATTAACCCCCAGATCTATTACTTGATTTGGTGTCTGAATTGCAGGATATAACACCGTCTCCCCGTGTAAAACAGGAGACAAACACTTACGAATAAGTGTTGGCAGTTATCAGAGTTTTGCTAAGTAGGCCAGAAGTGTTGAACAGCCTTTCTTCTTTTAACTAGACAGATACAGTATCTCCAAAATTAAGCCTTTTTATCCTCTGCAGCACTGGCTAAGGTCATCCAGCCTTTCATCGTTCCAGACTGCAGCTCTCACTCCTCCTGCCTAATGAACCACTGCAGACAAAATGAGTGACTGGGTTGTGTTATATTTGCAGACATATCTATTATTTATGACAGACTAATACACTTTGATTTGATCGAAGCTATAAATTTGTAATGAAGGAGAATAATTTAGCGTCATTACCTTCAAGCCTGTCTGCTCTGATGTCAGTGGAGACACAGGAGCCATCGTAGGAGAGAATACGGATGGTTACGTAATGCAAGATGTGATAGTTGTGTTCGGGGTGCGTTAAGTTTGGTTTGCTTCACAACTTTACCGGCGGTCACAGCACAACGTGACATTCGCTCATCCACCTGAACGGGTGGTGACATCATGGCGATTTGCAGGGCTAGTTGGTAAAGTGCTAACTTGCTAGCTAGCCTGGCTGCTTGAGCGTTAGTCAGCCACAATAGCTCCCAGAGGGTCAGGGTAGGGTGCTATTTCATTCAACATCATGTCCCTCAGTCCAAAGTTAGTGAAATCATTTAGCAAACCTGCCGATTTTTGCTCTTGTTAAATCCTGGTGTGACTAGCTGGTGAACATCGTGTGGCATTGAGCTGCTTTAAGTTTGGCTTGTGACAGTAATCCAATTTGTGGGACATCTCCACCTGTGCAGATCGCCACCTTTGCTTCAGCCGCCAAGCCAGGTTGGCAGGTGTTCATTTGATCCGATCCTTTCCCAGACTTTGGTGAGAGAGGAAGAGGGAGTGATAGGAAAATGAGTTATCAGTCATAGCTTCAGGCAACAGAGGCTTCATTGTGGTTTTTCAGCCAGTAGGGAGCATGAATCATGTACACACACACACACACACACACACACACACACACACACACACACACACACACACACACACACACACACACACACACACACACAGAAAGAGTCCCTCATCAGCTCCAAAAACACCTGTTTGGAACATTCAACAGGTAAACAGGTTGATTGGTAACAGGTGATAGTATCATGATTGGGTATGATAGCTTCAATGTCCTTCTTTTTAGGGTGGAATAATGCCAGCTCTCTCCTCACATCCCCAGAAAAAAAGTCCTGCAGACACGACCTGAGCGAACTCTTTTCATAATTAAAGCATCTCTCTGTGAAGGTCCACTGAGGCGTCGCTTGTTATGAGACAAGCAAAGTTCCTCTGAGAAGCCCGTGCATGGCCAGGCACTGTTGTGATGTTCTGTCTGTGCTTGCAGTCCCTTTCACTCCTGGAAACATGCTCCTGTTTAATGATTAGTCATCTATTTTTGCTTCAACGTGTAAACAGTTTGTTCTCTGACGTGTCTTAAATGGCACTTCCCTGTATCGCTGTGACCGCGGTTAAATATTAAGTTACTCGTAATTTGCTTTCCGTCATATTTTTCGCTGTCCTCTGTGCTTGTGCAGTAATACCTGTGTATTTTAAAAAGGGTCCTTGCTTTGTCATTCATATTGATTATCTAAATCTGAATGGTTGTATGGTTTGTCTATCAGCTGCATGCACGGCACACTGGGTGAAGTAAATGGGCGTAGTGGTGAGAAGCTTGGGTTGTGCTTCTACAGAAACACACAGGGTGGTGTGTGTGCAGTGTTAAATAATGTGCTTTGGCCATACTGGAGTCACACACCTGAAAACAACACGGACCACCCTGTGAGGGTCCCTGTGTTGGTTGGCTGAACGCCTGAATTACTGGCAGAACAGCAATTTTTAACGCTGTGGAGAGCTGAATTTAACCTCTTAATTTTATGCAAATGAAAGGGGCTTCAAGACGCATGAGAAACGTACACAGACAGACAGACGGACGGTCTGCGGCTCCTTCGTCTCAGCCATGCATGAAGCATAAATCTGCATCAAAGCAGCGGCGTAAAGAACTTTGACTGAAATAGAAGCACATTTGAATAGGACGTGGGAAACAGACTTGGGTGTAATCACCTACTGCGGCTTTGTTTGGTTTAGTAACACTGAGGAATAATGTGGCAATTGTGAGCAAAGGGAAACAGGAAGTCGATGACCAAAATGCAAGAGAACATCAACGGCAGTGACGGAGGCCGAGGAGGGAAACGAAAGGTTTTTCAGCCTTTTTTACTCTGGTTCTTACAAGATGTAGACGGAGGCAACCAGAAGTTTTCTATAAGGCAATGCAGCAGTGTCATGTGATGTTTTAGACCAATCACAGTGACGCTGGTGTGTGGAAAATTCAACTACCAGGCTATGGTCAGAGAGCCTGGTCGCACACAGGGTCATTTGGCCCCTTATGAGAAGTCAGTCAGTACTTTGACATAAGACAGCCCATCAGTGCTCATGTGTGCAGGATTGGCTGATTGAGGAGAGGCCACGCACTAACATTTCCACCCAAAGTCTGAAATTGCGGATGATTTTAGATTTATATGAATGCTCATCTATATCGCAATGTTTTTCTTTGTCCATTTTTGGGCTCATGGAAAGGTGAATTTTCTTCTTTCATGCTCTCATTGATGAATTGACAAAGCATTTCAACACTCGACCATGATGAGGGCCAGTGGTGGGACTGACTGCCTGATGACACCTCAACACAAACACGCATGACAAATGGAAAGATTTTAAGAGAACTGAAATGCCGTGTTGTGCGAAATTTGTCGTTTTGTGCTGGTAATTCAACTCTCGAGGTAGTTTTTGTACCTCTTATTTCACTCAGAGGAATTAATCGTTGGTCTCACATGTTTATCGTCTTTTTCATTGTGCCTGTCGAACGACGACTTCAAAGCTCTGTGGTTACTGCGCTGCAGCTCGTCTGGCTGAGATGAGATGATATACGATAACTTCTTCTTTTTTTTTTCACCCTCAAACTCTGTGAAGCCTTTTGTGTGTTTAAGAGGAAGCCAGTGTGAGTGTGTTCTCCTGCCTAGGTCGGTTTCATAACTGGTGCCTTTACTGTAACAGTACGTATAACCTCACTGTTAACTTACATGCAAACATGCCCCACGAGACGTCACGTTCGTTTATTTGCGCCCTCGACATTATGATTGCAGTGCATATCTTGCACATACATGTACATGTACACCACTTTGGTGACTGCACGTGCAGCTTGCAAGAACAAACTCTAAGCTCATATTCAAGACAGCCAAGAGGAAGTCGCCCATTTCCGGAAGTTGCTTGTGACCTTTACCGAGCGCTCTGTTGAGACGGTGGTTTGAGGCCGTCTGAAACAGGGGATTCGCGTGTCACTCACAGATAAGGTTTGGTGCATCGGCTGAGATATCACATTTTTTCTCACGAAGAGAAGGCCTGAAGGGTGGCTGAGACTGCCTGGACAGAAGAGATGCTTCAGAAGACGCCAGCATGCCTCCAAACATGTCTGCAACTCTCCAACCTGCGCTGCTGGCTTCGTATGACACATCCCGATACTTTGAGGAGTGCTGCGTGATGCATCACAGTTTTGGCACCGTGCCTCGAATATCCTCAGTGAAACATTCGCTTTGTGCTCTTTGACTTGTTTCACTGACGTCAGGCGCCGCTAAAAATAACGCTCATGCCAAAAGAGCGTGTTGGGTTTGACAGGAGCGGCGATCATCATTTGTTCAAACCGGTAAGCTTGACAGATGCATTAACCAAAGGAAGAGGAATATTATTAACATCCTTTGGTCACACAGAGGCCCACACAGTCCATTTAATGGTGTCAATCTCCGACTTGCCCCGTCTGCCCTCGTGGACTTCTTGGCTCTGTTGCCCAGAAATAATGAAGTGCGAAGGGGAGAAGCAGTTCCAGACACTGGCTGTACACAGCTAGCTTTGTTAGGAACCTTTGAGTGAAACGCTGCCTTGTCAGCTTGAAAGAAAAGCTTTATGAGTGCACAACACCAAGAGCCGGCCTTGTTAGTGACTTGCTGACCCTAAACAAAATGTTGTGGCCCCAAAACACTCAAACAATTACCTCCAGTCACTCCCACCATTAATAAAACAGTGTGACATTTTGCGCAAAACTTTCCAAGAGAGCAAATAAGGGTCTCTCCCAAATGTTAAACTGTTCCCTTTGATATTTACACTGACTTCATTATGTGTCACTTCATAATGGTGGCCCCCGAACAACAGCTCAAACAAATATTACAACTATAAGCGCACATCTGCGCAATGCAAATCTGCAAATCTGTAAATGCAACCGCTCTGTGTGTCTGGATATATTTCCAAAAATATTATTAAAAGCTAGTCTTAAATGGTATTTAATTACGTCAGATTGTGGTTGTGCCTCGCTGAAGCCTCATCATCTCAGCTGTGCATCGATCATGCACTTTTAATTTGGAAACATTTCACATACTTAACAAGCATTTGTGCAAACGAGAAAACACTTTATTATCACATACATATTTACAGCTGTCACACGTTTGAATCGGAATAACATCATGAGCATCGCAGCTTGTTATCAAAAGCAGCGGTTAGGAAAAACTGCACGTTCGCACTTTTGAGTCAAATTTAGATTTGCATATTGAAAAAAGACTTTTTCCGAACTGAATATTTACACACAGGGAAATGATTGTAGTGTCTTTCAGATGGTGTACAAATCAGAAAACATTATGTCAAGCTGCAAATATAACAGAAACAACAGAACAAAGCTGCATTAACACACACAAACATCAGCCATTATACAGGAATTCTGATCACACACATCACTGAGTAATTACAGGTGCACAATATGTGAGCATTTACATTCTGTAGCCACAGAAAAAGCGCTGTTACAGCTGTGGTAACGTGTGGTGTTTCTTCTACTGCAGCCAAATGTTGATGAAAGTGAAAAATAATTAGTGTATTCTTCCTGTTGTTCAGATCTAATCCAAAATGTAATGTGTTCTTCTTTCAAACGGCGAGTGAGAAGGTCGAGGCGGGGGTGGTAACATGTGGCGTTTGGTTCGGCGCGGCCTCGCCAGGCCTGAGCAGAGTCGGGCAGACTGGATGGAGGGAGGCACATTTCCTCTGCTGACGGACCTCTCCTCAGGGGGCAGTCTGGTGTTGGGCAGCAGCAGTGCTCTCAGCGCTGTTAGAGCGATAAGTGGTCAGTGATGAGTGCTCGCCGGCGGCCTGTAAACAGGAAATGTTGTTTCGCTCATAGAACTGAGTCAGGGAGGGGCCCTTGGGAGTATGTAGCTGCAAGTGTTAGTGTGTGTACACATTTGTGTGTGCGTGTTGAGACGGGGTGACATGGTTTTGTTTACTTCGCTTTTAGATCCTTGTCATGTTCAGCTTTAATTTATGATTTCCTTTTTCTGTCTTGGCTAATATGCAGCCATGAAAGGCACGACGTTTACGGAGTCGAGTTTTGTCGCAAAAACTTCAAACGCAATGTTTACAGGAAGCGATCACACCCATGAGATGCTTTGAAAAGTGTGCAGATTGCCTGTAAAGCGATAACTGTCTCTGGAAGATATTCAAATAGCAGAAAGTTCAGCTGTAATAAACAGTGCAAAGAATGTTTATGTGGATGAAAAAGCCAAAACACCGCTGTTTAAACATGCAACATGGTGATGGGACATTTAAAGTGCAGCGAGGTGAAAAGAAGAAACAGGAACTGAAAACACTTCCCATGTGTAGGTGATATAATTGAAAAGCTCTTTTCCAGTATGGCAGGCAACAGTGTTGCAATGTGCAAATGAAGTGAAAGCCTTCATCTGATAATGGCCACTGTCATTTATGCAAACAGGACTGCTGGTTCGTAGCCACACCGAATCCAGAGGGAGTTCGCTCCCTCGCACCGTCTAATCTTTTTTATCTCTGTCTAGCTGTGAACAGGAAATGCAGTTTATAAATAACTCCCTCAGTTCTAACTAAGAGCAAAGGAGAAGCCTGCGGATTAGATTGGAGGACAGTTTGCCTACGACCGCTCTGAATTTGGTCAACAGATAGAAAGCAAATTTGACAAGTGAATATTCGCTTCAACCAAAGCACAAAGTGTCCGACGGCGGATGCTGTCGTCCAGGCCGAAACATCGCCCAGGCTGGCCTGAGGGAGAGAGACGGCTGCTCTCTGACGGTGTCACGGAAGTTGGCGTCCCGCTTTCTTAAAAATGGAAACAAAACAGAATTGGCACTATATAATCCAAACGCCTGTTATTCTTTCTATGCAGCGTGAAAATGACAATACTCTGCATGTGCAGTTGTTGGCAGGGACCCACCCAAGGTCTCCCGTGCATTATAAAGGCCAGCTGGGGCCTTGGATTGGGTGGAAAAGTGGAGCTAAATACCAAGGATGCCAACTACGCAAGGCCCTCAGGAGGCCTGGGGTTGAAAGTTTTCCATTTGCTGATAGAGAATGCAAGCAAGGAGGAAAAACAGCTATTGGTATGTAGACTGAAGCAAAAGCTAGCTAACAATATAGCAGCTTGTTGATGGATTGGTAGAGCTGAAATCACAAGTCGCGTAATCGATCAACAGAGAACCATTTTGATCGTTTTTGTGGGTTTGCATCATTGCTCAAACAAAACAAGCAATTTGAATGTGTCAGTTTGGGCTTTGGGAGATGGATGTGTTTATATTTTTCTCTATTTTCTTTATTTAATCGCCAAACTACAAATAACAATCAGCAGATTCATTGGAGGAACGGAGCTGCAGCCCTCAGTGTCAGAAGCAGACCCACCAAACCTGGAAGTGAAAGTGTCACAGAGAGGGCTGAAATGTGCTGAGGTTTCACATTGTGCCTACCGAGACACACACACACACACACACACACACACACACACACACACACACACACACACACACACACACACACACACACACACACACACACACAGTATCGCAGATTGTTTGTGTAGCATTGAGTGATTGTGCAAAGGGTCCAGACTTTCAGATGGTTTTACCTTCAGCATTGACTCATGTTTCTTTGTGAAAGAGCTAAACCACACGTATCACCTTTAAGCATCTGGTGATGAGCTACGACTTCCTCCTCCTTTGTCACTTCAGTCTGAGCCGGGCCAGATGTCTTTCTGCTGTCTCGACTTTGTAGGTTAACAAGAAGGATCTGTTTT
The DNA here is from genome assembly GCF_039877785.1 of Chaetodon trifascialis. Taxonomy (NCBI): domain Eukaryota; kingdom Metazoa; phylum Chordata; class Actinopteri; order Chaetodontiformes; family Chaetodontidae; genus Chaetodon; species Chaetodon trifascialis. The sequence goes on along the minus strand of NC_092071.1, from coordinate 15,355,268 downwards.
CTTTTTTTTTTTTTTTTTTGCGTACCACAGTTCAAACAGACATCCCAGAACGTGGCCTCGGTTCATCACTGCACAACTGACAACGTGGAAATGCAAAGAAAGTCAAATATTTAAACGAAATTGAAAAATGAGATCAGATTTTCAGAGTTTTTCCTCCAAATATGCCAACTCAAATGACTCAGTATCAACTCTACAAGGTGTCCTAATGTTACATTCAGTGTCAAACTGCTGGTGAAGGAAGAAGTGACATGTGTGTATACATATATACACACTGTGTTGTGCAGAGTGGGAGCCTGGAGCAAACACTGCTTGAGCGGCATTTTCCTCCATCTCCTTGATTCTACAATATCTGAACAGTGACCATCTTAGGCAGCGCAGTACATGACAGCTGACTCATGGACGCATTACGATCTATGCTGTTGCGAAAAATGTACTAAAATATAATAAAACTCAATATTGGATCGGACAGTAGCAACTATCATCATCTAATCTGATGTTCTGATATCTTTGAAGTGTCTTTTTTTATACATTTCACAGCCCTGAAGCTTAAACGTCAGCCCCTTGCATTAGATTTAAAATAATATACCAAAGGGTCTTTAGTTTTAGACATTGCTGTTATTCATTATGTCCTACATCAACCAGTAAGACCTTTTCTGCTGTTTGATGTCACACAGGTTCACTCTTATAAAATACCACAGTGATAAGAAGCAAGCAATCCAATGTTCTAGCCCCGATTGGATTCTGTGACGTCTCAGCCACATCTGCTTGTAATCCCATCATGCCTTCTGAGAGAAAATCCCCTTCTTTCCCTTCATCCAGGCAGCACCAGGTGGAACCTCTGAATGGGACGGCTGCAGCCAGCGAATGGCTCTCTGTCTGAAGCCGTCTACACGCAGCAGAGCTCTCAGCTGTGGGAACGATGAGGGAAAATGTAATTGTCATTTCACAGTTGTTGGGCCTGTTCAGGTGACTGAACAGAACACTTTCATCCTTATAGCACCGTTATAGGTTGTACTGGACTCAACTTTGCCCTGCATGTGTGTGTGTTGTAGTAGATCAGTGTGAGCCATCTGTTACCACGCTGCAGCCTTGGCGTTCCCATCCTGCTCGCCGCGCTCTGCCCCAGGGTCCGCGGACTTTGCCGTATCTGGGACCCTCTCAGTGGGACAAATTTAAAAATAGCTCATTGGGTTTGAACGCTCGAGTTGCACGATGAACACCGTCGGCGTCGTCACACGGTCACGTCTGTATCAAACTGTGGCGCTGCAGTGGTGCCGACAACAATTGTTGGTTTCTGTTGATTAGAAGGTCCGTTCAGAGCAGTGAGGGGCAGTGCTGCCTGTAGGGACATGGAACCATTGTGGTAGGTTTTGTTTTTGGTTGTCTCATGTAGTGAATGGCTGATTAGTTCTCACGAACTCGGCTCTGTGCTTTGCTTTTACACACAGCACAAAGAACAGCTGGCAGAAGATGGGGTCGAGGTTTAAACGTTGAAAGCTGTTGAGACAACGTGCCGTTACTCAAAATGCATTTCCTGTTGCTTCATGATGAAATGAGCCATGTACCCGAACATTGCTCTTCTTAGTTATTTCAGGGCAGGGAACACAAAACCAGAAAAACATTTAAAAGAGGAGTCTTTGGAACGCACAGAGAAGCTTTAAAATGAATTAACAGACACCTCACTCTCACCATAATCATAATAATAAGTGGAACGTACGTGTGCCACATCTCTGCAGACAAGGCTCCAAGAGTCCAGCGTGTTAAAGTACACCACCGATGTGTTGATTGACTGAAAGAGTTACTGCCTGGGTCGCCTCCAGATGCTCTGTATCAGTCCTCTCAAAGCCAAAGAAAGCTGACCAGATCAGTGAATCCCTTCAGAGGCGGCCCGCGATACCAGAGGCTTTATAAAAAGACACTAATTAGATCCTGAGCACTCGAGAGTAATCACGCAATCAGCTCGCTCATGTTTCAGGAAAAGAAGCCGCAGTGTGAAATGACACAGATACAGTAAGTCACATGGGACGAGGTGACTGTCTGACCTCCTTTATGTTGTTTTTAATGTGCGTTACTCTAAAAAACAAAGCATCAACTCTGTTTTCATCAGCGTCACGGCCATATTTAGGACACAGGGGTCGTTACTGAATCATTGAATCACTTGTAACAGAAATTGGTTCAGACTGAGCTTCATGTTAAATCCAGTGTGCATTGACCACAGCGATTTGATCTTCTGAGTGGGATGAACACACTTTACAGATGACAGAACCAGATTTTTTTTGTATTTTCACCGCAAAGAATACGGCTGTTTGCAATCAGCATCGACGCTCAATTTCATGAACCTCTGGTATGAATAATGGACTCCTGTTATGAATTATTGTGTGCTTGTTGTCATTTTACTGCTCTCTGGGGATGTTTGGTCTTTGTTCATTGCCATGTGGAAGCGCTGCAGCCTCCTCCTAATAAACACAGTCCGGAAGAGCGACTATTGATTTTGTGACTGTGCTTTGATCTCCCTTTCTCTTTCTCTCTGCAGCTTGAAAGCTCTGGTTTCGACAGGAGGGAAAAATGTCCAGGCAGCCTGTGACTGGTGAGAGCGACACATACTTTCACTCACACGCTCCCCCACAGTTATTAATGCACAACTGGAATGCTTCTTGTAATGGTGAACGTGACATCTGCTGACCCAGCTCCACAACATTGCCTTGATGCGTTGCTGTGCTGTTGGAACAGTGCTGCCCTCTGCTGGACAGTAGCCGCCCCCTCTCCCACTTTTCACTCACCTCTTTTGGTCTTCCTGTCTGTGTCTGTCGCTCCAGGCTCTTCTCCCATGTGGATGACCCCTTCTTGGATGACCCTCTGCCCAGAGAGTATGTGTTATACCTGCGACCCAGTGGACCGCTGCTGCAGCAGCTCTCGCACTTCTGGCAGCAGTCCCGCCTCTCCTGTGGCAAGAATAAGGCACACAACATCTTCCCCCACATCACCCTCTGCCAGTTCTTCATGGTCAGTGTCAAAATTCACGTTCTTTTGAATGCAATTCACTGGCATTCACATCACAACACTGGGACATAGGTGCGCCATTCCTTAACTCTGGAACATTTCCTGTTGTGCTGTCTCCGTCCTCAGTGTGCTGATGGGAAGGTGGAGGCCCTGTCCGACGCTCTCCAGGCCACCGTGGCCAAGTGGAAGGCTCGTATACCCATGCCCCTCCCGCTGGAGCTCTACACCTCCTCAACCTTCATTGGCCTCTTTGTGGAGGAGCAGGTGGCGGAGGTGCTGAAGGGTTTCGCCGCTGACTTTGCCGCTGAAGCAGCAGCTAAAGCAGGTTTGAGTCTCCTTTGTCCCTGTGATGGAAATCAGAGCTCATGAACACTGTTTAATGGAATCATGTTGCTGCTCTGGTGTGGTAGTTTATGAGCTGCTTCATATGGAGACTAACTTCTTTTACTGTAGTCATACTTTGTGGTTGAGTATCACCAGATGATGCGTTTTCTGTGGGTTTAAATCTTTCTGTCAGTGGAGAACCACTATAAAAAGAATGTGAACACTACATCACGCCCATGAGTGTACATGTATGTATGTATTCATCTGGTGTGCACATTTCTCTTTTTCCTCTGTCCAGATGTTCATGTCGAGCCCCATAAGAAACAACTTCACGTCACGCTGGCGTACCACTTCCAAGCCAGTCACCTTCCAATTTTGGAGAAGTTGGCCAAAAACGTGGACGTGTCTTCAGGCTGCGACTGGCTGGCTGTGCTCTTCTCTCGCGATATTCGGTTTGCTAATCACGAGGTAGATATTCGGACGCCAAATGAAAGAAATGTTGCTAAAATCAAAGTCAACAGATGCATGTTTATTTCATAGTATCTCTATCAAACGGCTGTCATCCATCTTGCTTCTGCAGACACTGCAAGTCATGTACCCGTATGTGCCTCAGAATGACGATGAGCTTGAGCTGGTGGCAGGAGACTTCATCTTCATGTCTCCGGTGGAGCAGGGCAGCGCCAGCGAGGGCTGGGTGTACGGCTCCTCGCTGGGCACGGGGCTGTCGGGCCTGCTGCCCGAGAACTACGTCAACCGCGCTGACGAGTCTGACACCTGGGTCGTCCACGGGTAAGAAAGGGAAGCACGGGATAGTTGGCGCGAGCACAAGTCCACCGTTGTTTGTTTCTTGCGTCTCAAAAATTCCATGGACGGAGTGCACAGAGTAGAGAAGCAGCACTAAAAGCAGACGCAGATTATCAGTGATCGTCCCTCAAAATAACCACTTCACAAAGGAATCAAACAGGCACAGTGGATGAACTGTGTTGAATTTAATGTGCTGTGTGAATTAAGTTCTTGTTTCTCTGATCCTCAGGTCTCACTCTATTCTCAACTGTGCCTCTCCATCTAACTCCGGCAGCACTGTGGGTGGGTTATTATTTGATGGGAAGCTGAATGACAGTCTCCTCGACAGTCTTATGGATCCTCCCAGCCTCACTGGCCTTTGTCTTCCTATGCAGGTACAGCGTTCTGTCGTGCATCCCAGTTAGAGTGTGTTAATACCACTGATGACTGTATGTGCTTCTGGCAGGAGCCTGAGATTACTGCTGTGCGCCTCGTCTCTAATGCCTAAAGTGAATCTTTGTCTCAGATGTCGAGGCCAACCAGTCAGTCCTCCCTGTCCAAGATGAGGCTGTTTGTGTGCCGTCATGGGGAGAGGATGGATGTGGTGTTTGGGAAACACTGGGTCACTCAGTGCTTTGACTCCAAAGGTTGGCATGCTAGCATAGATGAACCACCTTTTTATACCGTAGGCTTCCATGAGGCGCTTTGGACTATTTCCGTCTTCTGTGAGATTCTCATTTGTGTTTGTGTAGGCCGATACATTCGCTCTAATCTCAACATGCCGTCCAGCCTGCCAGCGAGAAGCGGAGGTCACCGGGACTATGATAAAGACTGTCCGATTACTGTGTTTGGCTCCACCCAGGCCCGCCTTGTAGGTCAGTACACTTTATGTACAGTTGATTACATCAATAAGTATGTGTAAAAGAGGCCATATGCCATATCTACCAATGCACATTACCATAAATTATTAAAGGATTTAGCTTTTTAAGGATCATTTGATAAAGCATTGTGTTTTGGTCTCTCTCAGGTGAAGCTCTGTTGGAAAGCCATGCGGCAATAGACTTTGTTTACTGCTCTCCGTCTCTTCGCTGCGTCCAAACTGCTCAGCACATTCTGCAGGGTAGGACCTCATCTTGTTTGCCCTTCATCAATACTCTGACCACAGTCACAGACAAGTTACCCAGCAGCTGTTAATTCAGGTTCTTCGGCTGCCGTGTTGTGTGTACATTTCAAAAAGTTACTGCTGCATGCAAATGTTGGATTTGCAGTCTTAGTTTTGGGTCTGAAACCTCCAGTTTGGCTCAGATCTCAACAGGATTTGTCTGGTTGTATAAAGTTTTAATGAACTACAGCAAGACCTCGGAGGTACCTAGAGACATCGTTAGGAAACAAAACGGAGAGGAAAAGACAGAGCTTTAACAGGAGGTCTATCTCTTTCCTGTTCATTTACACATTCAACTTATTTTCTTTGAACACAGTAAAAAAACATAATGAATGTTTTTAGAAGTATTTCTATGACAAAACTTTTAAACTTTCAAGTCCTGTCACATTATTGATTTAGGGCACAGGGGTCCAATTACTCTTACTGCACCAAGTCTTACATGTCATGGGAAGATGTATTTATAGGTTTTCTGTGAAAAACAACAAGACAAAATGACAGGAGAGATGACATGACAGAGTAGATGCACCATTTAGTCCTTAGTGCAATCTAGCAGCTCTTGCTGTGTTTCGCTCTGTGTCAGGTCTCCAGCAGGAGGGAAAGACAAAGATCCGCGTGGAGCCTGGGTTGTTTGAATGGACCAAGTGGGTTTCAGGCACGTGTTTACCCATCTGGATCCCCCCAGCTGAGCTGGCCGCTGCTAACCTGAGTGTGGACACAACATACAGGTACACAGCAACACCAACGCTGCAACATCTATATGCTGTCATCTGTGTTGCTGCAGTTGATTGTAACCTTCTCCATCTTTCGTTTTGTCCCTAGACCTCATATTCCCATAAGTAAGTTGACAGTGTCAGAGTCCTATGACACCTACATCAGCAGGAGCTTCCAAGTAACCCGAGAGATCCTGGCAGAGTGCAAGAACCTGGGTAAGGAGGAATTGTAAACATGTGTCCAGGGTTTCACATTTAAACTAGCTTTACAAAAGCAGCAAATGTTGGCAACATTCACTGGCTACAATGGCCACTTTCATTGTAATGTTTCGCCTTCTTCTCTGTGTAAAAGCACATGTGTCACAGAACCTGAGCTTTTTAAGCTGTTAATGTGAATGTGGTTCTCTGTTCTCTGCTTCTTTCACACAGGAAACACGGTCCTGATTGTGGCCCATGCTTCCTCCCTGGAGGCTTGCACTCGCCAGATACAAGGCCTCACCCCTCAAAACTCCAAGGACTTTGTCCAAGTTGTTCGAAAGGTCAGTTTGCTGTTTCCGCTATGACGCTCACTCATTTCTATCTTCTCCTCAGCTCTTTTCTTTGATAACATGCAACATCTGTGTCCTCTTTGTACAGATTCCTTACTTGGGTTTTTGTGCTTGTGAAGAAATGGGAGAGACCGGGGTGTGGCAGCTGGTTGACCCGCCCATCTTGCCTCTGACACATGGACCCAATCACAGTTTCAACTGGAGGGAAATGCTAATGCAAGACTGAAGGATATGCTGTTTGGCTCTCTATCATTTGGCAGCCCTGAACTGCTGAAAAAATTATTTATTTTTAACCCATACTGTTATAAATCCAGCCCAGCTACCAAAAAAAAAACAACAACAACAAAAAAAAACACGTCTGGCTTCCATCAAAGACATCATGCAAAAAAAAGTGCATTCATTGAAGCAAATGTATTCACACGTACTGCTCAGGAATGAGAAAATACAGCGCGGAGATCACGGGACAAATGAGCTACAGACTGGGCGGCAGCTTGTCGCGTTTCCTTCAGCGTTCCACTTCTTAGCCCAAAATGTGGAGGTGCTACGAGAAATCTGGATATTTCTTGATGGCTTCTGATGAATCAGGTTTTATGCCATGAGAGGTGGTGTCATTCAGCTCCGTCTGCAGCTCCTCCACAGGCGGGGCGGAGAAGACTTTGTGCTCTGCTGCCTTCTCACACACTGTGACAAGAATTAGATGAGAGAGACTTGTACCACAGAAATATTTTTCCACGTGTCAGAAATTATTATTTAACTTGTAGCTATGACCCTCCTGCCAAAAAAAAAAAAAAAAAGAAAGCACAAAAGAAATGCTGACAATCAGACTGGGGAGAACTGATCTTCATTGTTTCTGGTGCTGAGGTGGGGAGTTTATGATACCTGTTTTATTCCTGTAAATGTCATATCATGAAGTGATTCTTCTAAGTTAACATGTATGTGCCCACATGAATCATTTAAACTTCCTGCAATGCAATTTTTGAGTCCCACCACAGGAGCAGCTGATTCAAAAAGAGGAAAAGAAGTGAATATAATGGAACGCAGACTGCTGTTGATCATTTTGTCCAGGTGCATTAACTAAAAGCTCTGACTGTCACTCTCTCTAAGCCTGATAACCACACTTCTTTTCAAACACTTTCCAGTTTTGGTTATGTCAGATGATTTAATTGCTTACTGCCTATTCCAGTTATTTGTTGTATGACTCAGAAAATCTATTGATACTCTCAAAAATGAATAAAGCAAAGTTGTGGAGTTATGAAGGCTTATACATATAAGCCTGTGCCGTGTGTTCTGTAAAACATTACTTCTTGCTGCCATTTACAGCAAACTGTTGACTAAAGTGAGAAAACACACCTCCCAAATATACTATATTGACTAAGTTTTCACTTTACTGTGCAGCTGTTGCAGTATTCATCACAGTAAATAATGATTATACTTATCCAGTGAACCTTGATGCACAGCAGCAGCACCTGCCTGGAATGGAACATGGCAATCATTAATGGTATTAAACACACCTGTGCTGTGCACCTGCTATGACATGGCAAAAAAAAGTCCACCCTAAAATGACTATTGGATTTGAGAATTCTGTACAGTTAAGGAATTTAGTTATTTAAAATTTGTATATTCTTTTTCTTTCTTTTTAATTTTTTTTTGTTTGTTTTTGTTAAGACTCTTTTGGTCAGCTTTTTATTTTATTTTATTTTATTTTATTCTATTTTATTTTATTTTATTTTTTTTATATAATGTCACTAATCCATTTGCGCACCACCCGGAAAGGACTGTCCCTTTAAGAAAAAGCACTTTCGGACAGTTTGGGCCCTGAAGTAGAGTATTTTTTTTTACTTTTAATAAGCTTCAAATATTTCGAGAAGTATAGAGAAGAGTTGTGAATATTATATGACGCCTTAGTTTTTGCCATAAATGTTCAGATAAGTATGAGAGTGAGTTAGCTAACGGTTTCTAGCTAAAAGTCAGTCAGCTAGCCACCTAGCTTTGTCCGCTGCTATCTCAGGTGAGGCATTTTGTGTTTGTTCATGTAATGTGTTTGTACTCTGCTAAAAATGTAAACTTCTTGTTAATTTTATCTGTGGAAGCATCTACCAAACAAACACTAACCTCACTACAGTAATGTCAGCGTTAATGCAGAGCCTGGCCCTTTTAAGATATTACAGGTCTTAGAAGCACCTGTAACTTAACCGCTGTTAGCATTAAAGCTACAGAGGAGGAGCATTTCAAGCTAACACGCTGGAGGAGATGAATCCACACCACACATTGATTGGTGTAGGTTTGGATTATTTAATACAAATATGGTGGTAGAAAATGTAAATATTACATGCACACAATTGTGTGTAATTGTCCTAATCTTGTGAACATGTGGATCAAAATCACTGTGGTTAACACATAGACAGTGCTGATCTTACAATTATTTCAAGTTTAACCACCCTCATTATATTTCCTAAAACATTTCATGTCTGAATGTGATTACCCCACTACCAGTATTGACTTACAGTTGGTGCACTTTGCTGAATGGCAGCAGTAAAAGCAGAATCTCTCCTGGGCCTTGCTGTCCGGATAGACTTGCTAGTTTAAAAAGAAATATGATAGTCTGTTGTGAATGTATGAGGCACCACTATCATTCAGAAATTATGACGAAGTCCTTATGTTCTCTGTTATTGTAACTTATTAGCACTGTGCACACAATGAAAGTCATCTCAAGATATTTTGACATCATATTAGTAACTACATTAGAACATGTGTTTCTAAACACAGAAAAAGGAATAAGTGATGACTAAACAAATAATGTCTTTGATAAATTGGCATCAGGGCTGCTGCGATATAATTTCTGTGAATTTCTAAAATAGCTGTCTCATACATGCGGTTCAAGTTCATACAGACTAAATGTGAGACAAACACTAGATGGCGCTGTTTGATGACCAATAACAGAAGCTGTCCTCTATAGTGAACTATAAACGTGAACAATGGTACAGCAGTTTCTAAACTTTTCCATGTGGTTCTTTATCATATGCAATGAGACCAATAGTCATTCAAATTTAAATTTTGAGGGTGAAATATTTCAATAGACTTGAGTTTCAGTGTTGTATTTAAGACCCTGTGATTTGCCTCTTCATTCAACCTGATAAGGAGTGAGACGACTCGGAAGGAATGACAAAGCATTGTTTTGTTTTTGTTTTTAAAAAGACCCCATGGTAGGTACAGCATATTTGTTAATGTGAAACCATCAAAAAATGATCATTACAATTATTATTTTTGATCATCATTATAAACTCAACTGATTACCACTGACTAATCCCAATGAAACATTTACAAGACTTTACAAGATTTAATTTTCATAAAATAGCAAAACAAGTTCGGTTCTTACTGGTTATGTAGGTCTACACTTAATCCTTGTATTTCCCTGCAGGGGTCAGAGGGCAGTGAGACCAACATCCCTGCAGGCAGCAGGTAGGTGATCTGTGATGCGCCCACTCACCTTTGTAGTTTAACACTTTGAGATTGTGTGTGTGTGTGTGTGTGTGTGTGTGTGTGTGTGTGTGTGTGTGTGTGTGTGTGTGTGTGTGTGTATAAGTTAATGAACAACTTGTTTTAAATTTAATTTGAGTTTTAATGTGTTAGATTTGATACTTTTTGTTGGCAAGTGTCCATAGTATCAGCAGGATCATATTATCCTTTAGGCATAGTAATGTTAAATTACTTACTAAATTACTTGTTGTACAATTACTAAAGAAATCATGAGATTGCAATTTCTCTTTTAATAGTCTGGCTTCAAATAAATAGATTTTTTATGTGTCCAAAAAATATTTGGACATATAAAATATAAGTACATTTATAATACTAATACAAATTTATTGAGGTACAAGGTACATTTTCTCAAAGCTTTTACATTTTTGCTCTCAAAACCTTCATTCACTAATGTGTATTCTATCATATTTCATCTCTGTTTGCCTTTTATCCACACTAGAAATGTAAATACGCCTCCATTTATTTTAAAGATACAGCCACGCTGCCAAGTTTGTAATTAAATAACAAACCCACGCAAAGGTAACAGGAGCTGTCATTGGCTTTTACTTCCTCTGCATTTTCTATCATATGAGTCTTGCAGTATTAGTATGACGTCTGAAAACACAAATATTACTGTGATTTGAGATTTGGGTCAGAGATTGTCCAAGACTTGTATTTAGAGCCCATTTTACTACTCGTTACTCCACAGGTATGATTTTTTCCCTAAATCTTGCTTAAAACTTTGTCACTTTTAGATATCTGATTGCATACAGACATACTATAATAATGAAGATATTATCCTAAAAAATTACCACTCTCACTTGTCACCACTACATTTGTCTCTCTCTCTGTCACACACACATGCACACACACACACACACACACACACACACACACACACACACACACACACAGAAGCAGAATTTCTGACATTTGTCTGGCATGGCCATGCATACACATTTAACTTATACACACATAACACACTCGTCGCTGACTCTTGTCACTTGCTGCCCTAATAGAGGGACAAGCCTGTGAGTTGGGGACAGAATGTCGGAATGTCGATTGCAGCAAGCAAGATAACGTCAGCATCGGCTAACACTGACATGTAATGTTAGCTAGCTAGCAACACACCAGTCACCGAATAACACACACACAAAACAAATGATTCAAATGCTGCACAAAAAAATACACAAGTGACTTCCTTTTCCACGCTCAAAACCCTGTCTCTTGAAAGTCTCGTATTTTCATGGGAAAAATTCTTCAGAATTTGTCCCCAGTGCTCAGAATGCTTTGCTTGGAGATGCTGTCCAATTTGTTAATTTTTAAGCTCTCATTACTGACTCACTGAGGTGAACAGACCAGCATAGCAAAAAAGAAATTGTAGTTACTGGATGTAGTTCTATGCGTGCATGTAGAGCCCTCTTTTCTGTTTTAATTGGGGAAGTTAATTCGCATATCATAGTATTGTTATGCATTTTACTCTGGCAGTCAGTGGCTCCATTTTGGTTATGACTCAAAGTTTGGGAAAGGCCGATCTAAATAATAATCAATGTCTCGCAAATCTGTTCTGGCATGGGAGAAAGTCTGCATTAAATCTTTTTCGCCAACTGGGGTCAGTGCAACAAGCTGTAAAGACACACTGACATATTATCACCTTATATAGTTGACAGGGTGGTTATAATTGCAAACAGTTGTCTATTTACACTTCCAGCTGAACCAGAACAACATTAGCATTAACCGAGAGTCATGTTTCTTGCTACCTGATGAATTCAAGTCCAATATATATTTTATGACTCTTAGGTTGCTCGATGCTCCACTATGTCCACCAGCCACTTGCTTACTTTTTCTATCCGCTGCTCAGTTGGACAGGTAATGTATAGTACGTTTATCACAACATCATAAAATCAAGTATTTGATTGCTGTTAGTTTAAAATGAAGGACACTAACACGAATGAATGTCAGACTTTTTGGCAACTTTTAATAAAGCGTCTACCTGATATGCATGCCTATGGAGACAGTGTTTCAGCGGTGTTTATCAGTCCAGTGTTTATTGAAGCTCAGTTTTATGTGTATTTTTACATTTCATTCTCTTTTCCTATGATTAACACGTGTAATGGTAGTGATTGTGTGCCATGCTCTGAGTGCTGCCACACGTGGGTGACCTACAGTCAATACTGTGCTTGAATGCGTCCTGTGTAGAAGCATTGCGGCTGCAACTGCTTCTTATGCTACGCCTCCTGTGTAGTGTAGTGTTACATTGACATTACCATGACAATAAAGTCACCTGTTAGCTTGTCACTCAGGCAGCGGGACAAATGAATGTTGTAAAACTGAATAGATGTAAATTTCACAACGTAAGACAGTGTGGGTTTAGGCTAAGCTGGTTGAATTAAGTGATAGTTCTCATTCATTCAAAGTAGATTTTTTTGAAAGACTGACAGGTCTATTGAATATCAGTCAAATGTTCATACGATATATATCTGGAATTGCCTCAAATAATTTCATATAAGAGATCTTTTTGTGATTACAGATTAAGCCTCTTGCCTTTGAACAACAGAGCTAGTCATCCCGACCACTAACAGGTTTTGACACGGCTGTCACGAGTTTGTGAGGCCACTTCATATTCTCAAGATGGGTTAAACAGGCTTCAGAGAGCAAGAACAGGAATAGCAAATAGCAAATACAAATGCTTGTCAGTCAGGTACAACATAACTAACTAAACAAAACTGTTAAGGGCACACTTATTTGACTCTGGATTTCTGGATCAACTGGAGAATAGTCACAATAATGATAATGATTGACTTTTTTGATTTTTGAAATAAGTTCTGCTTTGATCCCTGTAAACACTATGTGGTCTTTCAGAAATTAAGCAAGCGATAGCTAGCAGGGGCTGTCGAGGCCTGCTTTTGCCCTTTGCCCTGCTCTTTTTATATTTTATTATGATAGGCATTCTTGCCTACTGCGCTGGGTTCACGTAATGCTAGTCACTGAAGCAGACGTACTGTTTGTTGTTTTGTAAATTCTTTGTGTGTCAGTTAAATCAGTGGTTTAGTTTAAAGTGGCTGCTGTTTGTCAGGGAATTTTATGTGACAGCTACGATGTCATCATGCTCTGGTATCTCTGAGAGTTCAAGTCTGTATAACTGTAACTCTACATTAGTCAGAAGGAGCATATAATGTGTGCTGTGAATGGGAACAAATAAACAAAGTTGTTGTGTAATCAAAGCAACATCAGATCATTTTATCATGCTGCATAACTTAAAGGTAAACGTGCAAAGCATCAGTGATTTCACTTCCCTTCTTGCGGTGTACCACTGGCCTCTACAAAGATATTGGTAAGGAATAGCTGAAGGCCTGGTCATGGGTTTATCATCTCTAGAACAGCTGCAAATACTAATGTAGTTTATACCAGTGCTTCTGGTCATTCTGTTAAGAAAGTATACTGAAAGATGTTATGCTTTCTGTGTACTGTGGATGAAGAAACAGATTTGTTGTATTTCAGTTTTCTTATACATGATTTGTTCAGTGAATAATGCAAGCAAAAGAAAGTGCCTCTGTATTGTACCTAGAACAGTTCACAGGAAAGAGAGCTGAAGAAACAGCAACTTCTGAGTCCTTTTCTGTTCTGTCTTGGAGCTGTTTGGGAGGGAGGGAGGGGAGGTGCAGGGAGGAGGAGGAGGGAGGTGGAGTAAGGTTGGAGTCCCACATAAGGGGAACCACTGGCAAAGGAGCTGTTTCATACTGTGCTCCTCTGAGCCGTCTTTACGTCTCTCTGTTTGTATTCGTTTGGAGTCAGCATGCACCTGTGTTTCAGGACTCGCTGGTCTCTCTCATTCCAACTGGTTGTTTATCAGTGCTGTCATGTTAGCAGCTTGTGCAGCAGTCAGCAGGAGAGAAGCAGAACTGGACCTGGTAGACTCAAAATAACAGAAACCCAGGGCAAAGGAATTGTGTTTGGAGAGTTTCTGCCTCCATCTTGAGACGAAAGAAATCTGAGGAACAAACTTGTCTAGCTGGAATGAAGGACTGACAACAAGCAGACGTGTGTGGAAAAGGGTAAGTTACTCACAAAGTGCTGAAGTTACTTTAGTTTGTTTGGTTTCAACTGGGATCGATCTAAAAGTTTTTACCCTCTTGTAAAACTCCTGTAATACCCTTTAGAAAAGTGTACAATACTGTAGCATTTGCACAGTGTTACGTTAGATGGGCTGTTATTTGTGTATGTGTGTGTGCATACGCGTGTTGGGGGCGTGTGTTGTGTTTGTTGAATTTTATGTGTTGGCTGGTCTGTGGTTCATCTTTGGATTAGACTCAGCTGTTCTGGTTCTCTCAGGGTATGTCTTGTTTTCTCTTGTTCATTTGTTCAGACATCTTACATGTCCAGAAATAAACACACGCACACACTTCCACACACAGGAAGCAACAGGACAGTGTGATGTCTTCACTCCAGAGCAGACAGGATTTACTCCTGCTGGTTCAAGTAACAGCAGTCTACTTGTAAACCAATCATCTGTTGTACTCTTTCTCTGGTTATACACAACATTAGAAACGTTCAGCCTGGAGTGTTGGTGGTGGATAATCTTTGATTCTTGATTGGTCAGCATTGTGGACCAGTTTGCTTTGTTGCTTTATGCTGTTTTTGTTTGTTTGCAGTTGCAAAATATGAATATTTGTAAGCATGAACAGGAACCCAGTGGACATGTGGGATGCTTGCATGCTTTTTGCTGTGCATGATGAACGCAATAGAGAAAATTTTATGCATAACAGCTAGCCTGCTAACAGCTAGCGTGGCTGCTTGTTTAAGGGCAGTAGTGTTGGCAACTTAAATGGATGTTGACAGACGAAGACAGAATTGATCACTCTGGCTGTATGTAGTTACCGTATGAATAGATCAGATCAGATCAGATCAGATCAGAAAAGTTTCGTACCACCATTGAGACCCAGTGGTGTCCAAACATAACAACAATTGTGGAAAACCTACCTGAACCGGATGTGCCTAAATTAAGTTTCAGAAAAGGAGACCGATCCAAAAATGACCTAGTGACAGTCAGACCACTTCAGGCCGAAGATGGCCTGAGCAGAACTACACCCGATCCAAAACAAGGGCCACCTGAGCGGACTGAAATAGAGAACACCAGCACTAGCCGCAGGACTTGACAGATCACTTGCCTACAACTTTTTTTCCTGCTATTAAAACAAACAAGTATTATCACGAGTAACATACACCATGTGATCAGAAACCTGAAACCCAGAGCAATAGAGCAAAACCCTGCCCTGACAAGATTTGTTTTAAAATAATTTGGACGGGACCAATAGATGCTAAGTGGACCTGTGAAGACCTTGCATCTATATTAGCATAGGGTAGCATTTTTCATCCAGGATGTAAAGCAGAGGTTGACATTAATAACTTTAAAGCTCCATTAATCCATTTTTAGCCTCTAGTGGGCAGAAGAACCCAAGAAAAGCTTTATGCCTTACAGACTTACGCATTAGCAAACATTTGCCTATGTACACATCCAGCTGACATGGAGCGAAGTGAAGTATTCACTTTGGTCCTGTTGTCTCTGTTGTTTGGACCTGAACAGAATGCTAAAATTAAAGTCATTAAATTGTGTACATGTAATATTCTGTACATAACTAACTTTTGCCCTCAATTTGTAGCTTTGTTGCCACGGATGTTGTGAAATCTGATCCATGTATGATATTCATACACCATAGAAGTCAGGAGCCTGCTGTTAGATGCTGCATACAGCCAATATAATGTCTATACTGTATCAGTATATACAGTAGCTGCTTAAAAGTTTATTTTTCAGAACAAAGAAAAGAAAAAAATTCTAATCATAACTGAATTGATAATTCATGTTTATTTGCAGTCCTTAGATTCATATTACACACTAAGCAAAATGCCACAAGGTTAGGCACGCTGGTTAGGCTGACCATCAATATGATTTCAACAGTTCGAAAATCTACATACTGTCCAAGGACATCCTGCAGGAAAACAGATTAAAATAGCTCTCCTGTTTTTTTTCACAGGTCTCTCCAATGATTACTGTTTTTGAAAACACTGACCAACGTCATTATGGTGACATATTTAGTGATCTTGCTCGCAGGGCTGTGGGCTGCAAACCCACAGGAAAGCTAAAAGTATGGCACAGGCACAGCATAAAACAAGACACAGACATGTAGGGTGATGGGGTTGCTTTAGAGTATGCTTAAAAAGGTACATGTATTCTAAGCAAACAGACATGCAGCCACTGTATAGGAGGAGCAGCAAAAATTATTTACAAAAAAGTGGTGGGGGTTGTTGGGAAGAGAAAGGCATGTTTCACGCTCTGCATGCTTCACATTCTTAGCTGCTGACCTCTATGGAAAATAACAACAGCCGGGCTTGAAGGTCACACTGCCGTGGCCGGTGGGTGAGACTGAATCCTTACTGGTACCAGACCTGATGTTTGTAAGCCTGGTACTGTTCTGTAATTATATAGTCTGTCGGGGAAGAAGCAGAGAGCAGGCCCAGGATAGACGATGCAGACTTTTAATTGTAAAGTTAAGAGTATCTTTTTTCCACACTGCTCATCTTAAGTCTTCAAGTGTAGAAGTGTTGAAGGGTACTTGTCCTCAGGATAATAGTGTGGGCTACCATATAATTAGACCAAAGTTGTTGGGCATTATTGTCCTTTGGAAGCAAAAACTCTTATCAGGGGGCTACGGCCATTTGTCAATACCTGTTGTATTCAGAGAAATATAGGGAATGAAGAATGTATTCATTGCAGAAATAAATTTGTGATGAACTGTATCCTCAGGAAATAAGACCAAATATATTTTGCTTGGACAATTCAAGGACTGTGGTCACTGTTAAAAGGCCGTAGTTAAGCTTAGGCAGCGGGTGAAAGGATGTGACAGAAACACGGTTTTGCTGCACTAACTGGCTTGAAGCTTAGGGCTGAAAAGACAATATCACTGCAGTGATCACACACCATTTCACTAAATGGTTTAGAGTAATCCCTAAACAAACCAAAGGCTAAAGCATTAGTGCCAGTGTAATCCTCTGCATGTCTGACTGCATATTAAAGAAATATCTCTGAATGAAAATAACTGTGTTCTTTGACAGAACGCTCTTGTGCCTATGCCACTGTCATGATGAGGCATCAGACCTATAAGGCTATAATAACCTCTTCCTCCATGCATGAAAATGGTGGTAGACAAAACCAAGAGATTAGAATATTTTTATTTCACATAGTGGTTTCCCGCAGAATCATGTTCTTAAATCTGAGTGAGACGAATCAACAAATACGCGTAGATAATGCTAACAGTCCAATATGGTAGTAAAAATTTATGAAAAGCTTCTTTATTTGTTCTTAATTTTCTATGATTGTGCTGTTGACTGTCGATGTAAAAAAGTAAAGTTCACAAGAATAATCATCACATGGAGTAGACGGTGCTGAAATATCCACAGATTTATAGCTTAGTCTGATGTAATATGCAGAGAAATTGTAGCCTCATTAACACATTAGAGACTCACTGGTGTCGATTGCCTGTTCCTTGTCATTTTGCATTCAGATGTGCCGGAAGCCCAACACCCCTCATACAGGTGTCAGCCAGTCTTGTGATATATTGTAAGCGTCACATTTATCAGGATTAATGGGTATCTGTTCATATAATGCTCTTGTGTATATGGGAATCTGTGGTTACATTTGGATTGGTTATACAGTTTGAGGAAGCAATCAGTGTGATACTTTATGGAGCCATATCCTTGTCAAGACAGTGGGTAAAGATGACTGGTCTGAACCTGCCCATTTTTTTTTAGGTTGGACAGCCCCTCGTAAAAGAAACGACTCTAATAAACTAACTCCTGGTGTGCCTGCCAGACCACACGCTTGCTGTCAGCTGTAAAATATGACCACGCTGCTTCCCTTTTTCTCTCCTCACTCTCTGCCCTTTTGACCTCTTCTCATCTTTTTCCTCTCTATCCCTTTTGCTTTTTTCTTCCTTTTAAGTCTGTCCTTCTACCTTTGTGAACAACTTGCCTCTTTTTACTCAAGGCTGTGTCACTCTCTTCCCTTTGTCTGATTTCAGCATGTGATTTATCGTTAACTGGCGTAAGTTGACAACAGGGATAGTGTGCCATACCTTAGCATACAGAAGCCCAACTTTGAACCTGCTGTATGTTTAATGTGTTCAGTTTGCTTAGTCAAAATGGTGGCAGATAGCATTATTGTCCCAGATTGTATAGCAACACTAATAACTCTCCAATATAAACATAGTTAAATGATAAAAAGAGAGAGATGACAGTTTAAGTGTAATGAAATCAGATTTTATTCCAGCTCTCTAGAATGACATGGGGATCTCCGTCTCTGCTGTGCTTCAGCAGCCTTTTTCTGTGTTCAGTACACTTGAATTCAAGCTATGAGAGCCTGCATGAAGTGGGCGTGAATTATTTTTCGGTGACAGTAATCTTTAAGAAATTTCTTGTGACGTCCACATTTTAATCACAGGAAAAACTGGGGCATTGTAATGTTGCACTGAGTTCAAGTGCTTTTCTTAGACAGCAAGCAAAACAACCTCAGAAAAAAATACCTGCTCATGATGTTGCATGAAGCAGCCAGAAATTGCCTTGACAAATATGCCTTTTGAATGCTTGTTATCATTTTATGGGAAAGATAGCTGTGCTCACTATACTATAAGTGCTTCCATACCAGCCAGATCTCTTTCTGCTGGTTGGGACCTCACCGTGTCAGTCCCAGTAATCTGGTGGTTGCTTCTAAGAAATCCAGCTATTGACCAGAGAACAGGACCAAAATAAACAACATACTGTGAGGGGATTAAGAGTGTTGGAGACCTTCTAAAATTACAGCCCGCAGAACATATCCAGATGTTGCCTTCCTGATCCTCCTCAGGTAGTGCACGTGACAGAGCTGTAGTGTGCAGAGGAGCAAAGAGTGGCGTGGGTGGCTCATGTAGAGTACCCCTCTGGGTGAACCTCTTATATTTTTTGCCGTCCTGGACTCCAGCTGGTGTGATCAACCTGCTAGAGAGACAGAGGGTCTCACAGTATGGAGCCGGCCCTGTGTCTGAGGCTGATCCCACATGAGCCAGTGAGAAAAACACACAATGAGACTTCTGTAAAGAAAGGTGATTAAATGCAACTCACATCTTTAGACATTAGTAAGAGTGAGTTTCTGCTGTCACTTAGTAAAAAAGCAAAAAATATGCAGGTGGGGCTGTGATTTTTGATGTGCTTTCATACATAGAGGAGAC
The DNA here is from genome assembly GCF_039877785.1 of Chaetodon trifascialis. Classification (NCBI taxonomy): domain Eukaryota; kingdom Metazoa; phylum Chordata; class Actinopteri; order Chaetodontiformes; family Chaetodontidae; genus Chaetodon; species Chaetodon trifascialis. Next base: position 15,335,968 of record NC_092071.1, on the reverse strand, counting down.
CATGCTGAGAGGTTTTAACCATCGCTTAATATCAGATGCTTATTAAATGCATTAATCTGAAGCCCTCTTATGCTCTTGTGGTAACTAAGAAAAAGTTATACAGATGGAAAAATGACAAAAGAGAAGACTAATTAAACAGTTTTGTTCAGAGACTATAATATCACTTGCACGCATGTACATTTTTTTTCCATATAAAACATCAGCTGTGTGATATTTACATTTTTGCCATCAAATATTACATTAATATTTCTTTTACTGGTACACAAAACATATAGTAGATATACAGTGCAGTAGATATATAGCAGACATGTATGTAAATCGTACAGTATATCAGCATCAATCTGCCTAGTACTGTGACGAGGCATGAGAAACTGCCTACAAAGCTCAACCAATCGCCTTGTTGTGTTTTGGCTTCTATATGGCTAATGTCAGGGTTTGCGTTATGGTTGGAGTTTGGGTGTGCTAATCCTGCAGAAAGAAGTGGGATGTGTGTGCAGTTTTAGAGAATGTGCTCCTCTAGCACACTGAGTCATAGCAACAAAATCTCTTGGTTAACAAAAACGTTTGGAAACATTTTCAGTGGTTTCTGTTCATTCAGAACCCTTTTAGATGGCTCAAAGATAGCAATTAAAAATGTAATTCATCTGGATTAAAAACAGAAACTAGCAATAGCATAAAGCTGCTTTTTTAAAGGGGAACTCCACCGATTTTACACATTAAAGTATGCTTAGCTATTGAGGAGTACTACTGCTTACATAAAAAAAAAGTTGTATAAAGCCTTTCGTGGCTCCAGAGGGAGCTGCGCCAAGTCTGTTAAATTGCCTCAGGTGACATTACTTGAGGTGATGTCAGCTGGAGCTGCAGACTACAAGTTTAAAGAGGACATGAAACACTCCGATTCTTTTTTTTTTTATCACACAGAATTAAGTGTGTGGGAATATGTCTGTGATTTTTTTTTTTAAGATGGAAAGTGCTTTTACATAAAATTAGAAGAGGTTTTTTTTCGTGCTGATCAACTGCTTCAGCAATAGTGCGGCGCCATGTTGTTCTTGCATCATTAGCTACGTCACGAGGTTGGCTGGTTGGATCAGGTCGGATACGTAGCTAGCTTGGCAGTACAAAGAAAGAATGGAAGAGGATGAAATTGAGCTGCTCTGCTGTGAGAGGGAAGTGTTGGAAGTGGCCATGCTTTTCTTGAAAGACGTCCGTGCGGAGACCGTGGTGCGTCCTATTAACAGCAGGTAATTTAACAGTAACGTTAGCTGTTGAGTTGAAAAGGCTGATTGAAGATCATTATGTCCACAATACAGTGTACCCTAGCCAGCATTATAGTTCACTGGCTAATGTCCTCATCAAAATTGCAGTTTAATCATGCTAAGTTACTTGTGTGCCACAATGGTAAACCTGCTAGTGTATCATTAGCCAACCAGGCTAGTTAGTTTACTCACTGGCTAATGTCACACCAGTAAGTTTACCAGTGTGGTAATGTTAGATTTATTGTGGCGTTACCTTGCTAGCTCCACATTAGTAAACGAACTAACTTACTAGCTAAAAAGAGCGTAAGCTAGCTAACCTTAGCTTACTTGTCTCATCCCTCTGGGATACAGAGAAAGCGCTGTGTTTTTTCACATGATACTACAGGTACTTTGTGTACTTGGCAGCATCCTGTCACCCCAACACTGAGGAATTGTGTGGAATCAACTACGTAGATGGCAGATTGGAAATGTGGATCCTGTGGCTGCAGATGATGTGATGGTTGAGGCAATGAGGCAGTGTACACTGATCGCACACTGAGTGGGTCTCTAACTATTTGCGAATTTCACAAGATATTTAACATAGATTGAAAATAGTTTTTAATTGTTTTTTATGTGTATGGGAAAAATAAAGTAATCCAGAATCTTGAATGCGTGTTTTATTAATTATATGAATTGTTTGATGTTTAGTATTGTAGAAAATGAAGTGAAATTATCATTGTAGTTATTATGTAATGTGTAACTATGCCACAGTATTTTTTTAAGCCTGCCATCAGTGGAAAAATGTGTTGCTTGTATCTTTGGTCCATTTAAATTACAGTGTTAGCAGGAATAAAAGAGAAATTATATTGTAGATAGCAAGCTTGCTCTGGCTCTTCGTCTGATGATGTGATGGTTCTGACTAATAGATGGTGTTGTCCGCGCACAAACTGTATGCACACAGGACAGTGCATGCTCTAGCCACTGCAGTCAGTTTCCATTTTAATGACCTAAATGTATGACTACAGTTTGATCAGTTGTGCATAGTACTAGCGATCTCCACCAACTAATCTATCTCTCTCTGCTAATCTATCACTCTCTGCTCTTGCCTTACGGCGCACTCTTTGCTGCCCTTTGCTGCCCCCGGACTGTGTCGGGTGGTCTGTGGACCCTACACTGTAAGATGAAAAATCAAACACAGATGGAGAAGCCTCTGGCTTTAACCTGTTTGTTTTTACGAGTCACCAGGACACCTGATTCAAAAGCCTTCTCCTCAATGTAGTCCTCATTTACAAAGTGCTCGCCGCAAACCCTAGCTGCGGGACTCAGAGGGGGTCTCTGGCATTTGAGAGCAGCTAGCCAACAACAAAGAACCGATTGCCGCTTTAGTGGCAAAACATGAAAATGTTCAGTCTTGCCTTGGTTTTTTACTCTGCAGAATTCATTGCTACAGCCTGGAGTGATACAAAAATTACCTCCCCTGCAGTTCTTCTTTCTTTGTGGTTCCATTTTGTCACTGTTGTCACCAGTGGAGTATTGAAAGACCTCGATCCAACCAACCTTGTTACGTCACGCTCTATGCCAAGACAATATGGCTGCGCCCTTGTTTGACAACATTAACATTGGGAGTTAATTTCTTTTCTTACAACTTATTAACAATGTTAGGCATTGGCTAATGTTTTGGTGTGGAAAACCTTGCATTAATTTTTGTAAACTGTGTAAAGTGTTTCCTGTCCCCTTTAAAAATGAAAGAAATGTGGGGGTGTGGAGTTAGAGTTTACCAGACTTCTGTAGCTCTCTCTTTGTCTCTGCTTGAGCATTTCGAGGCTACATTAGCCACTGCTAGCATAACAAACCCCGATCTCTTCCTGAGTTGTCGATGCATTGCAGGTAAAGTAGGTGCCAGGTTTGGACAAGGAAGAGGATTGTGTGGAATAAAAATCTGCTTCTGCTGCATCATCTCTGATCTTTTTTTTAACAACCATCCATCATGAGTGACAATGTTGTAGGAATGCGATGCTAAATTGAACTGCCCTTTCAATGTCAGAGTCCATATGCTACTAATACCATTTAGGATGGCTCCCTTCTGTTCAGGTGTCCCAGTAAATCATGACAGTGTGGCGCTGAGCCAAAAACAGGACACTGAAACTGAAGCAACTAAAGGGAATTCATACATTACTCATTAGTTACACCTGTGGCAACAAACAGCTGCCTTCTTACATGCCTATCCCACAATAAACACAGCAACATGGGCGTCTCATTTGAGTCCTTTTTCTTGCCAGTGGTTGAATGCGTTTCCAAGATTCACTGGCACTTTGCTCATACTTTTGTTTTGTTTCCCTCTCTGGGGAAACTAGTCTCTTCAGCTTGCTGGATGTTGAACCCTCTTAACCTGCTTTGAGTCTATTTTGCATTTTCTGTCATTTTGGTCTGGGCTGGCCAGATGGGAGTTGCTGCCTATTGGTTTTAGGGGTTACCAAATACAAAATAATGAGCATTGAGCTACAGATTCGGACTCTTGATTGACAGTCGGATCAGCAGTACACTACAGGGAGTCAATTTGGTGTTCCTATAAAAGAACTTGTTGTTGGTTTTAAAACAAATACAGTACTTTCTAACCTTGTATTCTGGTTGTCTGTACTGTATTATAATCCCACCAATCCTGGATTTTTGAGGCAGATACAAATATCAGTGTAAACAAAGATATGCACTGAGCAGATAATTTTGCAGTTGCAGTCCAATATGGTGTATGTAACTATAGATCAGACATCTCCGACTTTTCTGCATTGCACCTCCTTGCTACCAACTGGCTGACATCTACACCAATATGATTCAATTTTCAATTAAATTTTATTTGTATAGCGCCAAATCACAACAGAAGTGTCTAGTCTAGTCTAGTCTAGTTTAGTTAGTTAGTTAGTTAGTTAGTTAGTTAGTTAGTTAGTTAGTTAGTTAGTTAGTTAGTTATGATATATCTGCCATGAGCTGATATCAGCCAAAAATACTGGCCCATCTGATTTACAGATGTAGTTCTATCCTGTAACTGTAAGAATGATTAGGGAAGCACTGATAACATTTTTTCGACCAAGTTCAAGTACTTGTATTTGGATCCTTGTTGATACCTAGTATAGATATGAGTACTTAAGAATACATTACAGTGCTAACACACACACACACACACACACACACACACACACACACACACACACACACACACACACACACACACACAACACATACTTTACCGTTGATTGAGCACAGTAACAATGCAGTGGAGTGGGTTTTTTCCTTGTCAGTGAAGTGTCTCTTGACAGCTGCAGCTAAGATTCCTTTCATTGTTTTGATGCCTCATCTGTCCTCATCTGTGATGTGGTGAAAGTTGGGAATCTCATACCTCTTCGTCAGCACACTGAGAAGAGAGACAATGACGATGAAATTCTGTATTATCTACCACCACAAAAGTTGGCTTTTGCGGTTTCCCATTGTTAGCATTAGCAAACTCCTTGAACTTTGCATTGTGTTGATTCTTTAGATGTTTTTGTCAAACTGCTTATTAAAGGAACTGCTTTTGGCCCCTCTTCTTCTCTCAAAGCATAGCTTGCATTCTCCTCTACTTTTGTCATCATTGCTAATCCTAAAATATCTCCAAGCTGACATTGTACATCCTCCACCTACCTGCTCAACTAATGAGGGGCCCTGGCCATGTTGATGCCAAGAGCTATTGAATACAGTTGTATCAGAGTAGTTTTATGATTCCAGTTATGACTATATGAGCACTAAACCTGACCTGTCACTGGTATCATTATTGTTCTCAGTGTATTCCTGGGGATGGCCATATGTGAGTGCAGAAAGCAAAGATTAGGTTCTGGGTAACCCTGCATTTCCTCTAGCTCTCCATCTTGGTTCTTCTCATCCAAATTCCAATTCTGGCCCATACATTTATGTATCCTGAGTTACTACAGTCAAACAACAGGCATCACTTACTTGCTGCATGTCCAGCACTGGCTCAGAATATGGCTCTCAGCCAAGTGGATTAATTCAATTTACCAGTTAGGTTACCCTGCATAGTTCAAAAGAAGTCAAATTCATTTATATTCTACATTTCTTACTATGTAAGATCAATGATATGCCTCTTTCTAATCCTAGTGAGTACTGTGGCTGCAGCATTTTGAGCTGGGGCTGTCCCACAGTCTTTTTGGGATGTCCTGCAATGGAGCTTTACAGTAATGTAGCCTAGAGGAGATGAATGCATGAACCTTCCTCTTTTCCAGCATCTGACTTAAGGATGGGCATTTCAAGCAAAAGTTGTATTTGATTTTCACAAGGAGCCATTTGTGAGACAGTTTGCAGTGGACCTCCTGTCTCTGACCTCCAGCACCTACCCCAGGGACCGCAGTCTTGTCGTTGTTTAAATAGTTTTGCATTATCCAGTGTCTAATGTCACTAATACAGTTCACAATGTCATTTATAGGGCTGTGGTTATTGTATGAAAGTGAAATATACAGTTGTGTATCATCAGCATATGAATGACAAGGTATATTGTGTCTATATATGATGGAACCAAGCATATATATTACTATATCGCAATGATGTTCAATGTATGGCCTGTGCGTCTGCCTCAGAGATATCTTTATGAGACCAGTTTTTACTTGGGACAAAAAATGTAAAGTTTTTGTATGTTCATTTTCAAAATGTTAAATAGAATCGTTATTAAAATAAATAGTTTGCATAATTGCATTTGAACATTTGAGCATGTTAATACAGGATTTAGTTTGATTAGAATGATTAAATAAAAACATCTTCTTCATCATGGAGAATGATGAGTGTTGTCACAACTTCATAAATCATAATGAAACAGGATAAAGAGATGGACTTTCTTCTCACAGAGTCTCTCTGCAAGCAACCTCAGTCCTTTGTGATATAGATACAGTATCTGTACAAAGTTACAATCATCGTTGCCAGAAACATGGCCTCATCATTGTGGGACCAAATGGTCAGTTATCATGGGCTAAAGTAGGAGTGGGTGTAGGAGTTCATCTTTTTGCCATGAACTTCATATTTCAGTGCTTGAGGTTATGAAATAAGATTTTTCCTCTAGCCTTTTTTCCTTACTGCCAACAGTGAACAACATCCTCGCTGCTATCCTGCTATTCGTTCCTCATAGTAAGCCTCTGCATCGTGGGCTGAATCAGCACCATGAGTGGAAATACAGACCCTTGGGCCAGAGAGAAGGCATTTTTATCTTTTTCCAGTGTGTGGGATATCCTTGCTGAGTGTGCATTTTCTTTGGAGGCAAAAATGCAGAAGTGTACACTTCTAGTTTCTCCTAATTTAGGAGAGCAGACATGGATATTGCCTGATTTAAACTCAATTTCTTAATTTCTTAAAATTGGAGCTTGATTAATAGTTGCTGCTCCATTGAGGAATGAAAATCGGAAAGTAAAAAGGACTGAAGACAAAAGCTACGTGTCTGTTCATTTGTGGTGATGGTGATATGTCAACCTGGACATAATATCTGAACATCACACCTCCAGTATCTGGTTATATGGTTAAATTCACTGTAACAATGCACAGTGCAATAAGTTGAAGTAAGTTTAAGTCCAGTTTGACTTATGTTGTCAGTATCGTCATTTACAACTTTCATCTGTCCCAGTTTATAACTCACAGTGATGAAAATTTGTAAATTCAAGGCCTGGGCAATATGTTTGAAATCAGTATCATGATTAATTATTAAATTGTTATTAAATAAATTACATACACTGATATACATACAATATGGCAAATAAAAAAATCATGTAAAATAACATGATTGATCTTCAGTGCGAAGAGCTGTGTCCATTTATGTGCATTAAATCAGACAAAATTCCTCCCACTTCCAAAGAGTGATTTTTTTCTTAGTTTCTAATTACAAATTGCTTTGAAACATTCATTTATACAACAGAATTTTGTAAAACTTTAATATGATGTGATCATATCATATTATGATTCCACTGAAGATCAATAAATAATAATTGTAAACCAGCGTTTGTCAGTACCTGCTGTACCTGTGCCAGCCTTGCTACTTAGTCAGGAAACTAAACTAAACATTATCCTGCAGTATGTTTTTTAAATTATTGTTTGGGGCATATTTTCCTTCATTGGACAGGTGATACAACAATAGGGCCAGACAGGAAACGAGGTGAGAGAGGAGTGTGACATATAACCTCCTGCTGGAATTCAGACTGGGGACATTGTAGTGTTACAGTGTTTGACTTAGCCTCTCCACCATCAGGACACCCTTATGTCTGCAGTTATTATAATAAACTGTGCTCACACACAAAAGCTCTGCCATGTCAGACCTGCATGAATCCCAGGTCGATTACATGGTCATCAAGTGAAATCAGTTAAGCATTGTTATCCTAATTACACCAATAGCAAACACTAGTATTTTGTACTGCTTTCGTCTGAAAGGGGTATTTGGGTGACGTCTGTGGTTGCCACATGTGTGCAAACACTTTTCCATATCAGTGAGGCCTCTGATGAAGTAGACCATGGCACTGCTGCAGTTTTTATGCATGACTGAATATACACCTTCACTGTGTGTAAAGGTGTACAGCTGCCACAAGGCATTTAGTCGAACAGCCAACACCCAACTCTGAAATTTTGTCATGAACGTGTTGATGTCACTGGAGGGCGAGTCATGCGATAAGCACATTTTACTTCACAGCTCAAAAGTGATTCATTCTGTTTCAACAGACCTTTTTCCATGGGACGATGGATATACTCAATTGGTTACTGTGTTGTTTTAATCAGAGAAAGATATCAGATACGGATGAGACAGCTTGTAAAAGTCATAGTCATTGTACCTTTACAGTAAATGAAAACAAACTGAGAGCAGTTCAGATACTCCTGTTAGCATTATGGATTTTATTTACTGGAAAAAATTGATTTGAGTCACTGCTCTCAACTAAGCCAGGGTAAAATGATATAGGCTGACTTGGCTTACAATGAATAGCTTATGTCTTATCTTCCCTGCATGCATATAAGGCTTGTCTCTCTCAAGGTTTCCCCTAGATGCCAGAAAATTTGATTTTACTTTCCATGTTTAATGTGGACATTCCAAATAATGTAATTCAAACATGTAGAAAGTTGCAGCTTTTGTGTCTAAATTTCTACATCTTACACCAAGTAAAATTCTCAAATATTTTCTATAGTTAGTGCCTCAGGGCAATGTTCCACACATATCAACTGAAAAGTGCATTCTGTATGTCTCATATCCTGAGGAGCACATGTTCACATTACTCTCCTCCACTTCATCTTGAATTTTTAATGTTGTAAATTAAAAGCTTAAATTAAATTAAAGCTTTGCTGAATACAACTGAAATCATATTCAGTCATTTGCTTTTGCTGTCAATATTCATGTCAAATGGATTTTTAAATGGTTGGTTAATAGGTTTCTTATTAAGAGTAAGAAATGTAAATAAGAAATAGTAAATAATAGAGATGCTTGTTTTCTGCTCCGTTGCTGGAGCAATGTGTTGGTATATATTTGATTGACAGCGCTTGTCAAGCTGATCCCTGCCTGGGGCATGGGGAGTACACAGTCTTGCTGGGAACTGTATCTATTAAGCCATTGACATGTTTTGTAAGCATTGGTATTAATAGCAATTGTACCGATGAGTGAAGACCATGCAACATGTAGCTGAGAGAGGAAAGTTTGAGCGATGCTGCTCACATTTGCTCTTTGGATTGCAACATGGGTCTGACGGTCCACTAATTTTAATTTTATTGGATGGATTGGTATTGCAATTCTGTGGTCCCCCCAGAAGATGAATGTTAGTGGTGATCCCTTGACTTTTCGTCAAGTGCCATCATCAGCTCAAAATGTCACTTTGCCCACTCTTAGCCTGCAAATGTTAGCAGGCTAGCATGTTAAAGTAAGATGATGAACATGGTGAACATTACACCTGCTAAACATGAGCACTGTCATTAGTAAGCATGCAAAAACATACTGACATAATCAATTAGCACAGTTATGTCCTTGGTGCTGGTCTCCCTCTTCCTCCGTTCTTTGTCTTTCCCCCAGGCACTTCAATGAAGTTCCTCTCTGTAAATATTGCTGGCCATCAAAGTTATGTGACTTACAGTTGTCCTTCTCATCCATGGGATAACCAGCCATTGCACTGACTTTTCTTTAAATGAATACAGTAATGTAAACAATTCCTCTGTCGTTGTCAATTATGACAACCAGCATTTCCATTTACTTTTAATTGTGCGTGATGATTTACCTCACACTATTTGCATTTAATTGGCTGCAGCTGTTTCACTCTCCATAGAAGATAGGTGCCACGCATGTTCTGAGTTTGTGTGCACCTTGGTTGTGTACTGTTTGCATTGTGCTGCATGAAAAATCTCAATGAATGTTTCCCTGTACGTCTAACAGACATGCACTTGTCTGTGTGTCTGTGTTCTGTTTTCCCACACATATAAACAAACACTCGAGCATACACATGCTCACGCAAACTCTACCTAACTAGCAGTAAATGGAACAGAGAAGGGCCACCTGGTTCCTGTGTGTTTCAGAGAGCTTTACTTTTAGGGCGAGCCTTGCTACTTAGTTAAACAAAAGGGCCTCCGTGTTGGTCCTCTAGATAAACACACTTTCCTGAGAAAACACGGACACGGTTACACTTTAACCTGCCCAGGGAGGCCACGGCTACATCCTCCCGGACAGCATGGGTCAGACTGGGCTATAGTTCAGACCCGTAGCGAGAATCATGCGCTGCACGCGAAACCATGCTGGCCTGTCAAACAATGGAGCCTTTGACAACCATACCCCCCTCCCCAGTCCACAGCACAGTCAGAGCACTGTCTCTCCAGGGCTTGGGTGTCACTCCCCATCTCTGTTGTGCTCCCCTGGAGCTGACCAGCTGGCTTCTAGGCTCTGGGATGTGAGAGCAGCAGCACAGAGGAGCTACAGTCAAAGTTCAGCCCAGATTAGCTCAGCAGAGGGGCCGGCAGCAACTCAGCCCAGTCAAGTCCAAGCTATTCCTGCATAAATAACCTGATAAGCTTGGCCACTTGAGACGAGGTTGAACTGGTCCTTTTTAGTCTGACCCACCCTAGAAAATCTCAGCTCAGGTCTTGCCTCTTGGTCCTGCTCAGGGATGCTTTTGAGTCTTTGACTTTGGTTGCAATGTTGGAGCTGGAATTAGTGTATTTTTACATGTGTTATGGTGTAGTACGTACACATACACATTACAATATCAAATTCATGTAGATATGCATCATTTCATAGGGGAATGAGTCTATTTTTAACAATGAACTAACAATCGTAATTGAGCAGATTTGTGCCCCAAAGTAAAGCTGTCAGTACAACTGTGTTTGCGCAGCAACTGTTTGCCTAAGTGTGAAATTTAAATTATATCACTGCCATATTTTACATGTACTTGAGTATACATGAGCAATATATTTTCATAGCTAAAGTAAGTAAAACACCAGAATGACTTTCAAATTCTAGTTACGTTTTTTTGCTTATTGCAATAACAGTGTCATCTGCTAATTCACATGTTGAAAAGGGTTAAGTTGAAAGGAGAGGCATATTGCTCTGTGTGCATTACAGGTGCTGTCTGCTATGTTTAGTTTGGACTGAGTTCATACAGGCACATGTGTTTCCTCAGTGTCTTTGTGCATGTAAAACACAAAGGTGAATGGAGGAAGCATAGAGTATATCACTCTGCCTACATTTCTGGATTTAAACAAAGTGTTGACTGGATCCACGCAGAGGCAAAAAAGCTGCTCATTTGGTTAAGTTTAGTGTGAAGCCGTTGTTGCTGTCAGGATTTTTGTACCATGAGAGTGAAGGAGTTAAATGAAGTTAAACGCCTGAACAGTTTTCAGCATTTGAAACAATGAATAAAGGATTCTTGTCTCGCTGGTAGATGATGATCATAAATACAAGCAATGAGTGTTATCTGATGGTGTAGTTATGCAGAGCTGCTACCTCCCCCCGGCACAACGGCAGTCGTGTAAACAGACAGCGCTCTAGAGGAATGCTGGACCCTGTGACCTCCCGCCCCGAGTGCTGTTACAGTGCACTGAGTTCAGCTGAAACAGCCTGCCCCATGCTGCGCCTCCCCAAAGCTCCGCCTCACCCTACCCCAGCCTGAGGCCCCACAGGGTGGAAAAAAACACACCCCTCTCACTGAACACCACGGCCTCCTCACATACACGCACATACGCTTACATGAACAGACACACACACATTCAGACAAGTGCTCAAGTGCTCCCTTTCTTAACCACCCCAGCTGTCAGAGCAGAAAGTTCTTGTAGTTTCAACAGCCTTTCACCATCATCGTTTGAAGAACTCTTGCAAGTTAATTTGCAGTACTTAGCCCCTTCTCATGCAACACAGCTTGTTTTGTAAAAAATGATGCGAATTGCAGTTGAGAATATAATTTAGTGAGCTTTAAATATTTTCAGTGAAGACACAGAATTTCAGTCTATCGTAATTAATCTTGTGTCTGCCTTGGCAGGCAGAAGCTCTCTTACTCTCACTCGTTCTTGTTAGTCACGATGTGACATTTGGCAACCTTTTGATGTGCCGATGTGAAAAAGTTTTTAATCACCTTCTATGAAAAAGGCTGAGGTCAGTCCATGTTTAATGAGAAATTAGTCTCTGTCACTGCTTAAAATAAACATTCAGTGGTTTGAGTTTGGGAGAGGCGCAGTGTAGTCTCAAGCTGACACTGCCCTCTGCTGGAGTCCAAACAGAGGAGAAAGGCCAGGTCAGAAGAGATGATGCCCTCAGATGCGGGGTTGTGAAGTCACACACATTTTGCAAAGTACTGAGAAACAGAGGCAAGGCAGAAACTCTGCAATCCAGCATTGATAGAAATGTAATTTACTTCTCAAGTAGTTGCATGCCAGCTGTAACCTCATTCACATCTCATGAATAAATCAACAAAGTCATCAGGTAGAAGATTTAAAACATTGATTGACTGCAGTGAAGGCACGCTAAACCAAACGCTGCTGATTATCATTTTGCTGCACGTCATCACATCAAACACAACGGGGCCTTGCACATGTGAAAAGTGCTCATGCAGGCAATTAGACATGTGGACACGCAGACACACATGCACGCGCAAAAACACAATCACAGTTAGCTGTTGTCTGAGGAAACGAGGAGCTGTCTGGTGCCATAGCAACCAATGCGGATATCCCACCCTTCTAGAGCAAGAGGGAGAAAAAAAAACAGAAGTGGCAATGACAGATTGACAAGACCCTAATGAGATGCTAGATACAGAGATGAAGTGAGATCGATCTATCTATCTATCTATCTATCTATCTATCTATCTATCTATCTATCTATCTATCTATCTATCTATCTATCTATCTATCTATCTATCTATCTATCTATCTATCTATCTATCTGGTTGTCTGGTTGTCTGGCAGATTGTCATAGAGAGACTAAATGGGGAAGTGGAAGCATCAAAGTGTGGCAATGGCGACATGAGGGAATTTTAGAAAACAAAATGTAAGAAATAGCAGAGCGTGGGTGAGTAAAGGGGAGAACGCAAACTGATGGGGTAGGAGAAATGAAACGAGGCAAGAAGAAAAAAGACTTGGACCGCTCTCTGGGGCATGTCTGTCTGTTATGAGCACCGAGCCACAGCCTGAAAACACAGACAGTGCCGCAGTCTGCATCAGCGTGCCTTTCACCACCGTGACTCCTGTTTGAACTGCAATCTCATATGTAATACTATTATTCTGACCCATATACCAGGTTACATAACACTCCGAGCCAAATCCTGACCTCAATCTGCAAAACAGCCACTCTTGCTCTGATAAAAATTTCACACTTCACATCAGCACTGGAATATGCAGAGCACCCGAACGAAAAAAAAAAGTCAGTTGTGATGCAACGTTGCATGATTTGGACAGATACAGACAGTCACATATGATCTATTCATCAATGTTTTTCTCTTCCTTAGGTGGCTGGATGAACTTGTGCCATGGATGGAAAGCAGAGCCCATGTTTCCAGCGGTAAGTTGACTCTTTGCTGAGCCTCACTTCCTGGGCTGGCCTGCAGGTGGAAGTCACACCCATTGCTGTGTGCTCCACACAGTACAATACAAGCACCACTGGTAGAAAAAACAAATCTCCACTCCCTTTTCACCATTCCTATCTGCCAAGTTTGGTGTGATGTGACAAAGCGACAGTTTATTGATGGCCACTTCACCTTAGTGCCACACTGTGTGAGTGAGAATCTGTGTGTTTTTGTTTTGTCTGTGTGGTGTCGCAGCTATTTATATTAGTAGTGTATGGCAGAAGACCACACTCACAGCACTGGCGTGACCTATTTTTTCTTTCTTTTTTTTTTTTAACCACAGTGTCATTGCGAGGTCTTTGTGTGATGCCAGCCAGCTTCGCCAATACTGTTGAGCTTTGATGTGCTGAAGTGAGCTTGGAGCTTGTGAGTGAGTCTGCACAGTCAGAGTTGAATGAGACTTGAGAGAGGCCATGACTTTGACTGAAAAAAGTGGATTATACATGAAAATGAACATGCTTCTTGTCCTCGTGTGGAGTGGTATGCCCTCTTGTCGGTCATCATAATTAGACAAATAACCCTAAATGTAAGCCCGAATGAACAGCTTTTTTAGGCCTTTTTTTCCTTAAAACGCTTTATCCTCATATGACCTAGTTTTACCATTTTGATGCTACTTGCCAGGATCATTTGAATATATCTTTCTGGGTAAATACAGCTCTGCAAAAATGAAGCACAGGTGCATTAGCCCTCCACTGCATCCCTGCACTCTCCCCTATCTGAATGAAACTTTATCAAGGGTGGTGAAAAACATCCAGTTGCTCCACTGTCCCCATTCTGCTGCTCTGTTACCTGGCATGGCCCCGAGTGCCCCCTCCTCCTCCTCCTCCTCCTCCTCCTCCTCCTCCTCCTCCTCCTCCTCCTCCTCCTCCTCCTCCTCCTCTTCAGGAGTGCAGCCCCACCTGATGCACACATCTGCTTGCCCACTCATGTATGCCATGGCTTTGGGAGGTGGGTGGTTGGCGGGGGTGGTGTGGTATTGGAGCACCAGCCAGTAACGCTCCTTATTCTGACAGCATTGAAGTGACTTGACTCATGTATTCAACCAATCACAGAGCACTGCAGCAAAGAAAGCAGCAGTAGTAAAAAAAAAAAAAAAAAAGAGGAAAAAAAAGAGGAAAAAAAAGAGTAAATACAGTGAGGATTTATTCAAAGGGGGGCATCATTACTGTGCTGTACTTGTGCACATTTTGCAAATCTCAGCTTTCTGTATTTGTTCTGTATGTATGAGCGAGGTGACAAATTACAGTCATAACAAAACTGGAAAGTGAAACCATGTTATGCTCCATTATTCCATGTGAGACAGTTATTCATGGTCAATATCATATTTTTGACTTTGGTTTCTGCAAGTCTACATTGTTCCTTCCATAGTAAAACTCTTGACCCCACACACTGTCAGTAGAATTAAGTTTATAATCAGCAGCATTTCACCCGCCACCTCCCGACCACGCAGTTACTCTTGACAGCAATGATGTGGTGACTGATCCTGTTGCCTTGAAATGGTGTATTCTTCAGTTCACTTGAGAGGAGACAAAGGATGACAAATACAAGAGGGGGTGGTTGGTCCCTGTCTGAATAGCAGTTATTTTATCCTTCACTCACTCACTTTCTGATTTCCATCTCCTTTTGAATTTCAACTTTGGATTGCCCCTCAACTCACCTTGATCTTAAGCAGAATCACATGATTGTCTGGAGTAATAAATATGGATGGCTGCCGTTCACTCACACAAGGTCAGTGTAACAGAAATCCGTGCCTTCTAGGGAGGAGAGGAAGAATAGAGTTTTGTCGGGGCATTGTGAAAGGGGGTAGATCTGTTCCTGCTGTACAGTGGAGCCATAAACCTCCATATAGTATCCCATTAAGGACATGTGCTCACTACCTCAAGTGCCTTGTTGTTACCGTACTGCACTCCAAACTCTGTCATTTCGTGAAGAATCAACCCAGGATGTGGCTTGTCAGCTTCAGTGTCTGTCAAGTTGGTCACTGCAGAAAAAAGCCTATTACCTCGTCTGACACAGCGTGGCAGCACTGTCTTAACGGCTGCAGACACATGCCAGACAGCAGTCGCCAGCGAGCAGAGGGCCTCTCTATCAGTGTGCACTTTACTGTACATGTCACTATGGCACTCACTCCTGTGCAATGAGTGAATGAGCAGAAAATATTTCCTGTGAGTTCAGACGGGTGTTGGCTCTCAATGTTTTACTTTGCACCTCTTGTTAATGACTGTGTTTGGGAAATTGTTTTCTTTGTTGTGTTGTACCAGATGTATGGTTTCTCTAAGACTGTGCATGGTGTGTACAGTAGGATATTTTGTTGTAGTGTTGCCATTTATATTTGTGTCTGTCTTTGGGTAGACAGAATAGAATTCTAATAACAGACAGACTTGTGATAACTATACATAGGTTTAATAGCTCTTGTAATGACAGTACATGGTAAATATGTTGTATTTACACTGCATAGAATAAATGATCTTAGTTGATACAGGAGCTGTTCGGCTGATAGAAACATGCTATTGAATGACAATAAAACATTTCTAAAGCTACTCAGTGTTTTAAAAGTGGGTGCTGGCATTGCTACCGCAGTCATGTGATGGAAAAACAAGTATTTTGGCAGAAATAGTGAGCAGTTTAATTAATGACCTCATTAATTGTTACATCTGACATGGAGGTTATATTTTCGGTCCTATTTGTTTTTAGCAGGATATTTCCAAAACGTAGTTAAAGATTTGAATGAACTTTGATGGGGAGTTCAGCTGTGGGTTGAAAAACAAGTAATTAGTTTTTGGTGTGGGTCTGGATCAGGGTGCAGGTCAAGGAATTTCCTAATGAATTTCTTAACTTTGGAACATGAACATTCTCACTATGTCCTCATGAACCGCTAAGCTTGATGAAAAACGTCTGGCAGATGTGTCTCATGATTGTCTCTCAGATGTCATCCACATGCAGATTGAACATTTCTAAACATTTCAAATTTTTGAAATGCTGTTTTGATTTTAATTGTGCAGATTTGGCAGAGGTAGGTTCCTTCTGAGAGCTGTCTAGTGTTTACAGTAAAATGATGATGTCAAGCAGCCCAAGCACCTTTTGACCTGTAACAAACAATGTTCCAGCTTGTATTGGAAGACATCAAAATATAGAACTGGACTTTTAAATGAAGAGGTGCATTTCTCTGAAGAAACCAATTAGATTCCATTAATGGTGAATTGCCATCACTTTCTCAGTTGTTGTATATTTTGCATGAGACCCAGGTGAACCAGTAAGGTAGGGAATGGAAGAGCTCACAAAGGATTGCTGGACTTGGTGTGTGTTTGCAGTATGACTGGACAAATAGATGGCACATTCATGTTTGAAGAATTTCACAGGAAAAGTGAGTGTGTTTTTGTGAAATGGGTACCATTGAACCGATTACACCCTCATTATGTTTGGGCTTTTTAGTGCCAAGACAAAGCTGAAGGTGTGATTAATACTGTGCAAAATATAATATAATGTCTGAAATCTTCTTAGTCTGTTACTTATGGTAAAACAACAGATTCATTGTTTCCTGTTGCAGAGTCCATATTAATATGGACTGAAAATATTGTCACTTATGTCACTTATGTGGACTGCTGTTAAAAATTAGGTTTTTGTGTCTTGTTCTGTATCATGGTATGAATCCTTTTGATATTTTTGCAGTTATTAGCGTTTTTTTATTTTAGTAAACACTCGACCATACACGTGTAACTGCTTCAGAATTATTGTCTGTATATCTTACAGTTAAAAAACATTTCTTTTTGTATGGGCACATGAGGATCTACAGTGCAGTCTCTCCCCCATCATGTGTTGATATTTTGTGAGGCACACTTTGTGCATTTATAACAGCAACACATCATTTTCTGCTTTTACGATACAGTAATGTCTGTCTGTTTTGCACATTATTGGGTCATGTTATAATAACCTTCAGCCGTGTTGTTCAAACCGCCTCTGGGATGGCAGCCATATTACTGAGATTCTTACTCTTTTTTTATTGGGCATGACAGGAATGTCTCTGAATTTTCGTCTCACCATCTCAACTCACGAGGACCTGTGGGAGACAAAGACGAAAACCAATCACACATTCCCACTCACCAAAGTTAAACTGAGAGGTTACTGAAACATAGTCTAATAATCAGACTGAACTGCCATCGCGTTTCACTTCACTGTTTGAATCTCTGAAATGACTGGAGCTGTGGGCTGCAATTCAGAGGTCTGGGGTGAGGCTTACTGAAACACTCTGTGTTGATGCCTGTAGAGCTGAGAGATCCATCAAACTGATATCAGCATTAGGATATAAATTATATTTAACTGAAATTTATTATTAGTTGAACTGAATTATGATGAGGTTTAAGTTGGGACTTAAAGGGTGCATCACAGTTCAGTGAATTTTCTGAATAATATCTTAGAAAATCATTTTATCACCTGTCTTTGTTTGAAGTAGTTTCTATAGTTTACAGTACAATGACAAGACCATTTCAATATTGAGGTACTGGCAAAAATTTCAGACAATTCTTGATTTATTTATTTTTATTAACATTTTATTCTGCTTGCTCTGTGGTTCAGTCTGATGGCTGATTGCGTCACCATCCAGGTCGGTGTTTAATGGTTTTAGGAATCTTATTGATAGATAGCAACTTGTGTTGGAGGAGAGACACTGCAGACCATCGTCCCTCTGCCCACTGTCTGTGTCTGTTCCTTCCTCCCAGCCTCACAGCTACAGTTCATGACTCACAACGTTGTGTCTGTGTGTGTGTGAGTTTTCTGTTTTGTGTATGCTTGTGCGTGTGTCTGCATGCACTGGAAACGTTGAGGAGCAGTACAGTGTAGACTTGGGTGGATCTGTGCCTCACGCCCTCACCACGGCACAAGACTATGAACAAGATATATGTGCTTGATTGTTCCCGATTGTGCAGGTGTGTGTGCGTGCGTGTGTGTGTGTGGGGTCGAGGATATGATTCAAGCTGAGTTTCGCTGGTGGAAATGTGGTTGAATGACCAGTTTGTTTCATGTGCTTACCACAAGTGAAAGTGCAACTGAGTCATCAGACAAACACAGACACAATAATACAGGAAACCACAGTAGTGTCTACACACCCTAGCCTTGTTAGTGCACACACACACACACACACACACACACACACACACACACACACACACACACACACACACACGCTTGAGTTACTTGATTGCTAAAATTGAGGATTTTTGCTTGTTCACAGGGGCTTTTCACTATTCTGAATCATGTCTCAAATGGAACTGGAAAGACACACCCAACAAAGGTTTACTGCATCTGGAAACAAAAGCAGTTGTTCTATAGAGAGACACAGACAGTGTTGAGTCACTCATCTGAACTACTGACCTACAGTTGAAGAAAAGAACAGTGACACTAATTCTGCTGGCTGCTTCGCTACTGTGATTATGAATGAATACATGTATGGAAAGGAAATTATTCCAGTAGAATTTGTAGAATATGTTCATAGTGTTTGCGAATCTCCCTGAATTTTAAGAGCAGTCACAAACTATAAGCAGCTTTTCTTTGTTTCTTTGTTTAATACGAACTCAATAAAATTGCTATTTGTTGTTAAAAACTGAAAATTTTAATGAAACTTTCATATAAAACACCCAATGGACCGACATTTTTTTTCTTTTTTTGTATTAATGGGTCAATTTGTGAGACGGGTGAAATTATTTTTTTTCAGACTTTCAGAAGTTTGCATCTTAGGGAGGTGGATGAAGATTGGAACATTTTAGCTGCTTTGTATTTAATTAGTAAATGAGGGTTTGTACTGGTTGTAGTTATTTGGTTAGATTTTAATGTTTGTTTATGTTTCTTAACACTTTTCTTATTTTAGGACTGTTGTTGTGGTTATGATTATTCATTTTGCATTTTGTTGTGGATGTCTGCTTTATAATGTCAGTGACAAAGATGTAGCATTGTTCAGAGACAGCCCATAAACACGTCTAGACCCTTGAATAATTGCTAAAAACACACAGACTGTGCTTTTACCCATTCTGTAAAAGCTCCTGTTGTTACAGAAACACATGCTGAAACTTGGTGGAATAACAGTGTAAAGTTTTCCACCAAGTCAGTCAGTGTTAGTTAGTGTTACAGTTATTTTTTCATATTTGTATATCTTGTCACTTGCAGAAGTGACAGACCTTTCTTGTTGTCAGAAACTTTTCACAGGCTGACACAAACAAACTGAAGACTCTGCAGTGTGTAACTAACGGTTGTGGAATTTTGAGTCTATTTTGAGCCCAGCAGACTGGTCCCTTTAGCTTTGTTTAACCAATTATAAATCAGATCTCCTTGTCCAGGGTTTGTAATCATTACACGTCACAGAATTATTTTACAACAGATGTAACACTCGGTCGTAACATGTTTCCCACACAGCAAAGAAACTATATATCTATGTACTTACAATGAATCTGAATGAGAAAATACGAAAGAGACAAAAATAACCACAGGGACAGATTGCAGAATATCAGGACTTTGCTGTTTATTTATAATGTGGTTAAAAAAAAGATGGAGCTAGGATCAGCCTCAGGGTGGTCAAGGCCAACACAACAAACAAAACAAGTTGAACTGGAAAGGTAACAAATATGCCCTAACAAAATCAAGCAAACTCAAAGAAAACAAATCACTTAACCTTCTTAACTAAACAAAATTAACAAGACAGCAGGAAAACTGGCAGCACACCTCTACAGACTCAACAAAGACAAAGCCATCAGCAAAGTGTGCTTGTAAAGAGAAGAAGATGAGTTTTGCTCCCCTCTCCTCGCATCTCCTTATATAGTGATCCAGGGGCAAACATCACCTGCAGGAGCTGTCATCACCTTGAAAAATTGCCCCTGCGATCTCTGAACGCCCCTCTTACATACAGGCTCACACATAAGCATACTGGTCCCATGTCATGTCCACTCATTTACACCAATGGACGAAACACGTCTTTTTGGAACGCGCACAACCAAATATGACCACTGTCACAACAATGTAAGATACTCTTAATGTGTGTGAAAATATATGGCAGTTACACTCTTAATGATGCTAAAGCTTGATGATCCTCTTCTTGTCTTCAGTTACTACATTTCCTTGGTGATGTGTATAGATTCAGGGATACTGGCCTTTACTGCACCTCATCAGCATCAGAAGCTCAGTCATATATACATTTCTAGAATTGAAAACAGAAATTGATCATTTTGGATGATTTAGAATCTATTACTAATTGATTATGATGCTCAAGTCACATGCCTGCTTGTGTTTTGTTTAGCTTTTCGTCAATGAACTGTGACTGCCTGAGGAAGACGAGTTGCAAAAGTTAATTGCCCCTTTGTTTGTTGTTGTACTAGACTGACTCCTCTGACTCTCATTCTTTCAGACTAATTACTGCCATCTTGTAGATTCAGATCACTAGCTGTCCTATTCCTCCTCTACAGCAGACGTGTGTAACAGTCTGGCAATGTGTGTGTAATGTTTGGCATTTCCCAAACCAGAGTGCTCCGCTAGTTGTTTATTAAAATGACTCAGTGACGCAGCCTCCAGAGAGTGACGTCCAAATTGAAAAAGAGTAACTTGTCAGAGGTGAAAGGCATGAGCGCAGACTGTCGATGCTACAAGGATGCAGTGTCCATGACATCACTCACAGGTCTCTGGATTTGAGTTGGGCACAAGGGAGTAAACTACCGTGACTGACTGTAAGAGGCTGTTAGCCTACTGTAACGTTCATTAAAATTAGCAAGCATTTTAAATATGTGTGACCACCTGACAGCTCTGCATTAAGAAACTGTAGCCTTCATCATACCCTTCCTTTGATTGTTTCCTTTAATATATTGCATAGTGTCTAATAGACTATTCTTGACTTGAATTTTGTGCGACCATATGAAAATTGCAGCATTGGCTTCACTACTCGGCAGAGGTGGCTGCTGCTTGAGCTTTTTACCTGAAACCATGATCTCATGTTATCGTTTTATCATTTTCACTTTAAACAGTGTGATTTCATGCAGCTACATACAACTGTAAGACTTGGTTGTGACATCCTAATAAGAACTGCAGTCCATAATTATAGTGTTCAGTGTAGCTCTTTTTCTATCTTTAACTTTTATGCTTCGATTTGGTTCATTATTATTTTGTTCTACCCAAATTGCCCATAATTGTTTGCTGCTCAGTTGCACAGCCTTTCTGGTTGATTCACTGAGACTTTTATGCATATCAAGTTGTGGCACAAATATGCCCCCCAAAATAGCACCGTACTCGAACAGACCAATCCAAATTCAATCACAGTTGAAGCATACTTTGCACACAGATGGAAGGGCCTCTCCCTCACATGCTCGGCTTGTTGGCTGCTTTGCCTGCAGAGGTCCTGGAGCAATAATCACAGCCAAATGGAGCAAACCGCACGTTCTTTTGAATGACCTGCACCTTCTGAAAAATCTTTGTTCTGCTCCAATAACTGACAGAGCTGACAGTAGTATTGTGGAATTCAGTGTGTTACATCTTACTCTCAGTATTCGATACAGGTGCATGCACAGTGTGACTATATTTATGACATACTCTCTCCACGCTCATAGTAAATGATTGGGCTTAACAGATGGCAAAAGCACATTTTCAAATTCAGCAATGGCAACAAAATTGAATTTCATTTTGTTTGTATTTTTGCATGGCTTTCTGGGATAAGATTTAAAAAAGGACAGATCAAACATCTTGAAAGTCCTTCAAGATGCTTTTGTAGACTATGTCTTGTCAGCTGAAGTCTATATATTAGGCCAGCCTCTCTGTAAAGCTGGCATGAGTCTTGTGGCCAAGCACACCATTAACTGGGGAATTAGAAACCCTGAGAAGTTGTTAATCACCACAGTCATTCACATTCCACATAGACTCTACTCTGCTCAGGACCTCTATGAGCTGGGGATGGGGCATGGTCTGGGGGAAGCTGGGCCAATGCTATTGGACCCAGTGGTCTTTAATTAGAGGGAGAGCTTGGCAGGGACTGATGGAGGAGAAAGGCTCTCAGGATGTGAGTCCAGGGTGAGAGGGTTCACACACAAAACACTGGCTTTTCATCACCGCATGACTCACTCAGTTTGTGTGTAAAGTGTGGTGTATGTGTGGATGTGTGTGCGGGTTTGCAAGACAGAGAAAGTGAGAAAATGTGTGTGTGTGCTCATACTGTATGCTTGTGTGTCTGTGCACATGACAGCGCGTGCGTGTGTTTCTTACCTCACTGCTCAGGCATTCCAGTAGAGAAAGTGGTGTGAAGAGAAAGAGCGGCTCTCACAGTGTGGGTATTCATGGATCTGGCCCCCGTGGGCCAGTCCGGGCTCCAGTGTTCACAGACAAAGCCTCTCCAGCAGGACCCAGACACACTCGCACAGAAAGGGGAGCAATAGAAGGAGAGGAATACAGGAGAGGGGGAGACAAGGTAATAAGGGGAGAGAAAATGGAGAAGAGGCAGGAGGGGGAAATGAGAGAAGGTCTGTGTGGCAGCTCCCATTCCCCCAAGAATGCAGGTGTGATGGGTTGTCATCTAAAACTGAATCCACCCCAAACCTGCTCCGCTTTGAACCGGAATCTGTTTGAACTGAAACGACAGTCATTGCGTGAGACTTTGATTTTCTGAATATTATGTCCCAAATTTCTTATTTATGGGTCAGAACAGAGATGTTTTACAGTGCCCTTATCTGTGCCATTCATTTAAGAAACTGCCACATTGGAAGACACTTGCACACCCCATACTCACCACCACCTTCTTTTTTTCTCCTTGCTGCCAGTGGAGTCCATAAATCTATCCGACTCTCCTCCTGGGAAACGGGCTCCTCCCTCACTTTTTACATCAGCCAATCCTGTCTCTCTCTTTCGGCGCTCTTTACTCCCTCTATCATCAAGCCAGCAGCTTGAGCTCTTAGGATTCCATGAGAGTTTCTTCCACTTGGCCGTCCCGTCACTGTTCCCCCTGCCTGGCCCCTTCCCTAGATCGGGTAGCCTGGTTCACTGTGTCCTTAAACAACCCGTGTGCATGTACAGGAAAGGGGCCCCAAAGTGGGGAGGCCCATCTCTAACCCTTAGTCTTTAGAGAGACAGAGTCGCACTGGAAAATCTCTATACTGACTTTCCTTTATTGATGAACTACAAGGTGTAATTAACACCTTATATAATTTCGACATGCACTGTTCAAAATTAGACAAAAAGCAATTTTAAAAGAAACAAATAACAAGCAAATATTCTAAAGATTAGCATATTTTCATGTTATTATTTTGGATGCATTGACAAGCCGCTTCAGTGAATTGGGCATTATTGATGATACTCTCATCTTTCAGTACATGTGTGCCCTCACACACCGACATGGACTGTCAGCTATGCAGGTTATCAAATTCCTTGGTGTTTGAATAACGGTGCCAGCTCAATAAAGAGACGAGCTTCTGTCGATTCAGCGCACGCAGCAGTGTTCATGGTTGTGCAGAGGCTCTTGAAATTGTCATTCTTTGATACTGGAGGATTTGGCTGAATATTTGTCGGAATATTTCTCCTTTTTGCACAGTTTGAGAGAATGTCGAGTACAAAGTTCTGAAATCTTTGTCGAATTAAGAAACATTTGTGCCACTTTGTGAAAATGAAAACTATCCTTATAATTACTCTTGATAAACTGTTCTTATAAGGCTCTAGTGCTTCACTAGAGAAGTCCTTTGGACATATGAATGGGTTTATGAAATCAAATTTTGCATGGAAACAATAACAGTTATTAGAGAAAATCATTAAATTAAATGGATTCATTTTAATGTTGCATTTTGTAAATATCTGAACTAAATGGGAGCACTAATTCCTTCACATTCCTAAGCTATCTTAACTCATAGAGCTTGGGCCTCCCATCCGTCTCCATAGATACTGTGCTCCCTAACGTGGGGCATCTGTCTGTGTTGATGGGTGGGTGGATGGATGCATGGGTGAATGGATGGATGGGTGGCACCTGCTAGGATGAAATTGATGGTCCTGTCCTGAAGGTGCAGAGTCACAAGGCGTATGAGTGCACAGCAGCCAAAAATGGACAGCAGACAGATGACGTCCCTTGTGAAGTTCAGCTAATGATATTGTTTGTAATATCCATCATCAGTGAAGGTACACATACAGCTGACTTTATATACTTAAATATGTATTTGTTTTTTGATGGTTGTCTGTAGTTTGTACTTTCTCTACTTCTCTGAAGAATTTGCGTAAAATGTATTTAGTGCATTTCATTCAGTCGCTTTCATGTGGCTTTAGAGTGGTCATTATTTTTTACTAAAGCTGTGAAAGTAGAGGATCATGTATTTATATCTTTCTTTTCTATTTGTAACCATTTTTATGACTGTTTTTTATGCTTCTACACCTTGACCTGAAGCTTACCTTGACCTTGATGTGGGTGCTTGTAGCAAGACCTGGTATGAATAAGTTGAAGTAAGGCGTCATATTTAATAAGGAAATGCACAGTTCAACTGAATTGTTAGAATTCCTCACTGGCGGAGTTCATCCATCCATTTGCACACAAGTAATGTCTCTGTGAGCCATGAAATGACCAAACTGTTGCAGGCAGGAAAAAAAAAAACAACTCACCAAGGTCACTGTACTGCTACAAAATTAAGACTTGAATCTCATTTTAGTTACATTTTGCAGCTGCTCCTTCCATACTCGTTCGGCCCGTCTATACAACAGTCTGTTCACTCAAAAAATAAACAGTATATAGTGGTACAATAGAGATTTTTAGAAAGGAAGTGCATGTGTGTATGTGGCTGATATAGCTGATTTTGTAGACAGTGAGGATCAGTGTTCACAAAAGAGAAAACAAAGTTCACTTAGCAGTAGAAATTGGTAGGATGGCGGCAGCTGAATGACGTGTATGTTGCTTGTCTGATGGCTTTGTGGAATTCATTTTCTAAGCAGAAACAATGGTATATTTCATGGTACACATTGTATTCTGTTTGTAGTGAATATAAATGCAGTTATCTTTCCCAGTATAGTTATGCTTCATTGACTTGAAAACTCTGGAAATGAAGAGCATATTGTACATGTTGTGGCTCTGTGTTAATTCTTAAGATATCTCAGTCAGCCAACTCAAAAGAAAATAATACAACAATAGAATATAGAGCCTATTTGGGCCTGGGGGCTGGTTGCATAAACTACCTTATGCTTCAAACTGAAGTTTGTCTCTTATGCAAAATATTTCTCTAAGCTAAGGGGCTAATTTAGTATCGTTGCCTAAACCATCATCAGTTATCCTTTTAGTCTTTAGACTTAGGTTGTCATGGTAGTTACAGTCATAAAGCAGCACATTAGTTACACATTAGTTACTATGACTTTGCTTCATTCACATCATCGATTAAAGTTAATTAACGTTATTGTCGGTGTTAGCTAGCTTTTCCGAAGTGGACAACAAAGAGACTACAAAAAGAAAACAAAGCCAACCTAAACAAAAGATGAGAAAGTAAATTTAACCCAGCCACAACAAATAATGCTCAAGCAGAAAACGTGGCGAGAAGTAACACTAAATGACAAAATCAGTGTGAGAGTCACGGTGTGAAACGAACTGTTGATGAAGTAATGGAGAAATGTGACTGCAAGAAGGGAGTCGACAAAAATGGTGTGTGTCAGCAAAAACGATGTGGCTACTGTTAATGTATGAGACAGCTAAGTTAACGTTTTGCTAGCTACTTGCATCAAATTCATACTGTCTTAATTCATTGGTCACAGTGTCCAGTGGGTTTTCCTGGTCCTTTAAAATGCATCTTGGTATCTCCTCCTCCTCTCCAGTCATCATAAATTCAGCCATTGTTGTATGTTCCACGAATAATTTAATTTTAAGAGACTGATATGAGTCTCTTAAAATCTTTTTATTTATCTATTTAGTTATTTATTTTTATTACAAAGGCCTAAGAAAAGCTTTATGGTGATTTTATTTAAGTAATTTTTTAAGGCATCCTCCGATGATAACTTAAGGGCAACCTTTGCATGAGTGGACCACTGGCCTAGTTACTTAGCAAAAGGGGAAATAAGGGAGAGCTTCACTCAGAGCCTACAGTTGGATGCTGGCGTAGAGATGCGACTCATGAAACCCTATACGGAGCTACTATAGTAATAGCAGCAGTGGTGTAAATGGGCAAAAGGTGTATTGGATTTGCATTGCAGCAACAAGATGTTGCCTGCAAGAACTGCCTCGCATGGCTACACCCAGATATAGAGATGCACCGTATAACCTGAAGCCACAAATCACTCATTCATTACTGTTGACAAACTGTTGCAGGTCTTGAGAACAATGTCTTCACATTACAAAGAACTACCATCGTCTGCCTTTTACACTGCTAACTGGAACATGAATGAATGGCTGTTGAATATGGGGATATTGAAGGCACAATAGACACACTGTCATATGGCTTTATGATCCCTTTGACTCATGATCCCCTCAAATCCCTGGTGACCTAGAGGCCACAACCCCGGCATCTGCCAGCAGCGGCAGAAGGAGAAGCAAGCTAGGACTGTCTGAGTCACACCTAGACAGATGCTCTGTAAGATGAAGTCTCAGCAGTGAACCCGCCCCTACGCTCACTGCCACTGACTGAGAGTCTCACAGGGCAAGATGAGCCATTAGACATCGATCTTGACTTATTTGGCTCCAAGCTACACAAAATTATTTGAAGCGTACACTTTAGGTATTAGGAGCGCCCTATAAGGATTCTGTTTGGTCTAAAGCTGCTACAGTATGAAATGTGTGTCTCAATGTGAAATATCAAAGTTCGAGGCTTAAGCCAAACATCTTAATGTTATGTGTTTGCTCAATGTAGCCTAATAAGGGATGCTATTTAAAAGTTGCTAACAACATTATGTGTCGTTGATGTGTCAGAACTTACACCAGTGTCAAAATTCAGGCACTTAGACAAACCAATAGCTTTGAGACACCTCAAGGGAACATGATCACTCACTCACTGTGGACTCTCAACACAACATTGTGCTTAGCAAATGCTTGTGATTCCACATGAGGTTTTGTTACTGTTGGTGCCAACATTCATCTTCACAAAAAAAATACTGTAGTTGATACTGTATGTCTCAAAGATGTAAGTTGTAAGGCCAAATAAGCATGTCGCTCATAATTGACAATACTTTAAAAAAAGAGGACTGGAACTTGTACTGCTCAAAATCCTGAAATATGCAAAATTGCATCAATGTAGCATTAGCTAGCTAAACTAGGTAACTCTGTACCTCTAAACATGGATCTGGCTGGGAACAAGTTAGTTCACATCACCTCAGTCTGGTTACATTTTAAAGCTTTTATTCTCTTAATTGGCAGACTTTATCTCTGTTTGAACAAACAGTCACAGGACTAGCCGATGGTCCCAGCAGTCACCAGCCACTATTCTCACTCACTGAAGACACAGCTCATGTGCTACAGACATGGCAGGTGGGAAATGTAGTCTAATTGGAAGCAAAAGGTATCAGGATGAAGTAAACCATTAACTTAATTTCTCAAATTTCCACAAAGTTCAATATATTCGACTGTTCAGACCACTGAACCGGAGACATGGGGGAAATAAATAAACCCTTCAAAAAGTCTGTGTTTATGTGTCAACTATTTCTAAAGTTGAGCTGGCTTCTATTCAGTAGATATTTTCAATCACATCATTTATTAGAGGGGAGCACAGTTCATTTTCTTCAGAAGTTGGTGGGGACTTGTCCCCTCTGACCCCCCAGGGATCTGCACCCAGGTTGCTTTTATTTGTTATTGTGAGGGCAAGGATGTTAGACAGCTCTGGGCTTCTTAAAATATATCTTACTTTTTATAGTCTTTTTTTTTTTTTTTTTTCCAACTTATCTCTATAGCAAATATGAAATACGAAGCGCAAAACTTAAGCACTGTTTCTATGAAATTTGAGCAGGATTTTTACCTGTACATTTAGTGACTTTTGTCCATAATTTGTGCGTCAGTGGTGACGATAGTTACGTTTTTACAGAATGGTTCAGTCAGAACTCATCTCTTTATCTTTGAAAAACACATTTTCATCCACCTCCACTAGAATTTAGATGATGAGTCTTTTGAGGAAAATTCAATTGATGATTCAATTATTCATCTTAATAGGATCCATATTTAATCTCCAGACACGTGGATTTGAGAAATAGGTGACTGTAAGTGTGGAAAATATTATTGTTGGAAGGTTTTACTTATTATTTTATTCATCTTTTAGTAAAATCCTGGTGTTGCAGCTCCATTGACTTGTACAATGTATAGGCAGGCTGGGATTTTAGGAGTACTTAAATACAAAGCACATTTTTACTCATGAACAAAGCACATTTATGTGAGTGCGTATTGGATTTATTTGTTTGTGCTCTTAATGTGTGCAGCGGCGCATGGATGTGAGCTGAGTTTGATGTACGCAAAGTGAAGCTGTTTGCCTCTTTCCTTCCTGTGTGTTCTGAAATCTCCTTTGCTGCAGACAGTCTGGGGTGCAGAGATGGAGGATGGTGTGGGGTGTGGGGGAGGTAGGCAGCGGACGTGGCGGCAGGCCAGAATCAATTGGCAGTGTAATGAGATGGCCTGGTGCCAGGTAACCATGGAGCTACCCTCTTTGCCTGTCTACCAGTGCAGAGTTCAAAATTAAACTGAATGAATGAGAGAGAGAGAGGAGGGAGGGGAGAGAGGGCAGGGGAATAAGGGTCTGAAATGGCAGGAGTGGAGGGTGATAGAAAGGAAGAAATGGCAGGAGAGGAGGGTGGCTGATGAGGCACTGTGGGCTAGTTCTAAGCACTGCTGGAAAATTTAACTTGAGCCCTTATTTCAAAGAAGGAAGATAGAGGGGGTAAACTCACAATCCACCCAGGATTTTTTCCTCTGGAATATCTGGAAATACTGTTTCTGTCTGCATTTTGCTACTGTGCACTGCTGGCATTTAAGTAAAGAACAAGTGCTCTTCACAAAGAGAGAAAACAAAGTGACCTTCCTGAGTCGTCTCTCTTGATGTCCACGTTGAGCTGTCTGATGGCTTTAGTCACTTTAATTTGCCTGTAAATCTCATTTCTTCATCCCCTGCTAGACCCACTCTCTTCTTCCTGTCATGGAAGATGTGTTAATATTGAGCATTTGGCTGCATTCTTAAAGTGATTAGTACAAGCCAGTGGATCCTGCAGATGAATAGAAATTAAGTAATTAATACAGTAATTAGATCTTTTTCTTCTTCCTACAGCCTTACCCCTGCTATGTCATTGTGCTCACTCCCTTTTCAACTCCCTCTGCAAAGCATCTTAAGAAGCGATGTGCCACCCATAATGGATAGTTTTACTTTGTACTTTGTCCCTGTCTGATGAATACCATACTGCTATGTTGTCAAACACTGCGGTACAGTCCGACAATGATTAATAATGTTTACTGTCAAAAGTTCTATCAATACCTTATATTAAGATTAAAATAATGATGAGAGAGAAACTGTAATATTTCAAAAGTTATGAAAAGTTTCTGATTTCATTATATCATTATTTTGCATTAATTTTAATTTGTCAAAAGGAGAAAAAAGGTCATGTTAAATTTATATTTAAGATGGTTAAAGTGAAATGAATACATGTAGGTAATGCAACTTGTTGAAAACTTTGGTTCTTGGATCTCTTGTGTGTTTCACTGTCTGATACAGTCAACCTATAAACTTCCCTTTTTTCCCTTTTGCGTAAAAGCCTGTAAACCCACGTAAGCAGAGCATGCTCAGGATAAAGTTTTATCTCCCAAGATTTAGTTGTTTTCTGACTCAAAGCCAGCGTCTGCACTGTCTGTAGAAACTTGCCAAACCTGGCTCAAACAGGGC
This sequence comes from Chaetodon trifascialis, assembly GCF_039877785.1. Lineage (NCBI taxonomy): Eukaryota > Metazoa > Chordata > Actinopteri > Chaetodontiformes > Chaetodontidae > Chaetodon > Chaetodon trifascialis. Next base: position 15,305,833 of record NC_092071.1, on the reverse strand, counting down.
AGAGCCAGTCACATATCACAGGCTAGTCAGACCCGGCTGAAGCAAGCCATTGGTTTGTTTTGTGATGTCTCTCCTGCAGTGGTGGAAGTAAATGTTAAGTATGGCTGAACATACAGGTTATATATTCTGCTTGAGTGTCGACTGGAGTTCTGCTTATCCTGATATGACCTTTATTTTGACTATGATGGCGTCTTACATTTTCTAATCAGTGGCATTAAGTGGGAGGGAGAGTGTGATATACTTCTTGTCTGTCTGTACAGTAGAAAGCATGTTCAGCAGTGGGCCTCATGGCCTGTGACGAATGCTCAGGCACTCTGCTGAAATGGCCCAGACTTTGAGAGTTTTGAGTGCACGTCGAGAGAGAGACGAGACAGTGGGCCAAGATGTCTGTGGTGTGGATTAATGGGGAGGACCGGAGAAAGGGTGCCGCAGTTGTGCGTGAGCAGAATATTTGATGGAGGAAGCGAGAGGAGGGAACAGTGAGGGACAAGAAACTGCAAGAGATGGGTGAGATGAAAGGGGGGAGATAAAAATGGACTGAAACATGAAGAAGCAAAGATGTATGAGCGTGAATGAAAATGTACAGTAATAAATACTGCTGCTGTCTTGCGTCTCCCACTGGTGCTTTATCCTGCTCTCTTGTCTGATAGCACTGCTGTGTAGGCTTTACACATTCATTCTGTTGTTGAACATGAGGATAAAATCTACACAAAGGCCTTCACAGACAGTTGAAACAGACACCTCAGTTTAATGGATATATATGTCTCAATACATACACAGGTAGGAAACAAAATGAGGGAGAGAATGAACAAAGCAAGTATATGTTTTTCAGAGTACACACTGAGGTCAGTAAGGTATGCGTTTCATGTACATAAGGCCTTTGGTTATATTTACCTTACCCTATTTACCTTATTTATCTTACTTACAAAACTACCTAAAGTCCCTGTGAGACATACTATTGACACAACCATTCTTCTTTTTCTATGATCTACTCAATTCTTCTCTTTTTGTTCCTCTTGCAAAGTCTCTGGCAAACAAATGGGTACATCTAATGTCCTAATGTCTGCTTTTTGCTTGACGGAATGCTCCAATAGGTTTACATACGCACAAATACTTTGATCTTTATACTTTTATGATGGTGAATGTTTGTGATTTGGAGCTGTGATTAAGCAGATTGAGTCCTATGATATTATTGCTTCATTATCGAGGGCTTCTTGAACATGAACACAACACCAAGTGAGCCCGTCCTTCATACTCTACCCAAATTACAATTATACACAGTATATGTCTATTTTTACAGATTTACCTACACACAGCTTTTAAGTTTCTGAAATCTCCACACTGGTGGATTTCAGAGGTATTACTAGAGGTTTAAGTTCCTCTGATAATGCAGAGGACAGGCTGGACTGTCAACAGTTATCTCCTGTTTTGACTGCTGTATCCAAAGAATTACAAATCAGCCATTTGCAGTGCCTGCCCCCTTCAGTGGTAAATGTTGCTAGGATTGTGATTTTATTCTGAAACAGAAGTATCACCGTGGGAACTTTAGGATTTTGAAGCACCAGAAGTCTCTTGGTAGCAATGACTCGTCATAATGGTGCTGTGGATGGATTTTTGTTATAACTTCCGCAATACAGATTCAACTCTGACTCAACTGTGAATCACAGTTTAAACACAAAGGGTAATAAAAGGGACAGCTGTTGCGTTTCTGGTAATCTTCCAATATTGCATATCAGTATGAGAATAACATACAGTCTATAACTGTTTAGAATATTATTAGAAATAATACAATCAGTTGTACTAAATAGCTTAATGTTCATGTGCAAAGAAATGTCTGCAGGCTTTAATCCACTAATGTAATGAAGATTTGATATTAGTAATGTTGTTCAAGTTCAAGTGCACTTGTCGTTCCAAAAAAAAGAGAAAATTTTGCTTCTTCAGGATCCGACAAAACATAAAAAAAACCTAAGGGGTCTGAGTACATCATAATTGTGAGTGCTCTAAAAATCTGGTTAACAAATGAATTTTGTTAGTTTGTATGCTGCACAGTAGTCAGGTGACGAGCTTACACTCCTGCAGTCAGCTGTGTGTCCGTCTAAAGAACAGCGCACACCCTCATAAGGACATGCAGTAAAACCAGAAAATAGGGACAGCCTAACAGAGGAACAGCCAAGGTAAAATTTAATATGAGGTGTCCTGGACCTGCTGCAGTGACACCCAATTATTAACAAGGTTTTAAGATCATTTTATGACAAGAAATACAAAAATGTTATTGCTATGTCACCTAACATTACTTCTAAAGGTCATTCTGTAAAGGACTACTCCTGCCATGTCATTTACACATCCCTCAGATGAAAAGGCGTGTTGGCATTTGGTAATACAGCCGTTCTTTATTAAAGATGGCTCTCAGATGCAAAATTGAAGCAAAGAGATTGCCACCACACTGACGGGAGAAGTTAACATCCCATTTCTCTGCCAGCAACTGCGCCTGTGACTCGGCAATAATAAATCTTTCACTTGAACTCAAGTAAATCACAAAGTAAATTATTAGTTAATGTCCTATTCACAGGATTTCATGTACACATTTTGTGAGAGAGAAGAAAGGAGGGGGATAATCCATTTTTAAAATTGGAAGATGTCATACAGGCTACTGTGTGACCATGGCTGCAGCTCGTGTAGGCCTAAGATGGACAATAATGAGGACACATACAGCAAGAAGAAAAAACAGACAAATACAGTATTAATGGTTGTTACTCAGGCATGAATTCTTCTGTTCCACTGTCACTGAATTTTCTGCCCTGACAGTATTTTACGGTATCAAAAATGTGTTAATGATTTTTTCCCACTGCTGGCCCAGTTTCCCATGCTCTGAGAGTGACTGAGAGTGGTTACCTTGTTAGAGGTTATGTCCATGTCGATCGCTCAGTTTTCCTCAACCTTCTGTTTTGGAGAGGCCCTTTTCTGTGTCGGCACTCTGACAGGGTTCTTGGCAATATCCTGAAAGTCAAATCTGTTCATTTAGATTCAAGTTGTGACCACGAAGAAGACAGCAGCCCATTGGCAGGCTGTGGCAAAACTAGTATTCAGGGCACTTAATATCCTGAACTCAACATTTGTCCTTATTCAGAACACTAACAAGCTGATATACATTGTGAGTCAACAGTATGTGTGAAGGTGGTTCTTGTCTTTAAATGAAATAAATAACATAGATAAAACATGGTACACACTGGTCTTATTCAATCTGTGACTGCTTAAAAATTGCTAACAGATTAAGCTTATTGTTCTTCCAGAGGTCAGATGTCAAGGTCAGATGGGACAGCGCCCTGCAGCTGGTTATCTTGTCTTGCTTGAGGACACAAGTCGGGCAGCTGCTTACTGGCACAAGGCTTAGGTGAATATTGTCTTACTGCAGAGTGTAGAACAGCTCCTTCAAAATCTGAAATAGTGCTTCCAATGTTGTGCAGGTTACCTCACCAGTGGGTTAACTTCTCAGATGTAGGATGGAAATATTTTGTTAATGAGTAGCGTTTTGTGTGAAAACAGTGGACACCCACATCTGTATATTTTACAAAGAACAAGTGCTGCACTGTTTAAAACAGAAAGCCTATTGCTGTAAAGGAAGAACATAGCAATCAAACCAGGACTGGTTCGCATAACATAATGTTACCTGGTTGCATCATTATTGTATTTAATAGGGAGTTTAGAAAATAAAATCCTTTTGAATGTTGTGAGTTGTCTTTTAGCCTGTAGCTGCTTTTTGTTGTTGAATTCACCTGGTAGCATTAGAGATGTATGTGTGTATGTAATCAATGACGTCTCAGTTAAGCAGTAGTGTATGATCTGAGGTCTGCTTCCATTTCCTCTGCAAAGTACACGGGAGCAAGGAGACAATGAACAGAATCGGCCCGTGGATAGTGCCTTGAGATACTCCACAAGAAAGGCGCTGATGAGGATGTAGCACTATGATTGCAGCAGTCTGGCTACACATAGTATTCTGTGTTGAGGTTAAGTACCTTAAGAAAGACAGGAGGAATCCACTCAAATAAATCAGCTTTCATGATAAACTTAAATTATTTTGACGGAAAAGTTTATGTACAGTAAATATGTGTATATATACTGTAAACTGCAGTCCATATGGCTATACAAAGAATGGCAGAGTGTGACATTATGTATTGAAAAACCAAGGCATACAGAATGGAAGAATTGTCAATTTTGAATTGTAATTTTGCCATGCAAAGTTGAAAATAATTACTGTAGCCATTCAAAGCTAAGCTCGTATTTCCACAATCGCTGATACGTGTATTTTTTCTTTTTATAAATAGAAAATTTACAAAGATCAAACTAAACACACTTCTCCTGTAAGGCGTTTTGGAGACAGAAAAAGCGTAAAACGTAAAGCATCAGGAGGACGACACAGCACAGACAACAGTGTGTAGCATCAGGATGTGGGCATGTGGGAGACACACAATAAGCCATATCAGCCTTACTCGTTTACAGTCGGAGCCTTCCTCTGCATGGTGGGCCAAGTAGTTTCTCATGGACTGACAACACAGCTGTACGCCATTCGTCCGGTCTGAAAGACGGCTAATGGGACAAAGGGCATGAGTGAGGAGAGGGAAGCGAGGGAGAGATGCTCGCTGAATCGCCCAGCCCTCCCCTGAGCAGGACGGGGAGCACCACTCTTCCTCTCTGCTCATAGCTGCTTTCCCCCGGCCCTCAGCCATTTTGGAGAGAGGAAAAAGTGGCTGCTTTCTCTCTCCCTCTCTCACTACGTGGCATAGCTTTGGAAAGGCTTCGGCTGCTGTGTTGTAGCAGCAGAGAAGAAACATTTTGCAGCTCGCACTTGGGAGATAATATGTTTGCAGAGAAAAAATTCTGACGCGAAACAACCTTCTTCCATCTTGACTTCTTTTTTTTTTTATGAATTTTTGTTTCCCTTGCATTCAGCTGCTAAGCCTCTCTCCTCTTTGCTGTGCACTTTCACTCATGCTGTGTCCTTTTCTTTAATAACTTGCGCTCCAGTTTTGTTGGCCGGTCCTTTCCCCTTGCCTCTTTTAAGTTATATCTTTTCTCATCTCTCAATTTGATTTTATGCAACAGAGTGTAAGACAAAGGGATATGTCTAAATTTTGGCAGCACTAAGAAGAGACAGAGCTGCAGCCAAGGATCCTGCTGGGATCCAAAAAAGCCAAGCAGAATGAAGCACCAAAAAAAAAAAAAAAAAAAAAAACACCACCCTTTCCTTTGCTTGGTCACAAATTCCACTTTTTCTGTAGCCAGCCCTGCGCTGCGACTCCTCCTCATCCACATCTTACCGCATTCAACCTTTTGCCATTTCTCTCTTGCCGTACCTTTTTTTAAAGGCGATTTGAGGTTTTTGTACCCCGGAAAATGGGCACTGGACAACGGGTTAGGAGGGCGTAACAGGGAGAGAACAAGGGGATGTTATCTTCCTACTTTTGCTTGTTATTTATCAATTTTTCAGCTGTTTTTGTCATTGAATCGTTGTTGTAGTGCTTGTAGTTTTTCGGCTTTTATGTGTTTTAAGGGTGTGCTTGGATTACCACGTGTTTGTAAGTGTGGGGTTTTAGGAATGTGTGTGCACGGATATCTTATCTGTCTACGTTAGACTTTCTGTTCTGTTCACAGTCAGTTTTTGCTGATTTGTATATCTGCTTTTATAGGTTTGTTGATTTATGCTGAAGCACTGGCCTACACTACTCCTCAAGCCTGACTCCATCTGATTCCAGAGGATGTCTGACCATCAGTTCCAGCATGTGCCCTACTGGTATGTTGGCGATTTATAATACTTAAAGTTTCTCTCTGTTCACTTGGTTCAGTGTAGATTCTGATCTGCACCTTATGATGCGTACCTGATGATTTGTTCACAGTGCATGTTTTTCATGTTTTTTGATGGTCATGGCAAGTAGCAAGGTCATGTGTTATTACATAGTATGGAAATGCATGATTTATTAGCGAATTTCACAGAAGGCATTTCTAAACTACTGTTTTTCTTTTCAAAATTAAAACTAGCATCATATTTTGTATTCTGCACAGGTGCAGATTAGTATGATTTCGCTGTCTCCTTATTCTTAGTTTAAAATATTTATACAGAGATGTTGGATTTGTTGTCTCTTGGTGATTGTAGTCGTACTTGATCCTTTTTGCTAAGAATACAAATGGTCTTGTGATGATTGTGGAACATTTTATTCGTAATGACGTATTTCATAAAAACTCATACAGCCTAAAAAGGCATTTGTATAGCACACATTAATTTTTTGAATTCAAATCATTCATTAGTAGCTGGTATTTCATCTTTTTATGGCCAAATATAAAAGAACATAGAGTATATTATTCTGTCTGACGTTTTAAAATAAATGTTGACCTCAGAAGAGTGTGATCAATAGGTTACACAAATGTCCATGTCCGTGAGATGGAAGTCATGTGCTCTGGCCTGTTCACAGCACCATGGCGTAATTTCAAGGCTATCCTCTGGAAGATAAACACAAAGGAGATTTTGATTTTATTTTTGGCACATTTATTATGAAGAATGTTATAAAAGTAAAAGTTACAATAGACTCAACTCATAAATCTTCGAACATGCAATCGAAGATAATGCGATGTTCAAAGTTATCAACATTTTAACTCTGGTCCTTGGTAAATACTGTGATGGTAATTGTGGCACACTGGCTTGAACGCCCACTGAGTTCTGGTATATTGTGTGAGTGGAGTTTACAGGTTCAGATAGTAGGATGACTTGCCGTTTCCATGTTTGTGGGTTTTGCCTTCCTTATTTGATCTTGACGGGGTAATGCCAGCTGCCACAAACCCGTAGATCCGAACTTGTGGTGACTGGCTGCACAAGCTCGTATCTATAGGTATGTGTCTTCCTGGCAAATACAGCACCTGACCTATGCCTGTAAGAAAAACGCTCAATGTAATTATCTTCAAGCAGATTTTGAGTGGGCAGTCAAAAAGACAGGACTTGTCAGACTTCATTACAGTCTCGTCTATACAGTAAGTTATTTATAATACCAAGTTCTCCTCTCCTGTGTTCTGACGATTGAACAACACTGACCCTATCGGGACACTCTTAACCAAACTTATCCCACGTGTTCCATCTTTACGCAGTGACCCCACCCAAGCAGGAGGGTTGGACTATATGACACTGGAAAAAAATCCCTTTGATATCTCTGACTGAATTAGGCCATTGGGTCAGTACTGCAGGACTGTTTCATATCAATATTGGCTTCACTGCATGTTTGCATAAAATTGATTTGTCAGGTATGTAGCTGGATGGATTAGCAAGAAACAAACATTACTGTGTGGTTAATTTAGCGATGCACTGTTTCTTATATTGTCTTTGAAAAATCAAGATGTTGTAATAGCCATCTATATTACAATGCAGTTCGCTGTCAGAATATATTGTAAAATTACATTTAGCATGATCAGTTTGGTGCACTTCGCCCACATCTACAAAGCATCCACCCTGCAGATCCTCCAGTGTTCCGCAGGTTGAGGTAGTAGGTTGTATAGTTCAGAGTGACACCACAGGAGATAACTGTACAGCCTCCTAGCTTTCCCTGAGGAAACACCACACACACTGGACACTGATGGAGTATTTTACCAAACACCAGTTTTTTTGCAATATTAGATTGGGCACCAAATTAATCATCTGGTTATAAACACATTGTCTTCATACCAGGTGGTTTCATTTCTGGCCTTAAAATATTGATTTTGAATTTTTATCAATTTCTTTTCTTTCATACAGCATTCCACATTATTTTAGCGGACATAGGAAGAGATAAATATATGTGTTGCACAGACTCATATGAACATGGCAAAAATCTGCTTAGTATTTGTGGCAGGAAGACAAAATTAAAACCATAGAGCAGAGGACAACAAGGGGGAAAAAGCAGCAACATGCTGCTGCAGCAATGTCTGTGGGCCGCTCTAATGAAAGAGATGCCACTGAAGGGAAACACCATACAGCCGCAGGGGGGAAGAACACGGTCTTGGCAGCCAATTATGTACAAAGTTCAGTTTCACTTAACCAAAACGATATATTTCCTCTGCGCAGCTATGTGGTAAAGACACTGCTGTGATCAAAACAGCCAGAAACAACTTTCACTGCTTCAAACCAAGAAAACCACAGACCCCTGAAATCATCTAGGTCTCTGGCAGAAATATAAAATGTGCTGATTTATTGCTATATTTGAGGCACACTCAAATGAATTTTGGGTACTTTGCCACAAACCGTAAGACTTGTAGCTGGTCTTCACAGACATATTTTAGCTGCTTAGTTTTGATCTCTGTTGGAAACTATGTTTTCTAATCTCCCAGTTTAAGGTGGTGAAAATTCAGTCATCGCCTCCTATCAATCAACACTGAACGTGACACACAAATGAAATCAATGTTAAACAAATGCCGTTTAAAAAAATTTAAATTCATTATGAGCAATTTCCCATGAATTATACCACAGTTGCAGGTTTTCTCCCTGAGTAACACAGTTGCGGAAATTAATTATTCCTGCTACGTCATTATTTGTTTTACCATGAAAGTATGTTCTTAATACAGTTTTAAGTCTGAACTAATCGAAACTAAACAAATAAAAGATGACAGTGGATGCAGTCCTGTTAGGGAAAGATGGTATCCCTGTTGTGCTGTGTGCTGCTGTTTGCAGATGTGTAGAGCTTGGAGTGGTCTGATGATTAAAGACTGTTTCCACTTAAACTCTTCGCTCTCCGTCCCAAGGCCACCGGGTTCGATGGAGGTGGAGTAAGGAGCTCTGTGGGCCAGAATGAAGCGGGGGCCCTTGGTACGGGGCAGCTTCTGCAGTAGGAGAGAGCGAGTCAGTTACAGTAGATACAGCATGACACCACTGTGGTTTTTTTTTTTTCCCCCTCGGCACATAATTACCCTGCTTGGTCTGTTTTTTTCCTGGTACGTGTGTTCATTTGCATCCCTGTCTGTGTGAGATGTTTTGTTGTGGCCATGTGTTACAGTATACAGCAGGAGGCATACAGGAGCTCTCCCTAATGACCCCCCTAGCACACACACCCCGCCCTCCTTGTGGAATCTAAGTGTAGGTTTTTGTCTTCATTGAAAATTTCTAAAAATAGTCCCGTTTAGCTGTTTTAATGTTAGTTCTGTGTGTGGCCAACTCAAAGTGTCAGCATTGCTGGAGAGGAAGTGGAAGTAAAGAAAGGCACTTTGTAAAACTGAGATTATATTAGCGGACCCTTCACAACGCTGAAGTGCATGTGATGTGTTGAGACACACAGCATGTGATGTCTGTGACCCAGAGAGATGCATTTGCTTTAAAAAAGTGTTAAAAGAAAGTAAGAATAGAACAAGTCCCTTAAAATGCTTCAGTCAGAAACAAAAGAAAAATGTATATGAAGTGAGAGCTGTTTTTGAATTGACCTTGCAATGACAGAGAATACACTCTCCAAGAAATCAATTCAAACCAGTAGAGGGAAAGAGGCTGGGACCACACAGGCCATTTTTCTGCTGTCACTGATCTCAGCCTATTGTGTGTTGTCCGTTAGAGGAACCCTGTTCTGGTAATTCCCCTACCTCCCCATTTGTCTCGCTTTCTTACCGTCTTGTCTCCTGTCCTTTTTACACAAGCCTTTGCCGCTGTTTTACAGCAGCTAATACTGATAAAATATAAGACAACTACACCACCAGGCTTCCAGTTACATTTACTTTGCCACTCCCTCAATTTGGGCGTTTTCTCTCCCTTGCACCATCTTGTTCTCTCTCTCTCTCTCTTTTTTTTTTAACTTTGTTTATTGTGATTTTTTTGGACTAGTAGTACAGTACTTTATGATATATTCAATAACATATTATGTACACAAAAACAAATGAAAACAAAAAAGGACATATTGATACTAAATGAAATAATATGCACTGCTTCAAGCAGACCCCCAATAATCCAAAATAAATGAATAAAAAGACAAGATTAAAAAAAAGGCTATTGATCAACATGTAATTGTTTACAAAAAAAACTTGACAGGGCAGAGAGACCTGTATTAAGGGAGCATAACGAATTCAGACTTTTGCAGAGCAATTGGATTTTCTCTTTAACATGGTTAAGGAAGGGATTCCACACTTTGTAAAAAGTCTTTGTGGAGCCCCTTAATGAGCATTTTATTTTCTCTAATGTAAGAAAGTACAGTGCATCTTTGATCCAGTGAGTAACAGTAGGTGGGTGTACATCATTTAACTTAAGTAAAATTAGGCATCTGGCAAGTAAAATAGCAAAAGCAATATTTTTTTTTCTGTTGTCCCTTTATGGCAGTATTGTGGGATCTCTGTGTAAAAGGGACCGCTGACACCAACTGTATAGCCACTGTATAGAAGAAGAGAAGAAGAAGAAAGTATTTTTTATTATCACGGCATTACATATACATGCACCACACACATGCACACGCCATGCTTTTTTGTGAAATTAATTCTCCGCATTTGACCCATCCTCGGTCTGTCGACCCTCCGCAACAGACCAGGAGCGGTGGGCTGCCGGCTGCCCGCCGACAGCGGCGTCCGGGGACCCATCCTTTCTTTCGTCACCCTTGGTCAGGTGGTGATCTTCTTGCATGTTTTTAGTGGGGGTTATTTAAGGAGGAAACCCCGGGTGAACACGGGGAGAACATGCAAACTCCACACAAAAAGGCCCCCTTTTTTCCTCGAGCAGCAGGCACCGAAGGCATGGTGGAGGACACGCCACCAGCACCCACCACGCTACCCAAATATATTGTGTAGTCTCTTTTACAGCGAGATCCTGCAATACTGCCATGAGGAAGGCCCGTCATTACAATGGCTTTGCTTTGGCTCTGTTGCTACCTCCGCAGCTAGCTGAAAGGCTGAACAGCAATTCTCTCATGTTCCTTGTTCATATCTTTTACTCAGAGCAGCAAGCCAGAATAACGGGGCAACACTCCTGCCTTGAACAGGGTGTGTAAAATAGGCTAGTCTTATACAGTACATGGGGGTCTGGATGGGCACAGGTCAATAGTTTCAGTTGTTTTAAATATTTTAAAGACCAAATTCATGAAGCTTGGCATGGCACCAGAACATATGTGCACAAGTATTGGGAGATGACTTGCAGCAGTTAAACAAAGAACTAACGTCAAGGAATTATTTCGGCTTTTGTGTTTAGTTCAGTGAGTGCGATTCAGGATTTTGCACGCCATCATGCTTGGCAAAGATTGAGGAGCTATGAACTGTTTACAGATTGACTGTCATAATTCCTCTGTAATTTCTTCGTCAAGATATAATTCACGGTCCGCCTTAAAGTCTTGAACTTGACAGATCAAATAATATTTAATTTTTTTTTTTTTTTTTTCTATGTCTGATCTACTAAGTAAGGTTTGAAAATGTGGTTTTAGTAAACAGCAGATTTTAAAAAGAATGACAATCATCCACAATGACACGTCTGGGTCCAGATCTTAATGGTTGACTTCACAATTTTATTTTAGGAGAAACCTGCTCATGAAGTAGAGACTGAGGAGTACAGTAAGGCTGACATAGAGGAGGATAGGCACCAAAAGGATTCAAGCTTATACCATAATAATACATCTGCACTTGGGTCTTCCACTGTACAATGTGACATATGTTAGATGTTCAGTAATATGGTCAAAAGTTTTTAGATGTTGTTGAATCTTCCTTGCTCTTTGAGGAGCTTTGCAATTTCCAAATAAATTGTACCAAGTCTGTGAAGATATGAAAACCATGGTAGAAAATTTTCAGGGTCAGAGATGTATAGCAACAAGTCATCTGCATACAATGAAACCTTTTGTTCTTGTCCTTTCTCTAATGACAGTAATACTATACTATATTTATATATACACACTACAATAATACTGGTAATCTACTATTTGTGTATCATGTTGGAATGCAAGTGATAAAGGTTCAATGGTTATGGCAAAAAGTAGGGTGAAACAGGTCAGGCCTGTCTTGTACCACAGCCTACCTGGAAATATCTTGAACAGGTATTAGTGTAATATGAAGGAACTGGAGAGCTATATAGTATCTTAATCAATGATATAAACTTCTCACCAAAGCCAAAAGTTTCAAGGGTATAAAACAAGTAGCTCCATTATCTTAATCAATGATATAAACTTCTCACCAAAGCCAAAAGTTTCAAGGGTATGAAACAAGTAGCTCCATTCAAACCTGTGAAAAGCCTTTTCAGCATTTAGGAAGACTACTACTTAGGAACAGAGGAATCTGATCAACTGTTTAACTGGGATTCTCAAACTAATTACTCAAGGGTCCGCATCTCATTTTTATTCATGTTCAGAACAAAATAACATTTAGTTAACTCTTATTATTAGGCCACCATGATACCAAGGCAGACAAGGCTCAGACAGTTAGTCCATGTTTATTTCTGACTCACTTACTTTCTGACTCATTTACACATGGAGAAATTGCATACTTTTTCACATATTTTTGTGAAGTGTCTTTGAGTACCCTGAAAAGCACTATACACAAATAATGTATTATTATTATTATTATTATAGAGAAAATGAGACACATTCTTTATCTGTGATTTAGGAGCTGGTAGGAATTATCTGCTGTAACGGTAATGTGTGAACTTGGCAGCAACAATACACAACTGAATGAACTGCAAGATTCCTGATCTGAAAAAAAAAAAAAAAAAAACTTCTCTTTGGGATCCCAGGAAGCAAACAAAAATATTCAGTTCGAGACTCAATACAGCATTGGGCCGAAATAAAACCAAATGATGGCTCTAGTTGTCAAGCTTAGTGATTCTCCCACAGTTAGTTACTATCCATAGTCTAACCAGTGTGATGCTGTCAACTCCAGTCAATGGCGGGTCTGGGAGCCAGGCAGTTTGATGATGGGTCCATGGGGTAGCAAAGATGAATAATCCAATTCTGTTAAGCATTTGAACCATGAATTGCTGACTTTTCAGCTTGTTGCTAGGGGTCAGCAAGCTAATCTACAATCACACGTAGGATGGACTGCGCTTCTTCCACGGGTGAGTAATGTTACATGTGCAGGTTTTCTGAATTCATTAACATTGTGTGAGAGGGATGTGCCTTGTGGGCTGCCAGTTCACGATCACTGAGTTATAGGCTGGGTTTGGATTGACTCGCTTTTTGGCCCAGTTGCGGACTTCCGTCCAGGTTTTGCAAAGCCTTGCTGTGCAATATTAAATGGTCATCTCAAATTGAAGAATGAAAACCTATTCTCAATGAAGCCTGGTGGGTGAGAATCTTAACAATAATTTTTCAGTCTACATCTATCAGTGAAATTGGGCTGTAAGAACCAGTGAGGGTCCTTAATTTTGGAGAAGGAAGACGCCCTGATTCAAGTGATTCACTGTACATGTTTAGAAGGACTGGTGCGAGCTTCCCTGTGAATCTTTTAAAGAATTCCACTGTGTAGCTATCAGGGCTAGGACTCTTGCCACTTTGCCTGTCTGTAATTGCCTCACTAATCTCTTCTAGTGTTATTGGGCTGTCAAAAATGTCAGCTCTACCTGTAGCCACTTAAGGTATTGAAAGATCAAAAAGCATGTGCGGAAAATTCAGGACAAGGCTTTTAAGCAGCTGTTTTATTAGATCGTGTGCCTAAATTTTGGAGAGAACAGTTCTCCCATGATAATAAGGTGATGCAAGTTGCGGTTTGCTATTATGTTTGAGGAAATCAACGGGCTGGAGCAATGGATGAGAGTAGCAACACCTCATGGTTTACTGTTAATTTCATGTGGTAGGATTGAGAGACAGAGTTGCTGCATATTCCAGAATGGCCGGACACATTCAGATGTGTTTCCTGGAGAAGCACAATCTGTGCACCCAGGCTCTCGAGGTGATATAGTACTTTGGTTGAGGTTTGTGGGCTTACCTAGAACTCTGACATTCCAGCTAGCTAATGTAACAGACGTGCCTGCTGTTCCAAATGTCCCACCTCTTTTAATCGAAGTCACACATGTTTGAAAGTGAAATTAACGTTGACAATGCTTGCATCAGACATATAGTAGAATATCACCACCATGAATTATTTTAAGCCTACACACAAAAGCAAAACTAAACCAAAAATAAACAACACCCTCCCACATGTACTCCTCCTCAAACATGGTGCAGCTATATTCCTCATTTAATAGGTCTGTAGACTAGCTTATCAGTGTCCCGATTAGCTATACACAACAGTAAGCGTGAATGCAAAACAAGGTGAATTCCATTTTTGGCATGGATAGTGTGCAATAAAAAGATGTGCACAGAGAAAAGGGAAGAAAGAAAACTTGTCAGTTTAAGATTAGCTATCTTAACATAGTCTTTAGTTACAATAAGATATGTTTTTAGCAAACAATTGCCCTGCTATTGACAATGATTGTTGTAATAGGTCAGAGTGTTTGAAAGAAACTAAATCTAGGCAGCATACAATCAACACTAAAACAGCAGGATCCTCAACAGTAGCCTCACTGAGATCACTAAATCATGAACATTAGCTTAAGTGACAGGTTCTGCAATGTTACCTTCAGAGTTGTATTAAAGTTAGTTAGCTGTAACTTGCTCGTTCTTAACATCTTGCATCTCCGCCAGGAGCATCATCGCGGTTACCACTGGTGGCAGCAGTGCTCTGGAAGTCACATAGTCCATTGCCAGTTGTGGGTCACCAAATGAGCGTTGAGTTTCCCCGGTAGAAAGATCTGGAATGACGCTGGGTCACAAAGGCCAAAGTGGGTGCCTCTGATGTCACAGAGCTGCCTTCTCACATCCCCAAAAGCAGCTGTCTTCTTTGCCATGCTGGTAGTGAGATTGGAGAAGATACAAATTGATCACCCAATATAATACAAAGGTGTGCTGGCCCAGGATGAGTTTGCAGACATGGAAATATTGAACCCTGATGACAAAAGCCCTCTGTGGTTTTTTAGGTTTTGGCTTAGCTTGTAAAATCCGGGCAACTCTATCAAGTGAGGGCTTCTCCTTCAACTCATGCACTTTCTGCAGGAGACCTGACACCACCTTAGGTGGCGATGTGCCCTCTTTGTCTTGTGATATGCCCACCAGACGTATGTTATTTCTCCTTGATCTGTTCTCAAGATCTTCACACTTGACCTGGAGGTCTCTGACTTCAGACTGGAGTTTGGAGACTATGCTATCTAGAACAGATATGGAATAACTGGTCAGTGTTGCTGACTGGTCCTGCTTGTCCTTGGATCTCTGTAGGGCAGCCACTGATGAAGTTATCTCATCTCTGATGGTACCAATATCTGTCTGTATTCCACTACTGACCATCACTATCCTTGTGTAAGTGTCACCTTTTAGCGAATCTAGGGCATTTCTGAATATACCAGTTAGCCTGTCTTCCTCTCTGGGCCAAACCACCCCCATCTCTCCAATGGATACGCTAGCATTAGCACCACCATTAGCACCACAAGTGGTCTTAGTCAACAGTTTATTGATTGAAGGCTTCATGGATCATTCTCAAAGTTGGTCAGTGTGCACCGTGGTTTATTTTAATTGGGAATATTGTTTTACAAGTATTGGAGGTTGAAATTGACTGTTTGTATCAAAATTTGAAAATCACCTCATGGAGCTTGCATAAAGTTAGCCTACGTCCCTCCTGCACAAGCGCATGCCCCCCCCCCCCCCCCCCCAATCTAGTTCCCACCCTCCTTTTCTCCGTGAAACGCATGCTGTTATACCCAGTCACTCTCGCAGACACAGAGGGAGAGAGAGAGACAGGAACAGAATACCGGACTTGCCGACTGGAGAAGGATTTTTTTTTTTGTCTTAAATGAAAAGGAGCTTGAAAAGAGACATTGTAAGATAAAAGATAAGATTTTCTATCTTTGCCTTCTTTCTTTCTCTCCTCTGCTACTGTATGCTCTTGTTCTCTTCACCACTTTTTCTCTCCCGACTTACCTCTCCTTAGCTCTTCTTCACTGTATATTGCAGGCCTTTACAGTCGGTGATTTCAGCTGTGCGAGGAAATGAATGGCCGATATTTATTTCTCTTTGCCCGCACTGTTACTGCCGTTTCGGTACTGTATGTAACAGGCAGAGGGACAAGCACAGGCTCTACAGTTTCTCTGCCCTGGGGACTTGAGCCTGCAATCCATGAAGCATGCAAGGCAGAGGAGGGAGAAAGAAAATACAGAGGCACAGACAGAGAGGTGTGATACAGCGAGACTAAAGCACAGAGCAAGAGCAGAAAGAAAATGTGACACAGATGGAGACAGACAGACAGACAGACAGACAGACAGACAGACAGACAGACAGACAGACAGACAGACAGACAGACAGACAGACAGGGGAAGAATAAGATGGGTAGTAGTGTCACATGGAGAAAGAGGGGTGAGTAGCAGTGGGCAGAGGCGCTACAGCAACAGGCGTTACACATTTTTTCCTGTTATTCACTGCTGTGACTGTTTTGGCGCTCTGTGTCTGAGCCTATTTTCATAGCATTTAACCATATCTGCAAAATTCAACTGATAACAAGAACTTCCGTTTGTTTTTTATTTTTTTAAGGTCTGATGTAAAGCTGTGATTTATATGGAAAACTTGCTGGAATGCTGAGATTGTAGCACATGTCTGCTTTATTGTATGTGGCGTACTGTATGTGTGTGTCTTAGTCATTTGTATTCACTGTCTTTTTATTCAAGTAATCAGTTACATATCTGAACTTACCTTATCTTAATACCGCTTTTCTTCTACTCTTTCCTTCCTGTCTTTTCTATCTCATTCTGGTTCTCATTCGTCATTCGTTCTTGCGCTCCTGTTCTGGTAAGCATGCGTGCAGCAGTACAGGCCCATTGATCTGCTCTTTTTTCCCTTGTGCAAACCATTTTTTGGCTGGTGCCCGTTAAATTGCATTTGCTTGCATTCATATTTTTTGAAGACATTTAAAGAATAGAGTTTGCTTTTATCATCAACATTTTCTGTTGCTGCTGTATGTCTTTATGTAGTGGCTTCTTTCTTCCATAGTTTCTAAATTTGCTGTATTGTCAGTCATTCTCACTACTTTTCCTTTTAAAACCATCTCTATTATTTTTCACCTACTTTAACCCTTTCACCTCACACCCACCCTCCCTTTCATCTCCCGCTATCTCTCTATGTCGCTGTATCCCTCTCTCTCTCTCTCTCTCTCTCTCTCTCTCTATCTCTCGCTCTCTCTCTCTGGCTGCACATGGTATAGTCTTGCATGTCTGAGCAGCAGACGGCTAGACAGCAGCAATCTGCTACAGCAGCCTCATGTGCTAGTCCGAATAATCCATTCAACAAAGCCTGAGCTAGCAGCACTAAAATCTCTTCCTCTGCATCTCTCTCTCTCTCCAGCTTTCTTTTTCTCACAGATCTCTCTCTTTCCATTTTGTCTGGCCACATCCTCCCTTCCTCTGTTCCTCTGCTAGGCTGGCCGGCGCAGACATAGAGGGAGGACTGCGGCAGCCTCCGCCACCACAGTCAGCTGGGTGAGTTTTCCCTCCGTCTCTCCTTCCTCGCATCTCTTCTCTCCACCCTCCCAACCTCCCTATTCCTACTCCTCTTCATCTCGCGCGTAGCCAGGTCTCATTCTGTCTACCTGACGAATGAGCTTTGCTTCCATGAAGTCAGAGCTGCATGATTGACAGGTGCGGTCTCAGAGGACTGACAAGCCTGGAGTGTCTGGAGATGGGATATCTCATAGCGAGAATGTGGTAAGGAGCTTTGGCTTTTTTAGTAATGGGGAGGGATTTTTTTCCAGATCATGGCAGTAAATTTTCACTGCTATCCCTTGTTGCCCACCTGGCACTGCTGCATGTTTGCATGGTGCAGGATTTATGTATTTGAAGTGAAAAATCAAAGATTGTCAGTACGGTTTTGCCAAGCCAGACTGTGGCAGCGACAGGGAGGCCAAAATACGCTGAGGCAGAGCCATTCTTATGAATGTCATGTGATTATAAAGTGCTGTCTGTCTGGGTGTGTATGGCCATTCAGTGGGGGCTACAGTGCCAGTTCGTATAGTATGTGCGTTCATTTGCAATGACATGATGTTGAGTCGATTTTGTATTAGGGTGTTTATGTGTGATGTGATGTGCCTGTGATTTACGCCGTGTATCTGTATTTGACTTATGAGCAGAATCCCCTGTCTTATACAGTATAAAATTCTGGGATGGATGAACTAATCAATGTGCGGTGGGGTCATGCGGACCCCGACTTGCCAGGACCACACTGGACTTAGTGCCAAAACTGAGATAGCACAGCTTAAAGCCAGGGAGAGAGGAAGCTGCCATTGTCTGCTCCAGTCTCAGCCACAGCACTCGTGCAGCAGATGATCTACTGTATGTCGCATAGGAAAGGCCACACAAAAAGCGATCTGTACCTCTCTCATTCCCTGAGACCCTAACTTGTGACGTTTTGCTGTGATGTGCACGGGTTGGGTTCTTGGGAGCTGCGAGGGGCACTCACACATCTCTGTAACCTAAAGCAAAAAAAAGGAAAAGACTAACATGGCGGAAAGACACAAAGCGCAGCAAAGAAGGGACCGATTCCCTTTTTTAGCTAAGCTCGGTGACAGGGAATGTTCGTTTGCTCTGCGAAGTACTGCGAAAATAGAGAAATAGGGGAACGAAAAGGAAGAACATTGGGTTTCCTTCAGAATATTTTGGGGTTGAGACCCAGAGGCAGGCATAGCGTGTGGGGCTCTGGGTGGGGAAGAGGGGGAGATGGATAGAGGAATGTGGGTATGAAGGACATGTGACTGGGATGGAGGGATGTCCAGACAAGGTGGGGTGACATGGCGAAATGCTGTCACATTTACAGTATCCTTGCTTTTTTTTGGGCAGGTGCAATGAATGAGTGAGGAATTTATGACTAAGGTTACACCCACAGTGACTAATGTTACACATGCTAACATAGACAAACAGCACAAGGACCTCGCTTACTCTGGGCTTACACACATTACTGTGTGTACTGTATATATGCATACATACAGACTATATAACCGAGAAAAGTCACAGTTTCATCGTGACTCTTCCTATTTCCACTTCTATGGCTGTCTGCGGGCTCTTTATGCCTTAACTTGAGAGCAGCACAAAGTACTGGTGAGCGCATGATACTGAAGGCTCAGTACACTTGTGTTTGACCTCATGAAAATTATCATCTGTCTCTTGCTATACCTGGCGCGCCTTTACATCTTCCTATGCTACATGTGAATAGAAGATACTGAACAAGGAAACTCAATGCATGGCTGAATGGGAATTGGAGGATACTTGTAATTGTGTGCAGCAGGGTGCCACCCCCTATGGATGCCAAGTCATTAAACTACGGATGAAAGCAGGACTGTAGCAAGATGCTTAATTACAGTAAATGGCTGTTATAGTGTATACTGTTTTAATGAATGAATGAGGGTACACTGAGTGGGACAGTATTTGGTCCAGGTTTTTGATGCAGTGCTGTCCTGTATATGGGTCTCACAGTTCTCCTAAAACTACCATTGAATGTGTTGAAATGTGTCTGAAGGCAATGTCTGTTTCTATAATTGGTCTGTGATCTGTGATCACAGAAACAGCCTCATTTCCAGCTCTCCCCTCCCTTTATCCACACCTACTGTATGTAACCCTTTACTTGTCTGCTTCTTCTTCAGCCACTCTGAAGTCACTCTCAGTCTTTCAGGGAGCTTCGGCAGCATTTGAACAGTGATACTGTTTGATGTTTTGTCCTCATTCTTTCATTAGTTCGGATGGGATGCAATGCAGTGATTGTGTGGTTGAAGGACAGGTAGCTTTGAGCTCTGATTCTATTTTCAGCTTTGATTTGAAGACATTTTTAGCCATGTCAGATTGAACGGATGAAGAAACAGCTGCCATTTTTGGTACAATCCCCCCATGCTTAAGGAATTTAGGGATTCATTAAATAGGCATTTTTACTATGCGGTCAAATGCTTCTAATGAGCATTGACTTCTGTAAATCTGCAACTCATTCGCCTTGTCACGCACTTCATATCTTATTGGGAGTTTTGCTCCCATCCTGGTTTCAGTTTACTATGTAGCTCTAAGAAAGGTTGCTTTAGAAGGACTCCAGCAGCATGCAATACAGGTTAGCCACACAGCATTTAACAAGCATTTGATCTCTGTAAGTAAGCTGTAAACATCCTGATCCTGCTGCTGAACAGTAGACAAATCAGAACTCTTTACAGAAGAGTCTGACTGCTGACCTCTGTAGGATGTCTGACCTTACATTGCCATGGTTGAAGTATTTCACTGCTGAGCTCTCCACCTCCAAGCGGTTGTATACAAATTGAGATTTTTTTGCTGTGGGGGTTGGATGTTTACATCTATGTTGTTATCTATTAATCTGTTTGAGATATTCATCTTAAGGAGAATCAGTCAGAAAAGTAGTATAAGTACATTGTCTGAACCATTTCATATTTCCCATGTGTCTTCTTGTGTTTTTTTTTTTTTTTTTTTGCATTGAGGTATTAGGTGGTAAAATGTAAATGTAGTCATGTGATGCGGTCTCAGTTCAGCGGGGTTTCCTTCTCGGAGCAGCGGGTCTGCAGCAGTAGGTCATGGTGTCAGTGTTTGCCTTGTTCAGCAAAAACATGCAGAGAAAGAGTACATCCAGACAGACAGTGAGAAAGAAGAAAGGGAGAAGAAACATGCTGAATGTTTGTAGAGTGGTTGAAGATAGGATTTCTGTTTGGTTTTGAAATGTCATCCTCTCCTCTGACAAAAAGTTAATGACTGTGAGGAAAATGAAAGCAGCTAACTTTCATTCGAGCATCCACACTGTACTTCAGTCACTGTGTATGTGTGCGTGTCTGTGTATGCGTGCACATGACACATCATGAAGACCTCCCACCACAGCCTTGCCCCCGGCTTCTGCTAGATTTCTTTCAACTTGTAAAATGGCCGACCAGTGAGAGGACTAGAGATCTTTCAGTGTGTCTCACTGACAGCTTGCTTGGTCTGAATGTGTCATGTTTTTCTACAGTATTACAGGTATAATGCAGATATAGTACACACAGCTGGACCCACAGCGGTGGAAACCGATTGACGAGGAAACAAAGCAAATATTAATACAAGAAGCTTTTGACTGACAGTAAGCAAGCAGATGTTACGCTTCGATGTTTAGCGTTGAAGGGCAAAATAGACTGCATTACACAACTCTGTTATTGTTGCCTACAGCATATGTCATTTAGCTAAATGTACCCCATAGCTGAGCAGTGTATGTACAGTTCTTTATTGCTGTCAGTCAGCTGAGGACTTGCCAAGTAATGAGGTAATGTGAGAGTGGGGTAGCTACAAAATGATTTAACTCGGCCTGTGTCCATTTTTGTCTTTTTGTTTAAAAAACAGGTTTAGTGAGGATTCATGATAGCGAGCGTTTGATCGGAAATCATGACACTGTAACAGCAGATAACAAATCCTGCAGTTAAAATGCATTTGAATGCCAAGTGATGAGGTTATACTGGAAATCACAATGCAGCCATCAGTGATTTTCTGCTTCTAACATTTAGGATGCAGTTTTTGCTTTTCATTTTCATGTCTAAATGCATGAATAAACACATCTGTTATGTGAGTGTGCAGCATATGTCAGTGGGTATGGTTTTGTCAGCTTTATGTCTTCCTTCATCTGTCATTTCCAGCCCTTCCCCTGTGCTGTGATCTCACTCACGCTCTCACTGAGTCCTGAGATGCCCTCTGATCACTGGATGAGAGGCTGGACTCAGCTCAGCCTCTTTCTGTCTGCTGCTCGTTACAGTAGCTGCTGTTGCTCCGGCGGCAGGAGCAGGTGTGTCTACCTCCTGTGCCCCCCCCTCCTTCCTGTTCCCTTATCACTGCAGTACGGCAGCTCTGTCTGGGAGGCAGCCATTCCATTGTTCTTGCGCCCCCCTCACCTGTCGATGCTCCTGTGGGTGCTGGCTCCACTCTGCCCGCTCAACCCTGTGGAAGGGACTGTCTCCAAATCACTGTGATACTTGGCACCTAGGTGCCCTCAGCAGGTTACGCTTACGGCTTTCTGTCTCTTTTCTCCCTGGACAGAGCTTACTACAATCTCTGCTGCAGACCGCCGCCATCTTGTTACTGCTTGTGCTGCCGGTCTGCCTGCCTCTGCTGCACTCAAACCAAATCGTCGAACCCAGCCTCAAGTGTTTGCCAGCATCTCTCTCCTGCCACTGTTGTTTTGTTCCATAAAAATCCTGCCTTTGCTTTAACAGAGCACGTCCCTGCACCCTGCTAATGGACACATTTTACTGCAGCACACACCTGGAACTTTTAGGTGTGCATTATACCTTAATAGTCATCATAGAGTGGTGGCTGCACACACTGTCATGACAGTCACGCAGAAAATGTATACTTACGAGTAAAAAAAGGAAATTATGTCAATGGTAAGATATATTCAAATGTGGACTGTGTGCCTGATGAGCAAAACCATGACAGCAACCTTACTGTCACTAAAACAACGTACTTGAATCTTAACTAGAAGACTAACTAAATAGACTTTGACCAATACAGTTAAACATAACAATAACCAACCACAACTCAGCCAAATAGGTATAACCATGAACTTATGTTTATTGCGCTAATGTACATATTATGTTATGACAATAAGTGCCATCTCCTTTTTCATGTGATTGCTGTTGTCTTAAAGGAAAATATGCATCACAATCAATCCCTGATTCTGCAGGCATATCCATTCATGCAGCCCAGTGAACGCTGAGCACATGAGCACATATATATGCTATATTTGTGTGTGTTAGAGAGGCAGAGCGAGAGAGACAGAGACAGAGAGAGAGAGGAATTGAGCAGCAATAAGAAAGTCCTCATCCTAATTCTGTTTGGCAGAAACTGTGCTGTTGGACCATATGTGCACAGAACAAACTTCCATCATAAAATGACTGCTTCACACATGCTGACATTCACTCCAGGCTCACGATTTTCACAGAACACGTCTGAAAATAATTAGACTGTGTAGATAAAGTGCCATAAATTATTCACAATTGGCTGCCTTCTAGCTGCACTTGTACTTGTGCAGATACAGATACATATCAGATACAGGTGAAATACACACATTTAATCAAGAAAAGGGTAGAAATTCAGGAAGCATTTTTCAGCTTATACAGTCTGGAAGTGGTATTGCTGTATTCAACTGTGCTTTGGTGAAAAACAAGCGAATGTGAGTAGGTGGAGGCCAGAGTGATAGAGCAGTGGGTTCAGAAGGTCTTCGATCCTCTCAGACACTCTGCCAAGAAGAAACTATACTAATGCAATCATAAAGAGCATGAAGAAAACAAACTGTCCCTCGAGAAAACATCCATACATCTGAGGTTGCCAGTTTTATTTTTTAACTTGTGTCTCTGGACATACAGGCACTGTAGTTTGCTTTGCTTCAGGGTTAAAATGTTGTCAACGTTCATCTGACGTTCCTCTTTTCAGGTCAGCGGAGACAGCCCTCTGTCCCAGCTGAGAGTCAGTCACGATCATTTTTAGTCTGAATGTGATGGGGACTCAAGAGAGAGCAGAAAAAGGCCAAAAATGAAGTCATGCCTCATATCAGTATCAAGTACATGCCGTGACTGTACAGTATATGGAAATGTCTGAGACTGAAAACTCGCTTTCCAAAATGCAGAAGCTGTCAGTCCTTAATTGACTTCACAAGCTATCAGCACATAAAATGATGATGGATGAATCCTGAATGGTAAAGACAGATGCTGTTTGACAAAGACAAGAGTTCACAGAATAAGAGGAGTGCATTGTATAACACAACAAATGCTTCAATTTAGAGCCACAAAAATGAACTGACAATCACAGTCAACAGAAACTGAACATTCGAACAGGCTTTAGCTTTTCACGGCATAATACTGTATTGTAATGTGGGCCTGTTTTTATCAACTCTGTTGTTCAGGACGTAGCACTGATAAAGGCAACACGTTTCAGAAACAGACGCCATGAGATCACTCATACAGTAGTGCCATTATTTTCACATTACCTGTGTTCAGGAATGGCATGGTCCACCCCTTCGGCCCAGACTCTAATATCTAAGCAGTTTTTGATACGTCTTTAGACATATCCACAGTGCCCACAGAGTAGGAATCCTAATGACTTTTGGAAAGGGAATGACTTGTCCCTTAGTGCCACCAGCAGGTAAAATGTTTCACTAACTCAGCGAAATATCTCTACATCTCTCATATGGTCGGGCACAACATTTTGTGTCATGGTTGAGTCATGGTTCCCAGACGATGTATCCTTGTGACTTAGGTTACCTTTTTCCTCTATTGCCACCATGAGGTTGATTTTTGTGGTTTGAAGTTAAATGTTGATGATTCCATCCTCAGGTCAAAAATTCAATCTTTCCAGTCCCTCAGTTTATGAATAAATACCTGCAAAAATAATGACATTTCCATCAGCCTTAGCCGTGATTTGTGCTCAGTGCTAATCAGCAAATGTTAGCTAAGAAGCTAAACTAAGATGGTGAACACAGTAAACATTATTTCTGCTAAAGATCACCGTGTTCATTGTGAGCATGTTAGCATGCTGAAGTTAGCATTAGGCTCAAAGCAGTGCTGTGCCTGCTGTAAGTGCAGCCTCACAGAGCTGCTAGCATGGCTGCACACTCTTCTTTCTTTAGTGGAAGGAAACTGAACCATGGCACTCAACATTTGATTTCATATTATACAGCGCTGTTTTGTGTTGTTCATGTCTGTATTGTTTTTGCCCGAATGTTGTCAGGATTATGTGATAAGCAGTGCAGTTTCTTTATGTGATGGTATTTATCATGTGTAGATTATAATTGTGATTGTCATGTAATTGTTCTTCTATTGGTTTGGACATATTTGTTTTTTATGCTTTTTATGCCCATGCTGTATATTGGTTTCTCCTTGGTATAATAAAGTTAATCAGTTAAAACAGATTTTAATATGAAACAGAGCAGGTAAAACGTGGAGGAGTAAACTATAATCATACTCTGAACAGCTATTTTAGCAGCACTGACATTTTTCAGCAGTGTGAATAAATCACATAACAGTACAGCAAGCTATCAACTATCACATTGATTAGTAGTTTTAATCCCTCCTCTTGTAACTGCCAGAGTGCTGCTGTCACATTATCACAAATAAGAGAGTAAGAGTGCAGTGAGTTACCTTCACAGCAGCAGAGGAGACATAGATCGCATGACAAGGTGCAGTTTGCACATGGAATGTAGAAAGATTTCAGGCATTCGGTGATGAAGGCCAGATGTCTGAGTTATGCATAGGAAGTCAATTGTCTACAGTTACTACTGGGTATGACAGCGATGCGGCCGGGCACCAGCACTGGTATCGACTGTATGGTCAAATTCAAAGAAGGCCCTCTCACGTGTTATGTCCCGCATTTAACAAATATATGTGTTTGGTTTGGGGGAAAAAAAAAAAAAAACGTCTTCAAAGAACATCACATAAAGAGAAATGTGGAAATAAAAATAGAAACAGTGTAAGAGTAAGTAAGTGGAGTTGCCCGTGAATTTCCAGGCTACAGTTTGCATAGCAACTAACCTGTTTCTCACAAAGCAGTACTTATTAAACCTCAGCAGAGTCAGAGTGCTTAATGCTGATCACAGTGATGAAGGTGAAGAACTGAAATTAAGGAAAGCTGTAATCTGTATATTTTCAGATTTTAACTCCTATTTATGGATTGCATGTTTTTCCATTGGTCGGCCGCACAGTCACACATGCTGAGATAGAAGGGCAGAAGAAGGCCGGTTTTCCTGAATATGCTTAAATGGACAAGTTTTAACCGAAGAGCAGAGCTGGGAGAATCAAACGGCTGCTTAATTCATCAAAAGTTTTTGATGTTGCAGGATGTGGTGCTTATACTGATGCAGATTTCTCCACAGGCCTGTAGTACATACATACTGAAACCCATCTCCTCCTCTTACTGTAGCCCTTCTCCCTCATTCCTTCTCCCTGCTTTTTTCTCCTCGCCTTACACAGCTACACACACACCCCCAGTCTGTGTCTGTGCCTCGCACACACACGCACACACCGTCTTTTGTTTGGATTCAGACGGCATTGAAGGCAGATCCTGTGGCCCTTCTGAGGAGAATGTTAATATGCCTGCTCTGGTCTCTCTGGGGATGCGGAGAATGGACTCGAGCTGCTAATGCACTGTCACACTAACCCTGCTCACTCTTCTCATTCAGTTAGCAACAGCAGCTCTACTGCAAGCACCGAGAACTATTCAACTCCACTCACAACTTAACCGAATTATTAAGAGTTGCTCTAGATCCTGTTTTCACACAACATGCTAACTTTCATGCATGCATCTGTGTCTGCAGGGTTATGTGAGGTGGGCTGTTACTTACTTGTATTTCACTCACTTTCATTAGCACTATTCAACAGGTTTTGGTCTTGGAGTTTTGTAAATATTTAACTGCGGACTGTAGCAGACTTCTTTAATCTCCATCCAGCCTAATCTAAAAGTCGTATTCGTGCCTCAGGTTTTTGTAGACACATTACAGGGCTATTTGTTCCACCACAACACCATTACAAACATACAACATTGAGCTACATTTAGGGTTTCGCAAAGTCAAACTATCTTTGCTGTGTTTAGGGATAAACTGTCAAATAACTTAAACAATTTGGCAACAGATAGGAAATGTTTTGCTTGTAGTTTACAAGGAAGGCAGATGCAGCCCATTTACCAAACCAAATGGGTCCGTGTATCATCTGTTCACTCAATTATTTCATATAGTCTGGAAAATAGAAAACAAACAAGCGGGGGGAAATACAAAAACAGATCATGATTTCCTTTTTCTGCTTTTTTGCTGGTTTCCAAAAATGGAAAATGACATTTTTCTCCTGTTTTCGTCTTCAAGAAGTTTCATTTGGCACAGGTATGCTGTGTTTCTAACAGGTCATGAACAAATTCACAGGATATTGGTCATTTAACTCTCTCATGCTATCACCAGTCATGCAATAAATAATAGCCAAATGATATATGCTGCAGCTATAGGCCAGTTATTTAGATTAACTTCATTCCCAGACTAAACTGTCTCAAATCAAGGTCCACTTACTCACTTGTTCTGCAGCTTTTGACTGTATTGCACCGTCTTCATCAGCAGGATTAGGGTTAGCAGGATACAGTGATGTCTTACTTCCCAATAATAATCTGTCAAGCACACATGAACTAGGAGGCACACAAAAGACTGCACTTGCTGTACTGTAGGTTTGACATGCAGGCGCTTATTATCAAAACAGAAAATTCTTTGCATCAATGAACTTGCACTGGAAGTGTCAGTGGACTCTCCTGCATCACGCTGCATGGTGGAGCCTTTCTTTCTTTCACTTATTCGTTGCTTTTCCTTCTGTTTCCCAGCTGTGAGCCGGGAAAATGCGCCGCACTGTCCTCCCTTTTCCCCACCCCATCTTGCTCCTCGTCAACTGAAGTCCTTTCATAATGAATGGCAAGGTACGATAATAGCCTTCAGGTTGCCATAGAAATGAGACAGGGGCCCTGTATGTGATTTTTTTCTCTTTTTTCCAAGCATTAATGACAGAGGACTCCCACCCTCACAGGCAGCTCTGCACTTTGCCTCCATCTTTTCCTCCTCTCACATCTTTTCTTAATCAGCATTTCTTCTCTCTTCCAGGCCGGTTTGATGCATTTATATAACAATCAAGAAGCATAAATTGAACAGAAGAATACAGTTTGAATTCCTCCATATGAAACTGTTTTTTATTCATATATCACTACCAGGGCTATGAGGGGACCTGTGGTCCGATCCACGCACACTCATGGGTCAAGACTTGAGGGAGCAGATGGAGCTTTTTCGCCACGCGAGGCATCCGCCCAACTCAGGTCTCCTCCCTGCATTGAGCGCATCAATGCAGCTGCTAGCGTGGTCATTGAAAGTGAGCTCTTGTGATCTCAGATGCCCAACAGCTGCTCTCAAGCTAAACACGGTATCGATCCAGACTGTCATTTTCACACTCTCGTGTCTGGAGGTTGGAGATGATCTCTGATGTGTTTGTCTCATGTTTGTGGTGTCAAGGGTTGGTGATAAAGTGATGAGTTATGCCTTCTAGAGCATGTGCGTGTACCTCAATGAGACTGTATATATGTATGTACTTTAAGTCACAGATGAGACAGGCCTGTGTAATTTGTTAAGAGCATTTTGATTGGTCAAAAGCTTCATAAATCATCAAAGTGCAGCTTTAACCACTGTTGATTTTAACCAACAGCATTTGATAAATATCTGCAAATACAAATACAACTACAGGCAAATAACATTCAGTACCTACAATCTATACAGCATGTCCAACAGTCCGAGCTGGAAAGTCATGTGATGAACATTATTAACGAATTTGATGGTTTATCTGCTTCTGACTTCTCAGTTGTAAGGATTTTCATATTTTACCCTTTTTTTCTTCAAAAGGATTTGAAGATGTGACCTTGTGCTATGGCAGCCTGGGATGGACATTTTTTATTTTCTTTCATTAATTTTCTGACAGTTTTCTGGTCAGTTGAAAAAGATATACACATATGAATCAGTAATAAAAACCATCAATATTTGCATAACATGCACCTGTTTTGTGGTGAGGTTGAGGGCACCTTCAGTCCATCGACAACTATATGTATGTATTGATTTGTTGTGCACTAGAATAATGAAAAAATAAGTTAATTATTTAAGACTACGCTTGGCTGGAATGAACAGCCCTGACAGCCTCCTTTACAACTGCCGAGCTGCAACCCCTGAAAACTTCTGTTGTTTCTGTAACATGAAATATTCATAATGAAAATAAGCAACAATCAAATCCACAACTGCAGCAGTCTGCTTCATCAGTAATGTGTGGGTGAAGTTTGATTGGATTTGACTCAGAGTAAATACAAGTAAATGTAGAAAACATCCTCACTCCTTTGTCAACACCTGGGAAATGCTGCAAACAAGGTTGTAAAAAGTCAAATGGTATAAAATAAGACACCAAAACTTTGCAAACCAATGCAACATTTACTAATGAAATGTGTTAAAAAAAAATAATAATAATAATAAAAAAAAGCTGACTGTATGAGCTGTTGTGCATCTACTGTATATCAAAATATGATCAAGAGAGTTTCATTTTAGCATTTTTTTGTTATTGCAACCAGCACATTTTAAGTGCCTTTGTTCAAGCGTCAATTGTTATTTCATCATCCTGTTCCTCTCATTAGTGAAGAGCCAATGTCATGTTTTGATTCTACAATTTTTCAGTAAAGCTTCACACTGATTCCTTTTCGGTGGAGCAATCACAAGTCTCACTGTGTTCACAGCAGCTGCACAAACCTGTCGCCCTTCTCCCGTCACAGTTTGAAGAGAGGGATGGTCACATCTGTCATTGGTGTGCTGTGTATCAGGACCACGCGCCTTTCTTTTCTATGCATTAACCTCCTCTGTTGAAGGGCAGTTTCACTTCCCCTGCTCTGGCCTCTTTCCAGTGGTAGCTTTAAACATTTTTTTGTTTGTCGTTTGTTTTAGTTTGCAGTAAATAACTTCCCTCCTTTTCTATGTTCCTTTGGTAATTTGGCTGTTCAAGAGTCTTTTTATCCTGTATGTTTTATGAAATGAGCAAAGTAATTAATTTTACGGCAGCAAGGTGCTGAAAATCGTCGTTTAGCATTTTCTTGTTCAAAGATGAAAAGTCCCTTTTTTGTAACTACAAATTAATTTTCCGTCGAGTGAATAAAAGTTAGTCATTGATGGCCAGTGGTGTTGTTGAGTCAGATGAAGTTATTTTCTAACTATTTCCTGATGATTTTGCAGGAAACTGCCATCTGAGATGCCCAAATAAACCCAAGACTCAATGTCTTTTAAAAAGGCATCAGTTTGTTCATGAGGTTTTGATTTCTAACACGTTCACATTGAGCACTATCATTGTTTCAGTCTCATTGTCTTAGTGAAATGTTCAGTCTGTCAGTTCATTAGTATTCATTTAGCTATTGATTTTAATATTAATGACCAAAAGCAGTGATTGGTCGACAGTGCTGATCAATCATCTGAAACTCTTCTCTCCTGCTCGCCGGCATTGGACATTGCCCGCAGCAGCCATCAGTGAATTCAGCCCCTGGTTTTCACACAGCATCTTATTTCACCTCAACAATCCATTAAAAACTATTTCAGCAAAATCATTTCTCTAAGATAATTGAAACAATGCAGGTCTGACTGACATCAGTGTGCTGCAATTACAGGAATCACTAGAAACCAGAACATGTGAGATGTTTATGAGGTTGACAGCGACTGTTTGTCAGATAACAACCACAAGTTTGCCACATAATTGATCCGTGCTTGAAAATATATGTTTGTCGTAAGCCTGCCGCAACAACACCGAGGCTTACCACAACAGTTTGTCTGAGGGTCTACATTTTTGCACGGCTGACTAGTGTAAATGCAGCTGCTGTACCTTATAGATCTTCTCTATATATAAAACAACCTGTGCTGTTGTTTTATGAGCAGAATGACGCGGCTGGATGTTATTCAGCCTCAACCAAGGCTGAAATACCTCTCAGATCAATGACCTGGTTCATCTTTTTGATACTTTCTCACCTCTTTGTAAACTCTGGTGCATGCTTTCTATTTCCACAATTTAGCCATGTTAATTTAGTTCAATGTATGAAATTCAAACTTCTGTTGGTCTCACAGGGAAAGCATACAATCCTCACTGCATCGTGTTACTTACTTAGCTTTCAGTTTATGAGTTACTGCATTGAAACACACACCCTTGAAACATGTCGCATGTACAGTCAGTTGTCACTTGACTCAAGTGGTTATTCTCTCATGCTTGCTTCCTGAGTGTATTTGCTATAAATACTGTTATTAAATCAGATGAGCATGGGCTTAGAAAAGTTATGTATTTGTGATTGCGTGTGTCTGTGCTGATAAAGACTTAAAGCTGCTTAGGTTTCAAAGGGGCTTAAAGTGCCTGTTGTGACTGCTCAGCTTGAAGCTCTGCATCTTAAGGATTGGATCGCACATCGGCGCATCTTCCTCTGACTGAGGTTCATTTTAAAAAACAGGTGTCATACACTGACGGCTGGATTTTTGTTAAGTTCTATGTCGGTGCCTCTGACCCATCGGATCCTTGCCTAGAGATTTGCATGCAGTCTGCAGCAACACCAATAAAAAGGGTGTCTGAAACTATTCACATGTCTGTAGCTTGCTGGCTAGCTAATATTAAGATGGCCACACTGATTAGTGTCTCTTTCTGTCATGGACCTGTTTTTCGCAGGTCTCTGTGGCCTTTGCAACCAAAGGCTCTTTTGGCCAAAGTCCACGTGGCACAAAAAGGCAGCAGCATTCCTGATGTCTGTGGCTAATCTGTGGTGTCAGCTTGTGTTAACGCCGCACCGCCAAATTTGAGGGCACACAGGGCCGGAGAATATTAAAAACTCCCATCAGCAGCATTCCTCCAGAGGAGGGCGGGTCTGATGAGAGCAAGGGTCACCTAAGGTTGAACGGTGGTTGTGTGTTAGAGCGGCTTGTACTGTAACGGTCTGATCCACTGGACAGGAGGTGGGGCCAGAGCGGGATGGAGGGAACACACTTCAAAGAGAGAGCGCTCTTTCCTTGTCTATCCTCATTGAAACTGGGCTAAATGAGCTTTGTAGGGGCTTTTGTTCCCGCTGTTAGACAATTCAGGGACTCGACGGAAGATGCTGAAAAGGACAGGAGGTCATGTGGGTAGTTAATTATCTGCTTCTCAACCTGCCAGACGCTTTCTACATACCACCCCAATTGACCTATAATGAGCATGAGATATTGTTCTGCTAAATTTGAGAAGTCTCGCAAGTGCAAGGTCAGACTGTTCCTACAATTGCCACATGCCAAATTTCACACAGCCGTGAGACGGAGACTTTGTACTTGAGTGCAGGCATTTCTCCTCATTTATCCACCCCTGCGGTTTTCTACTCTAATTTGAATAAAATAATGATGAACCGTAACCTTGCTATTGTTTTTGCTTCTGCACATCAAACTGTGACCCACACCTGAGCTCACTACGGGCAACACGATAGCCGAAGAATTCAACGTATTTCTGGTTGTCTGGGGTTGGTGTGCAGACATGTAACACGTGCTGCGCTCTCCTCGACTCCCAGAGGGGCAAGGACAGGAATGCATTCAGGGTCAGGGGTCGGACAGCCATGTGCACGTGCACTGCTGTAGCCTGGCAACAGGTGCTGTGCAAGAGCCACAGCCAAGTCATTTAAGACTGCGGCAGACCTTCAGTCAGGCTAAGTTTTCATGTGTTTAATCTAACAGGACGCCTCGTCTGTTGTTTCTGTAACCTCGTTTTTGGAAGAATACTGAAAATATCTATTCTTCTTCGTTTTTGTTGAAACTGTTTGATGTTAAACCGGCTGTGAGTGCAACATCTTCACAGAAAGAGAAGCTCATAGCTGAGAGGTTGGTAGTGTCTCGGGGAAATGATAGCTCTGTGCCAAGGTATTTCTTCTCCCTCCTGAGAGAGGCCCCGCCATTCAGCACTCTGAGGTCAACAAGTACAGACCATTACCCACAATGCCCCTGAACAAAAAAAAAAACTTAAATATGCAGGGCTGTTCCTTTAAGATGGTAAGACAGGAGCTGCCTGAATGCACTGGAGACAGAGCTGCAGCCAAGATGGAGAGAAGGAGGGAGAGGGAGAAAAAGGGAGGGCAGGAAACGGAGATCTTCCAGTCATGTGGAAAAGGATAGACTTGTGTTTCCCTGTTTCTGCCATGGAGCTGTTAAGTTGCAATTATTCATATTGTAAAATTATGGGTGTCATTTTGCTGATTGCACCGCTCAGAGAAAATGAGTCTTGTTGCTAGGAGAGGGGAGATTCAGCCTTCTCTTATTGGCCGCTAGGATGCATAAGATGGCCCAATGAGAGCCCTCCCCCTAACAGCAGTGCAATAGTAGAGCTACTCCCACATGCAGACCTGATTAATATGTCAGACATGTTTTATGGGTTAACGTGAATCAGGCGGGATGTATTGAAAAGACTGCAGCAGGGATTGAGTGTGTGGATATATGTGTGTGTGTGTGTGTGTGTGTGTGTGAGAGAGAGAGAGAGAGAGAGAGAGAGACAGAGAGACAGAGAGACAGAGAGAGAGAGTCTATACAGTATGTGTGCCAGGGGAACATGCCACACTGACATATCATATGCAGTACTTTGAGGTCAAGCGATGCTCTCGATTCTGAAAAATGTTCACATATACACGTACACAGCATGCTCACTGTAGTAATGAACTAACTGGAAACAGACTAGTGTAGAGTGGAAATAGGAAATAGGATTCCTCACATGTACATGATTATCACGAGAATGCAGCGCACAAAAGAGAAACAGAAGTGAAAAACTGAACTCTGCGTTAGCAGTCTGATGTTGCTTGAAAGAGGGCTCGTGGGCTGTAGTATATTTAAAACACACTGTGCAGTTGTTAACACAGTGGGTCTCAAAACAAATCTGTCTGGGAATTCTGATTCACTTTTTACCTGTCAGGAAAAAAATACATGTTATATTTCCTCTGACAGGGTTACCTCAGGAAGTCACATTGGTATTTTGAGTTACAGAGTTCCAATAATAAGCTGCTCTCTCCATCAGCTAAAAGCAGGGCCGGGGTTTTAAGGACACATTTTAGCTTGTGTGCTGTCTTACCTGTGGTCATATGAATAGACTGACATCATGGTCCATCCTGTTTTGTCCAGATAAATAAGTCCAGTGCTGGATTGCACCAGCTGTGCCTAAGTTCAAACACAGCCTAACTTAAACCTTAAATCTTACAACTAGCTTAACATTAGACATGCTAAAGTTATGGTGTTGCAAACAAATACAGTTAGATAACTTTCTAATGAACAACTACTAATTTGGAACAATTTGCTAGTGTAGGCTGTCATTATGTATTTGTTATAATTTCTTCTGCCCAGTAATAGGCTACTGTTATATTATACTTGATGGTTTCATCTCTTAGTATCACTGTTGTTATTTCTGCAAATTAAGGTTGTATAGTTGTCTCCTCACCATGACGCTTTGTCCTAGTTTACGTATCTTTTTGTTGTCATTGCTATTTTTAGTCATTAGCCTCTTTGCTATTGCATAACAAAGTGTTCAAAGACAACTGGGCATGACAGACAGCGCACCTCATCATGGATAGAATGTTTCACAGTTTGGCCACAGGAAGTGAAAAAAATCACTTTGTGCGACAATATTTAGGTTGGTTTGTACTTTGCACTCAAGTTATTAGGATGAACATGATGTCTCTGAGGTGCAAACTAACCAGTTTCACCGGGTCGTTCGGCATGTACTTCGCACCCTAACTTAAGAGAAAACTTATGTTTAGCTGCTGCGGGCTAGCGTACTTGTTTAGCCTAGCTAAGCGCAAAGAATGAAAGCGGGGGGAAATTGCTATCCGCTCAGAAGTGAAAAAAATATGCCTTCCTTAAACTCTGAAACTGTCTTACCTACAGGCTGTATCTTGGTATCTAGCAAGCTGGTCACCAGTACAGTGAAGAGTTTTTGCTGATGTTACATGAGAAGATTGATAGGAGTGTCATGTCTGTCTTTTATTTATTGAGCTAGATCTGGGAGCTGATTAGCTTAGCTTAGCTTAGCTTAGCTTAGCTTAGCTTAGTTTATCTTAGCTTAATTTAGCTTAGCATACAGTCTGGAAGCAAGAGATAGCAGTTAGCCTGACTCTCTCCAAAGGTTAAAAATACAGCTACCAGCACGTCCAAAGCCCACAAATATACATGAATTTGATTTGAGCACAAGCAGAAATGTACAAACTACAAGTATCAAACAGTCAGCTGTGCTTTTAATTTTGAAAACAAGGGCTCTGTAATTACCTTTGTCAGTGTGACAGTTCTTTCAGCAGTGCTCACGAGGAGGCCAACGCAAGTGGAGCTGTGACACTGACACTGTTTTGAATTATATCAATTTCTTATTTTAATCCATTTCAATTGGAAATGAAATATGTTTAATCTGTACTCTGGACATACAGTAGCTTCACTGTATTCCTGCCATATGTTGTAGACCAACCTATAGCTGCTGTCCAGGACCTGGACTCAGAGAAGGACAAGGCCTTTTTCACAGCAGGTGTTTTGACTTGTCATAGTAGGAAAATCACAAGTGTCACTAATAATGTTAAGGAGAGCTCAGTTCCATTCAAGTGTCCCAGTAAGTCGTGACATTGTGACAGTTGAGCCAGCATGACCCTGAAACAAGCAGGTAAAGGAAATTCAGCCATTGTTAGTTTTATTATTTATACCTGTTTGTATTGGAAATGATTCAGATCTCTTTACAGATCCAGTTAAACTAGGCTACCATCAAGACTAGCATCTGTTGACAGCAGACAACATGTCTCTCAAAACTAGGGAAAAGAACAGTGAATGACATTAAAATAGTCAGAGGAGTGTTTATCGTACCTTTACTTACTGATACAAGGTCAATATGTTTGCTTTGCAACAAACTTGCTGTTGTTTTTAAATTAATGGCATTTATTCCTCATTCAAATGTGTTTTATATATAGATTATTGTATGCACAGTGGATTTTAGACACACCCGCGGTACAGCTACACAGGTGTTTTCACTTTTACTGGTTAGACCTTGAAAAGACTTGAAAAGTTAATCAGCTTTTGTGCAACTTTTTGCGTCAAAACATGTCATTTGAAGTAACAGTTAAGTTACTTTTGTTTTGTTCTTAAGCCCCGTATCTTTTTTTTCTCTTTTGTTTTTTTGTCATTGGCTGTGGAGAGTCCACCTAATTCCCATTTTAGCTCCATCTGCTGTTGACCTAGAAATATCCAATCAGCCAGACGAAGTGAAAACCTGTGTGCATGTGCAGGGCAGAGTAACAAGCATGCAACTTTACTGTTTTGGTGCAGCCTCATGGCTTACATTGCTAGTTACAGATGCAGCAAGCATCTGAATGAACAAGCTCTAAAAGCCTACTGTACACTATCTGCCCAGCACCTAAAGACAAACAAAGTTAGCGACTAGCTGGTGAACACGGTGGAGCATTTAGCAACTAGAGCCAGACATTTCTGTCAAGGACTTAGTGTTGGACTCCTAATGAATGCTAATGTTGCTCCATGTCTGCTTGAAGTATATATACATAATTTTTTTTTTTTTTGCTAACATGTTTGTCTTATTGACTTTATATTGCAATATCACATTAATGAGCCCCCAAGTGGCCAAAACAGTTATTGCAGGTTTCTGTAAGAGCTCTGCTCTTAGCTTGGGTGAATACAATTCAGTGATTAGTGAGCATGCTCACTTACTGTAACAGGACGGCACGGTGGAGCAGCAGGTAGTGCGCTGTGTGAAGTTTGCATGTTCTTCCCATGCATGCGTGGGTTCTCTTCAGGCACTCCACCTAAATTGTCCTTAGGTGTCAGCGTGAGCGTGAATGGTTGTTGCCCTGTGATCGGCTGGTGACCGGTTCAGGGTGTACCCCGCCTCTGGCCCGTTGACAGCTGGGGTAGGCGCCAGCCCCCCTGCAACCCCGAAAAGGGATAGTTGGGTATAGACAATGGATGGATGGATGGATCCTTGTAATCAGATGTTTCTGCCACTTTTCACTGGACTGAACTGAGGACTAGCATTTTTGTACAGTTGAGGTCTGCTGTCTGGTAGCTAACCATTAGCCTTCATGCAAGAGCTACTATAAATGATATAACGCCATGAAAAGTACAATTCAGTTTCACCATAATATACAGTAAATGTCTCATGAGGGTCCTGGTGACGGCGGCAGTAGACGCTCTCGGTGTTGTCTGACTTCAAACATTTCTTAAGATTACACAAAAGGCAGCAACTTTCAGAGCTATTCATATCACAAACGAGAAACAAGCTAAAAATAAATGTTGCGCTGCTTATGCCACAGCTGATCACAAACTACTCTCCTGCAAAGCAATCACACATCCTGACCTGAGACTCTATGACTGCTTCAATAAATATTACAAAACTGCTGCCACAGAGCCCGTGCCCTGCAGCACAGCCAGTCTGCGCTAAATAAGAAAATTAAACCACCACTGAGTCGTCGAGGTGAAAATGACTTTCCATATGTTCCTTACCGCCAGGTACATGCTTATACTGTAGGTAACCGGTCTGAGTTCAGCAGCACAAATAAAACAAATACAAACCTCTTGGCAAATATGAACTGATAACAACAGGGATTTGTTTGCAGGATGATGCTGTCAGCACTTCACTGTGCAGAATAAATCAAAAGAAGCAGCTGTTGGATTCCTGTTCATTGAGCTGCTCTAACTGAAGTGGATCCATGTAAAATTAAATCTCCAGCTTCTCACTGGAATTATTTTTGATTTATTTAGGTTTATTTTGTCTTGCCACGCCACATTTCTTCAGCTGCTTGTACAAAGTATATCAGTGCACGAATGTATTGATTGTGCAGCTTCCCTGTAGAGAATAACGCACACTCAGAGGCCAGTGATGAGTACTAAATGAGGAACTCTTTGAAAGTTTCAGACAGAAAACAAGTGCACGGTCACATCTCGTTCTTGAAAGCTTTTTTTTGATTTTGAGAGACCGCCATTGTTCAAACATAGTGTAGCATCTGCAGTCCTAGTTGTAGCCATCAATAATGCAAGCTCTGTACTCTGTAAGCATCCCTGAAACTGTAAAAACTTAAATTGAGTAGAAAAAAAAAACTGTTAGATTTAGAGGTTTCTTTGTAGGAGTTTGGTTCCTGTTGCTTTAACCGGCTGTCAGGAACACACAGAGAGGGTTTTTTTTTCCCCTTTTGTTCACTCCTCTATGGAAATGCACATCTGTTCATCGTGGCCACACACGCAGCCTAAAAAGCGAATTGGCAAGCTGCAGTTAGTCTTCTGCTTTAATCCATTGTTGCGGATTCGATTTATTCCGAATCTTATTATTTTTTGTTTTGTTTTTGAACTCCTGCCTCCTCTTCCAGCTCACCTTTGAATAGCACATATCTATTTTTTTTTCTTTCTTGCATCTCGTCTTTGTTTTGTCCATTTGAGGCGCTCTGTCTCAAGTGTCCTATAAATGCTGTTGTTAAGGTCACAGACTTGGAAATAACCCCTCTGTGGTTCAATGCCAGGCTCCTCCAGTGTTTGCTGCACGTTTTTTTTTTCTTTTTTTTTGTAGTGGCAGGGTGGGCTGGCGGTTACAGGCTGTCCAATTGTCAGAAGGTCACAGGTTTGATCCCTCTTATAGTTGCTGTGTCCATGTTGAGCCCGCCTCCCTCAGAGACGTTGCTCCTGCCCCCAGCTTTGTTGAAACAGTTGTACGAGCCAGACTGTGGATCTGTTAAGATTCACAGTCATACAGAAAGGCCTGCAGTTCACGACGGTTAAACTCCAGAGTGAAACAGCATCTCAGCTGAAGGGAGAAGCTGCATTGTTGCTGCTCACAAAGCAAAGGTCTTCCACAAATGACACAAAGCACCAAGTGACAGTTTTTCTTTCTGCCCTACTTTTTTCCTTCCTTGACATTCTCATAAACACATTCTGGTCAGGTAGTGAGTTCTGGTCCTGACTCTGCACATTCACAGTATGACTGAGGGTGCCTGAAATGGCATCACGTGCTGCCCTCTAGTGGTTGATGTGTGGATTTCTTACAGCAGACAGTCAGCTATTTGGCACATGTTTTTATTGGTTTGGCGTTTCAGGGTTTTCAAATAAAACAAGCTCAGGACTAGACTGATGAGTGTAAAATATCAGCTTTTGAAAAGTGTGTGTTGTATTTGTATCAGTGCTCTGGTTTGTTGTACAGTGAATCAGATCATTTCATATCCTCAGACAATATTCTTCACCCAGTAAAGTTGTTTTCTGAACTACAACTTGCAGGAATATAATTAATAATTATACCTTTTGTTGGATATCATTAGAATTATATGAATGGTAGCCAGACTATATTCAGGCATTAGTTTAAATGTGTATTCTACATTCTAAAATGCAATTTTAATAATTTGTATGTATTTTTTTTAGCTCTAATTCAGAATGCAAACTCTTTCATTTTACTAATTAACTCTTAAGTACTATTTACATTTGTTCATCATCTGCTGCAGAGCCATGTCGCCATTTCTAGTCTTACTGTGCATAAATCCATGTTATTAAAGGGAACAATTCCTCAGCTGTAATTTGACAATTAGCCTGTGACAGTGTTAATAATGAAAACCTGTTGTTTTGCTCCGAGCCCTGGGATTTCACACAGCATTTTTTGTCAGGCAAGTCTGACTTTAAAAAGTGTGAAATTGGATTTTGCTACCTTTTTTTTCCTGTGCAGATTGTGGTGAAAACAAACGACTGTCATTACTGTAGATGGTTTAGCAAAATTCATAATTGGGTGACAAACAGCAAAGGAGGGAAGGAGCTGAGAGGAAAGGCCATAAAAAAAACTAAAGGAAGCAGGTCTATGCTGAGATTTTACATTACAAATACCAAACAAATTGTAAATTTTAGTCTCAAAAATAGCAGAAAATAAGATTTTTATCTATAATATTGCTCTCAATTTTCCATCTTTCTCTGTAAATTATTGATGCAATATAAATAATAAAGATACTAATAAAATCCTGTCAGTATGTGAAACTGCTGTTTTTATGTGAGCACATCTCAAAACATTATGTTGGCAGAGATTGCGTGTGTGTGTGTGTGTGTGTGTGTGTGTGTGTGTGTGTGTGTGTGTGTGTGGATGTAGGATGTACAACAACAACAACAAATTTATATTTTGCAGAGCTATCAAGATTTATTTGGTCATTGGCTTTAGCATACAAAAGTCATCCAACCTGCAAAAAACATTCACATAAAGAAAAAGAAATAATACAAAATATTG
Source organism: Chaetodon trifascialis (assembly GCF_039877785.1). Classification (NCBI taxonomy): domain Eukaryota; kingdom Metazoa; phylum Chordata; class Actinopteri; order Chaetodontiformes; family Chaetodontidae; genus Chaetodon; species Chaetodon trifascialis. The sequence goes on along the minus strand of NC_092071.1, from coordinate 15,266,074 downwards.
AGTTTAAAGACACTTGGGTGGCCTGGTGGCTGGAAGCATCCTGCAACCTGGAAATCACAGTTTTGATGCCCACAGTATAATAATTCATGAGTCCTCTCCTGAGTACAGTATGTCAGTTTTATGCTGATAGAAAAGGAAAATAATAATATTTTGAATATCTTTGGGTTTGTGAAGTGCTAAAGGTGCTCTGAAATATCATTAGTGTTGGATGTTACTACAAACCAAAAATCAAACAGAACCCTGCATCCATCTTCAGCTTATAGTGGGGCAGTACCATCGGGATTATAGAGGCTATAATGATTAACACTTCGTGTAGTATTTGTTGTAAACACACTGCAGCAGAAGCAGTTCATGCAGAGGCACTGAAGGTGCCGTGGAAGCCATAAGCCATGTTAACAGGCACGTTGGCTCTTCCCAGCTCTTCAAACGTCTTGGCGTCCAAAACCAGGAGGAATGTCGCTTTGTCCTGAGGAGGAAAGTTAACCACTGAGAGCATATTATCAGAATAATGTCAGTAACTGCACATGAAAAGCACGGCGTGAAGTCGGAATACTTCTCTGGGCACACCACCGGCTAAAACTATTCAGTTTAAACAAATCCCAGAGCAGGTTGCTGCAGAGCAACGCAGCGCTGAATGTCTAAAAGGACCAAAGCAGCTTTTGAAAAGAGTGCAGAAGACCACCAAGTAATAAAGTCAGAAGTAAGTGATAAATAAATGAATTAACCAATTTAGGAAATTTAAATGTAATTCCACAGCGCTGAGTGACAGACTTTAATCAACTGCAGCTTACGACATGGTTTACTTTTAGCTTTTATTCTCCTTCAGCGTTTGATTTGCTTTAAGTCTGCATTTCATGTCTGCTTCATTTGCTTTTTTGTCTCTTATTGTGAAGCTCTTTGTGACACCTGCTCTTGAATGGTGCTGTATAAATAAACTTTTTGATATGCTGTGCAGAAACAGCATAGTTAAGAGAAGAGGAGGTTAATAATAAACTGGAGAAGAACTTAAGATTCAAGAAGGCAGACATGATGTCAGGATGCAGCACAACAACACCTCAAGATGCTTCTCGCTCTTCTATGTGCCTCTTAAAATAGAAATAATGGGCTTTAACTTTCAATTAAAAGTTTGTAACATGTAGAAATAACTTGGTGCCCTAATTATCTTTCACATGTCCGAAAACCCTGTAAACATTGTGGCTCACATTAAGTTCAGCTTGTATTCGTCACAAACTCAACTCCAGTTTCCAACAAAAATCCCACTGACACAAACTTTGTAAACTCTAATTGTGTGATTATGTAACATGTAACTGTAATCCTCTCTCTCGTTTTTCTGATTTTCATTCCAAACGTTGAACTATCAGAATTAATTGTGTAAATTAATCTATGAATATTTATGGCCCTGCTCATCTCACTGATGAATATTCATGATGGATTATGTGTCCCGCTGATCACAGACTCGGAAGAGAAAATGAACTGAGCTCAGGCTGACTTACAGGCGTGCTGCCTGGTGGCATCGAAAATTCGAGGAGAAGTGCTTTAAAATTAAAGATAAAATGTATGAAACGGCAGCACACTTTCTACTAAACCTCTGAAAAAATATTTCAGATCTCATCAGGTGGTAGAGTCTTACCTGTGAGGGGGTGAGAACCACTGAGAGGATGACACCATCGTCCTCCTCCACAGCGTCAGGCGACGGCACAAACACAGGCTCTGATGGGTAGAAACCCTTCTGGTACCACACCTGGGGTACAACATGCACGCGTGCGCACACACACACACACACACACACACACACACACACACACACACACACACACACACACACACACACACACACACACACACATTTTAAGAGTAGTTTGTGCAGATTGTTGAGCTTTTGAGTTGCTGTTGATGGATTTTGTTGCCATCTGACAGAGCCAAGCTGAACATTTCTAATCTTTGTGCTAAGCTAAACTAACCTGCTGCTGGCTGCAGCTTTATATTTAGGAGATATATTCTTGTCTAACTCGCTGCATGAATACAGAGAAGCAGAATTCCGATTAATTCAGACTCAAACTTGCTTTTGGATAATTATACTTAAATTAAACAGCATCATTAGCAGCTGTTCATATTGACCTGATCAACATACTTTAGTTATTACATCATTAGAAAAACAAGAGTACTGAACTCTTCTTGTGTTTGTTAATGGGAGAAGTGAGACACAGCATAAAACTGATGCAATATTACATGGTGTAACACGCATGCACACACGCACACACACGTGCGTACACACACCTTGAGTGTCTTGTCCTTCAGGTCCATCTTGAGCAGAGAGTCTCCCACCAGGTGTCTGAAGCCACAGCCGTAGAAATAACGGTATGGTCGTGTGTTAAATCTGTCATAGTTGATCTGAGGGAACTCCAGACCACCGTACTCATAGAGGTCGTCTCCGTGGAGATCCTCGTGTTGGCAGAACACCTGTTGACAAAGAGAGGCTCAACCCTCTGTTGTCACTTATAGCCATTACTTTTTCCTCACTGCCATGCACTGAAGTCCGCCTTGACTTCACTGAGCATCAGCTTCAGTGTGAGATGCTCAGGTGAGGAGGAAGAAACACGTTTAACAACCACAGTTTCTTTGTTGAGTTCTACTGGTTTCATGAACTGGATGCTGTGAATTTTGATCCGCTGAATTTGTTGTAACACACCAGAGAAGAGGTGAGCTGTGTCACCCCCGCTGGTTAATAATTTAGGAGGTGGAAATGATGACAGGTTGTACCTCTGGGACTGTGTCTTCTCAATTACTGTGAAACAGGTGAAAGTATTATTAACACTCTGCCGTTATAGAAGCCACAAATTGTGCTAATTTTGCATGTCCTCCTCTGTATACCTATTAAAATAAATTCCCCCAAATCCACACTTTATTATTCTATTTTTATATTTAACAAGCCTGTAGTAGCAGATAGGTACTGTGAAGATCACAATGTACATTAAACTACCCAGTGGCATTTGAAGTAATTTATGATAAAACTATTGTGTTTTCACTTAGTATTTGTACATCACGATACTGCTACTTCTACTCAAGTAAAAGAGCTGAATACTTCTTCCACCACTATTAGGTCCTTGGAATGTGTATTTCTGAATGCTGTATCCAGTATTTCTGCTAAGAGGAATCCTTAAGAGGTGATCATGATCTCACCTTGTCTTTGCTGAGTTTGACACATGTTGCCTCACTGGAGGGCCTCGTGTTCAGGTTCTGGCCTATCGGGGTGTCACTGTTCACGTTGAGGGGCAGCACGAAGCGGCGTGGGAAAGCCCTGCACAGGGTGTTGTACACCTGTGAAGAACAATGCAGAATGTGTGCATGTTAGGGACTTTTCTCTTACAGGATGTCTTTGTCTCACTTGAAAACAAAATAAATCCTGGATTGCTCCGATGATATCTGACAGAATATCCCAGGGTGGCTGTTTCCTGTCGTAGCAGCATAAATGAGTGTTCATTTTTAATTCTGTCTGCGTGCGGGTATTTATACGCTGACCTCGTCCAACGCATCTCCTGACTTGCGGAGGTTCTGGATGAGGTAGTTATTGATGGCTTGGCCGTCGTCTGAGCAGCACATGTCAAGCATCAAGAATCCATCCTCCTCGAAGGCGTTGATCTGATGGAAGGTGGAGATGGCTTTGGTGTGGTACTTTACTGAGTGGACCTGCGACACACAAAACATGATTAGATGAGGTTTTCCCTATTTTAGGCGTGAATAAATCCTCATCCCTGACCATCGCAGTCACATCTCACCTCGCCTGTATGCTTGTCGACCAGATGGAAGATGGTTTCCTGCTTTGGGTCCCAGTAGATGCCCTCGTTGAGAGCCCTCCCCCTCAGCTTGCATGTGACTATCTTCAACAGGTCCATCTTAATTGGCTGCTCAATGAACACCACATAGTTCTCAGACATGGCTGGAAGCAGAAGAGGGGTATTACTGGGCTTTGCAGCTCAGGGCAGCAGTGTGAAAGATACAGACATCACTAATGAATGCTGCCTTACCGAAGCTGTGGTAATAGGAGGGATGAGACTTGTTTGCAGGCACAATGGAACAGAGTACTTTGGCTCCTTGTAGGGTGTCTGTGGCATGTGTCTTCTCAGGAGGCACACTGATGATGTTGTACAGGGCTCCTGCAATAATAAGGAACCTTGTCATAGCTTTTACACACAATTGCTCTGACATCTCTCAAAATGTAGTTTTCATCATAAAGGAAACAAATAATTGATCTGCTGATTTACGTAAAGCTTAACGTGGGTCCTGTGGATGATGGAACGAACCTTTGCTACCATAGGAGTTTCCCATATTGTAGCTGGTGCCGTCGGGGTCATAGTGTGGGTGGGCAGTGGCTCCATTTACAGCAATGAACTTGCTCCAGTCCACCTACAACACATAGCACAGAATGAGAAGGATCAGTGTGTGCTGGCACTGCAGTGGGAGTAGAGAGATGACTGTGGTAACTTAACCACTAGGCAGAAGAAACAAAAAAAATATGCCTATATGTTGCATATAATGAATAAAAGTGGTAATATAAACATCTGCTGCTCGATGACGAGCATGATAGTACCTTTTCCAATGTTTCTAGGTTTTCTGGGTTCACTCTGTGCATGAAATTGGTCTCCGTGCTGACGTAGTAGTCACCTTTGTATTTCACAAAGCTCACGCTTGCATTGTCTGTAGGCTCTGTGACAGAGAACAACCCAGGATTACAATTATACAAATTGCTGCTTGTAGTAACACTGAAAAGTCCAGTAGGAATGTGAGACATGTAGGAAACGTCTGCTCCCCTCTGTATATGTAGTAATCTAAGAGGCTCCAGCAGTCGCGGCCTCACCAGATACTGCAAAATAGTTTGTACAAACACTGATACTGAGCAAAGTGTTCCTTTCTTCCACCTGGTTTAAAGTCTGGCTCCTCTGTTCCTTCTCAGATGACCAAGATGTCCTCGCTGTGTCGCAAAATCTGTGCTTGTCGTTTCATTTGTACTTCAGAGCAAAGTGTAGCAATGCTCTAGTGCAATGAGTCAACAAAACAGTTCATGGTCACGAGGCCTGTCTGTTATCTCACACTATCCATTTAAACTTTATTATACCATGGTCTGGGTGAATACTCGATTCTGATTGGCTGCAGGGTGTCCGTTAGGACACCTATAAAAAAGTTCCAGTCAAATAGCCTGATTGTTCTAAATTATTTCGCTGACGCAAACGCTAGTTGGTAACCATGGCAACAGAAACTCAGAGCATACGTTAACATTACTTACTTGCTTGATACAGAGTGAATGGTGGATAATATTCATAAAAATGATTTAGGATAGACTTACTTGCTTGATACACATTTAATGATCAGAGTGAATGGTGGATAATATTTCTTGCAATAAAAACAATTTAGGAAACTATCTGTGGACTTTGATTGTTTGAAACAAAATTTCGCATCATCCTCTGGACACACACAAGCGGTAAGAGGTGCACTTGCCCTCTGAAATGATACTTTGTATCACGTAACATAATGTCAAGCAATCATCTCACTTCCCTCCACTGATTAGGCCTAATATAACAGCTGCAGCCCACCGAGCTGCAGGTTCAGTGGCCAGAGCCGGTTACCTTGGCAACGGGTTATAACGAGAGATACTAAATAGTCCACTCAGCCACTTCTTGTGAAAAACTTGCGATTTTAACGGTAAAAAACAACATTAATGTATTAATAATTGATTTAATATTTATTTCTTTCGTAAGTGACCATGGTATAAGCGGGATAATGCCCTTCGAGGTGTCCATTATCAGAAATGAATGGACTTTGCAGAAGCAACTCCGCGTTGTCCATTCATTTCTGATAATGGACACCTCATCAGGCATTATCCCTCACTTAAACTCCTCCTCAGTCAGTCTACTCACCCATCATCTCAAAGCGAGACAGGAAGCGCTGGAAGAAGTTTTTACAAGGGTCAGGCATGGCAAGGGTACCAAATTCTGACATGACGATACGGTCCCGTTCACTGTTGCTCTTATAGGCCTCGCTGAGCAGGAATCGACTCATGTATGTCACCTGGCCTTTGTCGATCTTGAACTGGTGCAGCATAGCCATCCCATCAAACCAGTGGTTGTAGCTGTGATGAAACGCAGATGTTAAATCACATCTATTTGGAGCCTTCTTTTCTCCTTTATCTTGTGCAGCAGTGTGTTTGTTGAGGTGTTTCCCAACTCACTGTGTGTTTCCAAACTCAAACTTCCCCGGGCCGTTGCGCAGGAATTTGCCTTTGACCCAGGAGGGAATGGTGCCTTGTACTTGAGTGGGGATTGGGTCAGGGGTCTCTTCTATAGAGCGGACCAGGGGTGCAATTGTCTCCAGGCCCTTCTGTGCTGAGGTCATGCATTTCTTGGCATTGCCATTATCAACATGCTTGGGATCATCTGTAGGAAACACATACATAGACAGTATTATACTTGCTGTAGGGATGCAAAGCATCTGTAAATTTCTAGTAATTTTCCAAGGGAAGGTACATTTTGCACAGTTTCAATATAAAAATTGTAATCAGCTTATTTGTGGGAAAATGCACATAAGAAGCTACACTTGGTCATATAGCATGTTTTGGTTAAAAGTATGCATATTTTGTATGTAACCATACATTTTTGTTTAGCAGCACGCTCTTTCATTACATGTACTGATAATCCCAGTAAACAGGCATTCAGTAAAACTACAACCCTCTGCATGCACAGAGCATTCTCCCACCCCACTGCTGCAAAGGATGACATGCTTTCAGACATGGAGCAAATATATTTTATATGTTCTATGAAATTTCCACAGATAGTAGCCGAAAAGTACACCGTTAGCACACCTTCTGCTAGTCTTTGCTAGCTAGCTGTTACCACTTGGGATGTAGCTTGATTGAGAGTTTTAAGTGATCTAGTTCATTCCCGTTAAATAAGTCAAGGTGTTTAATTAAAGTTCAACTTAACAAAATTGCTGTTTCTTTCTATTAGAAAGGTTTACAGTTATGTCCGCTTGTGATACAGTAAAAGGTTTATTTCTATCTGCATATTACATGATAAATAGATCCAGAGCAAATAAGCCATATATTTACATTTTATTCCTGCTATTTCCATGTTATTCAAATGGAAAATTTCCACCTTCAATATTCACAGAATTTTACAGACCTAACCATACCCATATTGTTTTAAATCTAAACCAGATGGACACAAGGGAGACGTCATCTTGGCACATTGTGTTCAATTCAATCTATTAAACTATTTTTGAGTGGCTGGACAACATGGGATGCATTTAACTGCATTCTGCAGGCAGCAGAAGGAGAAAAGAGCTGTTTATCTCCAAGCTGGGAGCAGTGCAAGCAGCCTCCTCTTAAACCTTTACTCTCAGAGTAATAATCTAAAAAAGTCTGGATATATAATGAATATGTAGTCAAAGGTCAAACTGCTGATGGCTGAAACTCACACACACTGACAAAAATTGTGAACTTGAGGTAAAGACTATTTGGAATTAAACCCTGATGAATTCAGTATTCATGTACTTTTGAAGTACATGAATGCAGAGAACTGATGGAGCTCTGTACACAAATCACAAACATGTACTGTTTGTTCAACAAACAAGCTGAAACTGTAACTCCTTGAACTTTAACCTGACAGATGTGACACCAAACATTAGAAACACTCTTGCTATGATAATTAAACTGAAGTTGTTTTTTTTTCTCTCATTTTAAAGCATCTCGAAGGTCAGTGTTATGAAATTAAGCTCTTGTCAACATTTCTTTTGCATGCTGGAGCCTGCAGTTTCTGTCTCAAACCGCATTCACTCCCTGCAGGAACGCTCACTGGTTAGTTCCCTGCTGTCATTGTCTGGCACTGTCGATCCAGATGGCTGCTCTTATCAGCTGGTCACATCTGTCCAATAGCACAGCGACACACCCTCATAGAGAGCCTGTCATCTTGCTGCTGCCTTTTTAAAATATGATTCTTTTGCTCCACCTCCACATAGCTAGTGATGGGAATTCCGGCTCTTTTAAGAGAGAGCTGGTTCTTACTGCTCAGCTCTCTTTAAAGAGTCGGCTCTTTCAGCCGAGTGGCTCCTCACATTTTTTGTTGCTTAAATTAATTTATTACCAAAATAATGTAAAATTATGTGTAAAATGAGTAAGTAATGTACAAAACATACTCTCTAAAAAATTTTACTGCATTTCCTGCAGTCACTCATTTTCTCACCTTTCCAGCGTTTTTGTCTCTGTCACGGCTCTCTCGTGTGTGTGAGCGCGTGCGCTGTGTCTGTAACCTCCGCCCCTCCCCCTCCTGCTCAGTGCGTACACAGAAACCGCCACACATGGTGTAGTTGACCCATCATGTGCGGCTTGAGCAGAAAAAAATGTCGAGAGGCAGAGAAAAAAAGCGGCTCCCAGGCTGGAGCCGGCTCTAAGAGCCGTTTCGTTCGCGACCGACACATCACTACACATAACCCTCCAGTCTTCATCATTTCATCATCCTCATCAGTCCTCATTAGTATCCGGACTCTGCCGCTGCTTGATTACAAAAGACTTGCTGATGAGACTTACTCATCAAAGCTCACCTGTCATAAAAAACAGTTGCGTTTCTTCGTTCACTGGTCTCTCGTGTCCGCACATGAACAGCACAGTGGATTTTATTTGGCTCGTGTGTTCACAGAGCAGCTGCAACATGAGGCTTGTTTTAGCGCTGCGTTTATGGGCACTACTCTGCTCAAGTTCAGTCCCTCAGCTCTGTCACAGTGACTTTGAGTTGTTTGGTTTTACAAATATGTTTGTGTGGCATACCAACAGTATTTAACACAGAACTCGCCTGGATATCGTCAACAGATTCAAGTGTTCACCAAAACATGTGACTTAAATTATTGTTTACAGCCAGCTGCTCTGTCAACATGGACTGAAGCCTTAAAACCTGTTTACCCCACCACTGCAGCCAGGGAGTGGCTCCTAAAAACTGACGAGTGCAGAACGAATGTTCAGTATTCATAAGTGAATAAATGTACATGGTGTATTCATTTATGGAAAATGTAGTCCCGATTTTAACAATAATGTTACTAACAATGCGAAAGTTCTGTTACTTGTGTCTGTCTTCAAAGATGAGCGCTCTCAGTATGCATTTGGGAGAGACAGTATCATTTTCTACAGTCAGGTGGACGTACTTTTACCCAAATAATGTACTTTAGTACAAATTCAAGGTACTTGTACTTGACTACTTCCATTTAACACGGACAGTCTTCAGGACCAGTGGCTGTATGTGAGATATTATAGTTTTAGATTATTATTTTTTATTTTTTTTACAGTGTGTTTTCATTAGGTTTCCAGTGGGATTGTTTGTTTCAGTTTTGTCTTTAATGAAGAGACCTGAGAGGACGAAACGTGACACGGCAGGAGAGACGCTGGCGGAACAGTTTGTCCTATCTGGATCACACGGATCAGACTCCATCACCCACTCCGCCGGACACACAAGTCACACAACACGCGACACACAGACAGCCTTTGCGTGATCAACGTGTCCACATGCATTTGAGCCATAACAGGCTAGGAGGAGTCTTACCCGAACCCTGGAGCTTCACGGGAGCCATGTCAGCGGTGAGCGGCGATGGATATGGTTACAGCTCCTGCTCTCTGCCTCTGCGTCCTGGACCATAACCTGCTCGCCAGAGAGGACCACTACACGCAGCAGCGCGGTTACGTAACAGTTATGTAACGCAGCGTAACAGAGTAACAGGCAGAGGTAGACACATACATGCATAGCCTACTCTCCTGCATATGCACACATATGTACATGCATACGTTCATACACAGGATGGGCGTATTTCGGACCCTCGCAACCCTCACTCTGCCTCCGTCTCTGCCAGACACACCTGACGAGACTGTTAGGGTCTCATTCAGGGCTGATGGAAACAGGTAGTACTCACAACCTTGATCCAAGAGTGATCAAGAAAGTGTGTGTGGATCCTTTTCCTGCCCCTTCAGTCAGTTCACCAGCCAGATGTTTGAAGAGTCTCCCAGAAGGGACACAACACCTATAAAAATGCAAATGGATCATTTTCGAGTTTCAGCTCCCTCTAGAGGTGTGTCTATGTACTACACACATATATACATAGGTGAAAACATAAACGCTGATGTAAATGATGAAATGCATATATGTAGTCTACATGTTTGTAGAGACTTCTTACATTTATTTATTTCTACATTTCATTTGCATGTCATTTCAGACACAGAACTACAGATATAAATAAATGAAGGAATGTAAAAATATAAGAAGTAGAGTTGTAGAAATACATAAATGAATTAATTAGTGCCGTCAAAAATATCGCGTTACTAAGGCGTTAACGCAAATCAATTTTAATGGCGTCATTTTTTTTTTAATCGCGCGATTAACGTTCTTTGTGACCTAGTGAACTTGTAGTTTTTTTTAATAAGCTATGGCCACTGCTAGTAACGTTACGAAAACTACAGGATCCGATTGTAAACCGGAAACAAAACAATGGGCACGCCCCACGCATGTTTTGGTCTCGCCTGCTCGCTAGCTGTGAAAGTGTAGACGGATGTCAAGAGCGAAACGCCGAAATGGATGCGAACAAGATTCTGAATAGAAAGTTTAGTTTCAAAAAGTTGCCAGATGGGTCGACTGACAAGACCAAAGTTTGGACAGAGGCGTATCGATACCGTGACTAAGAACAAGCTTACTGCAGCCATAGCCAAGTAATGTTCATTCTTTCTGAAGAGAAATCAGAGGCTGCGTTGAAAAGCCTCTGGTGAATGAATAGAAGAGCATCATATTCTGACTGCTTGTATGTTCAGAGGAAACTTAAGAAAGGAAAGTTAAAGCCGCGGCTTAACTGCACTATAGGCTGAATCCTAGTTTACAATGATGTGCACTTTGTAACTTTATCTTGAATCACCCTGTTTTGATCCCTTAGAAAGGGTTGTTAAAGGGGCTTTTTTTGTAACCAAGTATTTATTTTTGTCATCTGTTTATTGACAGTGTTAAATTGTGTGAGATTTGATTCATTCAAATGTGAATGACTGCTCAAAATGAGAATGTTAGTGTGAAATATAACACTACACATTGTTTTCAATAAAAAACATTTGTACAAAGCGAGCCTATCCACTTTTCCATGTTGATAACAGTATTAAAATGATAATTAATGGGACATTTAGAATAGATAAAAATGTGCGAATAATTGCGAGTTAACTCTGACATTTATGCGATTAATCTACTGGTATAGATACCAATTTGTTACAGTTAGTGGTTGAGCCAAAACCAAGGAGTGAACCCAAAGTGCAGACTTAACAAAAGATGCTGAGCAAATACAGTTCAAAGTGATTTATTAACAAAAAAAAGGCAACCAAAATCCTCCAGTACAAAAATACAAAACCAAACGCAATACTAGAAAAAACCACAAACTAATAACTAACAGAAAAACCAAGACAAGACCAGGAATACTCGCTGTAGTCAACAAGACAACCACACACAACAGGAAGGATCCCACAAAGACAAAAGAAACGCACAGACTTAAATAGAGGGGAACTAAACAGACACAGGTGTACACAATCACAGTGACAAGGTGGGAAACACACAGGAAGCAAAGAAACTAAGACAAAAATAGCCTACCAAAATAAAACAGGAACTCAAGATACCAAAATAAAACAGGATCCTAACACCAATTAAGTTGAAGAGGTGTTTCTTTTTGTGCTGATTAATTACCTACAATTATTTATTGATCATTTCTTTATTTCAGCATTTATTTAGGCTATATCTTTATCACTTCAATCATGGATTGACATATGAATTTATTTTTGGATTTTTTTCAGCCTCCCCATATGCATTCATTCACTGATGACACTGTGTTGTAGTGACCCTCACAGGTTGAAGTTGTGGACCAGAGAGCAGCTGTGGAGGAATGTGCTGCTGAGCTGTGAACACACCGCCTGTGTTTCCCTGCTGGCAGGTCATATGGACACCTAACAGCTAGTTAGCTGTCCATATGGACCATGTGTGTCTCTCTTGACTTGCAGACTGATCCAGATAATCTTTGTTGAAGGATTAAAGCCATGTCCCAGAGGAGGAGGACATCCTACACGGCCTGTATTCCTGTTATAAAGCTCCCACAAACTTTCAGGTAATGTCTGCTTTACTGTTTACTGTTTTTTATAACTGGGTTGAATATTGCTAATAACTGCAGCCCCCTGTCAGTAGACTGTAGGCTAGCTGCGTATGCTAGGTGCACATTAGCCTCCTCTGTGACCTCAGTTGGGAGGGGTAGTTGGGTAGCTGTTGCTACATTTGTTAATTAGTTATACAAGAGCCCATTACTCTAAAAGGTTCAGTAAAAGAAAAAAAAGTAAGATCACAGTTAGCTTCAATGCTATAGCTTGTAATCTACAGGCAGTATTACCAATTACGGCTGAAGTTTACGAATTGCCATGGCAACAAGGGCCGCTGTAACTGCTACACTATGACGTCAGCTCTGATGGTACTTCCGCACGATCGTTTTGATTTGTTGATGCATTAAACGCTTCTGTGAAAAAACACAATGAATGAGAAGTAAATATAAATCATAAGCTCTCCATTGCAGGGATTCTGTGCTTGGCTAAATTAGAGAGTGACCAAGCTGTGTTTTGGATTCAGTGAAGCAAAGCTAATAAACCTGCCTCGGTTTCATCACGTGTCATTGCTGGTAGTGTGTGCTGGGAGCCGCTTTTTGTTTGTTTGTTTGTTTTCCGGACTTTTCTTCTGTTCAAGTCGCACATGATTGGTAAACTGCATGATGTGTGGCTTCTGTGTGTATGCACTGAGCGGGGGGGGGGGGGGGGGGGGTACAGACACACACACACACACACACACACACACACACACACACACACACACACACACACCTGCACTAAGAAATGTGGAATTAAATCAATATTTTTAAGTCAAGAAAATAGATGAATCAATAATGAAAATATTTATTAGCTGGTGCCCTGATCAACAGTGAAAAGTCCCATTGATATACAGAAACTTTGTTCAGCTAAGGATTTGCAACCGAAAGTTGCAGTTGGCTTTATCATGTGTGTTTGTTAAACTTGTTTTGTAAAACAAGTTATCCAAAGCAAATGTTCTTGTTCTTATTGATTGTTATATAACAGGATACATCATGGTCTTTTTTTCAGCAGGACCTGCTGACTATAATGCCTTCCAGAAAGAGCTCTGATCACTGGACTTTATCAGAGGTATTTGGGCAGCGGAGGCTGTTAGGGCTCGGAGCTCTGCTGGCATGGCTTGTCCTCTTCCATCTCCTGGTGAACGTCTGGCTCCTGTGCATCTTCACCAGTCTCCTGGTGGTTCTTGGGGGGTGGCTCGGGTCCCGTGCCGTACTAGATGCAAACAGCCTTCTCCACTTGGAGCACTTCTTGCCTCTTGGCAAAGTTAATCCACCTCTGTATTCTCCTGAGCATGAGTGGAGGCTGAACCACGAGATCCACAGTGCTGTCCACAAAGCAATGCGTGACTTTGTGTCCTCATGGTATCGTACTCTCCTGCCGGAGGTGGAGGGGGAGTTTGAACGTGCAGTGTGTAATTCGATGCTGGAGTCGGTGATGGAGCTGAAGGAACGTGCCAGGCTGGTGGACCGAAAAGCCCTGGTTCAACGGCTGCTAGAGTTGTATGGCTGTCACCTGCAAGGCTACATGATGGCAAGACAGATACAGTCAACACAAAAGGAGAGCATTAACCTCTGGCAGCTCTACAGCGAAGTAGATTCCCCTCACCCAGCTGTGAGCAGTGCAGCAGCTGAGCTCAGCTACTCGAGAGCTCTAGTTAACCTCGTCTTACATGTGCTTGTTCCGTACCCTCAGATGGAAACCAGGACTGGAGGCTACATGGTTACAGAACTTGTCACCTGCAATGTGCTGTTGCCGCTCGTAAGCAGGGTATCTGATCCCGATTGGCTCAATCAGACCATTGTGGACATAATCACCAGGTCTAGAGAACCACAGCAAATCAATGTGGATGAGCTCCCGGTAGCTGATCTATACAAATGTCAGATCCCACAGGAGTCCTGGACAACGTGCAGGTCACTGTCTTCTTCTGATCGAGCTGGCCTCAGCAGCAAAAGCACCTCTGGCCTTAATGATCTACAGAGCCAGAGCATGCTCTTTGAGAGGGATTCCTCACAAAACAGCATGGTCAGCCTGACGACTGCTGGGAAAGTAGAGAATTGCCACCCGGGTTTGCTCACGCCATGCAAAGTGAACTGCTGTTCACTCACATCTGGCCATTACTCCCACTCACCAGAGTCCAAAATGATTTCACTGGATTCCCTAATTCAGTCAGACTCTGACGATGACTTGACAGGAGGCTTTTGTGATTGTCGTCCTTCAACAAACTTCTGCAACGTCATCACTTTAAAAGACGATGAGGCTGTTGGCTGCTTCGGTCCTCTGAAAAATCTTGGGCCAAAGGTGGTGGTGCCCGAGCACTCCCAGTGGCCAGCTGGTATAGCCGAAGAGAAATCCCCAACTTGTCCTCCAAGAAGACTTTGTCTAAGCCCCAGCAACCTTGATACATCCAGCAACCACGCTACATCTGTGAACATCCACAATGTGCAAATTTCTGGTACCGTCACTGCGAAGGAGCAGCGAGGCACAGGTACACATCCCTATACTCTCTACACTGTGAAGGTAATGCCACCTCTTATTTCCTTTCTGTTTGCCTGACATTTGAGTATGCATTATTGATTATCACACATTATCCTTAACTTTCCATTCAGTTTGAAACAGTGGCTGAAGCAGAAAACGTTGGCAATCCGCAACCTGTGTCCTGTCACACTGTCAACCGCAGATACAGCGAGTTCCTCAACTTGCAAGCACGTTTAGAGGACAAGCCTGAAGTCAAGAAAGTAATCAAGAGTAAGAAACTGATCCTCTGCTTTAAATGGCCACTGAACCTTAGTATACCAAGACAGATGCATTATTGCAATGTTATGGATTTCAGATGTCAAAGGCCCAAAGAAAATGTTCCCTGACCTCCCATTTGGCAGTACAGACAGCGACAAGGTTGAAGCCCGTAAAAGCCAACTGGATACGTTTCTAAAAGTAGGTATTAGGATCATAACTTCAGTAATGAAATGAGTTCTGTAGTTCTATAATTCGATTTTTTTTTCTCCTAGCAATTAAGCAACATTCCTGAGACATCCAACAGTGAGGACATGCAGGAGTTCCTGGCTCTCAACTCAGATGTTTGCACATATTTTGAAAGAAAGCCTTTTGCCAAGTCAAGAATTGATAAGGTGAGAAACAATCTACATACTGTAGATCTTATGAAGATAGAGAGTGATTGTAAGACACTTAATTTTGATGTGATCTTGAAGGATTTCTTAGATAAAGTGAGAGAAAAATGAACACAATCAAGACAAATCTAATCAAATCTGAAAGTAATAGGAGGACATTTTGGGAAATAGATTTATTCTCTTTTGTGCTGAGTTAGATGAGAGGATTGATACCACAATCATGATTGGATGCTAAAAACGTAGCTTAAGCCAGCAGCCAATTAGCTTTGCCTGGCTCTGTCCAAAGGTAACAAAATCTGCCTGCTAGCACCTCTAAAGCTCGCCGATCAGCTCTAAAGGTTCATTGCAAAATGTGATCAATGAATTCTCTTTGGTATTTTTCCAATAAGATTTTCTCTGACTTCTTTGTCATCACAGATGATGGAAAATGCTTTAGACACTTTAAAGACAGCCTTTCCTTATCCCGAGCCCCTCAGTCCGACGGAGGACCTTGAGGGAGATGCTGATGGAAGAACAATGGACAACAGAAAGTACAGGTGAGAGCTCTGTGTCAGTCCAGTGCCATTGTTCCCAAGACCTGGTGCCACGCACTGTGCTTTAGTGACCCCTCATCACAGCTTGCATTTTCCACTGAGACGCTGACCAGTTCAACCAAAGAGGAATTTCCACTTTTAGACTGAGTTATTTGAATAAATCTCAGAGGCTTGAAGAGGGATTTACAAAGATTACAGAAAATTCTGAGCTTTTTTTCCCTTGTGCTTTATCTACTTACCCCCCAGGTTTACTTTGAGATCACATTCTAACACACACTGGGGGAACCACTATCTGCATCTGTGTCACGACAACCAATTCAAACACACAGTGCAGAATGTTACAAAAAAAATCTGAATCCACCCAAGGACACACTGAATGATCTTGCTTCTCTGGTATTTTTATGATTTTGTGTTTGGATTTTGTTTTCTGACTGTAATGGGCCATTTCTGCTTGTGTGTTTAATACATCAGGAGGCTTATGTTTCCAAGCAAAATTTCCCCATCTCTCAATATACCCGACCTACATCCTAAAGTGACGTACTGCTTTAGTGAAGGCAGCGCTGTAAGTTACCGTACTGTATTTACCATCTCTGATTGACAAATGTGTGTTTGAAATGGATGCTGGACACAGTTGACATGCTTGCTTTGCTCGTTATGGCTCTTTAGGTCCTCAATGGCATGTCACTGTCTGGCCTGGAGAGCTTTGTCAAAGAGCAGGAAAGACTTCTATGTGGACCGAATGGGAAAGAAACATCCAAGCAGAGCCGTGAGCTGCTCAGAAAAGACAAGAAGATGTCAGGGAAAACTCATGGGACAGGTTGACATTTACACAGCCGCCTTCTATTAGTTTTATCCATAGTGTCAGTACGGAAGTGTTGCATTCCTCTCAGGCCTCCAGTTTAATCATGCAGTAACACAGCGTTGCCACTTGGATGCAGCAAAACTCCACTGTTTTACTAAGTATTCCTCGTCCTCACTGTGCACATTGATGTGTTTCGCCTGCGCAGTATGTTATATGTGTTTGAAGGTGTCCCACTGTGTTTCTTTGCTCTGCAGACACAGCTGTGGCAGATGTTGCTTTGAACATTTTGTGTTTGCTGATGAAGGACCAGTGGAGTTGGCTGTGCACAGAGAATGTACAGAAGACCATCAGGCTGCTGTTTGGTACCTTCATCGAGAGGTGAGAGTTTCTGTCAGCTTCTGTGCTGATATTCAGTAATGTATAATCCCATATTTATTATTATGATCATTAAGGGTTTTTTTTTTCGTAATCGTTCGTTTTTTTTCTTCATACAGCTGAACATCAAGACGCTGGGTCCTTTTCTAGTTTAAGGGGCAGTTTTATGAGGCACTAAGTGGTTTGTTACATGTGGAAGCTGCATGACAATCCCTCAGATTTCCTTTTGAGATACTATTTATTTCTTTGAATTCAATGTTTATTCTCTGCTGGGAATCTAGAATTACCACTGGGCTTGTTTTTTACCACACAGTCTGTGGGAACTGTGCTTGTCTAATCTCAAGTGTTCTGCTGTCTTTAACTGATTATGCTGCCCCCCTCTTTTGGACTTGACATCTGACCTGTGGGAGTTTTAAGGTTCATGAAGCATGCCAGTAAATAATGTCCATGCCTCTGCTGTGCTTTATAGAGATTTCCTATCTGTGTTGCTTCCCCTTGGGTGCATGTCTTTCATTCTCTCACAATCAGTTAAAGCATGTTCGCACGATATATGATGGCTGATATCTAGTAGAAAAATGCAGACACTCGTGCACAGACCACTTGCATTAAACTACTTATTTTGTTTCAGATGGTTGGATGTAGGAGTTGCCCACCTTACCAGTGCCCCCTGCTGGGTTATTTACCTACAAGTGCTACAGGAAGCTGTATGGCCAGGGGGCACGCTGCCTGCTCAACCACGGCCAGAGCGAAGCGCTGCAGAAAGAGAGGAAACCAAAGAGCAATGTCTGGACTGTCTAATGCAGCTGCTCCCAGGTACTTCAGGATTCAGGCTATAGCTCATTCAATGCTAATTTGATTTGCAAGGCTCCTGAAGCTATGCTGTGCTTTTTGCCTTGTTTGATTATTTGTGTGTGAGCAGAGCTCATCACTGACATGCTGGGAAGTGAGAAGTACAGACTGAGCTTGGAGACCGTGCTGGAGTCTCTGCAGGACCATCAGATAAACAAGTGAGTCAACAACCAAACTGTCAAGGACACACATGTTCAAGACAGCTACACAAAGAAGCTGTATCAATA
The DNA here is from genome assembly GCF_039877785.1 of Chaetodon trifascialis. Classification (NCBI taxonomy): domain Eukaryota; kingdom Metazoa; phylum Chordata; class Actinopteri; order Chaetodontiformes; family Chaetodontidae; genus Chaetodon; species Chaetodon trifascialis. The sequence goes on along the minus strand of NC_092071.1, from coordinate 15,247,985 downwards.
GTGGATACAGAACACACATTTATCTGGTTATCATATCTATAATAGACTCAACAGAAGAACTGCAAAGGGTGTAATGCAAAGCTATACTCTACCAAAGATATACCAACATGGGTAATCTGCTTCATTTTCTGTTTCTGTAATTTGAAAAGCTTCTGTGCTCTTTTAGCATGCACTTTTGAGACTGTCCCTAACTTGCCTTTCAAGTTGCACACAGTGCCAGGCTTGAATATGTGATCATGAGGTAAAAATAACACCCGTGGAACATCAGTTAGCTTTATTCCACAATGCTATAATAATCTAATGAAATCTGATGAAGAGGAGTATGAACGACACTGAATGTTGAAGTATTGAACTGAAACCAAAGCAAGTCCTGCACAGGCAACAGTCACCTGGGTTAGTCTGAAGTTGGTTCATGTTTAAAATAGAAATGAATACATCTGCTCTTTTTAACTGTTTATTTCAGTCTGTCATCAACTGTTTGTGTTATTATGTGCAGGCATCTGATCTACTGCATCTGTGACCTGCTGCTCGAGTTTCTGATCCCTGAGTCGTGTGATGAGGCCTTCCAGAGGTCCCTGCTGCAGAGTCTGGCCAAAGACACAGAGAGTCACATATGATCAGCACATGACAGCACCTGCTGTCTCACAGCTGCCAGCAGCTGGTGGACAGTGTGCAGAATATTAGTGCATTGAGATGTATTCATGATGGCCTGTTGTCCACGGGGTGATGGCACAGGCCAGCAGAGCAGCAGTCATGACCTGACTGCTCAGTGTTAGGGAGCTTGTTGCTCACCTGTGTGAGGTCACATCAGAGTCATGTGGCTGCACCTGGATTCAGAGATTTCTAATAAACTCCACTTCCTTGTGACTCAGTGTAACATTAAGATAAGGAAAGTGTTTATTTGTGAAACACCCAAAGGAGGAAACAGCAGTTGTATCAGCATGAGCATGCAGATTGAACTGGTTATGCTGACTGTCCAACTTATTAATCAAAATATCAACAACTCTTCTTATGTGCCACTGGCTCATGAGATCTGGTGCAAACAAAATTGTATTAATAAATAGGCAATTAGACCACCAGTACCTGCAGGCAAAACAGGCATGTGGTCTGTAACTATTGCCTGTTTATTGTTTTATTGATTCATTCATGGAAAGCTTGTTTCAGATGTCTTTCCACAGAGCCTGATGAAATTATACCAGTGTGTATGTTTGTGATTTCCATCTGAATATTACTTTTTTATGAGACTTCTAAGTCATCAGTTGATGATTTGAGCTGTTTTGATGTCGGGGCTTTGAAATAAATTCAGTAGTCCATTTTAAGATTTGATACGTATAAGGCTTTTATTCTGTCCTTTATTTTCCGTCCTCTGATGATACACTTCTCAGTGCAATTAGTGGCTTCAGCTGAGCACTGTGATGGTGATCAGTGAAACCAGCTGTGCGAAGGAGGGGCTTAACTTATATATGGTTTGGTTTCTTTGCAGAGGATCTGTAGGACACTTTAGGTTGAAGTGCTGGTTCAAAGACTTAATCAGTAAATGTCTTAAATGTAAGAGTGTGGACATTTCTTGAAGATGGATGCAAAGATTTTACCTTTAGCTCCTCCCTGACAGCCAAAGCTGTTGTCATAAATCATCAAATGCTACCTGGTCCAGGTACAATGAGCAGATTTTGGGCCAGTGTTTGTGCACATACACTGTCACTGATGAGATTTAGCCTTTCCGAATTCAAGATGTTCCAGAAAATCTCGTTAAAAAAAATAAAGTTTTTACTAATTAGATTAAATCTGGTTCAGGTTATGCCCTGAGAAGCCTGCCCGCTGGCTGTTGGTTGTTGCTTTCAGCTTTTGGTTGAAAGTTTGCTTTGAAGGAAACTTTTAGCATGGTGAAGGCTCCAAAAAGATGAGCCAGGTCATTGCTTAGAATATCTGACTTTGAACAGACATCAAGCACAATCATTAGTTCAATCATCATGTTCGCTTAAACCGAGCAGCAGTGGAGCTGTTTATACACTGCTGCTCGGGTGACCTTTCATTTGAGCCCAGATGTTTTGTTTTTTTCATTGAAATCTTGTGTAATGTTGCTTTAAAGTTGAACTTTCAGATTGGCTTTTCAAAATCAGAGTTGTATTGCAGTGATGCTGACCAACATGACTGAAAAATCTGGACTTGTCTGTGGGAGCCATCCTTGAATGAATAGAGTTTTGACTTACACACTTGGAATCATTCACTTTCATCAATAAAAAGTGACTTAACAATAGTGAGTGCAGGCAGTGTTTGAGTCCCACAAACCCATGATCCTTTGGTTCTGACCTGCCTTTGAAAAACATTCACATCTTCAGAGGAAAACTCTTTGATGAGGCTATTATAGCATGAAAAATTAACACAGCATGGCATTAATTATGAATGTGGAACAAAATCACCAGCATCCATGAAGTGTTTCCATTTGATGACACAACTCAGTTTAACATGTTTGATCACAAAATATGCAGTTTACTAATTTATTTCAAATGTATTTTTGAGTGTGGTCTCATGTGGCCAATACTGCTTCACCCAGTGTAGAATTATGGTTGTTAAGCATTGTACCACAGTTAGACTCAGACTTGAGCGAACATCACAAGAAAAGTAGAAATGACCTACAAACTCTGCTACGTTACGTTTCAGTCTGACACAAATCCCTCTTAATTGCGCTAAACACAGCAGTGTCTTGCTGTGTCCTGTGCAGAGAGTTGATGTGCCAGCAGAGTGCAAGCGCTCATCTTTGTACTGTCCGTCATCCACTTTAAAGAAGAACAGACGGCCTGGAGACGTGCAGACAGAGACAAAAACTGGGATGTAACTAAGTAATTAAGACTGAGATGTGCTCATATTTCCCCTCTGCTGTGTCTGCTCCCGGTGTACTGGAGAAATAGGTTACTTTTATAGAACATTTGACATCAAACCTTTGACAAAGATCATTTTGTTTGTAAAGGAAAGTCTTTGTTCTGATTTTATGTTACAGATGTTGTACATCAACATATGGACCTGGCTCCCAAAAGATGCTGAAGGAAAACTGATGATTCCACCTAAATCAATAAGTCACTTTACTGCATACTCAAAGAGATCTGATACAGTTAGCATCAAGGTCGAATATAGAATGCCATAGGGCAGAAAATCATCAGCTTATCACTTAACTCTAGTTGAAGAGACATCTGCAATCATTTGCTTTAATGCAAAACATTGTTTTTTCATTTTATTGATTTCCCAGTTGTGTTTTATAGTAGTTCCTGGCAGTGTGATTCAATACCTTGTGCAACAGAAATACAAGGTGACAAAAATCAACCATTGAATGCAACCGTGTACAAAATCTGTACAAAACAGTCCAGCTACAAACACTCCTTTTGTGAAGCTTTAATATGACACTGGTGGACACAATCACAGGAATACTTGACAATCCAAACAACATCTAATCCTGATGTCAGATGTCAGTGTTTCAGTCTGCTCCCTTTGTCTCCACGTGCACTTCAGAACTTCATAAATTCATTCTTAGGAACCTTTAGCCCAACTCACTTCCTTTCTCATGATATCATGGGCTGATACTGGCGAGCTCCCACCTTCTGTCTCATGCTTTGGGACTTCACTGGCAACCAGAGGAGACAAAACACTCAAGCTGCATTGATGGTGGCCCCATACATCTCAAAGTCAAAGCAGCTGCATTTTCACCACTGATCTCTCAGTGGGGCAACAGCTGTGAAATTTCACAACTAATCTCTGACTGACGTGCAGTCTGCTTGCTACATGCTCCGATTTATCAACTTCTAATAGCTGATTCATTGACTCATTTCAGCTGTGTTTATCTATTATTTAAAGTCTCTTCAAATGTCTTACATTTGTTTCATTTTTCTTTAGCAATGAAACTCCAAAATCAACACTTGAAATAATTTATCACCCTCATAGGCCATCCTGGACACTAATTACAAAACAAGATTTCTCCTTCTGTAGAGAACAGAATGAATCCTCTTGAGCCATGCTAGGTGTGGCTCTGCGTATGGCGATGTAGGTGTGACAGTCTGTCCGCCACTTTGGTCCAGACTGAAATAGGCATCCATGTCTCCTTCAGCTTTAGCTCAAAGCACCACTGTGGTTAAGCACAGCCTCTCAGAGCTGTTAGCATGGTGTAGACTCTTGTTTTAGTTTTATAATACTGATCTAATTTCGACATCTCCGGTCCAGCATATTTACAGACACTTGTATACTAAACCTAACCTACATACGGTAGGTGGGTGTCAAAGTCTGCCAGATCAAGTGATACAACAGACTTTGTAGCTTACATTCTTTTCATCCGGGGATTACTGCTCACTTTAAATGCTTTTAAAGATAGTGCAGAAAATACTTGCAGAGAAACACCAGTGGATATATAGTGATCACTGCAACCAGTGCCATGTTGCTGTTCGAATTGGTTTACAGTGCAAATCTGACGTTGTGTTACAGATATTCATGGGTGTGCATGATCGAGACTGATGTTAATGTGGCCTATTTAATGACACTATCTGCTGTTTGCATTCGGGGCCTTAAGGGATGTTGTTTCTTGCTACTATTTCAGGATATTTGGTAAACTAATTAGGAAAAGGCCTGAAGCAGATTTCCTGCCTGTTCGGGATGTGGAAAATGTCTGTCCTCTGGACGAAGCTCACAGTGTCCCACATCAGTGCAGTGATGCTGCTCTTGATGATGCCCCGGGACATGTGCCATTAACATGATGATGATGATGAGCTTGACTCTTGATGATGGTGCCAAACAACAGATGTCCTGAACATGTGTGCAATATTTAGGATACGAGCCAGAGGTGACACTTTGCTCATTGACCACAGTGAGTCCCACCTTTAAACCACAGCGCTGACAGTCCAACTAAAGCAGACCAGCAGCTGCAGTATCGTGAAGCAGGCAGGTTTTATGGGGGAATTCCATCTTGTCAAGATGAATGTACATACTCATGCGCATTTGTGCACTCACTCCCAGATGTAGCAATTACTCATGCAGAGGAGTATCACCAGCTGAGGTTAACAAGTATGTATGTGCTACATCTGAATTTTGAGGTATATCTCTGTTTTTTTCCATCCTGCACTTATCACAGTGCGAAATTAGAAACAAGATCATACTCGAGTCTTTGCAGATCAGTTTTGTCATTCATTATAACATCCGGCATCAATGTCACAGAAACGCACCAGCATCTCCCGGTAAGATGCTTAGTTGCTGATGCGAGCGTCTGACCTTTAGATGAAGTGAATCTGGTTCCTGTTAGTGGTGTGTCCTCTGCTGCACAGTGCAGATGTGCAATGAGGCCTTTAAGGAACTCTGACACCCCGCCTCAGTGCCCTACTTCCATCTACTTAGACTGGAAAAAGTTTTCTGGAAAACAACAACATATTTCAGTCGCATTATGACTTTATCCAATTGCAATCTTCCCTCCTACACTCCACCCCTGTCCTATTTTATTTGACTGTTTGGCCAGTAGTTAGGGTCAAAGAGGAGAAGGAGCGTGAGAGTGGATGGAGAGGTAGGCAACTGTGCTGTGAACGGACTTGTGTGTTCTGTGGTTTTATGACATTAGAAATTCACTTGCGATAAGTAGAGGGAGAAACATGACACCTCTGGGTTGTGAAGACGGTGAAAAGGGTGATGCTGACCTCTTCCTGACACCAACTGTCTGGGTCAAACCAACAGTCACTCTCAGTTCTGCGAACTGTTTCCTTGTAATGATGCTTGACCTCCTCAAAAGTACCTTGAGGGTTCATCAAGAGTTTCTGCTTAGTCAACACGTTTTAAAGCCAACTGCAGTGAATATTGGCTAATCTCTACAGATTTGTGATATGTGTTTAAACAATTTGCATATTAGCATTATAGAAATATTTATTATAGTCACTTTAACATGCAGGTCAGAGATGCTTTCGCCTTCTCGGAGCTCTTATGTGACAGAGCTTTGAAAACTTGTATATCAAAATGCTAACCTCATGCTGTCATAATTTGACATCAGTGTCCTTTGCTTGTGGTGTTTCCATTATTTTGCCAAATGTAATGTGTCGCGGGCGGCACAGTGGCGCAGCAGGTAGTGCGTGTGCCTCACAGCAAGAAGGTTGCCGGTTTGATCCCCGGGCGGGGCCTTTCTGTGTGAAGTTTGCATGTTCTTCCCGTGCATGCGTGGGTTCTCTCCAGGTACTCCGGCTTCCTCCCACAGACCAAAAACATGCTCATTAGGTTGATTGGTGACTCTAAAATTGCCCCTAGGTGTGAGTGAGAGCGTGAATGGCTGTTTGTCTTGTGTGTTGCCCTGCGATCGACTGGCGACCGGTTCAGGGTGTACCCCGCCTCTTGCCCATTGACAGCTTGGATAGGCTCCAGCCCCCCCGCAACCCTGAAAGGGATAGGCGGTATAGAAAATGGATGGTTGGATGGTAATGTGTCACCAATTTTAGAGACCTGTTAATCAAAGACTGTCCAAGAAGGTCCAAAAACCAATGTGCTGTTTTTGTTCATCCCCTGGAGGGAGAGTCTGCAGTCCGTCCTTTCCAGCCCAGCCCAGACAAAACGTACTCACTGTAGTTCCTTGCTGTTGCACCACCAGTCAAAACAGACCAAGACATTTTGACAGACGTTTCTTACTGAGGTCAAGGTGCCCTGTTTGGTATGTGTTTTTTAAAGGGTGGGACGCATTTAAACGTTTGCCTCGACCACAAATTACCATGTCAGTGATCTTAAAATAGTGCAAGTTACTGCAGGTTTGGTAAAAATATTTGTATCTTCACTGCTTAGGCTGTACTGTATAATTAGTGGCTGTCACTCGGAGGTCGGGGAGCTCTGTCACCAACATGATGCATGCTCTGCAACTTATACAGTTTTTACTTTTGAAAACGCTTTGGAATGCCCATCGTGGACTATCCCACTGGCCCCCAACAATTTTAGCTTTTGATCCTCTATAGCCAAGTAATGTCTAACCCTGACCCCTCATCACAGGTTGTTTGCTTCTGAGACTTTTCAAATAGTCCTGAAGGTGCAAACTCTCCAGTATTTCATGATTAAGGAGTCAAGGTTTAAAGGAAGATAGGAGTCCTGACCTCTGGACTATGCAGCAGCACTTAAAGTAAACATATAGTCATTATTGACATATCCTTTAGTTTTGCTTTAAGTACATATAGCAAAATGCACTTAAAATCTGGTCAACACGTATCCATCTCCATCTCAGTGGTCACTCGTACAGTGTCTTGGCTGAAATGCTGAAACATGGACTTTTCATAACGTCAAAACTAAAGTTAAACGACTTTGAAGTCTGAAGTCTGCGAGCATGCGAACACGCTGAAGACGGGTCTTTGTTTCTGTTTTTATTTAGCTGAGCAGTTTTATTGGTCTTCTTAAGAGATCTCTACTCTTTGGCATGTGTATGGCAATGGATTACATTTTTTCAAGCTCACAAACTAAAGATCTCTTCTCTGAGCCAAATTCTGTGAATCTGAGTGGAAAAAATGTGCTGTTTTGTTATTCCAATAATTCAGTGCAGAGCTACAATGAGCCATATAAGGCAAAATCTGCTGTTATTCTGGACTAAAACATCTGAACGCTGCATTCATCTTCTATTGTTCTTTCTCATCTGCCAACATGCATTAAGTATACTTTTATAGCTGTTGACAATACCATACCACCGGCATTACAGAGAAATATCTTGCATGCAGAGATTGCGTTGCAGTTTCTTGACAGCAGCTGTCTCAGGGTGATGAAACGTAACACATCAGTGTGAATTCCCTTTTCACCTGTGAACGGATGACCGGCGAGGGGTGCCCCTCATGTTGCATAAATTTAACATTATGCAACATGCTCGTAAAGTTTTTCCCTCCCGCTCACTAGGCTTTCTTTTAACACGATAGTAGTTACAGGCTGTACCTCAAAGGAAGTGTAAAAAGTGACACCACCTGTCACTTTAATAACTAGCCTTTGTAAGCCCTGGGCAAAGGCCAGGCTTATGTCTTCTCTGTTTAAACAGGTACAACATGGTAATAAGGCTGCCACACGCCTCATTGCACCATCCACAGCATGAAACTCAGTCATTTTAAACACTCCATGTAGCATAAGCACACTGATCTGTATAATTGTTCAAATACAAGAAACAAGCAGGAAAGAGAGTGAATCCAGATCAGAGTAGACACAGTATTTACATTTTCCCCAGAGGACAAAAAGCAGTATTATTGCATGTTCTTAATGGATGGATGTGTTGAACACGCTTTATAATCTACAAAAGGGTAACATTATGGTAGAATGTAGTTTTGCACTGAGCCAGTTTAGAACAACATGTGGTGGAGGAAGTTTGCATTGCAAGTAGCATTTCATAGAAAAGCTGTCCGTGAAGATGGTGGCAGGTGTGACTGTAGTGTTCATGCACAGTGGTCATGCATCCAGAGGAGGAATAAAAAGGCATGAGGAGCACATGAGCTGTGGTACACCGGATGACATGTTGAGGCTGTAGATCTTCACTCTGTCATCCACCTGTTGTTTTTGCAAAGATGACTCAGAGCTGCTTTTTAATCAACCTCTGTATGAAACTCCAGCAGCCAGGTCCTCACACTTGTGTTTGTGAAGTGACCTGGGTGAAATGAGGTCTGATGCTGTTATGGGGGCTTTGGGACTTCTGGGAAACTGCGGTAATTGGATTTAGACTGTTTTCTTAAGGGAACAGAGAGGAAGGCTGTGACGTACCAGCAACCAGGCTGCGAAGCAGACGACCCGCCGGTTACACAGACTGTTTAAGAGATGCAATTTACAACAGTCTTAACACTATCAATGAGTAAACAATCTCATTAAACCTGAATGACTTCACAACAGGATCAATATGTGTTTTGGATCTTATTATGCTTCTATGTGTGAACTATGAGGTCTGTGATCAATGCTGGGTAATGCTATTTTTTTCAAATTGTTACAATACAACATTACAGTGTTACTCAATGAGAAAAGAAACTTGTACAAACAATGGAATACATTAAACAAAAAAACATGACCTTGTTGGCCTTAGTACACTTCACCTACATCTTCCTCGCTGTCCCCCTCACTGTCCAGTTAAATCCTCTTTTTATGCACTTACAGGTCTGTCTGCCCTTGGATGCCATTAGAGGGCACTGCGGTGAACCAGATCAGCCTCTCTGCAGTGATGAATGGTGTTAAGTGTGTGTCATTTCCTCAGTGACCAAACCTTCTGACTAACGTTAGCTCACTGCAGACTGTCGCACGTGAGCCGTGACCTCAGAGGACGCATGTTCTTCTTCTGATCCCAAATGTTGGGGCAGTGTGAAGGGACAAAAAGGGGGTTAGGAAGAGGTGCCGCTGAAAAAACACGAGAGCTGACATAACGCAGAGTAACCACACCGAAGCCAGTGCTGACGCAGGGCTGCAGTCACCTCATCATCTGTCAGGGTTTAACTCTACCATCATTCATTCGATCAATACTGATGTAACGTGTACTAGAAGAGCTCTTCGTGGGCTGCATGCCGGCAACCAGAGGAACTGGCTGGAAGACCCTGGGTGGAGAGGGAACAGTAAAGTCTGCCAAACCATCTTTCTTACCCAATATATAGGGGAAAAATACTTCTGTAAGTCTTATATGGCAACAGAAAGATACTCACGTCTTCCAAGTGATTCCTTATTCATTTTTAACTCAGTGGGAAGTTCACTCAACTCCATGCTTTGACCTCAACAGTCAAAGCATGGAGTTGAGTGATTGGTACTTTTGATATTTGTTGTATTATTATATTACATGTGATGTATAAACATGGTGTTACATGTTGGTGTTAAAACGTTTTGCAGATTTGAGAAAATTAATGCTGAACATTTCATTTCTGCCTTTCACACGAATCATCTGACATTATCCGCCGCACTTTTTAATTGTCTGCTAATTTAGTACCTTCTAATGGGCAGGGCGATTTACAAAAAACATGTTAGCTGAGACTGTTCTTGACCCTTTGCCAATGCCAAATTCACAGAAAGTAAATACCCATCTCAGCTGGACCATGAGAAAGACAATTCAATTATATTTTTGCATTTTTGCTTTGTGATCACACACATCTCACGCAGGGGCCGTGACGAGAGAAGTGGTATCACTCATCTTTGCTGCGCTGGAGCCAGAGTTGGTCTCGCTCTCCCTCCCGTGGAGTCAAAGGGTTTGCATTAATACTTGGCTCCACAGAGGGGGACTTTCTGTCTTGCTCTTGGAAGTTCTCTCTCTGCCACAGTCTTAACAAAAAGCGATGGGATCTGCACAAACAAGGCACAAACTCTCTGGATCACGAGTGCAGTGTGGAGCAGTGCCCCCCCCCCCCCCCACCACCACCACCACCACACACACATGTTATCATCAGCTGCTCTTCACTTTTTAAGTGTCTCAAACGCGTTGGCATCTCGCTGTGATCACTGAGGAGGGCTTTCATGAGCTCACATCACCACTGTACAACCTCATGTTGTTACTTATTTAAGTTGGTGTGTACATCACTTTTTCCCCTCTGTGTGTCACATATTTATTTTGTTCTTATGGAAACTGCAGCTGGTTTACATCCCGCCTGTGGGACCAGAAGATTTCCATATCTGTTGATTAAAATCCAACATATGAAATTCATCAAGCAACCAGAAACAGTTTGTTCTGATGATGTCTTCTTCACAGGGACCGCTGAAACAACACAGTCAGTTCTCTTCATATATTTGAAAAACTAAATTGGTTTTATCATTACATCAGCATATTAATTGATTTTCTTTGGTCAAGCTGTGGTTGGTATGGTGAATTTGTTAGCCAACAGTGGCTTATTTGCAAATCCAGCAGTCATGGAGCAACATTATCATTCATTTGGAGTCATGTTTCTGGGCATCTGATGAATGTAACGTAATATCTCCACCAAACCCTGAGAAAATATCTCTTTAGCTCACTAAATGTTTGACTTCTATATTCCCCAGCTAGTTGCTAACTGTCTCTTGCTGCAGGGTGGTGTTGGGCAGGTTGTGAACACTGATGTTTTAGAGCTTTTTTACTGAAAACAGCTGTAAACTAAGTTGACAAGAGCCGTTTATGGGCTGTAAAAGAAAAACAGTGAGCTAAAAGAAGCGAAACATCTCTGATGAGAAACTGCAGAGTTGGTGGATAATTCTGTTGATGCATACCTGCGAATGACAAGATTACACAGTGTCATCAGTTGTTGATTGTTAGTTTAGTTGGTTGTAAGTATACAGTAGTATACAGCTGATTTAGGACACTAGAGTGAAGATATGACTAAATTTAAGTAAAAACTCAGACTTCTGCTTTACTTAAACCTGCATCCACTAACTGCTGAGGGAAATCTCTGGTTTGTTAGTTGCTAACTTTGACTTTGCTGTTGTTGTTTTTTTCATTTCTTTTCTTGAGCTTATTCATTGAAAGCAGCTTCCACGATGACAGTAGAGTTATGCATGAAAAACCTAAAACAATGACCTGATGCTGCAACACCTCATAGACCTGAGGGGCACTGCAGAGTTTGATGTACGCTCAATGAACAGTAAACAGGAGGTCATTAATGTTTGCTTCTGGCCAACTCCTGGCCCCAAGCAATATGTTTCATCACTGCTTTCTTCCTCTGTGAAGCACCTGTAATGGCACCTGTGCGCCACAGCACCACCTACCTGTGTAGAAGATGAGTCGACTCCTTGCCGACCCCGTGTTGGGCCTCCACCGCAGGCAGCTCTGTGTTTGGCGTCAGTAAACCCCTGCTGGGTTATGTAACACCAACAGGAGGAGGCTGATGATTTATTGTACAGGTGTTGGGAGGCTCAGAACTGGTGGAGCTGCAGTCATAAAACAACGCTAGGGGCATGTTCACTGACGAGCAGGGTCAGGACGCACAGGTGGAAACACACATTAGCCTCCGTTCTGATGTGGATGGAAGCTTTCACAGACTTTCAAACATGTGCATCCATTTTTTTGAGTACATCAAGGACATAAGTTCTCTCTGGTTTTCTCCTTGTACTCTATGTTCCAGTGCCAGGTGTTGTGTTGGTATGAGGGTGCATGTGTATGTGTGTGGATGTGCGTTTAATGAAAGACAAGGGAGGCCTGAGGCTTCTCTGCTTTACTCAAATCTCAGAGGCGATTATTTTAAGTCAATTTCCATATTTTGTCTTTATGGTCTGCAGAAGAATCACGCTTTTTTTAAGGCAAGATGGGAGGAAAGATGTCTTTTCCACAATTCAGAGGACTGTTAGTCTTGCTCAGACAAACTGAGCTCTCTGTATGTCGCGTAGCAGTAACATTCAAATTATGGCTTAACAAACAGTTGTTTAGAGTTCTGGTTGGTTTGCTGACGCCTGTGGCTATAGATGGTTAAAATATAAAATCCCAGAGTTCTGTCTGGCAGGAAACGAGCACTGAGCACACCTACTTTATCGGAAATTCAACATAAGAAGACAAGCAAATCCTGCCACACGTGTTCTTTACAAACGGTGTAATGGTTATAGCAGCTATCAGTCATAAACAACATAAAAAACTGGGTTTGATGTGATGAAAATCTTCAGGATTTTAAAACTTCAGTTATATCTCCTGCTGACTGTGTATTGGCATGACCATTCCTGGATTTCACGAATAAATATGATAATTTTGAAAGACAAAAAGGAGGATATTTAGTTCTCATTAAGTTGTTTATGTGTGTGTAATTTTAGAAGTCATAATTTTTTGCATGCACTTTTGGAATATTTTCCCGATTTTGTATATCCATTTCTTTGGTAAATATTTGCATACCTGCACTACAAAACCACCTGTAACATCTTCAGTGTTTGGATTGTTCTTTTGCACATGAAAAGCCAAGGCACTCAGATGTTTTAAGTTAAATTAAGCTTGGCTCCAGACCCCTGCAATCAGGCCAAAAGATCACTGATGAAACAAAACAATAACAGCCATATTATCAATACCAGAGACAATGACAGACTTGAATATGCTAACATAAAGCGAGAGCGAAGGGACGACTGTGTGAAGTGAAGCAAACACTTGAACTTCTCCTACAGCAGAACGATCATTAAACAGATTATGTCTCAACTTTTTAAGTGCTCTGTGGAATAATCTGTGGACATATGTGTTAAGATCCTTATAATGAGCAGAAATTTTGTGGTAATGGAGACATAGTGTATGAGCCCTCCAAGGCTGGGAGACAGAAGCCTGCAGTTTAGGCATGAAAAAGCTCAAATGGTCTGAACTCGTAGCTGGGTGGAGGAGGGATCCCTGGTGTCTGTGAGAAGAGTCAAGTATTTTTTTTTCCCAAGGTTTTTATTGGAGGTGACAAAGCAGCCTGATCTCTCTGTGAGGTATATAAAGGCCTTTGATCAGTACGGGCGATGTCTGTAGAGCACACATGCCAACTCAAGGAGGATCAGGTCTGCGCAGATGTTGAAGCGAGGATGCACCTCCTTGAACACGTGGGCAGTTTAGAGCCTTTTTTATCTAAGCGCTGATCATCCCTCATGGTGCAGAGCAATGCACATATCAGCGATAATTGACATATTTTGTTTTAGTCAGCATCACACACTGCAAATAATACGAAAAATAGCCAGAAATGGGAGCAAAGTAGAGACTAGGAATATTGCTGGAATTCTCAACAAGTGTTCAAGTTCCACAAATCCTTCATTAGGATTTAAACAATCATCTCAGTTTATTTTCACACATAATTTTGAACACTATGAGATGTGTGACATTGTGTTTTCTCTCTTTGCACACAGGGCCACGGTGCAAAGTGTTGTGTAATTGACCAAATATGTCATAGCCTTGGATCCGTCTTCATCTTGGTATCCTAAATGTTGGCATGAGAACTGGAAAGAGTGTGGTTTGAAAATTAAAGGGATTTGAGAGGGGCGATATCAGGGTTATGAAAAGCGGCTGAAGACAGATATTAGCAGTGGGAAGAGTAAAGCTCTCTGGCTGGTTTGGAAAGAGCAGAGTCTGGGTGCTAATGCTGTCATCTCTCCTTTAGCTCTTGACAGTGGAAAGCTCTTGAATGTTTCATGTCATTTTCCACTTTGACACACACTTGATGCCAGTTCTCCAGCTTGACTGCTTATTTTTCAGTTGGCGGGTTTAGTTCAAGAGATTTTATCCCTTTTGCTGAAAGCAACTAGAAGAAACTTTCACTTTGTGTTGATTCTGCTGGCTCCTGGGGACAAAAGAGCACCTCCACCTTGTATCATTAAGATGCTTTTACTTTTCGTTTTTTGAACACAGCTGTGACCATGTAAGATTAGAAACTTTAATATGATGATGGTAAAGCAAAGAAAACTTTCTTAGAACCAGTTATACATCTACATGACCTGTAAGCCTACAACTAACTGGTTTGACTGCTTGGTAATAATAATTCTGTTGAGAAGGCTAAGTTATCAACATTTCCCATATTACATACCTGTCCAGCAGGAAGAGAGCCAGTTCAAGATCGACTTTGAGTCCTTTCAAACCCAGCACTTCTCTCCATCTGTTGAATGGCCGTCCTCTATCACTGCATTGCATTTAACTTCTGTGAATTCTTTTCTTTCTTCTCTTCACTGATCCTGCCCCAGTATCACCCATAATCACAGAATATAACATCAGAAGTATCATTCTCCAAAGAAAACGCTCCTACTGCTTCCATTTAACTAGCTAACGTGCTCTCACTGTGAATCTTTGCCTGGGAAGATAAACACGGGCCCCTCTGTCCTGTTTGTCATCAATCATTTCATCTGATTTTGTGAGGAATCTGACTTAGGGACAGACATTAAGAATAACTACATCCTGCTAATGGTTTCATTTGCTTATCGGGATTAAATTTAAGCTATTTCAGAACAAGTTAAAAGGTCTTGTAAGATGTTTATAAAAATAGTCAATTTCCTTTGAGTGTAATTCTGACTTTGGCAAGTCAGCAAACGGCTTGATGACAGAATGTCTGCTGACCATGATAGATGTTGAGATTTTGTATGTTCATATTTGAACAGTGTGCCTAAGAAATGCTTCAGAATAAAATGATTTAATGAAGAACATGTCTGCTGATGTGCCCGTCAGTCACATCCCGTCTGGTTTGCTCCTTTTCAAAGTATGAAACTGCTTCATGTCATAAATGAAAGCAACTATTTATTTTTTTAAATAAAAACAGCCTGAAATGATCATAACACGAACAGAATATTTGGACACAGAATTGTGTTTGTTGACTTCTTCTCGTGGTTAGACTTTATTATTTTTCCCTTCTTGAAAAAAATCGAGATAACGTCAGCAGCAATGTTGACATTGAGTGAAAGTTCTGATCGGCGCTCTTGTGTTAAATGTCTCCTCACATTTCATGTCACACAATCAAACAGTGCTAATGTTAGCTGTTGTGTAGCCACCTAAAGGTTTATTAAATGCTATTCTACCTTGAAATATTAAAAAATCTTATTAGATTTCCTACGTTTATACGACTTACAACCTGGAACACAGCAGCACGACCTTATCCATTTTTAGAACATGTCCGAGAAAAATGGCTGCTGTGAGTGCTGAATGTCGTTCAAACCGTGTGCAGCTCCTGATCTTTGGGGTCAGGTCCACGTGACAATATGTCATCTGTGATTAGCTGAGGAGGATGGGGTACCGCCGCCTTACCACACTACTATGACTATGGGAAATCATCTACGGATGTCTTAACTTAGCAGCAACAGTCAAGTGGTCTAAAATCCTAAAACACATCCAGTAACACATGAGACTTATTGGATAAACTTGTCATAAGTATTTTGACACACAACCATTTTACAGTATATAAAGAAAATAGCCATAGGAGTGCAGGTCATTTTGTTATTGAAGAAACTCTCATTACCGCCCTAAATAGCTCAGTGTGCCATGTGGAATTATGTTTGCACTTAGCAAAGGGCTTCAGGCAAAGTGTCTGTTTGTGATTATAGTTTAAAGGTTACCAAGATCATGTGAAACTTCAAACTCTTTGTGAGAATAATGCAGATGAACAAGTTTGTCCTCCGCATGACTGAAAAGTGCAGTTTGAAGCAATAAATGGAACGTCAGTGCCACTAAACTTAAATCCATGCTGGTTTCAAACGTATTCTAAAACAGGATCCACTCATTACTTTTTTAGCCAAGTAACCTCGAGGTGTTTCAGTCTTTTTCTTACCAAAAATCTGGAAAACATAACCTTGTGTATGTGGGACTGTTCTCTTTGAAGTAAGGACCTGCATGTAAATCACTTGCTTGCTCAAAGAAGTGTAAGCGTTGATGTAAGAAGGTTACAGTCGCTGTGCTGGAAAAAGTTTTATCAGAAAAAATAAAAAAATCATCACTGAAGTAAACCAGGTCTGACTTACAGTGTTTCATTAGTTGTAACCACAACATTCACCAAAATAAGCCACAAAGTTGGAATCACTTAATAAGAAACTTGATTGATCCCAATGTGAATTTGGGATGATTAAAAAGACATTAACTTACTGCGAGACTGTGCTAACCACCGCACAATCTTCTTTGTTTAACATGAAGACACAGAACTAAAGACATTATGGTTTGACAATCAGAAAGTCTATAGAGATAACATAACTGCATCCCCAGTGAATGCACACGGCTCTCCAGAACTCATATCCTCAACTCCAAAACCAAGCGATTCCTCAATATAGACTTACTAGTGACTGGCGTTAGCAAGCCGGCTAAGAAGACACAACATGTAAACTTGGAAATAGCAGAGGCTGATTGCTCCATCACACCTCCAGCTTGTGCCAAGCTAACACCTACAGTACCTGCTTCTCCACTGAACACAGAGAGACCAATCAAATATCAGACCTCCATCGAGCCCCCACGGACAAGCCAACCCATTGCATTACTGAGCAAAGCATTACTGTAGTGCACTGGAAGTAAGGCACATACTGGTCATTTCCTAAGGGCGCAGTTATTCGGACGCTGCCAGAACGAAGCAGCTTAAGACCAGATGACTGGACCTGCAATTATGTTTCACCTCCAGTATTTTCTGGACGGTCTTTCCCAAGGGCGTAGCTTGGAAGGGAATCTCCAGTTGTGAGGTTGTCAAAGATACTGGAACACTCAAGAGAGCAAGTGTGGTTTTCCTGCTTTGATGGCAGTTTTTCTGCCAAGCCATGGAAATGTGCTGCAGTGCTGGGGTTGCTGTGATGTGATGCTGACTCCATTACAGGCTGGCTGTGAGTCAACCTCCAGGAACCCTGAGGGTCTAAGAACCGGGCCCCGTCAGTCTGTAACAACAACATGCTGACTGGCTGAGTAACACAACATGTGATTCAAGAGATTAGCTCGCCTCAGCCGTTATTTTCCCCTGAGAGATAGCAGTGGAAATGTTGAGAGATTACAGTGTATGGACACTGGAACAAGTGAACAGCAATATGGAACATGGATGCCGTCATTGGTTTTCTCTGACTCTACACACATCAGTACACTTTTGTATGTATACGATCGTCAGGGGCAGTCGGACCAAGTACTCAGGGCCCCTCTCTTGAGGAGTGCCCACAGAGATACTAACATGAACAGTCGTGGATGTGGGGAGGGTCCGTAGAGAGTGCCTGTATGCACAGGTGTCCAGAATTTTGTGCTACACCCCAATTATGGTCTTTAGTCGCAAAAAAAGAAGTTAATCAGGATTTATAGATATAACATAATGAGAAAAATGTTCATATAGCTCTGTAACGATTTGTCGTTATACTAATTACACCTCAACGTGGGAATCATTATCATTAGGTCCATATAAGTGAATTCAAAGTAATGCTTCAGGTATTTTACATCCCACCAGCAGGCCATACAGCTCAAAAACACGCCGTCAACAAACTGTATAATATAATACAGTACCTTTTGGTTAATTGTGCCTCGTACATTATGTGAGCTTTTCATGTGATAGATCATATTGTTACTAGAGTATATGGCTCTGCTGTGTGCCATAAGTCTCCTTGATTTGACCTTTGAGTGTTTACGTCCTGCTGAGTGCAGACATAGACTTCAGAGATCAGTTTTATGACACACCACGAGCAATCTCTGCTCATTTGACAGGGGATATATAATATTTGCATGAAGGACTACACTTCATGGTTGTATGTAAAAGATTTGAAACAAGGCTGACCTTGTGACACGCTCTCGAGTTGTTGTGGCGCATTAAGTGTGTGCAGCCGGGCAGCACTACTTTATGAAGAAAACCAGCTGAGCAGCTTGAGTAACACACTACAGGGTGCTGAGGTTTTATGAGTCCTCCCATCGTTCACAGACAAAACACTTAATCCTGAGACACCCAGTGCTTTGAACTGCGGGAGTGAACTCTGGTCATCCTGTCTGTGCCGTCTTCCAGGAATCACACACACATGGACATGTGCACATGCACGCAGTGTTTTCCTTCACGAGTGACAAAGAATAAAAATTTAAAAGCTACAGCTGCAGATTTACAACACAGAGAGAAAACACAGAATCTGATACCCCATTTTTTAGCCATATTAGCAGCTTTAGGCTCAGTGGATGGCAACGTTGGCTTGTGGTTGTCCACCACTGTGGTCTCAGCAACTCTTGGGTGAAATTTGATCAGGCATTCATTATCCACAGAAGAGGAATCCCGCTGACTTTGGTGACCCCCCTGACTCTTCATCTAGAGCCACCACAGGTTCAAATCTATCACCTATATTGTGAAATATACCCACATCTACAGAACTAGATGGATCTCCATGAGATTTGCTAACAACACCCATTGATTGAGAGACCCCTAGTGGCAGAAATCACATACTATGTGTTCAAAGTCCCAATAATTTACTATATTATTTGTACCATTAATGCATCAATAAAGAATACAAAGGTTAGCGTTTCTAACCGCACCCCAACACCATTCGAGTCATAAAGTGAAATTCAGTCCGAGTGAGAGAAAATCAAGACTTTCGTTCTGTCAGTCTTCTGTCGTGTTCTCAGTAGGACCGAGTACTTCATTTAGTTTCAAAGTCCTGCATCCTCAAATCTACTGTAAATCAGTAGCTTATATTATGTAAAGTGTGATATTTTTTAATTCAGTGTACACACAGTATGTAGATTTACAGTATGTGTCATGGGTATCCTGTATTTTCCAGAGTTTTCAGTCTGTTCTTTTCCACACTGATTAAGGCCTGTTTGTAAGTGCTTCTGCCAATACCAACACAACAACATACAGTAAGTACACAGACAAAACAGACCTGATTTTAACAGATGTTCATTTACATGTTTGTATACTGGTATGATTGTGTGCTGCATGTTTGACTTGAACGTGTCCTTTTCTGCCTGTTGGTGTAGCACTGTGTGAGGTAGCCTTGTACACTATAAAAGTGAACAATGTTTACTTACTTATCATATGTAGTTATATCTTTTTTGGCAAGGTTGGATTTTATAGACATGAAATGATTTTAATGTGCTCGGAAAATAATGTTCCACGATATGTCAAGACGACAGTGAATGTGTAATTTTTGAATGACATACATAACAATTATATGAATTATGGCATGTTCCTTAGAAGACAGATGAGATTCATTAACTCCACATATTAGAAAGAAGACACTTATTGGAGCTTTTCTGTCCACCTGGAGCTTGGGCACTGTTGCATTTATTGCTGAATAAAATATGAGTCTTGCCTCCATTTAGGAGGGCCTCAGTTGAACCTGGAGAGCTTATGGGATGGCTCTCTGAACCAGTATAGTCTGACAACCTGTCTGTCGGGTGCACTTACTACCAGGTGCTTTCAATCGGTTTCCTTCAGACTGAAATGTCCTTACATGGTGCTCTGCTGGGTCTAAAGATTACTGTTGTAATATTCTTTTATTCCAAAATAGCAAAATAAAACACATTTTTATCGCCACTCGTCTGGATTTAAGTGGCTTACTTAATAAAAAACTTAATGGACAGATCAAACCACAACATGTTAGACTACAACATGATTCTCTGTACTTTGGGCTGGAGGGGGAAAAATTAATGAAACTCTACCCAAGTGGTGACTTTATAAGACTGGCTTCAGGATGTGTGGCTTACTTTTACCAGAAACAAATGAAAACAAATCTCTTCTAAGACAAAACTGTTACATTTTAGATGATGGAGATTTACAGGTTCCAGCTCCTTAAGTGCCCATCTGTCTCTTTGGTTTTGGAGTGGCAGAGAAAACCACATAAACATTATAATCATTATAATAAGCCTGACATAAAAGTAAATCGATGATTAATCCAAGTAAGTAGAAAAACAATGATACAAACTTTAGAAACACAGACAAATTAAATGGTTCTAAAGTTCTGCCTTGCTTTGCTGGCATCTATGAACCGATCTCTGCTTCTGCCTTTGCTTACTCCTCACCTCAGTGGGGCAATAAAAGTTATAGAGAAATATTTGGATTTGGTGGCGGTAATCCTGACTCCATCACACTCGGCAGTAAACCTCTTGAGTGCACACCAGAGGTGAGGGATGTGGCCAAAAGGACGACATCATCAGCAAACAGCACGAAGGCAAACAGATGTTTTCAAGGCAGACAATGAGATTCATGTGAGAACATTTGGATATTCTTATCCTAAAATGATCTTACTTCTTCCTCTTAGGCTTGCTCATATGGTTGTTAAGAGTCATATTCACAGAACTCTTTTGAGTGTACAACATTGTTGTAGATGGCTGCTTGTTTCAACCTGAATGCTCCCTGTTTATGAGGAGGTGCTCATTCATAGGACTGCATCATTAGCTCCTAAACTTATCAAATACTAAGTGTAGGTCAATAATGGTGTCAGAAGAGCCGAAACAATAGCCCTGCACTGTGACAGACATAAAGGGAATAACTTAACATGAACTGAACTGAACAGTGATGTGTATTAAGACCTGAGGCAGCTGTCAGGCTGAGAGTTTTGAAAGAATTTTCCATGACACTTTCTATGAAGATCACATCTTTAGTGTTTTATGAGGGCATTCATAGTGAGTTGTAATGGATTCGTCATGCTTCATGACTATATTCATAAATACACATAACACTTCCCAATGCAACCAACTCATCATCATCATCTTCAAAATATGTATGGCACCCTGCCTGGTAAGTAGACATTTACATGCACGTAGTCTGATTGCTACAAGTCTAATAACCAATGTGTTAATCAGACTTGTTGATTAAGCATATTAAGTCATTATTAAATTCAGCAGCACCCTTGATAAGGGTTAGTAAACATGGTTAATATCACCAAAAAAGAACATTATAGGTTTGTTCCCTAAAGGTTGCTCTGATGTTCTGCAAAGGTTATGATCATCCTATACGAGGTCACCTTAACATTCCCAGAACATCCTGAATGCTCCCTGAAACATTCAGGGAATGTTGAAAGGGAACGTCCTTTACACCAGCAGAGACTTTCTCTGAACGTTCTGGGAGCGTACAGTTTCTAGGTTCTGTAAACATTCCCAGAATGTCCTGAATGTTCCCCAAAGGTCCTCAAATAATGTCCTTCTACCTTTAAATAACTCCACATAGTGACCATCCAGGGACGTTCAGGGAACATTACAAGAAGAAGAAGAAGAAGAAGAAGAAGAAGAAGAAGAAGAAGAAGAAGAAGAAGAAGAAGAAGAAGAAGAAGACGAAACTGTACTTTATTTATCACACACTACATGCACACGCCATGCTTCTTGTGAAATTAATTCTCCGCATTTGACCCATCTTGGTCCATCGTTCCTTCACGGCAGACCAGGAGCGGTGGGCTGCCAGCCGACAGCGGCGCCAGGGGACCCATCCTTTTCGTCACCATTGGTCAGGTAGTGATCTTCTTGCATGTTTTTAGTGAGGGTTATTTAAGGAGGAGACCCCGGGTGAACACGAGGAAAACATGCAAACTCCACACAGAAAGGCCCTTTTTCCTCGAGCAGCAGGCACCGAAGGCATGGTGGAGGACACGCCACCATCGCCCACATCGGGAATCAAACCGGGACCTTCTAGCTGTGAGGCGACAGTGTTACCACTTGTTCCCCAGAGCCACCACCAAGGCGACGGCCTTACAAACACAACACAACACTAGCCAATCAGAGGGACATTGGGGGGACGGTTGGACAGTTTTTGTCCTATTATGGATTCAGAATAACGCGCCAGTCTCTAACTGAGAAAGTCTGGAAAGGTCTAATTTTTTAAGTAACTTTACAATCCATTCACACGTTAGCCATACAAAGCGATTAACACGTGAAAATTGCTTCACACTCTTAAATGTAAAATTGTCAGTTCTAAAATCATCAGCATTGTTTTTCCTTTACCAAGGTTTGGACAACTTCAGCCAGACTAATAAGGAGTTCATTGGGTTTATTTGATGGACTATTATGAAGTATTTCCTTACAAATATATGTTAAGTTTTCTTTGTACTTCTTCTTTCTTCCTCTTCTCAGTCGACCTCACCTCATATATCTCCTGTCGAAAGTTGGTTTTTGAGAGCTCACACAGTGTTTACTCTCTTTTTCTTGAGCATATAGGCAGTTAAGATAGTGATGTTGATAGTGGAGTAAAGTGAGAAGTCCTGTGCTTTTTCTGCCTCATGTAATCCCCACATAAAGCTCTGTCAACACCTGTGAGAGTGTTCACTTCTCTCCTGCAGCAGAGTGACTCGACTCCTCGCTCCTCTTTTCTCGCAGGATGTGCAGGAGGAAAAGGATGTGGGTCAGGGCGCACCACTGCAGACATATGCGTGTGTGTTTTCCATTGCACAACTTATATCTGTAAGTGAATCAACTGTGGCCAAACAGGCATGAACTGTATTCATTTACCACACAATGCATGTTAAAGGAATTTAAACTGTCATAAACTGGCCTGCACATTGTTGTGGTGTCCTGGGAGTGCAGGCTTCCAAGTGTGTATGGCCTCACAGTCGACTTGTTGGCTTTCACTTCTCCCTGGCTGTAAGCGATCAATTAGTGCCAGAGTTTGGCCACTGATTTTACACACTTGACTTGGTTACCAAGGTAATTCAGGAAATAGCATGCAGGGTGGTGGCTGTGTTTGGGATAAAAACTGGCATCCATACTTGTGTGCTGGGTTTGAGCTCCTTCCTGCTGCCGTACACTCACGTGTTACTGCTGAATATTACAGAGCAGTCTTGTAGTTTATTTCAGGCAGTGAAATATGAAAGAGTGTTTGGAATCCAAGCTTGTTTTCACAAGTTTTACACTTTTCACTTTGTTAAGATTCACAACAGCATATACATGTATAAAATTGTAATTAAAACACTTTTTGCTGGCTGATTCAGGTCTTGGTCTGACAAGAGAAACCCAAATGGTATCCTGCTGTGCTACATGTTAGACAGTTTGCGCAATCTGTGGCACAAGGAGGAATTATTACAGACTTTTCGAGTGGACTCGCTTTGGGTTTTTAACTCCAAAAAAGCTGTTTACATAATTTGGATAAATTGATCCTCTGCTTTCTTGCCCAGTTGGATTTCATTGTGTTGATGTTGCAATCTTCCCTGACCTCAGCAAAAGCAATGTACAATATTAAATACAATATTATTATAACTTACAAATGATGGCCATAACTACAAAAATAAAATCCAAGTTATAATAAGACCAATTTTTCCTTTAGCTTGTTCTGCTTGAGCTGCACATAGACTGTTTTTGTTGCTGACTGATATTGACAGAGACAGGTTAAAATTTCCCAGTGTGCTGTTTTTTTGTTTTTTTTTGTCTTTAACAAACTCCACAAATAGTTCTGCATTTTCTTACATGCTTTTCAGTGAATAATAATATCCAACTTGCCTCCAAATCACTGCAAGAGTCTGCTCAGCATGTACAAAAAAACTTTGCAAACATGTCTTTTTCATTAATTGAATGGCAGGATTAACAGTATCAATAGTGAGCAGTGAGTCAGCAGAGAAGAGAGTCAGAGCTTCATCACAGTAAAATTCCACCTCAGGTCACCTGCAGAGCATCACCTGAGGGGCTTCCTGTCATAGGTAGTAAAACTGACTCGGACATGTGTGGGGTTGCCCTTTATGGAGCAGGAAGTGGTGCACAGGCCGTGGGGTCACTCTGTCCAGAGCATATTTCAACTTAAATCACACAACACATGCTAGACCACATCATTTTGTGATGCTTGCAGGGAAAACATCTGCAACATCTCTTGCACGGTTGACAGCAACAAATGAAGCCTGAGCTAAAAGCAGCATCAGCCATCATCTCTTGTTTCAGCTCAAAGTCCTTAAGTGACCTGTTGGTTTCACAATGTATCAAAGAAAAAAGTCCCCATGAAAACATGCTCGTGTGCCAGCAGCGACAGACACGCTCATTCTGTTTCTGTGCCGCATCCAAGTCTAAGCTTCAACATGTTGTAAATAACCACATTTTGGCATTTGCTCGTGACCACTGGCTCATACAATATAAAGGGGATTTGAGAACTTCTCTGATTTACATACATCATTATCCCAAATCCTACAGTCACCATCACGTGCTTATTTGTTTCTGTGAATAGAAATACATTCGCCAGAGATCAAATAAAAAGTGGTTTAATTTTAGGATGCACGTTTGATGTATAACAACTGAACACGTGAGGCTCCTGTATGAAACTCAGCGGAGAATATCTTTGGATAAAGTATAAAGAACAGTGGGGGTAAACTTCAGGTTGTAGGTGGGGGGACAGTTGCACTCTTGTACCTTGAAGCTATGTGTCCAACTCACCTGGGAAAGCTCATAAAACCTCATAGAATGAATCAGAGGCACATTTTCACTCCTGATTAAATCACTATTTGAATGATATGACTCATGGCATACTCCATGAAAATGATATCATCTCCGTTCAGAGGGTTAATTATACTCTTATCTATGCTGTGTAACCTGATTGAATCATCACCTCTCCTTTGGATGTCTTTTCAAGTGGAGCTTTTGTGCAGGCCAGCATTTATATTTTATTCATACGACATGCCTGGACCCATGTTTCTCATTTTGCTCTGATGGTGCAGATGAAACACAAATTGCAGGCTGCACTGAGCTCACAGGCGCCAAGGTTTGGCGAGGCAGAGCTTTATAACACTGGAGGCTTTCAAGCCTTTTGGTTCTAATTAAAGCCACTCTCCTCTCTATACGACGGACACCACGTCGATTTATGTCAAAGTGTCTTTGGAGGTAGTGAATCATTCGGCCTTTAATATCTTCATATCTGCTATTTAAATGTACTAGTATGAATAATCACATTAGAAGACACTGATTTTAAAATCAGTAACAATGGACATTTGCAGGAAAAGGTGCCCGTGTCTTAACATAATTACAACCTATGACCGATGTATAAGTGTTACCACATTGTATGATTCGGTCTCACTGAACAACCATGTGGTGACCTGAGACTCTCGCCATGTCAGCTTGTTTACAGCTCTACCTCCTCCTGCTCTGTCAACACATCCCCCTTCTCTCCTGCTGCAGTATGGTTGGAGCTTATAAAGCTTTAAAATGTAGGTTGTTTTTATCTGAGCAAATAACATCAGGTGTTTCTACTTAAAGCGTCACGTACGCTCCATGTCGGTGGTCTCCAGCCCCGGGCCGTTTCTCAATATGTGTTAGAAGTGACGTGCATTCATCTTGAATCAATATTTTCGAGTTCTTCCTTCATCTTTTCTTGTCATTATCTAATCTGCTATTGATGGCAATGAAATTTGATCTTCTTCAGATGATAATGTTCCATTTTTGTACCAGTACCAGAGGCAGGTGTGGCTCACACAGCCTCCTCTCTTTCTCTGCATTCCCACACTGTTGAAAGTAATGATTATTTAATTTATCTTCCTCAAATGCTTATCATGTTTCATGCATAGCCTCAAAATGAGAACAGCATTAAATCATGCGCGTGCGTCATCATGACTCAAGCAAACCGTGTTTTTCCTCATTGTTTTGAAACTGCTTCTTGATACCAGACTTTATTTCTCAGAACCAGAGAACCGGAAAATAACCCATGACACATTCTTATTAGGAGAAAACAAGATAAATGGAACATCATAAACATATGCTTCTCTAGCCACATGATGCAAGTCACGAATGATATAGTTTAAGGTCTAATTTGATACTGCATAACATTAAACAAACAATAAGGATGCTTCTCCTTCTTTCTAATCAATGTTGAATCGCTTTAACTAAACATGTGCAAGTGAGACAAATCATCAAATGCCTCTGCAGGCATGTCTGTCTCACTGTGGAAATGGAAGATGAAAGATACAGCATGAGTTTTCCATACAGCTTATGAAGCAGCTCATACACATCTTAAATTCAACCTTTTTTCGTTCTTTGTACATGCTGTACTATTGAGCGTCACTCATAATCCCTCATGTCAGAAGCACGCAGAGGAGAGAGAAGATTCATGGTCACTTCTATGTTTCTGTGTTAAGCAATCCAATATGGTGAGTTTGAGGGCCAAAATGAAGGATATTACGTAATTACACTGCCAGTCGTTTCAAATCGGAGGTAAAAATAAAATCCTTGATGTAAAAGCTACAAACACGACTAATATGTGTCTTAGTAAATTTGTTTGAACACTCAAACTGAGACATGTAAGTTAAATTGCCATCATTCATTATAATACTTTTAAGTTGTACTGACACTGTGTGTGAGACAGACTGGATGTTCCAGAGAAAAATCAAACTTAAGATAGAAATTAGCCCCTTGATACTTACATAAAGATCTCCAGAAAGCCAACAGGACTTACGTCCCCTCAGTCATTTGATCGGATTTAACTCGGCGCTCATTCTGAAAAAACAACTTCAGGTGTTTCTGTGTTTCATGTCCAAGCTCCATTTTATTTCCAAAGCTTAAAGACACTTTATTGTTCCAGAGCTTAAGGGCAGCTTTAGTGTGCTCTGCTGGCTCAGATGCATTTTCCATGATGTTATTACTCTCCATCCTATCAGGCTCCTTCTTGACACATTTCATAAGCCGGATGGGGACAGTCCAGCCTGTTTGGACCACACGAGCCTCTGCATGCTCAGGCAGAATTTACTCTGTATCTGTCTTGAGTAAACGAAGCTGTTTAACTGCACTGACTGCAGCTGCTGTGAGTCTGTCAGCATAGGAAGTTGTTTACGTGGTCTAGTTCGATTACATGGAAGCTGAATATCGGCTATCTGCATGCAGAGCTAAATGGGAGCAGGCCAAAACATCTTAAATGCACTCTGAGGTCACTGAGTTCAATCAAGGTTACTGTATATGTCAGTTGAATGTCACTTCTGAAACATTGCACTGTAATTGCCACAACTTACTCTGTCAGCGTTGGTGATTGAGCCAAATAGTACTGATTTACACCATGTTTAACTTTGTTTACATGCCTCCAACATTTCAAGCTTCCTCTCTGTACTGTAACCCAGCTCTCTCATTTAACATGGGGCCACTGACCTCGAGACATACAGTCTGTTGCTCGTCTAAGTGCGAATGTTTACCCTAAACTCAGCTCTTTTTGAAACAAAGACTTCCAAAAACTATAAATACTTGCACCTCTTCCTCTGAGAACATTGCCTTGGGAACATACAGCAACCACATCTGAAAGGAAATACAGAAAAAACAGCAAAAAAAACATTTTAATTGTAAATCTGTTGTTCCCGAAACATAACCATGAAACCGTCCCCATCCAGAATCATCATATGGTTTGCATGCAGGAAAACGTTTAAACATTTTCAAGCAAGCAAATTAAAGAGGGAGCGCCAGTGACAGATGTGATGATGCTTTGTTGAAATTTGACTTGTTTCGTGTTTTTGTATTTGTTGGCGTGATGCTTAAACTAAAGAGGATGTAGTTTAGCCTGAAACATTTAGGCCGCGGTATCCTCAATTACAGAGCTTTCATATATCCATTTGCACTGATACAAGGGACAAAAGAACTGAACTGACCTATCGATGTTTAGCAAAGCGTAACCTTCATGTTTAGACTTTTTTATACGATGACCAAGGAGGAGTTTTGATTCTGACTGACATCTAACATAATCTAATCTAATCTAATCTAATCTAATCTAATCTAATCTAATCTAATCTAATCTAATCTAATCTAATCTAATCTAATCTAATCTAATCTAATCTAATCTAATCTAATCTAACTTCTTCTGACATTCAGCTAACATTGACATAGTAGAGCCTCACTGTCCATTTCATAGCCTTGATGCTAATGTATACTGTACTTCTTCTCCTCTTCATCACGCCTGGCAGCTGTCCTTCATATTGTAAAACTGCTCTCTGGTTTAATCATTACTCTGAGACATATCAGAGCCGAGATTCTTGGATGAGCTCCACGTCCATTATTTTCTGCTTGCTCAGCAGATTGCAGTGTTTGCAGGGAGAGTAATTCTGTGTAATGAACTGTTAAACCGAGGAATAACAGAGGTCACTGCTCAGAGGAAGATCTGAGCTGCCTTCAGTAACTCATAGAAAGCAGCAGAATGTATAGACTGATACTGCAATCATGAATGATAACAGAGCAGGTTCACACAAGAGGTCGTTCATCCTTAAAACATTATTTTGTGTGCAAATAAAGAATCCTTGCTCTGCGGAGCACTTTTCAAAAGTTGACTTCAAATTGACAATTAAATGGAAACATGGAAAACTACTGGGAAGGAAATCTTTGCTGACTCCACAAGTGACATAAAAAAGATGAGAAGTTTCTCCTCACCAGGGCAGATACTCCCACAGTTCCACACACGCCTTGAATCCGCCTGCGAGGAAACAGCCAGAAGACTTGTACACACTGACAGATTACTGATGATGGTGATGATTTCAGGCCTCCTTTGCATCTTACATTACCATGTTTCTCACAACCAGATTGTCTCTAGATGTGGTTTAACCTCAGAGGGAGAATCCATTTCTGAGAAAGAGGTCTGTTCAATACAGCTGTTCTCATTACAGCTGTGGTCAATGTCACCACCATCCAGAGACATATTCAGATGTGGCAGCTGAGATTAATGGGAGTTAGTTCAGTTACCATCTGAGCTCTGTTCACTCTGTGACCACAGCGCATGTGTGCACTTGGAAGGCTCTCAGAGGGCTGATGAGGCCTTTAAAGGATGAAGAGCATCATCTGTCTGTTTACTGTCAGCTCTTTTTTCTTAATGTAGTTTCACGAACTGGTTATCGGAAATGTTATTGGATGAAGGTTTACAGTTTGACTGTGATCCTCCTGCAGCTCATGGCCACTTTTAGCCATCATCACTCCATCTTGTGGGATGAAACTAAATCTAAAGTAGGAACTAGCACCTTCCATCCAGATTGATGGAATTAATTAGTGTTTTCTTTTTAAAGGTTATACACTTTCTGTAAATGATTTGCAGGCATGAGCTCAAGCATGGAATTAACAGATTCCCAGGTGAGCAAAGTTACTCTTTCAAATTAACTGAATGTAATTTACATTTTTAAAGCCCTGCTGCGCTACATTTAGCAAAACCACCCCTGCTGTTAACAGTCGTTTCCATATGGCAGTTTTATGGTATGCCCTCACACTTGCCCTTAACAGACACATAGATACCACCTCACTTAAGAGCCGTGAAAACATTTGATATTTGCTCATATTATGCTGCACATTTTGCCCTTGAACTCAGTCTATTCTGTCATTGTAACGCAGTGCTTTTCCCTGACACACATCAGACAATTTGATCTCATATCATTCAATGATTTTTGGCTCTTGCACAGTCAAAAGATGAGCTCATTTGTAGTACAACACCAGGGTAATGCATGAGCCTTCAAAACAGAACAAGAAAACTAAATTGACACCGAGACATCAAGAAAATACAGTATCATCAAAGTTTACCAGTATCTCTCCTTCTTCTCTGATATTTCTCTTTAGAAGTTTGTGAATTCGTTTAAACTCTGTAAACTCTGAGAGAATTTGCTGCAGCTGTTGTCATACAGTTTGCTGTCCAACCACAAGAACTTCATTATCTATCATTTCCGTAGACAATGTCGATCACAGGATCGTCATCTGTGGAGGTGGTTTTTTGCCAAATGTTCATTAGACAGAGAGTTAAGTTTGCTGTGTGGCAACAGTTTCTGTGGGCTGTTTGGGTGTTAGGATGGAAAATAAAACAATATGGCAGAACAAAGACTCTGAGGAGGTTAATGACTCAGCTTATGTAATTTAAAGGGGAACTCCACAGATTTTGCACATCAAAGTCTGTTTACAGGTCTGTTCGAGCACCACTGCATCTGTGGAAAAAGTTGTATAAAACCTTTAGTCACTCCAGAGGAAGCTGTGAAATCTGATAAATTACCTCAAGTGATGTCACTTGAGGCACCATCAGCTGGGGCCGAAGACAACTCATCTCTCCTTGGGACTCGAGGTTTCGATAGTTGCTGCTAGCATAACAGCAGAATGTCTGACTGAACTGACGGTGGTGGAGTTGCATTGTGGGTAATGTAGGCACCAGGTTTTGACAAGGAAGAAGACTGGGTGGAATGACAGAGATGACATCTCTAGTTCAGCTGCACCTGTGAGTAGGATGGGACTTTGAGGAATCATAAAAGGATTTAGCCATTTAATTCCTCATCAAAGCCCCATCCTCATGGCTGATGTCTTTCTCAGGAATTGTGCATGTGTGCGTGCGCAGAGGTCTACATATACCTTCCTCTGATTATGTATATAATGCATGAAGCATATGTGTTCTGCATGAAGAGCTCTGAGTGCCTGCACTTCACTGGCTGCTCCACAGTGAAGGAGCAAATTTCTGTCTTATCTTGTCAAAGCTGCAACTGAAGATGAAATAGTTTCTGCTGTGATAACTTTGCAGAGTTGTAAAATCCTGCTTCTGCCATGGAGACAGGATCTGTCAAACTTAAACTGGACTTCCTGGATCATATTTCATGTCGATACCTGAAGCAACACGCTCCAACCAATGCAGTCCCTTGTTGTTTTAACACAGGACTGTTTTTAGTCCGAACGCCTGCTAACTCGGCCCTGACGGCAGATTCACACCTGCAGATAAGTAGATGGTGGAGGGTGAAACTTCCCCCAGACCCAAAAACATCCAGGAGCTTGAAAGTGTGTAACTGTAATTGAGGCCGTCCTGTTGAATAGAGTAAACCTCCCAAGTAGAGAAAAGATTAAAGGTTTAAGAAAGGCCTATAGAATATCTTTATTGAGGTAATTGAGGGTTTTCCAGCAGGAAAAATTACAGGACAACTGGTATAAGTACAACATACTGCAGTTACTGCACCTGTACTGTATGTGCGGATGAATAGAAACACTAAATTTTACGCACTTTTTTTTTCCACAGGGAGCTACCACGTTGATACACAGCTCCTTTGAATAAAATCTTGTGCAGAAGGCTGTTGTAGATTATGTCTTGCCCTGTTTTCTATCTTCTTGCAGGAAATCTTTGTAGAGAAGGTACAAAACCCAAACCAGCTCCTTTCAGTGAGCTGCTGTCCAACAATGTTTCTCCCACAGTTTTACCACATTTTTTTTCCCCTACACAATTTCATGCCAAGATTTCCATTTTATGTGACACACCATTTGTGGGAGTGAATCTCTACATGTGGAACCAATTTGCTGTGAGCTAATGAGTTTCACAGGTGGCTGGAGTTGTTGCGTGCCACACTGTAGTCGGGAACACAGAGCAGATACTGCAGTTTGGCTGAGGTAACTGTTGCCTCCATTGTTACTGAGGGCACAGTCCTATTAAGATGCGTGTTTACCTTTGATGATGGTTTTTATTATCAGATGTTTTCTATCCATTAGCAGTGCTCTGACTGCTGAATCTGAACTGAAATGTATTTTTCTTTGTCTAGCTTTTACAAGATTTCTGAGCTTGAACGAAAATATATGAGAGCAGCTGAACACAGGAGGAACGTACAGCAATGTGCACAAGTGATAAGCTGCTGCTGATGTGTGACTTTCTCAGCTCAAGAAATTTGTGTTACACCACAGCTGTTAGTAGGCCATTGCAAAATAAAATGGATAGCTTTAGCCTTGGGGGGGGGGAGAAAAAAGCAATGAGAGAGGGAAAATAGAATATTCTGTGAATGAGTCACTGGGTGAAGGGTGGAGTGATGTCGGCCCAGTCTTCACAGCTGAGAGAAAGAGTGTGGGTGTGTTTGTGGGGGGGGGGGGGGGGGGGGGCACCATGAGGATCACTGGGGCCTTCTGGACCCAAGCTGTTGTTCTGAGCTCAGACTGACACACATGCAACCACACAAACATGAATTGTACATGAGCAATAAAAAACACTGCTCACACTTCAGCTGTCCTCAGATGGGGGTCATTCCTGACACAGATACTGTCTCTTCAAGCTCGAACTGCAGCAAATGAGCAGATAAGTGTTTAATGTTTCATGCTTTCTGTGAAACAGCTGATTAAAATGAGCCCCGTGCTCAACGCTAAATGTATTTAAAACGTGAATAACAGTGCTTTACTGGCCAGTTCTACAGGTCTGAGAAGCAGCTTGACTCTAGTTATACTTCTTTTAATATCATTCTAATGTAATGTATTTACATCAAAAGACAAGCGAGGAAAGATCAGGTGCATCTCCATATTACCAGGTTAAGCTGTGTGGACGCAAATCAGGCCGAGGTCAGAATGCTCTTATATAAAGGCTTAACTGTAACATACTACAACATGTTTAATTCAAACGCTGCCTTTAACACTGTATTGAATATCAGGGGACATATTTTTTTAATGTGTTGAAATTTAGGTTTTATTTTAATGTAATTCATGTCCACTCGTCTCTCGTCATCAGCTGGCTGAGGCGCTGGTCAACCAGATGTGTGCTGAGAAATTAAACTTCTCGGGGCTTTGACGAATACATTAAAGGAAAAGTATTTACCATTTACCTTTTAATAAAGTTAATATCACTGGACACAGACAGATAGAAAGCCACAGACGAAATGATTCTCTGTTTTAACATTCTCACTGAAACAGGAACCCAAATCCACGTTAAACATTTTGCAGAAACATTAGCTACACCAGAATTCAGCCTTTAGAAACCCACTGTGTGGAAACAGGTCAAACAGACAGCTGCCTCCATAAACTTATCGCATGACAGTGTGCAGACTTGGCTGAAAATTTTACTGTGAAGATTGTGAGCTCTGTTGAAATCAGTTAATCCAAAAACGACTGATGGTCAAACAGCAAACCACTGAACACATTCAAACACATCCCAGTGACATGTACTGGTGGCAGTTTGAGCTTTGTGCATCGAGCTGTGCCACTTTTCAAGCTATCAACAACTACAAGGAAGATGGTAAAAGCAGGATGTCCTCCAGGACGGTAATTACGTGCTGTACGCATAGACAACTGCCAAAACAAAATAGTTTGAACAATATCCAGTTTTATGCTATTCTGGGTTTGAATGGATAATTCATTTTGAGGTCCCACTGCAACTGCAGTCAATGAGTCACTTCTGGAGTGACCCACTTCTCTTAGAGTGCGGTAAGGAACTCTGTAAAATAACCAGGAACAGTTTGTTTCTGACCACAAGAAATTGTTTTTACCCTCTCTAACCCATTTAAACACTTTACTCTGCTCTCTTTCTGCCTAAATCCTCTTGTCATCTTTGAGAGGAAGCCTGGTGACGTCCTAATCTCCGTCCCGCCGTTGCTTTTAAATTCCATCACCACTCTCCTGCTAATAGCAGTAACTTGGACAGTCGCGCAGATTGACCTTTTTCTTCTGTGAGTGGCTATTTGAAGTTGTCCTCTTGCAGCACAGCAGCAGAAAGTCTTCTCTTTGCGCCTGGCTGACGTCTCCATGATGATGTCTGTGCTCACCACTTAAAATTGGATATTTACTAAACAGAAACAGTGAGACCTTCAGCTACTAACTGTCAGTGGCCAATTTTTAGAAATCTGCTCACTTAAAAATACTTTCAAAGCTTCTTCTGCCAAAGCGCTCATCAGTTTGCCAATTTGCAGGAGTGTGACATCTGCATATTTACACAGACATACATCGCTCGTTAGGGAAAAGTGCTTTGTTATGAGCGTGCTAAAACAAAAGCTAACATGTGTAACTAATTATATATTTGGCTGAATCAATCATTTTAAATAGAATCACCAAGAAGTCATTAAATCACTGAGGTTCCAACACCGCCTGTTTTGTTGATGGATGAAGAAATTTGATGTGATGTTGAACATCACAGTTCAATCCCAGGAGTGACCTTCATGCAAATCTTTATTATCGGCATAACTTTATGAGGAGGACGCACCAGCTATTCATTAAGTATTCTTCCTCGTTAAGTCCTGAACTTTTCAACAACAGTTTAACATTGATAAATGATATGATGTTGACAATGTTGTGACTGCCATCTGGCCACCTGGATTGGGTTGCAGAGCTATACATAAATCCATTACTAATGTCCTATATTTTAAGTGATTCACCAAATTAGGTAGCACCCTTAAACCTCAAATGTTTCAGCTAGTAAAGGACTTTAGTAATGTTTAAACCTGTTGGTGGGAATCATCTGAAGTGCAGCACAACTTCAAGTGTCAAGTCAGGTGTGACAAGCAAACAAATGTGTCATATATTAGCAAGCTGACGTTAGCTTTGTGAGTTAATGTAGTCACACCTGTAACACTTAGACCTTGCAGTTAACTGTTATGTTTATCTCCACTTCATCTCTGCAGCACACATTTTTTCTGCAGACCTGTTGCTTCTAAAACTGTGGGTGATGGCATCCCCTAACTTGTATCCAGCGCTCAGACCTGTAACCACACCTGGACTAAAGGACGCCAAAGAAGTCTGTGCTGCTGAAAGGGCCCTGAGCTGCTGTGACAGCCATAATGAAGACATCCACATCCGCTTCAGATGAACTCAAGTCTCTCTGACTGACGCCTTTGGCAGCCAGCCAGCCAGAGCCAGTGGGTCAAGGCACTGCAGGGTGTCGAGTGAAGGACACAAAAGAAAAGAATATCCTGCCAGACATGTGTGCACTTGATAAGCTGTTTGAACTGGTCTACTCTGTAAAATACATTTCTGAAGAACAAAGTTGCAGCTTTTCATCAGCGCCTCTCAGAGGATTTTTATGGCTTTAATGTGATAATTAGAAGATCGTTTTTTATAAAGTGCTTGAGATTGATTTTGTCAGAGGAAGTTCAAGTTATGACAGCTCTGACGGTTGTCTCTGTAACAGACGTTCTAGTGAATAAACAAAAAGTTTGTGTTCTTCTGGTATTTTCCATAACAAATGGTTGATTCTGTACTACTTTTTGCAGAAAACTGAAAAGAATTTTTCAATAAGTCTTGAATTGCTGTTCGAGGAACTGAGAAGAGTCAGAAGGTGAAAATGTAACCCTAACCTTAACCCCAGTCTTCATCCTAAAATTTAATGATTACATTATGGGGACCTGCATTTTCTCCCCATGAGGAAGGCGAGTCACCACAATGTGACAGTGCAAACAGATTTATGTCCCCACAGCATAAGGAATACATTGTACATACACACACACACACACACACACACACACACACACACACACACACACACACACACACACACACACACACACACACACACACACACACACACACACTTTTTCCTGCTAAATGTTTTGTGCAGGAAGAAGTGAACAAAGGACTTTTTGCAGGAAGGGCCTCAACACTTCTGCCTCTTCTGCTGCTGTGTGTATTGTGCACAGTCCATGAGGTCCGGCATGATGTCAGCTGTCTCATTCATGCACAACATCATTGGCTCATTGACGCATCATCTGTTCAGTTCTCAGCTGACTAGTAACATCCAGTCTCATTCATGCACGTGTGCATGGTGACATAGGCTCACTGGCCTACTTTAAACATAAGAATTCTACATTATGTTTACTCAAGAGGTCGTAGTGGGTGCTGTTGTACTGGAGAGCATATTGAAGGGGGTTTCCTGTGAATGGGGCGGACAAAATATCAGGAAAATCAGTCAACAGCACTCAACAATAAACATGCAGTTTGATAATTACCTCCCTGACTGTGCCAATCAAAACCGAACATCACTATCTTACAGGCAGGATTAATGTGCACCGTCTGAAGTGTCTGTTGATTGCTGAGGCCAGTGCTGCTGGTTCTCATGCAGCTGAAAGAGACAGAGCAGCTTTGTTAACCTCTCTCACCACTGTGGTTACCCTGACATCTTACCATGACCACATTATTTTAAGGAGTTAGGTTACTACGATCAATCAGCCAGAACCAAAACAATGAAATGGACTACAGTAACTAAACAAAGAGTCCAAACATAACTATAAAAACCTTTTTCCAAAGCGTCATGTATTTGGCTGTACCAGTCAGCAAACACGTGACAGGATAGTGGAAACATCTGCAGTCAGGCAAACAGCAGGACTTTGACATATTTCTGTGTTATCAAAGCAGGAGAACAATTACTGTATGCTTAAATGCATTAGATTACCACCACCAAATTTACTCTCAGCAGTCAGCAGAAATATGTATCCTGTCACCCCGGTGCTTGTGGTGATGTGAGATCTGCTCACGACGGGAGGAATGCCAAGCATTACTACAATATCTTATGATCTGATTTCCAGCACACTAAGTCCAACAGCATTTTTATTATTGGCTTTTCTGGCCTCTGGAACAAGAGTTTGTATCAATCAAGTTAGATTCCAACATGGTTCATGAGGAGAAAGACATTGATCACTGATCACAGTGAGTCAAGTTTCTGAGAGCTCCACATTTCAACATTTATGTCTTTGACTTTGATGAAAGCCAGAGCCGTGACATGTCCCAGAGGCAGACCTAATTCAATATGACACTATTGCATTTCTTAAGCCTCCTGTTTGCGCTCATGTGCGGGAGGACGTTTGAGCCTCTGTGGAGCTTCTGTGCACAGTTCAGGTTCTCCTGGTTTGAACAGCATAGATGAGATAAGACTTTGTTTTGATTTATAGTCGTTCACTGAGGAATTCTGCGTGCAAGAAGAACCAATAGAAACTTGGAATCATGGAAACGGAATCATGAAGCACTTCGGTATCATTCAAACTGTGATGAGGAACAACTTTGACGTTTCATGCAAGCAAGCAGTGATGAAGAAACGAAAAGGAATGTTTCTCCTGGAACAGGAGTTTTAATCATAAGCATCGGGTGACTTTTAATGGCATTTGGAGGTGAAGTTAATTAAACATTACACATGTATATTAGTGATAATCAGCCTTTAGTTGAATGCTTATGTCAAGAAATTTTAATTAAGTGATTAAATCCAAGTGTTTCACAATGTATGTATTTTTTAATTTATTTATTTATTCATCCAAGATTATAGTTAACTTCAGCATTTTCTATTAATGGGCACAACAGGTTCTGCAATGACAATTATTAGCAAAACATTCCATGTCAACATATCATTAAATGATCAAATCAAATATTGCTTTTTTCTAAGGGCAACTGGTTGCTATTTCTCAATCTGATTATCTTAATTTTACCATTTAGTAATGCAATGACAAGCAACAATTTGTTCATTTTTGAGGGCAAAAAAAGACAATTTAAATATTTATCATGATATTTATGTGGCACAGCAGGAATATTTTAGACATCCGTTCTCAAACAAAACTATCTGATTTTTATCTTGTGTAAAGCAGAATAAAGGAAGAAAATCTGGTAATACTTTCACATTTATTAGACCACATGTGCTTTAAAAACCAACACACAGTGGGCTGCATGAAACAATTAAATGAGAAGCGTGCACCAGCATAACAAAATAAATAAAAAAATAATATTGATACTGTGAAGTGATACTGGCAGGTTTCGGGCTTGTTGATGGTATCAGGCTGGAATGTGAACTATTCACCCACTGCTATACATTTTAAGGACCTTTCAGAACAGATATATACACTCCCGTATTGAGTTGGTTGACTTGTTTTGAGAGGAAACAAAACAGGTTGTTATTGTTGGAAGCGAATCATGTCTGTGATGAATAAATTGAAAACAGAAATCACACAGGCAATGGATGATTTTTCTGGACAGGCAGCTGGTTATAAAATCCATGAGCCATCAAAAATAACAGAATAAATGAGAGACTTAAATCTCTGTTTTGAATGCTTTAGTTCTGATCCCATCTTACATGTTTGGAAAAACTTTGCTTTATATTAATAGTGATAAACTGTACAGACGAATCCATGTTGTAGGCAGAAGAAGACAAGTCAAGACAATAACACCGTAAACTATGTGAAGGATTTGAGCTTTTAAGCGCCTTTGCCATGAAACCTGTGAAGAGGATCCTGTGGAATCAGTTGTATGTTGAAAACGTAGTCACCAAATGCCATTAAAAGAAAGATGATCGTGTATAAAAACTTTCCAACAAAATGAGTCCAGTTATTAGACAGCTAGACATCATCTCTGCCAGCAGGGCCGTGCTTTTATCAACCTAGAGTCTGGAAAAAATGGATAAAACTCTGCTCTATTCAGTCAATTTTACTTTATAAAGCTCCATAAACCTTCATGTTCCATTCACATTCTGAGCGGCATGAGGCCAACCAGGGCCGACCAGGAACCACTGAAGCGACCCACCAGGCTACACTGGGCCAACAGTGAGCTCATCTCTGCTTCGTACTACATTTCCTATTCATATGTAATATGCACTTTTATCCACACTGTAGAGTAGCGGTCCCCAGTCACCGGGCCCATTTGGTACTGGGCCGGACAGATAGTTTTTTTCTGGAGGTCAGTATCCAAGGCCACCCCAGAATCTGACCCGACACACACACAGCAATAATAATAATAATAATAATAATAAGCTGGGTTGAGTCAGCTTGAATTACAGGTATAAATTGGTTTTTCAGCATCCGACCCGGTGTGGACCCAGGCCCAACCCTGGACCGACCAGAGACTGACCTGGAACTTTCCTGGAACTTTCCTAGGTCAGTTCCGGTAATGTCCCAGATACTTCGCGGGACATTGACCCGGGATCCAACCTTGGCACCGACCCAGGACTTACTGTACCTGGAAAAGGCCAAATGATGAGACGAAGAAGAAGAGCCTGCAACTTCCAAGAAAAAGAAAACTGCATTTGAGAGACAATATCAGCAGTCCTACTTAAAAATACAGGTTTATCGTTTTAGGTGATTCTTACGCACCAAGCCCGGTCTGGGTAATATGTGGCGACAGGCTCGCAAATGAGGCAATGAAGCCTTCTCGGTGAAGAGAAACAAGCGCAGGGTTTACATGAAACCAGTCCGTGGCGCATAAAAGGTTGGGGAGAGAAGCAGTGTGTTAGTGTTGTTTTTGAGGCTGAAATCTCTTTCACACAGCACAAAAACACCTACTTTTGTCCTCACTCAGCATTCATTCCCAGGTCAAATGACTCTGCGGTAGTTATGGGCATTTATCGACTCCAATCAGCAGTGCACGTTGAAGTTGCGGATGTTGGTGTGTGAATTGGCAGAAACCGCGAAACACGAACATCGCTCAGTGGGCTTTCAAGTAAAAAATTTTAAACAGTAACCATCGTAATATTGTCACGGACCTCGATGTTGCTTTCGTGTTTGTGACAGCACACGTGACACAGCAGGAAAAAGACGAAACTATGTATGGTTTAAAAATTTTCTGAATAACTTCAATGTTCACACAGACTACCTTCGCCTGTCAAAAGTGGCGACTGCTGTCTGCGATTAACCCAAACATCTCGGCCTCAGAGATGTGCTCAGTTTGATTCTGCCACCGCAGCAATGGGAGCGGTGCTTTTTCAGTTTGTCATATTTAAAGGCCCATGAATGACAAATGGTTCTTCAAATAAACACAAAACTGTGTTTGTATATGAAGGGCTCATTTGCAAAAACAGATATCTCCCTGTTTTATTGTTCATTGAAGGGAATGTCAATGAAACTGCTGTTGTTTTATTCATTTTAAAAGTGGCTTTTATCTGTTTTTGCAAATTAATTCTTCACATTATATGACGAGCTTCCAGATAAAGAAACATGTTTTTTTAATATATTTCCCAAAACTCATACACTTGAGTCTACAAAGAGCACGCTGGTCTTTGTGGCAAGCCAGACCATGTAGCTGGAATGTTGTTTATTGGAATTCAATGTCTTCAAGCAAATCCATTCCCAAAACTGTTTCCCAGCCCACTGTGTCAAGACCTTGACCCCAGGGACCATTCCCAGGTTTCAGCTAAAACATGAACATCAATCATAGTTTAGACTTTGAAAGAAAGCGTCATGGATTGAAGGAACTCTGGCTATAGTTGTGGGTTTTCTGACCACCAGGCTGTCTTCTCCCGGGACATTTATCAACCAGAACTGCAGTAAAAGCACACAGGGACACTCGCCAGCCAAGGCAAAGCTCCAAATCATAACGTGGCTAAAAGAATTTTTTAATGTTCCTGGGAAGGTCCCCCCAACACTCGCGCAATATTACATCAGTAATAAATATCACCTCTCAACTCATATTTTACATTTGCAATCTGGATTTGGCTTCAGGTTTAATTCCCTGTGGATAATGGATTTTTTACTGCTGACAACACAGATAAGGTTATAAGAGCGAGATAAGTCTATCTCTGTAATCTTTTCATTATTATCCACCCGGAATAACAAACAGAAATCATCCTCTCCTGTGAGACAAAACAGCCAATTTTGGACCATTTTCTTACTCCCTGAAAGACAAACATCAGTAGACGTATGGCTCAGGGGAGTTCTTGAGGCAAACCAGAACATATGTCTGATATTTTTCTCCAATGTCAGCTCACATTAAAACTGCACCCACAGTGTCCCACCATATCACATCAGATACATATCTGGCTCTGGGATGGAGGGATGAAAAGTCTGTCCATGCAATCTCTGTGGACTTTCTCGTGGAGCTTTAACTCTATTTTAGCCACCCAAAACAGATAGACACGCTCCAGCTGAGCTCTGCTCTGTGTCATCTGCAAAGTCAGTGATGTACAAGCTGTGCAGCCAGAGAAATGCAGTTTAGTTACACTGAAGAACAAAGTAATAGTTTCACCAGTTGCTCTCAATCAGGTCAAAGGGTTTCTGTCTGGAAGGCAAACTGTAATCAAATGCTTCACGTTGAAATTTTCTAAACCAAGGCATGTTTAGATTTGACAAACCTTTGTAGTGTAGTGCAAGTTTTCACATTCCTCGATCAAGTAAAATAAGGTCAGTTTTTGTGAAGTGAACTCAAATGCACTCATGAACAACAGCATCCAAAAACTTCATCTCAACATGTCTCCCACCCAAAGTCACAAATTAATGGTGGTGTTTATATTCTGCGGCCTAATTTACAGGTGTGTCCTAAACACCTCACGTGCAGGCTGTTGCAGAGCATGCAACTCAGACAGTTGTGTGACAGAAGCTCACTTATGAAACTTCAAAGCTATAAAAATGCTTCTGAACGAGAAGTTATCACTAAGATGAACTTCATCAGTCATTTCTTTCCAATTAAATGGGTTACGCTGCTCAGTCAGCTAGTTAGCATTAGGTTTTTGCTGCAGTAGAGTTGAAACAAGCTGCTTAGTTGCTCACCTCTGTCAGCTTACTTGCAGCCTAGAAGCTGCACTAAGTGCAACATGTAGCTACAGCTGCTACTGTAGGGTAAGGTAATTTGTGTGTCTGAATAAACAGTTTAGATCAGACGTGTTTTTTATTAAAATTATTATTATTGTAATGGTTGTTCAACTGTTCAACGGACTTATCTGCAGACTGTTTTTTTAAAGGGACAAGTTTTTTCCAGTGTTGGGAAAGTTCACTTTCTACATGAACAAGTTCAAAGTTAAGTTCACAAATTTGAAAATCAACTAGTTCAGTTCATGAGAGAGAGAGGAGACTGGAGCGCTGCTGGTGTCCCTCAAACCACCGGTGCTCATGGAGGGGAAAAATGTCCAAAATAAGAGGAAAACTTTTGGGTGTCACCCTGAAGAAGGCGCAAGCCGATACACGCTGGTGTAACTTTAATGAATGTAGCCCATTAAATTAAAGGCCTGTTACATTTTTCAAACCCACTTGAGTGCCTGGACTTGGATTTTTTTGTGCCATTTTTTTTGGCCAAAAGTTTTCCTCTTATTTTGTTCAGTTCATAGTTCATTGAACTAAGTTCACCGTTCCAAAAATGAACCAGTTCATAGTTTGTTTGTTTTTTTCATGTGTTTCTGCAAGCTATTATTTTTCAAAATTATTGCCACAGCCCGTATAGAACTACAGACAACAATTATTTTATCAGTTTTAACACTGTAACTAAGTGTCAGATTTCATCTTCATATCCAATTTTGAATCCTTATACAACCAGGGCTTACATTAGCATTGGAGGGACAGCATTTCCCCATTGTTGCTTTAACGTCCATTCAGTCCATTATTTGTTTGCTTGCACATACCTTGAAAGGCTAGCCGGGTGCTTCAGTTCAATGTACCGTTTCAGGTTTGCTGTGATGTTTTAGCCGGGTTTTCACCTGGAAGGCTGTATAGAAATCTGGCACCCTATTGAACGAAGTTAAACTGAGACAGCGTGCCATTCACAGACACCAGAATGAACGAGTTCACAGTAAC
Organism: Chaetodon trifascialis; assembly: GCF_039877785.1. NCBI lineage: Eukaryota > Metazoa > Chordata > Actinopteri > Chaetodontiformes > Chaetodontidae > Chaetodon > Chaetodon trifascialis. Next base: position 15,205,616 of record NC_092071.1, on the reverse strand, counting down.
GTTCATCAGGCAGTAATACAGTAGGTTCAGTTCACGTTCGCCCAAAATATGAACGAGTTTCAGGCACAACACTGTTTTTTTCTGTGGACAGCGCTGCTTCATCTGCTCTTCACATTGTCATCATTGCTCTTGGATGCCTTCATATATAATATTGCTTGGAGTGTTGTTTTTTGGTGTTTTTTGTGAGCTGGAGGTATTAGAGTCTGCTATGCCAGTCTTCTTACTGAGCCTAGTGAATTTAGTGAACCCAGTGAACCTCTAATATGCTCCAGATATAGATACTAAATGCAGGATCAGCAGCATAGGTTCTTCACCCAGTGAAAGGTTACATGTCAGACATGTTGCAGTGGCTTGGAGCAAAATGCCTCAGAAAGTTCAGAAACCTCATGTGATGTTACAATAGCTCATGTACAGTGATCCTGATTTCTACATTTCAACCAGTTCAACATTTTTTTCCCACTGAAGTTCTATGCATGCATGTGAACACTTTCCCAAGTGAGTCATCAGAGATGATTTGTGGGAATGTACAAAAGGGGAATCTTTCCAGTATTTTTCCCTGAGAACAAAAAATGGGGTGGTTTTTCATCAGTAAACAACGAAGTATGCAGCCCCAGGGCAATCGCTAACACTGGCCACACAGAGCCCACTGTGTCGAGGAAAAAGTAAAGCAGAGCAATGCATATCAGAAAAAAGAAGACAGAAGAGCAGAAAACCCCCAAGCTTTGTAAGATCTGCAGTTGGTTTCTAACAAAATAAAATATTTGCTTCAGTGGTATAAATCAAATGTTTTTTGTCCTTTAAATGAATATCATAGATCATCTGACTGTTTCTAATGTTGCCTAACCTCCCACACAAAGTTCCTGCTCCACCTTCACAGACTGGAGTTTTAGTTTTGGGATAGGTGAAGAAAACAATTCATTAAAACGATCAGAATCACCTTTGGTCGACCTAACCTGCCCTAGTGGTGCCGATGCAGTGGGGCTTGTGGTTATGTATTAAAACTTCTATCGTGTACTTTGGATGTCTGATTTGTTTTGTGGAGGTTGGTGTGTGCGTGCCAGAAGCATGCCAGCTTCAGTATGTTCATTAAACTAAGATGGTGAACAACATTAAACTTGCTAAACATAAGCTTGTTAGCATTGTCACTGTGAGAATGTTAGCATGCTAACATTTAGTGCAAAGCATCAGTGTGCCTATGAATACAGTCTGTGTGCTTGTTGACCTTTAGTCTTGTTGAGTAACACTTTGCACTTTCCTCTGCTGTCTGCCTTATGCACATGTTTTCTGTCATTAGCATTTACCTGTACACTTTGTTTTCTGAAAACCGCAATAGAGAGCAGAGGAGAAGCACAAAAGAAAGCAGTCTGCCAAAGTAAGACTTCATAGCATGGAGCATTTTCAACCTCTGGATGATTCCCCTGAGGTGCAGTGAGGTCTGAATCCTGGCCACCTGCACTGTTCTGTATTGTTCTCTGTTTCCACGTCCTGTATGACTGAAAAAATAATCTGCTGCTGCCGTGGTTGCATTGTTTCAACCCTGCATGTATCATAATTCATCCTGTTATAAATAGCTGCAGTGTGTTTTCAGTATTTCAATTATGTTACTTAAAAAATGTTAAAAAGCTTATTTGACAAATTCAACAAGATACACCTTCTTTATCAGTGTAACATGCATCATAGCGTCATTACCTTCTCATTAAATGTGGAAAAGCCCTTCATGTCTCCCCTCAGTTCTAATTTTGCGAGTGTAAAACATGGGGAAACATGAGTTACACAGTCTCATTCCTTTGTGCTCTGTTTGGTGATGCATTTGGCAGTCTAACCTCCATTGCTGACAGGCCTTTGAGCAATAGGCTCATGATCTATAACGTTTGGGCGCGTGTTCAGTTGGAACTCTTTCCCGATTCCACAGCACAACCTCACATCAACATGTGGGAGTGACTGACAAATGAACATAGCTCGCTGTTGTTTGGCCATAAAGTAACAGAATAATGGGGAGATTGTCATCTTGCAACCATCTTTAGAAAATTTAGGGTTATGATTTATTTTTCTCGCCTGTCCGCCGCTCCCGACCCTCTGAGATTGTGATTCAGTCCACAACATCCAAGGTAGAGCCTGTTGTCATTGTTGGATTCCATTCAACTTGAATTTCCATAAATAACCCAGTTGACTGATGTCCCTGTCAAGCAAAAGCCATATTATATATTTGCAACCCAGCTGGGATTTAAGTTACAGTGTTAAAGACTCATTTTCTTGGAAGTTTTGTCTCTTGTTCTTTTTATACTCGTTTATTGTTTTTATGTCTTTTGTTTTGTGTCACTCAAAAAGAGACAGAGACAAGCAGCCACTTCATAATTACACTTTGCTTGACTTCTGGAAACTTCCAGCTTCAGTGATGGCTTCACTTGAATCAAATCATTCTTCTTTACGCCAGGAAAGTAGCCACATATAAATAATGGTAATAATAAACGGCATTTTAATTCATATTAGTACAAGGAAAATGATAAGAAAGCACCTGGAGGCACCAAACCTTTGAAAATGAATCGCTCTCTATCTGAGATCACTCACAATTATCACCTGTATTTGTTTTTAATATTCTATCTATTGCCCTGCAATCAGCTGGCGACCGGTTCAGGGTGTACCCCGCCTCTCGCCCATTGTAGCTGGGATAGGCTCCAGCCCCCCGCAACCCCGAAAGGGATAGGCGGTATAGATAATGGATGGATGGATGGATTCTATCTATTGTCAGAACAGATCATCTATGGTGTCAGGTGAAGAAAGTCTTTAAGGGTGCTTTATTAAAGGCTTAAGTCTATGAATTCTGCTACTTGACTCTTTGATAGAGCACGAGTCTTTCGCAAAAAGCCGCCCTGTTTTAAATCAGCTCTAACGAGGACCATTGTGACAGTGTATTTGAAATCTCATTATATCAGCCCTTGATTTAATTACTCTCAACAAATGTGCAAAAACAGCAGTCAAGTGGCTCTTGAGGGCCTGTGCCTCTGAAAAAACATCACATAAAATTACATAAAGCCTTGATTACTTTCAGAAACCGCAAGCTCTCACTAAAGTGGCAGTGACTGCTGGACAGTTTATTAAATGAGTTGTGCACTAAGGAAAATAAAAGAGGAGCTATCACTACCATATGTTGTTTTATTCTACTTTGTTTTCCATTAGCTATAAATATATTGATGATTCCAAGAAGTATAAGTCAGTGTGTTTTTAGTGTTTTGTCTGGAAAGGTTCAATAATTGCTATGGAAACATTTTCTTTGCAACAGAAAGTGTAATCTCTGAGGAATTCAGCCTTTATGACCACCGTGTGTCAGTTTGATTTCAGTTCAATCCTTTGCTAGTCTCAGACAGGACACTGCAATATGGGTTCTCTTCTCTTTGCTGGATGCTCTCTGCAGGTGATAATATCAGTCTGTCGGTCAGTTGGTTCACTGCTTTGGTCCAAACTGAAATATCTCAACAACCGCTGGATGGTTTTCCCAATAGCCTCAGCCTTGCTAATTATCAAATATCAGCATGCTGACACACTAAACTAAGATGGTGAACATGCTAAACATTTTAACTGATAAACATCAGCAAGTTAGCATCATATTGTGAGCATGTTAGCATGCTGATGTTAGCCTTTGGCTGAAATCACTGCAGTGCTGAAGCACAGAGCTGCTGGCATGGCTGTGAACTGTCAGTCATAAATAAAACCTGTTCAAGCCCTCCAGGAGCCTCTTTCAGGAGGAAAGCTGAGTGTCTCTGCTCAAGGTCTCCCAGGATTTTCAGAGGTATCACCACCATGCTGCTTTTCTAGAGAATGCAACATAATAATATTTTTACATGTGTACCATTTAAAACTCATGTCACACAGGGTGTTTTTTAAGTTGTAGTAAAGGCGTTTGGCATCTTGAAAACTGTGTCTACACTTCTGCCCTAAAATGTAATGAGATGGTTTATCATAACTAATGTTATGTAAGTTAGTATTTCAAACATTTTTACTGACTGACTTCTATTTTCTAAAGATTTGTCACACAGGCATTCAGCGCATGAATAAATGTCTTGTAAAGCTTGTGTACACCTTCCTCCGTGTCCCCCTGGAAATGAGCGTTTACAGGTTGTTTTAAATCTGCCCCCGAGCCTTCTGGCACTCAGCCATGACCCAGTTGTTGGTCCCCTTCAGTAAACTTAGAGGGGAAAACAGACGTTATTCATCATTATAAGATTAATCATTGCTCGTGTTGAACTGTGAGTTTCACAGTTTCACAGAATGGTGATCTGAGCTTAAACACCACGAAACAAAAGTGCACCTGAAAATCCTCAGTCAAGTCTGGTGTCTGTTTTCTCTCCTCTTGAAGTCATGGCACATTTGCAAATGAAAAATAACACATTTTTATACTTCTGGCACCCCTTCATCCTGTGCTCTGTATAAAGAGAGCTTGAGAGCTTTACCTTTTATTGATTTCATTTTTTACAGTAGGAACTGGATGAATAATGAGATCGGGCACATGGTGGCTCTTGCTATACACTTTGGCAGAACATGAGAGTGACCTGCGGGGACATACGCTATTCATCCCCTTCCATGATTAATTACTTCACTTGTGCTGCTTTTCTGACATGAGTTCCAGTTCTCGCTGACATGGAGAAGCCAGCAGCACTGATAAGCTCTGCTGTTCTGTTGCACTGTGCTGCCGGTCTCTTGCTTTCACAGGGGTTTGGGAAGGTTTCAGGATAAAACATGCACATCTGCATGTCATGTTGACCTGAACATCTTGACCAGAACATTAGATTTGTGTTGGTCACAATGTTTGCTCAAACCAAAGAGAAATGATTCTATTAGAAATACCAGTACACAAAACTTTTGTTCCTCTGGATAACTTAATGGAGATGTGTCAGCTTTAGAATGAGCTTCCTTTCTACATAGGGTTAGGGTTATCTCAGTAAACATGACTTACATGAGTATATGACCTTGGTCTTTTGAGCAGATCTGATGCATTTTCCAGGCATGTTTTAGGGTGTTTTGCCCACAGCATGTTTGGATTAGTGGGATCCTGGTTGCTCTTGTTCATAAATCATGACTTATGGCTAGAGCTCTCAACTGCTCATTTAGGGATTAGAGACTTAAGGTTTGGGCATGAACCTTTATAATGCCACGTTGTCTGTGGCACATTGTAGTCCACGTTTTAAAGCAGACAGAGATACAGTAGAATAAATGGCATTTCTCCTGCTAAATGCTCAGTTTTATAGGTTAATAGCGTCATATGACTTCATCCTCTTGCTTCTCCCTTCAGGATGCTCAGCCAATGAGAAATGAACTCTGGAGTCTCTGGAGACTGGTGGGGCCAAACTGATGTGGCTGAAGTCCAAACACATTCTAGCTGCAGGCAGCAGGACTGGGCCAAGGTTAAAGGCATAGCTTGACGTTTTGAAATTCAGCAGATTATTTGTCTCCAGGAACTTGTCACACTATAGGAAAATCTTGCCAGTTTGTTTCCCTAAAATGGCTCACTAGCATCATTAGCATTCCCTGCTGAAAGCAGCACAGCTGGCCAGAGAGAGAGAGAGAGAGTTTGCTCTGCATTGTTGAAACCTTCACCTGAATACGTTATGCATATGCAATACTTTTTTTCTCCTCCTGATGAATTACAGATTCCATTTATTTGCAAAAAGGTAACTCTTTGTCATTTTCTGGCCAGCCTCCACTGGACTTTCCTTGGGCACATAACAGGCCAGTCAAAGCTGCTCTGAATTCACGTTAAACAAAGAACTCAAAGCAGCCAGACCACCCAAAACATTCATGAGTAAGATTATGAGCGGCCGGAGCAGCCAGCTCGTGTCCTGCTCTTCCAGTGTTCTGTATACACTCTGTGACTTTGATCACAGCTCCATGATTGATGCCATATTTTTCATTTGCATGGGTTTGTCTTTGTGATCCAAATTATAGTGTGAAGAATAAATGTCAGAACTCTAAAACAAGCCCCCCCTCTTTTGGGCATGTACCATATCCCGTCTCATAAAGACACACATGGTTCTACTTAATCTCTCTCTTCATTGTGGGACCTTAAAAACCTTTTGATTAGAGTAAATGGAATATGAAACCCCAGATTTGGGTCTGATGGTGTGCCTTTCTATGAGCAACTCAAACGAAACATTGAATTATTTCTCATACAGCCGCACTGAAGCGATGTTCAACTGGCTGCATTACAGGACTTTGGTGCTGTGTTTGATGATTAGCTTCCATTCGACCCTTGGCCTGAGAAGATAAAACTGAGCGCATACATCAGCTTCCAATGCAGCAGAAACACATCTAACACACACCTTGCACTACATCTACACTCCTATAATCCTACTTCCACAGTTACCAAAGGAAATGAATAAACGCTCATGTTTCAGCGTTTAAGTTGCATACACTTTACTATGATGGTGCCATTTTACAAATAACAGTTGTAGTTTTTGATCAAGACCCAGATAAAGGATGGGGGAAAGAGAGAGAAAAATAAACTTATTGGTGTCTGTGGCTCACAGTCTGCAACACAAATTTCCACAGTATTGATAACATCAGTGCAACATAATCTGAGTTTATTTTCAATAGAAATCCTATTATTCAACTTTTCTGTTCAGCTGCTGTAGATGATGACCCCCACTGCCCACTGGGGCACTAACCAGAAATCTCAAACATCTGAAGAGATGGCTCCCTGCTGTTTCCCCTCCACCAGCTGACATCGGTCAGTGATCATCGCACTCCTCCACCCATCCAACCACGACCTGGGTTTCTCCCTCCATCCCCTCATCTCTCTTCTCCTTACCCTTCCAGATCCTCATACATCCGTCCTTCATTATCCCCATTATCCATAGCATGCATTAAACTATTCTAAATCCAAATCTTCTTGCTGTGTTCTTTATTAGAGAAAAAAAGTCTTTGAAGTTCAGGAGTTATTGTGTACCCTCTGAACTGCTGGAAGTACTTTCGTGTGAAACAGATGCAGTCTTGAATTTGTATTAACAATAGCAAATTAACATGACATACTGTGAGGAGTTTCAGTCCTACAGTGATTCCCATCCTGGGGGCTGCAGCCCCTGACGGGAACCTGAAAAGAACGCCAACTGTTTTTTTTTTGGTTTGTTTTTTGTTTTTTTCAGACTTTCCTATCATCTTTGTGCCTTTTCTAGGGTTTGATTTTTTAACTTCTCAAGGCCTCTGCAAATAAATATACCCGCTGACAAGAGGTCACAAGAATCCATTGCTTTATTTTAAGGGGTCATGTGCAGAAAGGTTTGGAAACACAGTTCTGAAACATAATGAAATATACTTCAGTTTAAAAAAAACAAATAAAAAGCCTTCTAATTATTTTTAATGATAACCTCTCTCTAATAGCTTTGCTTTTCTTTGTCCAGTAGAGGTAAAGAAAGGAATTTTTGGCTGCTTCCTCCCTCTTGGCCGACAGTCCAGACGATGAGCCCCGTTGCTTCTTGCTAAAGAGTTGCTTTATTTAGTCCTTTCTTTACACCCTTAATTCTATAGGATGAGGAAAATAATCCCACCTGTACTCAGAAACCAGTACTTGTTATGCTGCATTCCTTTCACTTCAGCCTCACTGGAGGCTGGACAGAGGTTTCAGTTGTCTTATTGCAGGCTGACAAAGAAAAAAAAGGCATTTTCTGTCTCAAATATATGTCATGGTTGGAGATGGAGGATTTCATTTCTGGATATCTAATGGTGTTATACTCTATATCCCTCTGTTATATAGCTAACAGAATGTCAATGATTCAGATGACTATGTGGACCATCAGACTGCGCAGGAACTGAGACTATTGCACTTTCCTTTCAACTAAAAGAGACACAGTTGCAGACACTAGTATGAAGCAGAAATCTGGTGTTTCTCACAGTTTCTCCTTCATCATTGCTTGCTGTTGTCACTCAACACACAAACAAGTGCACACCTTGAGTCTACATGTTGTCTAAAGTTAAAACTAGAGGCTGGTGCCATTGTTGGCTTGGTACTGATACCACTGTAGATTATGTAAACCAGTCAGCAGTGTAATTCCAGACTTAACATCAAAGGGAACAGGTTCATTCATTCCCATTGCTAACAGGTACAAGGTTGGTTTCTGTAGTGTCTGGTGTCTGAACTGGCACTGGCCTAATCTCATGAACATGAAGGATAACGTCTAAAATGTCTGCATTGTGTAACCTGCTATCAAAGCATTGCATTGAGAGCGCTGACACTAAATGCTGGAGCTCAGAAAGTGGTCATTACTCGTCTTAAATGCTTTGAGATTTGGTAAATATAAAGCTCATGGGCAAAGGAATGTCCTCAGTGACCCTATCCTCACACAGACATGCCACACAAACAAGCTCACACTGAAGTCAGGAGTTTATCTCCTCCTAGATCTCCAAGCACTCCCTGCAGTTGGCCGCTTTATGTCTTCAAGAAGCTATTATAAACCAGACATCCAGATTGGGCCCAAAAATGCTCACCTTTGAACACTGCTTTTAAAATCAACAGTGCAGAAGATCATGAGAAAAAGTAGAGCAGATTTTTGCGTTACCTTCTCTGTCCTATTTATCCTCATGCATGTTTCCCCTCAGGCAAGGTCAGAGGTGAGTGTTACAGTGATAAGTAACCAAACCATCCCTGTTAGGCTTGGAGCTGAGCCACAGTGCTGCAATCACATTGTCTTACCTGAGTAAGCTGTTGCTGTAGTTCTGTATCAACAGAGTTATGGGAATGCTTTCCTGCAAAGTTTCCATATGACTAGCACATGAATGTTTACATGAAGCTGTTAGCTGCAAGTATCAAACATGTGGAAAGTGAGACATTAATTCATGGGTATGGAAGGCTCCATGATCTTTCTCTGGCAGAGCTAGACGAGGAGATTTATATTGCTTTTATATGTGTGTGTTAAATGTGACTTTATCAGCATTAGCAAGCAAACATAGCTTAGCACAAAGACTGGAAACAGATCCATCCATCCATCCATCCATCCATCCATCCATCCATCTTTGGACAGATCCAGCTGTTTCTGTTTCCTGTGATTGTGCTAAACTTTGTTAACTGGTGTGAGAGGGGTGTCAATCTTCTCACCTTTTCCTTTAAGTTGCATTTGCAGTAGATACTCACTTCGTCTGTTCAGCAGAAGACTAAACAATGTTGTGTTCAGACAATTGATTTTGGCTTGTTAATGATGTTTGCCGGCTAACAAAGCCACAACCACACAACATGAATGTGTCAAAAAAAAATGGCATGCAGTCTCAGCCACACTAAGCTGAATCATTAGACTAGTTTGCCATGAGCAGAGGTCAGCTGTGGATCCGTCATCACTTTTGTTTGCAGACAGATCCTGATCCTGCTGCAGTCAGCAGACCTCCTCAGAGATGCGCATTAATGAGGCTGCTCATTGGGCCTTTCCGTATACCCATTCAGAATCACATGGACTGTGTACAAAGCACTCCTTTGAGAGGGGATATCTTTAAAATGGTCTGTGGTGTGCAGTCCATCTGACTCAGCAATCTCTGCAAAAGCAAAAATCTGCTCCTGATCAGACAGAAGACGCCACATAGAAAATTTGTCACTGGGCTGCTCACCCTAATTACTTACAGAAACTCTCAGGTCTTCTCTGGTTTATAATGGTTTCACTAATTAGGGGTAAGCCTTCCCTTGGTAGGGGGACTATAAAAAGGGAGCCATAGCATGTGGAGTTACGGGTTATTTTTTTGAGCAGGAAATGCAGTGATGCACTTCTGGCTGACCCAGCTAAGTTTGTGGCTCAATGTGAAGCCTTTGCAGCACTAGTCAGAGAAGCACGACTTATTGTTCAATAGCATTCAGTCCATGCATCCTTTGTCTACTCATTTAGTGATAAGGGGTGTTCTATGTACAGGAGCATTAGTGGTTCACTTTTTTGCCGACAAACAAAAGATAATTCCTATTTTATTATAACTTGGGGCCTTGTTTTGGTGGTTTTGGCTGGTTGCGATAATGTTGCACTCACCAAAGAAATTTCTGGGCTCGGGTAACGCTGCAACGTCACCACAATAAAATCTGAGTGGGCAAAAATACACAAGTGATTAAATGACCAGAAGGGTTGCAAACAAGCCACCAGTTTAACCAGATTATCTAAACCACTTTATTTGGAGGTTAAATCAAAATGTCTGGAAAAACCTTTATGACTAAGAACTGTGGTTCACACAGGATGGCAGAGGCAGACCAGGAAGTAGTCTGTAAACAATGACGGATGTTTGCAGTTTGGTCAAGCATTTTACTGTTTGCTTTGGTTTTCTCTCTCGTATATGTTTTTCTTACCTGTCTTTCAATCATTTTTAGCAATGTCCCTAACTTTAGCTTGAGTGGATTGCTCTCATTACTGGCAGGAATGATGACCAAAACTGCACATATATGACCCAAACTGAGATAAAATTATTTTTCAAGGACCAAAGGTGCAGATCCAACATGTGAGTTTCAGTCATACAACCATCTGTCCACTGTCCTTCCCTCCTCTTCATTTACTGGAGAATTCATGGTACAAATTCTGCTCTTCTATAAAAGATAGTATCACTCTAATGAATGTGTGCATTGCATAAACTATACACTGTTTTAGAGACTGAGATCATTAATCCTTGGCATTAAGTTCAAATATAACATGGGCCTCTCAATAAGATTTATTTTTCCAAAGCAAAAGCTTCACTAGACAGGAGCTGGTGAAGCCAAACATTCTTTTTGATAAGGAATCTGGCTCAATTAAAGGCATCAAACCTGCAACTAGATATGACTATAAACCCAGGCAAGAGGCAACTAGGAGAACAAATAAATATTTCCATTGGCTCCACTCCAGGCTCTCCTCTATCTGCTCTTATGTAGGTCAGACGATTCAGCCTTTTTTGACACATCACTTCCTTCCCAAAAAGCTTAAAAAATGTCAGACACCAGACCTCCCATTCTAGACTCTGACCTTTTTCTCAGAGTCTTCAGACACGTATAAGTCATCATGTTCAGAATCGTACAATTCAAAATTTCCACCTTCGCACACACGGCTGCATTCTTGGATTGGTCATAGACAAAGACAGGCAGAATGAGTCCACGTCAACCAGTGGAAAATAGCTGTAGTTGCATGTCTGAAATGTTGACGGTGAAACCAATGGCAAAGCAGAGTTTGTAGGCTACAGTGAACTGCTACGAGGCCTGCTGGCCACCCATCTCACCTATTCACTTACTATAGCCACAGTTGTCCCAGCTGGCAATTAATTTGATATGTCACAGAGAGGAGGCAGAGAACTTGGGTATATGTGCTGGCATATGTTTTACAGTCCACACTTTATCTTCTTTCTCTCTTTCTTCTGTTTAATTTGAATGCTGACCAATGGTACATGGATAAGTTTATCATACATGTGCTCTACCATTTTTCTCCCTCTGGCATTTTAACACATTTTGGGGAAAATTACATATTACTTTATCTTAAAATGAGGCCATTAGTGTTTTTACTTGTTTAAAGCAACAAATGCTCAAAATTGCTAGAATAGAATATGGACCAAATGGCTTTCTTATACTTAGAAGGCCCAGAAAGGCTTGATTTTAAGGATATTAGTGCACAAATGAGTATCCTTAAGAAATGTAAAAAAGATTTTGATACATGTCCCTCGGCAGTCAAATGAAGGTTGTTATTATCAAGAACTGTTAAGTCAAGAGCAACTGGACTTGTTTAAGGTTTTGATTATATTTTACCTTTCATCCATAAGGCCTCTTCAGTCCTGGCTGACTGATGTGGAGTACCAGACAAAACCTCTGTAGGGTTGTGAAGGTAGGGTATGTGAGCTGTTAATCCACCTGCTTGTCACAACACACTCATAGGAGGGTTTAAGGTATGAAATTAATTCATCTGTCTTTTCAAAATGTTTGATTATAAAGGCTTGGTGACATAGTGACTATTGGCTGGACTGGTTGGTGACCTAAACATGAACAAACTAACTAACTAGGCTAGTTAGTGTGACTAGTCAGTCACAACAGTTCTCAAGCTTCTCTGTTTTCTTGTACTGTGTTGTTTACTCTGTGTGGCATTTTGTTTATGGTAGTAGAGCCATTTCATTCAATTAAAAGTTCTTAATGATGGAAAATGAGTTTGCCAATGTTAGCAAGCATCTTAGCTCATTAGCTTAGCCACTAAAGGGACAATAAGTTCACAAAGTTAATTTTAAAGGCACATGTACACCATGGACTCCTGTCTCATAACTGTGTGTAAAGCACTGCTCTTAAGTGGAGCAGAGGTTAAAGTGAATGGTGCAACACAACTAGTAAGATATGATGAGTCTTCTCATTTTGGATGGTCCCTTTCCTCAAAGATCGGGACAGTCAACTCATACCACTGGATTTACCTCAGTGGTATGAGTGAACCAACTAATCGCAGCAAAAAACACTGGAATGACTTGAATTCACAGTAAAATTTCACTGTTTTAAATACCAGTCCTTAATATTGACATTAAACCACTGCACAGCAGGAAAGAAAATGCAGTATTAAATAGAACTGTTTCTTAATGGCTTTATTTTTGGAATAAATATAATGGAGTCAAAGACAATTACAAATGCCTGTGTAAAAAAGATTAAAAAAAAGTATTTACATTATTTTTTGCACAGAGCTGAATAAATGTATACATAGTATACAATACAGCACATGTAGGTCATAGGTTTCTTTTGCTGTACAAAGTGCAAAAGCTGAAAAAATAAAAAAAATTATAATCAAAATGATAATCCAACTAACGCAGGATCCATCCTGTAGTGGGATGTTGGATTGGACAATGTGGCCCCTTTAAAAAACAAAACAAGAATATATGGATTACAGGATTTCATCGAGCGTGTAGAAAGAACAGCTTGGCTCAGGCTGTGGGGCCATGAACAAGGAGATCCAGGAAAACACACAATCTGTACATCATAACAGAGACCTGCCAGGTTTTCTTCCCGTTTCTACTTTATTGTTTCATTGATAATAAATTATCTGTGGTAACTGTGCCAGACAGGCATGACTTAACATGGCTGAACACTGTGAACTTAGAAGACAATTGATGTGGTCAAATGACAGATGAAATGAAGGAAGTGATCAAACATGCAGGCATTTAACGCAGCATATGTGCGTGTGTGTGTGTGTGTGAGTGATATCAAGCTAAGCCCATATCTCAGATGAGCAGTGCAATGTTGGGTGCAGCCTGATGATATCACTGAGTTGGCGTCCACAGCAAAAACCACTGGCCATCATTTCCTCTCCTACAGACTGTAGTTCAGATTCTAGTTTAAACTGTTTCTATGACTGGTGCTGAGTGAGGTGTTCCTCTTTCAAAAGGAGAAATGCTGGCTGCATCATTATTGTCTGTTTCTGTGAAAGTTTTAGAAATTATTTGAATTAAATAAACAATGCAGCACACAGTATGTTAAAACACGGCCACAACTGTATGGCCAATCAAATAATGTGATCTGTTTCACCAATTTCAAGGTTTTATAAGGTTCCCTGAAAAAACATCTAAAAGATGGCCAATGAAGGTCGCACATAATCATTAAATGGATTGTCCTTCTCACTGTGAAGTGTTGTGCAGCACACAGGCCTTACATTTTAGTCCAGTTTGTAAGAAGTTCTGCATGTTGACCCCAGTATATTTGCTTTCTGAGCAAATTTTCTTTGAAAAACCAGAGGGTGTCACTGATCTGCCTGCAAGAGTCAGCTAAAACTCTGGAACCTGCACAGCTCAATTATTACCATATGAAATGGGACCTAGACTCATAAGGTAAACTACATTGATTGCTTGAAAATGGGTATTCTGTATCTGCTGCCATCAGAGTTAGACCTGGATAATGTCTTTTGAAATCAGAGTGATGGCAGTGAAAAACATCTTCCAGCATTCACCCTGCAAATTTCACTCTCCTTCCAATATGTGTCCCATGACGCAGGTGGAAAAATCTGCACCTAACAGACACTGTGTGTGTAATATTTGTGAGTGGATTCAATTCAGTCCATTTAAAGGATGACAATAATTTGTAGTTCATAGGTCTTAATTACTAGCAAGGCCTCAGGTTACAGAAGTCCAGCTCCTGTGGCTTCCGAAAGCCAGTGCAGTGGTCCCTTGGAAGCAGATGCCCACTTTGGGTTTTGCAGTTCAGTGGTCGTCTCTTGAAGCCTTTCCCACAGGTTCTGGAGCAAGGTGACCACTGCCCCATATGCCACTCAGGACATGGGTCTCCACAAACCCTGGTGGCTGGGGGTCTTTGTGAAGGACCACAGTCCAACCCAGGCTTCCCATCCGGTCTTAGACACTGCACCATCCTTCTCTGGATCCCACTGCCGCAGGTCACTGAGCACTGGTCCCAACCTGTGGATATCCATTTCCCAAGAGCAGGATCCTCCTTGCTATAAGATGTCTTCAGGGTGTCCCCTCTCTTCTCCTTGGTACTATCCTCAGCCAGGACACTGTTATGGGAACTTTCACGCCCGTCCTTCTTCAGAGTCTTGTCCTCCTTGGTCTGACGGGCGAGGTAGAAGGAGTAGCGGATTCGTGGTGGTGTCATCTGGCCTGCACACAGCACCTCCACAGTCAGGGCTTCTCCTAAGGGCTTCACGGCATGCAGGGTCTCGGAGAGGCCGGCTGTGCCACTGTAGCGCAACAGGCTGCTCTTCACGATGATGTCCCTCTCACCAGCTGACACTATGTAGTTCCCATTGAGCAGGTAATGTCCCTCGCTGTTCTTCACCGCCAAATAGTTGTCATCACTCAGCATTCCCTTGTAGCCTCGCTGACGGATGTCTATGTTGGCTGCGCCGACTGGCAACATGACAACAAAGTTGTAGCCGTGCCTGCATGCCAAAGCATATTTCAGTCAATGAGAGCTTATAATAGTGACACTGATAATTCTATCATGTTGAAGTAATGGGAGGAAAAGAATGACGTAAGCAATATTCTCTAAAGGTCCCGTGATGATGTGGGTTTTACTCACACAGGCTTTGTGAAGAGTCCCGACACCTTTTTGCAGCCTTTGTTATCACCTCCGCAGATTCCACACCTATCAAACTTCTTGGTTGAGCCAATTTTTCCATCACAGCCAGCCTTAATGCACTTCCCTTGGACACACACTCCTGTGGAGTCTGGGGAGCATGGAGTCCCATCCACAACCTAAGGGTAGGTTAGGTTTAAGGTTAGTCTTTCATGTACACTACACATTACAAAAATCTCACAAGAGGCAACATGACAGAGCATCCAACACATACTACAGTCCACATAAGAGTCCCTGTGAATTTACTTAACTTTATATCTTTATTCCAGTTAATTGAAATACTGAAGTAGGAATTCCTTTGATTACACACACTGCTTGTCTTTACGCAAACATGTGACTGATAAGTTCACTTAATGTGAGTGTGAGCACCCTTACACAAATATTTTTTTCCACCCTAGGGTGTATCATACCTTAAAGCTGACATAGAATGGACCAAACTCCAGCTCAAGTTCTCAACTAAACCGTACACAGAAACTATTGTTAACTCATTTTTTGGTTCAAAGTCATGACTGTGGTTAAAACATCCAGCTGCTCTGCTGCTCTGTGATTCAGAGCTACATGTCCTCTGAGTGATCTTATCTACTCCTCCTAAACCGGTATGATAGAGTGAAGTGTGAACTCTGTCTCACTGCTGCTTAAGCTCAGTTCACACCCTGCTATCTGAAAGAGCTAAACTCTACTCCTCCTCTTCTTCATTCCTTCCTTCGCTCTTTGTACTTAGACCAGAGGCAGCTGGCTGACAGGCAGTCACGTTCGCCCACATGGACTCATTGTTATCTTGGCTTCATATTTAAAAATCTATCCTTAATTTATTCAAACTTTAATCTGATTACCAATCTGATTATCTTCACAATTGTTCAGGCAAAGCAAACAATACACCTGAGGTGTTGCTGTTTACCTTTGGTGCTAGGACGTAGAAGTAGCCAGTGCCATTAGCCCTGCAGATGAGTTTACACCTGTCATCCGTAGACACTCCAGAGTACTTAGGCACCCACACCACGGATGGGCCGATACGGTTACTGTTGAAACTGCGGCCACTGGTCATACACTGCTCCTCACGATAAGTCATACCTACACAGAGGGAGAGAACAAAAGGTGAGAGGTGGGAACGCTCTAGGGGGAAAAATGTCATTGGACATAGCTGTCTGTTTTGAAAGACTTGTACCTGTGTCAGGGCAGCGGTTCAGGTTGCAGGAGCGGTATTTGACCCGAACCCCTTGGCAGTATTTACCCCCATTTGATGGAACTGGATTGTTACACTCTCTTTTGGACAGTTGGACGCCGCCTCCACATGTGCGTGAGCAGGCACCAAACAGGCCCCACTTACCCCAGCGGCCGTCCACCTGGAAAAACACAAACCAGTCACATATTACAGGAAGTATAACATCACCTTGCTTAATCACACCCCACTTAAGGTATATGTTGACATGAAGAACTCACGTGAGCCTTACCTTGGCACTTTGGACATGTTTTTCAGAGCAGACCCCTTGGTCGCAGACCTGTCCGTCCCCACAGTGGGTGCCATCTGCCCAGGGGAAGTGCCGAGTCATACACACCAGATGGCCATTTGATTTTCCTGTGCACCACAGACGGCCGCACGGTGGCAGCATAAAGGGACAGGGCTTGGAGCCTTCTCCGAACGCAAGCTCACACTGACGATCAAGGTTGTAGGCCACTCCTGGCAGCATGTCGGGGAGGACCAATGGTTTCTGAGGGTGGTCAAGCAAACATTCCCCTGGAAGAGACAGACGCAGTAAGCAACACACTGAAGGAGTATTAACTGTAATGTATGGCTTGTCTTTGTCTTTGATTAAAGATTTCACCAAAATATTATCACAAAATCACTAAAAATGCTGCATTCTATTCTTATGCATCAATATTTCCACTATGTTTTTCATTAAATGCGTGTGTGTTGTTTGTGGGTGGGATTGTGGGTTGGGGGCAGTAAACAGACATTGCCCTTGTGATTTGGGCTCTTTGAAGTGAAAGCACAGCTTGATGCAATGCATGCAGTGTATCCCACATACCACACACAGACACATCCACACAAACATGCACAAGTGCCCCACACACAGTCACCCCCACCCCATCCCATTCCAAAACTCTCCCTAAAACCCCTCACACACCACAACCTCATGTTTGATCCCACCCTTGTTGCATGGTTTATAGAAATAAAGTTATACTCGAATCATGTTACACTTTCACATTTGAGCTTAGACCTTAGCTTTACACTCTTTAGCAAAGTGACATGCAGCTAGCAGGCAGTGCAGAGGTCAACAGCATGGACTCCACTGACAATAAATGGCATGCAGAAACTTTCCAGGAACAGGCTAATAATAGAAAGAGTTTGACGAGCAGGTGCTTGGAAACACGAAGGATCAACTGGATGAGAAGGTTTCCAGGAGAAGGTTTTATCACTCAGCAACACACAGAGCTTCCCACCCTTATGGGGAATTTACACATCCAAAAACAAGTCATTTGCAGGGAAAATCTGGGTTTACTTCCTTTGAACTGTTTATTGTGCCATTCCTGTTGTGGTGAATTCACAACAGATAATAAGGCTGTGAGTGAATGAGCTGTAAGTGGTGGCAAACTTGTTTCCTCCCAGTTTACCGCAGATTTGGCAGAAGAAACACACTGATTAACTGATACAAGTACAATACTATATAAACAAGTCGCTAAATAAGCTGAGTCTCACTTCTTCCTTCCTACACGCTCTCCAAAGAGCAATCATCAAAAACAATAGCTGTTATTGTGCGTGTGTGGAGAAATTAACTGGTTACAAATGATTTTGGGCACAGAACTGCACAAAAACTGCCTCAAACATGTGGCAACATGTTTTTTTTTCTCCCCACTGCTTTTTGAAGTCTAGATTTATGACAGACAGCGAGGAGAAACCACATCATGACATTGTTAGATAGAAATCACTCTATGTCAAGTCAAAAATGCACTTCTGTATCTCACTCTGGACCAGTTTGTGTTCTTTTGTACCCAGGCCATCTCTAAAATGGACACAGAAAGAAGCAAAAAAGTTTGTCTATTTGGAGTAAACCTGCATGGGAAACACTGGGCAGATACACCTCGCTGTCCAAACCGCTGTGGTGACTCTCCCCAGAACGAGCCCTCTAATATGGGACAGATGTGGGGGCAGTTTTAAAACAAACGTTTAGCATTGCTCCAAGGCCAAGTCCTGTGGTCTGGCCTGCTTGGCAAACAATCTGCATGCAACCAAATACATTTCTTTTTGGCTTTTGTGAGTCTTTTCTATGAGTATGGTACTATTCTGTAGGAAGTTAAACAGATGTCACATTTGAAGCATTGACGGACACTGAAATTCAGTCATGCTCTCACTTGCATTTAGATGATTGTAGTCATAGTACAAATGAAAAAAAACCTGAGCAAAATCCAGAAAATGTCGAAGTGCCTCACTGCATGGAAGTCATATCTTGATCCACTGACAAACAGAATCAGAAGCGTCTGATTGTGTGAATAATGGCGTGAGTATGTGCTCTCCTAATGCAATCATCACCTTGCTACATGTTTGTGAAACACTGTTGGCAGCCTCAAGCTCCCTTCAGAATACCCCCGTGATTAAGCATCAAACTCCTATAACATTGCCAGACTCATGATGGAAAGTTTAAAAGAAAAAGTAGTAAAATTGATGAAGCAGAACCAGATATTGTCTTTTTATTCCACGGACTCATATTCATTGTCATTACCTGGCATCTTATCCACAATGCAACTTGACTGCTGACAGTTTGGCAAGAGATTCAGCTGTGTTATGCTTGTAGAGGATAATGTAGCCTTGAGCTGCTAGCCTCAAGCAGAGATGAGGAGCTGGATAGTGAGGTTTGGTAAGGTCACTTCTTTTGAACTCCACACCCCCAGATTTTGTTCATTTTTACACTCATAGTCTTCAATGCCAGTGGACGCTGACTCAAGCGACATCATTTGAGACATCACTATCTGGTGCCAAAAATGGCTTTATACAACTTTTCAGACACACACTATCTTTGTCATGGAAACTCACCGTGCCCACTGTCCAGGAACTCTGTGATGATGGCAGCGCTGCAGGGGGACCAGGGGCTGGTACGGTTGATCTGAATAAGGGTCGGCGACATCATGTGGTTGTCCTGCAATTTCCCAAATATGTCCTCACAAGCCTTCACATTGTCATGTGGCATGTTGAACACGTGTCCTGTCAAGAGGAAACAAGACGTCAGTTGTCTTTCAGGAACGCATGGATACTTTTATCTGCGATTGTGCATGTGCGCTCACACTATAGGAAAAACTACACCACTAATGTGTATTGAATGATGGATGGTGTTGGCAAGGCTCACCGAGCTCATGAGCAGTGGTGAAGGCTGAAGGTAGACCGTCGTCTTCGATCACAGAGCAGCTCCTCTTGGGGTCGCACATGGTGCCAACATCCGCCATGCCAAGAGTGTCACAGGTGGAGGCTCCACACAGGTCCTGGACACAAAACAACATTTTGTATTAGTACGTCTGAGAGGGTCAGAGCTAGAAAAAAAACAAAAAACATCTCACTTAACAAACTTGGCCATGGCCTTCATTTCTGTTATTGACAACATTGTGATCTGGTTGTAGCACACAATTTTGGATGGACTCAAACACATCATCAGTGACTGATGTACCATGGGGTCACTGGGTGTTTTGGGTTTTTTTAACATCAGACACCCTAATCTAGGTAACACCGCGAGCTGATTGGGCTTCTCCAATCACCTAGTTATTAGCTGTGATCTGGGAACATTGCATCATTGCTTGAGCAAAGTCCCACAGGGCAACAAAACATGATCTGAAAACTATGTGCCCACAACTATGGTAAGTGCAATGGTCAGTTAATAATCATTAGTGATGTAATCATTTTACAGTTGGCCTCTGTTTTATCTCACACATACATTGGGCTAACCTTAGAGTTTATTCAAAACCTGTGTGATTGTGTGACTGTGAGTTCTATTTTGGTGATGTCATCTCATTCCCAGACGTCAGAAATTAACTTGGTGAGTACAATGCTATTAACACCAGTAATAAATATGGCCAATACTATGAAAATAAGGCTTAACATGTAACAAACTGGAATTATCCTTTAGGTTTTCTTGTTGTCACAAATAGTTTTCCAGAGACTGGGAGAGGATTCAATTAAGTCATGTAAGGCTTTCCGTTCAGTTTAGTTTTTTAGAGGGCAATGGTGTTTAGCGCACACCTTTGTCTATGAGGTAATCTAACAGTCCCCAATCACAACATTTCCATGCCAGAGCAGAGTTTCCAGATGACCTATTTCTACACCACAAGGTTATAAAACCCAATCTTAGAGAGTATCCATTTGGAACTGAACCTCCTAATCACAGGACAACTTGGGCAGTAACCGCCACAGAGAACCGCCCATCTGCCTGGCCCATAAACTGCACTGTCTCTACATACCCAGAGTGGCGGTCAGCTATTACAGCTAAAGCACATTACTGGTTTAATGTCACACAGCCCCTGCAATCCTCTGCTGCACTGAATGTACACATAAAACACAGTGCCAAGTGAAGACCTCAAGCGCTATGACAAATCATTCCTAGAATAAACCGCAAAAACCACAGTTGTTGGCCAGTGCAAATCGATTCCAGATGTGCTCATGTGCAGATGACATCTGAACGCTTGAGCCATTTATGAGCAAAAACTAAAAACTGCAAGATGAACAAAGGAGAAGAAACAGCCGTGTCAATGAGTTTGTTCCTTGCTTTGACCTACTTGCCACATCTGTCATCTATCTGTGCATTTTTTGTGTGTTTCTGCAATTTAAAAACAATATGCAAGTCATCTCAGCAAAGAAATATTTCCTTTTAATTTTGTGTACAGATTCCAATGCATTTAACTACCATCTGGTGTTTCATGGTTTGTGTTTTGGGTGCAATATTCCTAACTATCATGTTGCTAAGAAGTTCACTCAGTACCCAAGTACTCAATTAAAGACTATGAGGAGTGGAAAAAAGGTCTGACACAGCAGTATCACACACATGGCTTACGACATCCGGACATATTTGGGTGTACTTCTTTCTTTCTCAACCTATTATCTATCATGCAAACAAAGGCAAACATGCTGTGAATGAAAGTGCAACCAGCCCCATCTCTCCCAGGGGAAACATAAATATGTTAGTTTTACAGTTAGATTTAGTCTTCTGGAGATTGGCTGTTGAAATACAATGAACTTTCTGTGTAACTTAATGAACTGAGTAAACGTTCTTTACACAACAGTCATGCTAGCGATAGAGTTTAAAGACAACCACAGTTGCCTCTGGACAGCACTGAGTTGGTCTTCATAAAACCTACAAATTACACTGTGGGCTGGTAAACATCAGACAATGGACGTGCCTTAAATGCCCACTGAAAGCCATGGTAAACCAAAACAATACCACTGACTAAACTCACACAGTCAGCAAGTCATGACTCAACAGAAGGTGGACTGTTGTCTGAATTTCTGACCTTTGCTGATTTGCTGAGCAGAATGCACTACTATTAGCAGGCATGTGTGCAGACACATTTTTTGATATCTGAAGCTGTAAAGTATTAAACTGTGTCGTGAGTCAAGGTTGGATGAACTGGCATGTATGCATGCTGATGCCCTGAATGGCAAAAGGTTTAGTAAAAATATGTCATTTAGATTTTAACAAACAAGACATGGCAGTTCCATACATAATTTGATTTCATGAGGGCTATTGTGTGGTCTCGTGGGGCACTTCATCCTTGAAGTGTTGACACTGTTGATGTTAGGAAGTCCAAAACAATACTCTGTATTGCTTTTTGAAGGAGAGTTTAGATGGATTCAATATTCTATTTATTCATACTGAAGCTGGAATGTCTTTGTTCATTGCAGGGAGAGTGAAAGTGAAATGTCAATATAAGCATATAAGCTGTAGGTTCCTACAGTACTGTTGTATCTAAACAGAAGCTTGGTTTGATGGATGTTGATTAATTAGCCGTAGTGATTTACATTTGTTCTTTGTTGTACACTCTAAATACTGCCCTGAGCACTTAACACTGGTAATAAATGGGTAAATGTTGTCAGAGTCAGTTTTTCTTTCCCAGTGTAGGCAAGAAATTCCATCAGCGGGAATCTGTTTTTCACACATAAGGGTTAGGACCACTGCCAAGAGATTTTCTTTGTTTGACCAATCCTGGTAAATGCTCCTGAAATACAGCACTTGTTACAGTTTGTCAAACCCTTGATCAAAGCAACGCTTTCACTCATGCAGTCCAATATAATGTTAATTCAAACAATGACTGAAACCCATGACGAGTCTCTTTCTGCTTTATATAGCAGATTACGTCTACATGACTCGCTGTCTGCAGGCAGGACCAGCACAGTTAGAATGGGGTCACCTAAACTGGATACAGAGTTTACAACATCAACACTGCATGTGGAGTTTAACAGCCCAAAATCTGGTAACACCCTAGACTTTGCGTCAGACATACTTTAATGGAAAACACAGCAGATTTAAAGTGTCATAAATAAAGAGGAAAAGCATACTGTACGTACACATGAGGCTTAGAGTGAGTGACAAAGGAAGTGCATGACAGAGTGAAGAATGTGCTTTAAAGAAGCAGTAGTGCAGGCTGACTGCAGCTGCGCAGAACTGCACCTCTGGAGCAGCTTGTTTCAGACTTGGGGCAAGCAGGTGGGGCAGAAACATAGAGGGATGGGACATCTCTGACATGCACATAGGAACTCCCCACCCCCTCCTACATCACTCCCCCCTCTCTCCATCTCTCCCTTCAGGGGCCTGTTTAATGAGGAGCAGGCAAGGCGGTGGGTAGGGGGCTGGAAAACCCACAGCTGCAGGAAGAATGGGAATGGCTGAGAGAAACGAGACACTTCCGAAGACTGCATCCCCTAGTGCACTGTGGGTCTGCACATTTGGCAAAGTTACAGATAAAACAAGCAATTGTTTGAGGTCTAATATGATCGTGTGTCATGTTGTGTTAATGCCATTGGCCAAAGGTAATTCAGCACCTTATTATGTTGCCATTGACTCCTTAACTCTGGTGCCGGGGGCTTCGATATTGTAATTGCATCTGCAGTTCACCCTTTGACTGCAGACTGAACATTATCCAAACATTATCTTTCTCAGTAATCAAATAAATATCTGCTGTGTTGACTTATTAACTTTACTCCAAGTCCTCAATGTAAAATTGGCCAGATTCCACAAGACAGACAGGTCATCACAGATAAATGAGTTACACACTGACCAATGACTATGAGCAATGACTTCATCTCTGACCCTGTTTCATCTGCCAAAGATTTGGGAGTGCAGCGAGAATTCGGTGGGTTCCAAGTCTATAAAATTATCCTCCGAGGAGCCATGAAGAGCTATCAAGACTATTGCTATGTTCAGCTCAAGTAATTTCCTTAGTGACCCAGCCTCACTGTCAAGTATGTGGTGATATCGGTGGACTGGATATTCACCGAGTTCCTGCTGCCTGAGTTCACCAGAGGTGGAGTGTATGAAAGCAAACCGGTTAACTGACACAGCAGGAGTTGTTGGGGGTACGCATGTCATGTAAAAGCGTCAGTATTTGGTGAACCAAGCTCATCTCTTAACAAACATAAATATGCCTCATACACAAAACATTTTTGTTATCCTTATCATCATCAATGTCGTAATTATTTTTGAGCATATCAAGATGAAATAATGTATTTGCTGAGAAATAAAATCATCGGATTTACACATTTCTGTGCGTAATTACGCACACTAAAATACCACATTCTCTGCTGTTAGCTCGTTATAGTGTGAACTCAGATAAAGCCATTTTTTCTTGTTACCTGTCTAGTGAAAAGGATCGCTGTGTCCCAATAATCTGGATGCTTGTCGTTGTTTTTGTTCATCTTTTTTTGCCAAGTGCAAAAGTTCCGCAGGGTCATGGCTGCGTTCCCGGACACCTTCGGTCCTTTGTCCTCCTCGGATATGATCACGATCTTCACAACTACGATGCTGATGGAGTTAAGAATACTGGGGTGTTTGTAGAGCCTCGCTGCCACTGACATCAGGGTCAGGAGGTAGTGTTTTAGGTCATCTCCATGGAACGTCGCCATGGACTCGTCCGCCACGACGAGCGTCTCCACGTACCTGTGGACTGAGGCGAACCGTTTGGCTCTCCCCATCCTCTTCAGCATCGTTTCGGTCACATTGCTGTCATCTGTCAATCGCTTGTATTTCTCCAACGACTGCGCAACTTGATGACTGATGTCGCTGTCCACTGCGCACCTGGAGGTTGAATTGAGCTTCAGATTGTTGCTGGTTCTGCGCCGGATGATGTGTGCACCGTCTGCGCTTCTGGTGTCATTCCGCGCCGGGCTGATAAAATACTCCCAGCCTTGGAACCCGAATGCACCATTTAAACCTTTACAGAGGCTCAAAGCAGCGTAAGAATAGCGGTCGGCATTCACATATCCTGAGTAGAAACACCGGTTCAGGTCAGTGGTGGCATCGGTGTTGGAGAGCCAGAGTGCGTCTTGATTAGAAATGGATGGGGCAATGAAATTAGAGTCCTGGTGTAAATCGATCACTAATTCCTGCTGGAAAGCTCGTATTTTTATGACACATTTTCCATTGAGGTTTTCCACGTCGTTGTCAAAATCCCTCCTGTCATGGTTGTGGTTATCCAATCTAATCGGGAAGCAAAGTTCACTTTCCATGCAACGCACAAGTTTTGAAAGTGTCACCACAAAGTAGAGGAGAAAAGTTGTTCTGATAAACATGACGATGTTTGCATTCAATAAAGAATGCAATGACCAACAGAAAGCAAAACGTTAATGAATCTGCGAGCTCAGTGGAAGCGGTGGGAGCCACAGATCAGGACGAAGAGCATAATCCAATGCGCAGGAGTCTAAAACAATGTAGGTCGCACAAGTCCGCTCAGTGCAAACTCCTCCTGGTCATTCCCATTCCCATTCTCCACCTGTGTGTGCTGAGTCGACGGCTGCCTTCTGTGGACTTTATGCATTCTCGTCATGTGTAAAAATCTGGAAACCGAGTCTCACTTTTGGAGGGGGGGAGACTTTGGAGGCGCTCATTGGATGCGTTTTCTGCGGCCACTTGAAACTCAGTGAGCAGCAGGCCTATCATCATGTCCCAACACACTGGAGTTATCTCCCACTGACAGCGCTTTGTGCATAATCTGCAGAAGTCAAGTCATATACAAAATGACAATTTTGGCCGCATGTAATCATAAATGCCATTAATGACATTAGTTTTTAAGAGAAATGTGTCTTCTATCCCTAATTTAAGAACTTACTGAGAAAGATGTTTTATTAACTCTCAAACGTTGCATCTTGAATTAAATATTAAAGGAAGAAATTAAAGTAAAGCTGACATAAATCGCTATAATATGGCAGCTGAAGTCCCTTGGAGGAATATGAGGTCTCAGATTCTTTATCAGCTGTCATGTCACGGTCTGATTAGTTTCTCCGCGTAAACCGCGTACGACATCTGGTGGATAGGAAACGAACTGGCTTCAATTGAAACACTGAGGGCGGTATGACGTGGTGGAAAGTGACGGAGTACAATTGCTCAAATACAGTACATGACACATTTTCGAAACACTTGTACTTTACTAATGATGAAACTTTTACTTTTACTCAACAGAGTAAATTTACATGGTATTGATACTTTTATTGAAGTGAAGGGTTTGAAAAACACTTCCTCCACCACTTTCGCTTAAACGCCGCCTGCTTTTGTTTCCCTTTCCCAGCCCGTTGCCAGGAACGCAGCAGCGGTTGCTAGGCTAAGGACCCCTGCTGACGTGTGTCCACAGAGGAGCCAGTTTTGACTTTTGTAATAAATGTATATAAAAATTTGTACGGAAATTATCCAAGTGACTGTTTGTTGTAAAATTGGCCATGAAAATATCCCGCATGCGAAGACTGAGTATATGTGTGTGGCGAGTCAAACTATATGTATTTTGATATCTTTTGTGAAACGGCCGTTAGCTTTGCTCTCTAGCGTGTGTCATATTTGTTGGTACTGTATCCAAAAAGTAGAGGCACACAAAGCTAAGCTGCTCAGTAAACAAACAGTAGCAGCTACTCGAGGCTACTAGCAAAAACCTTTGGTTTATAAAGTGTAAGGTTTCGACGCCGAGTGTGTACATATTCTGTATTTACACACAAAAAGCCGCTTGTCTACTTATAAATGTGTACTTTCTGTCAGTTGTAAGTTAACGTTAGCCTCCTGTTCGCCGTCGACATGGATTTGTATCACGTTTTGGAGCTGGTGGGAGAGGGCTCGTTTGGTCGAGTTTACAAGGGAAGGAGAAGATTTACTGGCCAAGTAAGTAGGAATGTGTAGGAATAGCAGGTTCGCAAGCTCTTTGGTGGGTTTGTTCAGTCACACAGTTACACCGTCTGTTCATTTAGGTGGTGGCGCTGAAGTTCATGCCAAAGGTGGGTCGGTCTGAAAAGGAGCTGCAAAACCTCAAGAGGGAGATCGAGATCATGAGGGGGCTTCAACATCCAAATATTGTCCAACTCTTTGACAGCTTTGAGACTGAAACTGAGGTATGTTTACTCCAATCTAAAGTCTAAATCACATAGAATGCATTACAAACAGTTGCTATCACTTGATCTAACTGATTCTGTCTACATCTGAGTTTATAATCCCATGATTTGTGATTTATATGCTTATAACAGGTTGTTGTTGTAACTGAGTATGCAGAGGGTCAGTTATTCCAGATTCTAGAGGATGATGGGAACTTACCAGAGAGCCAGGTATATATGTACAATATTCAGTGTTATGCCAGACATTACGTTAGAAATGGCTTCACATTTTCTCATCCTTCCCTTCTTCCAAGGTCCGTGAGATTGCCTGCCAGCTGGTCTCAGCTCTGTATTATTTACACTCCCATCGCATTCTTCATCGTGACATGAAACCACAAAATATATTGTTGAGGAAAAGTGGGGTGGTGAAACTGTGTGACTTTGGGTAGGTAGATGTTGATCATTTTAAAGAAAACATAGCTGCATTAATCATTTCCACGTAGAGAAGCTGTATGTGATGCAATCCTGCTGTAGGTTTGCCAGGGCCATGAGCGTCTCCACCTTGGTGCTGACTTCTATCAAGGGAACGCCGCTGTACATGTCTCCTGAGCTGGTGGAGGAGAAACCATACGACCACACTGCTGATCTCTGGTCCCTGGGCTGCATCCTCTATGAACTCCACACGGGGGCGCCTCCGTTCTACACTAACTCCATCTTCCACTTGGTGCAGCTTATAGTGAGGGACCCAGTCAAATGGCCAGACACGATGAGTGACACCTGCACGGTACAGTACAGCTACAGCCTATTACTGACATGATTTCAAACATGTCGCCTGTTGCCTTGTCTGATGCACGTCAGGGGAGTCAAATCCTCACATTTTAGCCAAAAAAAAAAATACTGACCACATGTCCCTGGTATCCTCAGTGAAAGGAACAAATTGAGATTAGAGATAAGGTTTTTGACATCAACAAACAGGCCTTAATTATAGTGCTTATTTGGTGTTTCCCTGATAGAGTTTCCTGAAAGGTTTGTTGACCAAAGACCCTCAGAAGCGGTTGTCATGGCCAGACCTCCTGCACCATCCCTTTGTTGCTGATGGTGTTCTAGGTGATGCTTGAGTCTAATGGAAATATCCAAATATGCATAACGTTGGTCTGTTTTTGAGATGATCCTAACAGTTTTATTCCCACATTGATGTGTTGGCACAGTGCTGTCAGACACAAGTGTTTTCAGCCCCCTGACAGTCTCACCCAGCCCAGACATGCTGGCGCTGAAACTTCAACAAGCGGCGGCGAAGACAGTGCCGACTTCTGGAGAGAGCAGATTATTGCGAAAGGCCAGGGAACAGAAGGACAACAGCAACAGAGGGAAACCAGTGGGCAGTGATGGTGTGAAAGTGAGTCACAAATTGATTTCTCATTTTTAGATTCATGTGGAAATTCATGGAGGAGCTTTAGGCTGTACTGTGTATATTAACAGAAAAAGAAGGATGGAGTAGGAAATGAAAGGGCCAACCCTACGACGGCAGCAGCATCCCCTAGAGCCAAGCCCCCCCCCAGTGATGTCTATGTTGCTCCAGGTCCCGCCATCATGACAGCTGCCAGTCAAAGCCTCAGCCCGAGGGATCAAGCCAGCGTGAGATCAAAACACAGGTGTTCATGGAAACTTAGAACAGAGATGCAATACGCTACCCAAACAGATGATGTGTGTGTTCACAGTTATGTGCATGTCCTCTGCAGGAGTCAGATCAGCAGGGACTATGAACAGGAATTCCCCTCTGTAGAGGTCGGACCACGAGTAGTGCGGAAATGCAGTGAGGCCAGTCAGAGCACACTGCACAGGCAGGTTAGTGTTGGCTGCTTTGTGATTAGAAAACATGACTAGTTCCCTAATATATGCTCTTTCAGATGCAAATATGTCCTGATAATAAACTGGCTGCTTTCCTTAAGGAAAATGTGTCCTACAATATCAATAATTCCTGCAACACATATTCACCATGAAGTAGTTGCTTATTATTGGCTCTTTATTAGTCATTATAAAGGACTTATTATACCATATTCTACAAGTACTAAACTATTAACAAAGGGTTTTCCCCTCAATAAGCTCCTAATTACTACTTATTGATAATAAGTAATGAACTTGGTGTACATGAATTACAATCTTAATAACTTATCCCTAACCCTAATCTTCTTACCCCCAGAAGAAGTCATTAATAAGTGCTTTATCATGACTCATTAAAAGCAAACATGCTACTAGTATGCATGCTAAAAAGCAACTAGTTAATGGTGAATATGTGTAGCTTAATATAAAGTATGACCATAATTTCGTCTTCTTTCAGGATGTAGACAGTGAGGACTACTGGGAGAAACTGGCCCCAAAATCAGACCCAAGCAAGCAGCAGAAAGAACCGTTAAACTGCAGCGCCATTATGCCTCAACTTAAATCCAAGATCCTGGCATTTAAAACTCGGGTAATTAAGCACAACTTTCAACTGAGCATGAATTGATTCTGCCTTCTAACTGGTTAACATTCAGTTTCTTTCTTTTGTCTGGTCAGCTAACAGGTGGCGTGGTTAAAGAAGCATGGCGGATTGACACACCGCTGCAGGTCTTGCACAACCTGATTCTGACCTCTGACCCAGAGAAGTCGTACCGCATCGGCAGGGAACTTGGACTACCACATGTCTTATTTGACCTAGTCCATGATATTGTTGAAAACTCAAGCTTCATCAAGGTCATTGCTCAGGAGTGGAACCATATTCAACAACACAATATTCTTGCAACCGTATTTACTGACTTTTATGTACCTTTTGTCCTTTTTTTTCCTGCTCAGCAAACATGGAGTGTGCCAACACTTGGAGAAATTATTACTGTGCTAGTGGTCTATTGGGAGAAGCACTGCGACTGGGTAGAAGAAGAACATAGGTTTGATTATCCCTTTACCTCACTGAAGCTGATTTTGCTTACGTGTTAAATGTTGTATGTATAGAAGTGATTGTCTTCATTCAACTGCTGCAGCTCATCATCTGTTCTGTGACTGTAGACTGGAAGAGTTCACCAAGCCCTTCATCACAATTCTGAACCAACCAAGCCTCATTTCTTTGGCAGTAAGTACTCATTACAGTTATAATGTATAAACAGTTGTGACTAACATAAATAAAACAGAGTGTGAGAATTTGCTAATCCTGTTTGTGTGCAACAGGGGAAAGACAATATATTTAATATTTGACCTCATCAGATTTTTCACAGTTTGTTTATTGTGTTCTGTTTTTCTTTATGTTTTACACAGCGTCTCAACTTTTTGGGAATGAGGGTTGTATGAGTTTTACAGTTTGTGATTTCTTCTTTAGCCTCTGGCTGCCTTCGTTTTGTCTCTGTTAACACAACATGTTGATGCTGAAGTTGATGTGGACAATCTAACCTCCTTGCTGAAAAACCTGCTGTTGGGCTCATTTGAGGTACTGAATGAGTCATTCATATATTTTGGCATCAATTTGGCAGTTTTTGACGCAAGTTTAAAGTGATCCACCACTGTCTCCTCTGCCTCGTCAGCCCTGGCGTTCTCTTCTGTCTGGCCGGGGACTCTGCGATGGCCTCCTGTCTTTACTACTACACACACTCTCTGAGGTCAGACCCTAACTTCAATGTGATAAAACATTTGACTGGATGAAGACCAGACAAAGAACTGCAGTTTTTTAAGGTGTTTTTTTCTCTTTTAACAGCATGAAAATGGCTCTGGATCTTCATGTTTAGATCCAGTAATGTTTCTGGATCTATGGAAAGGAATTGGTGCTTCACTAGCAATGCCAGACATAGACTTCTGCTCAGCAGATGGTGACTATATGTATCCTATGAATCCCACCATATTAAAAATGCTTTTGTACACATTTTTTTATTATATTTTCATTTCCTTTTTCACATCAGGGCTGTATTCCTTTCTGTCTGTCGCGCTGTTTGTCTTCACCAAGGATCCATACTTGTGCATTCCTCTGTTTTCTGAGTGCGAAGCAAAATGTGTGCACACTCTTGGCCAGCTGCTGGGCACTGACTGGTTGGTGTTTCTAATTAACTTACTGTTTCATTTGTGCCACCAGTCTACAGCTACTACGCCTGGAGCTAACGATTCCATCTTTTATACCCCACAGTCTTCATTTGTTTGCTGCAGGCGGTCCTGAGAGACTCGAGGTGGATCTGAGTCACGACAGCGTGTCCGTGTTGAGCTGCCATTTGTTGTGCTTCCCGTTTGCCCTGGACCTGCCTTCACACACCATGTCCGCGATTTTCCACTTGTATGACAGTTGTGGTATTGTTGCGAGCCTCATGCAGGTTAGGGCCTTCTCATGCTCCGGCAAAGACCTCGCTGACAAACATAATTCTCTGATGCAACAAAGGATAACTCTTGCAATAGGCTCACATCAGGCACACACACAACTGTACATCTTAATGACTCTTGTGAGAGCATCATGTTGTTTGTTGTCAGCTGTTTGATCTGTGACGAGTTGTCTGGATGATTTTGTTTTTTTCTGCTTTGGCAGGTAATTCAAACTCTTCCTCCTCTGCTGCTGGAGCTGCCTCTCTCCCTGCTGAGCCGTTTGCTCCTGGGTGACCCCGGCCGCTCTGTTTCCCGCCTCAGAAAAGCCGCTTGTGGCTTTTTCGCACCACCCAGGAACAGCCAGCTGCCTGCCTCCAAACACCAGACTCCACAAACCAGAACTGCGAGCTCTCTGCTCTCCGAGCTGCTGCAGCTGGATGCGCTGTGGGATTCTGCCGTTGAGCTCCTGACTCTGTTGTCCCAAGTAGCCCGCTGTTCCCCTCCACCTGCCCGCCTTCAGCTTCACCTGGAAGCCTCAGTGCTGCACCAGGCGCTGGCTCACTCTCATGACCAGATCAGGGCTGCCACTTGTCGGCTTTTGGGAAATTTGGATCCATTTAGGCCTCCTACTCTGCACACCCTGAAACCAGACACTTTCAAAAGCATGATAGACTGTCTTCATGATTCCTGCATGCCTGTCCGGCGGACAGCTTGCAGGGCAGTTGGGAGCTGGTTGGGATATATTGCGGCAGGGGCAGGGTTTAAAATGGGTTGGCCCAATGGAAAGGGCAGTGACACTACAAGGTGGGGCAAAGAGAAAGAACCAAATAAACACATATGTTCACATAGTAAGGCAGCAGGAGAGTTGACTACAATAGAAGAACAGGGAGTGGATGATGAGGAGGGGCGCAAGTGGATAGAGGAAGCCAGGAGGACAGCGGCCATGCTGGCGTCTCTGATCACTGACCCCGATGCCCTCACACGTCGTCACTGTTGTGCAGCCCTGGGAAACCTGGTCAGTGTTGATGGTGCTGTGTCCTTGTTGTTGGAGGAAGACGTGTCCAGCTTACTTCTGAGAGCTGCATGCACGGATTCCCATAAGGCAGTGAGACGAGCTGCCATTGCAACCCTGTGCCTGTACAGCAGGCAGGACGCAACATGTCAGGTAATGAAGTGAGCAGGTTACAGGGGGGCAGATGTCGACATTAGGGTGATTCCGTTTCTGTTTTTCAGAATTTGGTTAGAGGGGCGTTTTAATGCAACTTCCACTTTTTTTTCTTTCCGTGCCTTCAAGACTTACCTCTTAATCAGTAGTATTGCCTTGGGCTCTTTCATTCCTTTATATAAGTTTGTTTTCTGGTTGTGTTTCATTACATTTTCTTTCATGGGTTAGTCAAATGTTATTCCTCGTTCAGCCATACCTCTGTGCATGTGATGGCACTTTAAACACATCAAATGAAAGTTGGTCATTTTCTTTTGTATCTATTTGAAGGTCCTGATATCCCTCGATGCCAGTAAGAAACTTCTTCAGGCTTCACAACACGCACCTCCACAATGTGACTATCATCAGCTGATTGGACAGCTGTGAGTGAGTCCTGTTCACCAGGAATGAGCAGATTAAACTCCCAAGTGCAAATAATTCTCCTTCCCTGCTTACAATACTGCTTCCTGTTCAGTAGAGGACTACAGACAATAGTCATTTTTTTGTCTGAAGTTTGTCTTTTAGAAAATAAATAAATCAGAGTTTATAGCGCAGAGAATGAAAGTGGTGCAAATTACAATAAAAAGTCACTTAATGAATTTCTTGGTCGGAATGACTCGTGTCGTGATTGTATGTTGAAATAAAAGTTTGTCAGTATTTTTCTTTTCATGACACCAGTTCAAATTTCATGAGAGAAAAAGTAATCGAAATTACCCAGAAACTACGGCAGCGTTATCTAGTGAACAGATTCTTTCGACCCTTCATCCTCTCCAGCAGTCGTCATGAAGAGTCGTTATGAGCAGGAAACGTGCATGCATTAACTCTAACTGAGGTGCAGGTTCAGGATTTTAGGCTTCATGTTTGTTGAAGTGTACCGCAGGTCATTTTCGGACTTTCAGGGGATGCGTTTGATGATCCGAATCAACCATGTTAAAAAAAAAAAAAAGTTTGTTGTCCGGCTTTATTTTTTATTTTTATTTTTTATTTTTGGCAAATATAAGTTATTTGATTTTGGACCATATAAATAAAATTGACTTGATTTATTGAACTGTCGGGGCACTACACACTACAATACTACACAGCTTTTTTTTTTTCTCCAAACAGCAAACGTGTATTTTGCGGATCCCGTTTAATGAATTAATTCCTTTTAATCTGTTCACTTTGCAGCGCAACACGGACTAAACACGAGGAGCCCATTAATGAGGACAGATTAATGAAAGTTATCGCTCCTCCTGAGTGCCTGCGCGCGCTCGTCCGCCTCCGTCAGGCCCTGCAGGTTTGGACTTCACTTCGTCAAAAATAAGAAATCTATCTCTTGGTTTCAGTGAGCGGACTAATTTCTGGTGATTAAAACAGAATCGGTGCAGGAAATAATCAGTTTCAGTCAATTCTCCAACTCGGAGAGAAAACCTCTGAAAAAACAACGGACTGAGTTGATGACACACTTTATTATTTTAAAGGAAAAAAGTTGACCTCACACAAAGGAAATATGAATGTAGAATTAAATCAACTTGAAATTACAAAGCGTTATAATGTCCTGTCCTTACACGTTTTTGGTTTTAACATTCGGAGCTGATAGTACACCGCAGGGGACCCAACAATGTGACGTGATTTCTTTCCAAACTCAGAAATAAATGTCTGGAAGTCAGCGCTCATGTCCAAGATTGTCTTAAAATAAATGCATAGGAAAAAACTATCCTCGGTCGAGGCATGTTTAACAGTAACAGTAGTGGTTATTTGCTCAGCAACGAATGAAGTGGAAAATAATTCGGACCATATCCTCTTACACCAAAGCTAACACTTCAAAAGCCTCCACAAATAATCTAATGAGATTTTTTTCTTTTCATTTTCTACAAAGAAAAGGCTAACACACTCCCTGTACATACAAAAGTTGATAGAAATTAGTGCAGATCAGCCAGAGGCCTAGAAAACTTATTGCCTGAACAAGCAGTTTAGAGGAAGAATCCCTCTTGTTTCTGAAATCCTAAATTTTATACTCCAATAGAGAGAGAGAGACAGAGAGAGAGAGAGAGAGAGAACATTTATGGAAAAACATGCAGAGGGAGGCTGCTAAAACTCTAATATTTATACGATTAGTAAAATCTTTTTTTTTTTTTTTTTTAACATCAGGAAAACCAATAGCAGTGAGATCTTTACCAGTAAAATGAAGCACAGAAGTCTGTAGTCTCCTGCCTTGAATCATTTGTAGGACTGGAGGACAAATTGCATATCCTGAGCTGCAAATCAGATTCTTTTCATTTGCAATATGCAAAAGACAATTTTACAGATTGCCACAAACACAGTAAAATGTGAGTTTCCGCCTTCAAAATAAATAATAAACTGGTACTGTTTTGGTCACAGAATGTATAATTTGCAATCATTGCTGGAAAAGAATGGGTGATTTGCTACATTAAATGTAAGCAAATATCAGGAAAATAAAACAAATGTAAACACAGCAGACACAGTGACATTTCTGAGAAAGCAAGGTAAAATGTAGAAGTCTGACCTTCAGCAAAAGGAACACGAAATTAATTACATACAAATCTCATCAGCTAATGAATATTTAGAGCTGCATTAAACCTGATGTCAATCAAACTTTGTCAGAAAACTAATAAAACTTAATAAAAGTGTAGCATTAAAATGATAAAGTTCTACATTTTTGCAAAGTTTTTTGCTCTTCTGTATATCAGCAGTTCTTTCCACAATTGTAAAAATCAACTCCAACACAACACAGTTCTAATATTTTAAAATATTCATAGCATTTAGAAATATCATCTGCTGATCAAGGGAGGCCAGAAATTATTCTAGAAAAGTATTTGGTTTGAAAGGTGTGTTCAAAATGAAATGAAGCTGTTTCACATGTTGACGTCAGCAACATATAAGACTACTTCAGCCACTGAAAGGGGTGATACATTAATGGCAAATGAAAATTAAAAGTAGAAAAAAAACCTTAAGTTCTATTGCTGACATCAATTCGAATGTAAGGCTATTGAAAATATTAAACCTGCATAACAAATAACATTACGTCTTCAGAAATTACCCTATTTCAATCAGTAGATTCACGCAGTGCGCGATCTATTAAAAATGATTGTCAGTTAAAGCATTGCAATGCCACAGTGCAGGCTCAAGTGATTACAGTGCGAAAGCAATGGAAGCATCGGATAGTGTTGATTTAAAATGTAAAAAATAATTCACATTTGCAAAGCATGCATTTACCCCGCCCGCCACAAAAAAAAAATTAAAGACGCAAACATTCTCCCTGTTACGCCCTCTTTAAATGTACTTGCTAGGAGCTTGGTGTTACGCTGTTGTGTCCTGCTTGTGCCTTTGGCTACGGGCCTTGTAAACTTCAATCAGCAGGTCTTTGACATACTGGATTTCACGTTCTACCGACTCTGCCTTGTCCCGGAGCTCCCGGTTCCTCCCTTCTAGGCAATGCAACTGTTCCTCCAAAGAATCTAGCTCCGCCCTTTTTCGCTGGCGATACCTGCATTAAGCAAAACGAGGATTAGATCTTTACCCGTCAAATCATGTTAAAAGTTAGATTTCACAAAGCAGAAACTAAAACTTACCTGTGAGCGGCAGTTTTATTCTGATCTCTCTTCTTCTGTTTGCGCTCGCCGCCTTCGGTTGGGATGATGTCCACCTCGTATTTCAAAGCACAGTGGTCTTCAGCCTTCAGCCTGCATGCCTGTCTGTGACCTGAAGACTCCAAGGTCAGACTCTCCCTAGCCATTAAAACACACTCTGGGCCCTGATCTTCCATGAAGTTACAGTGTAACTCATGTTGCCCTATCTGCAGACTTTCTGATTTCACCTGCTCGTTGATGTTGCCTAAGAAGCTATGATAGGCCTCAGACTGTGGTGTTGGAAGGTAACAACCTTCGCCGCTTTCTGATTTCCAAGAAACGCTGGCTTTTGTCACCTCCACACTAGTTTTGATACTATTCAGCACCTCGCTGCTACCAGTGCCTCCGCTGACCTCCCTCATGCTATACATAAGCAGATCCTCTTTCTTGTGTGGGACGTCAAGTGATCCACCAAAGCCAAATCCACCACCAACAACCTTCGGACCACCTATGACATCTTGACTGAAACAGCAATTTTTCTCTTCTTTTGGTAGAACGGCACATCTTCTGACCTCGACTGCACTACCCAGACAGTAGCTTTTCCCTACCAGCTGCTCGTCCTCTGCACAGCCATAGTTACCTGTGAGGGTCACCACTGAGTTACCTGAGTTACTTCCTTTGGAGCTCAAATCATAGCCTTCACTGAACCTCACACCATCAGGAACTCTTTTCCTACCACACCCACTGGGACGACTGCAGCTGTACGGGGCGTGTCTTGGAATTTTGGATCGCCCAATGGGCCCGCCACAGATACTCAGCAGGTCCAGTTCTCCCGTTGCCAGGGTAACAAGAAGTGGGCTGGATTCCGATTGGTTGGATGAAGAGTATGATGCGTATGGCAGCTGACTGAACGGCTGAGGACCCGCCGGCAGTGGACCTCTGTCGCATTTTCCCAGCCTCGGCCCTTTCTCTGGCAGTGGTTCAGACAGGAAGTAGTCCTCTAGTTGGGCGAGTTCCTCTTGCAGCAGAGAGGTCATGACCTCCAAGTCAGAGGGCACCTGGATATCATTCTGAAGGGGTGAAGGGGGAAGGGAGGCATTGGTGGAGGAGGGAGGGGAAGGAGGGTTTGGGAGGTACGAGGAGAAATCCACTTCTTCCGTCATCCAGTCAGTGAGACCATCACCTATTTAGAGAGAAAATAAATGCAATCGCTACATGTTGTTTGTTGGAGGGAAACATCACAGCTGAATAACAACGTTCATGCAAATGTTACAAAAATATCAATCATCCAACATGGCACGTAACAGTTTTCTAAAGACATAATCTGACCAACGATAGCAAACGCAAAGCAAGATTTTTTTCCAAGTTGCAACGTATCAGTGTATTAGACGTAGCTAGTTTATTACTTACTGTTCAAG
This sequence comes from Chaetodon trifascialis, assembly GCF_039877785.1. Classification (NCBI taxonomy): domain Eukaryota; kingdom Metazoa; phylum Chordata; class Actinopteri; order Chaetodontiformes; family Chaetodontidae; genus Chaetodon; species Chaetodon trifascialis. The sequence goes on along the minus strand of NC_092071.1, from coordinate 15,168,556 downwards.
AAGGACGAATGTGCTGCAGTGCCGAGCCCACCTGAAATGGGGAAAAATATAAAAAAGCGTACTCGCTGCAACTCACCAATTAAGTGCTGACTCTCCTCTGACACCTCCCCCCTGCACCCCTGTGATTGGCTGTGGTTAGCCTGTGGGTGAGAGAGAGCGAGGGGGTCTGCCGGGCAGACACGAAGAGTCTTCCAAACAGGAGCTGATGTTGCCATCATTTTGTCTGTTGGTGCTTTGATTCAGTCCAATTCCAAACATATGCTGAGAGCAAGCAGGGTCTGACAGATGGGCCACAGAGAGCAGGGCTGGGTGAGCATAATGAAACCTGGAGGGTAAACACAAACAGGGATCAGAAATGTGCAGCTAAACGGATGCAACTTCTTCAGTCGACTGATGGGATCAGGAACATCACCCTTGCTGTCCTCAGCAAGTTTGTCAACATGACTGTCTGTTTATGGAGGGGCTACAGTGAAGGATCACCTGCAAATCATCATACAAGAACCATGGGGTTGTGAGCAATACACAGTTAACTCTCCTAAACATGCACCTGCAAAAAATTATAAATGCATATATCAATTATTCAAAATTGGATTCAAAATCAACTATTTCTGTTCAAAAAAGAGAAATGAGAGACAGTGGGTGATACAGAAGGAAGAGCTGTGTCCTTTGGGCTTTGACCTGTCTCAAGGCAAAATTCACTTGACGTCCTCAAAACACGTGGGACCTCGTGACGCTGTCAACGGCCCAACTGTTGTCAAGAAGCACTAGATTAACTCTGGAGACACACTGATCATTAAATCGGATGAATGCAGGTCATCTGCTACCAATCCCATGTTCCTTTTAAACTAATCACCCTGTTTGATCACTTAAGCAGTTTAGGTGACAATAATGTGATATCTAAATGAAAACCTATCAAAACATCCGTTTGGAAGTGACAGAAATGCCATACTGTATTTCTAGTTTACAGATCATATACTCTAGGCTGGACTTTAACACGAAATATAAGTTACCATATCACTATCACATAATAACACAGCTCTAATATTAACCCTGCTACGCACTGATATCAAAACAGCCTAAAACCCCGGAAAGAACGTCAGCATGAAGCATTTAGCCAAGTGGCCTAATGAAGATATTCAATTAGAAGACCTATAAAGCAGAGAAACCAGCCAAGGACGGACCACTCCGCAACAGTAACCACGTGTGACACACAAGCAGACACAACAAATTGATAACAGTGACAACCACGCAGTAACAAACTTGACACAGCTGTATGGAGAGCAGAGAAGAGTTTGACTTACTCCATTATTGCAGAGAAAAATGTAGAGCACTTGGTGGTGCGTTGCTAAAGCAAAGCACGGCTTCTTCTCGGGTCCAACAACTTCACGAGTTTAAAGAGCCATATTTTAGCTCGGAATATCCAGGACAGAGCAAAAGGGACGAGTTGTTGCTTTGTTGTGGTCGACCTGTAAACTGAGGAGCTGCTTAATTGTGAGAAAGCATCAGTTCATTCACACCTAGCAACCAAGTGCGTCACCAGGACAGACCGCGCTGCCGAGTGTAGATCCCTCCGCCCCCGCCCGCCGCGTCGCACCGAAGGACGTCCCACAAACTCACTGCTGGGCTCCCGCAACAAAAAAGCAGTTACTCCTTCCTTGATGCTTCTTTCTAAAGTAGTACCACCACTTCATTTCTTGCTTTATACAGCCACGAAATGGCGAAAAACGTTGCTCCTGATGAGTAAAGGGAAACACGAAAAGAAGTAAATAGAAAGGCAAACAGTATTTACAAAAGTATGCTTTAATTTAAATGTTATTAAAATTACCGTGTATAGTAGTTAACCTAATGGAAAGAGGGATGAAGATACTAATTTTTACCTTAGCTTAGCTGTAAAAATCTCAAGGACATATTCAGTCAGAGGATAAATACGTATTGAGAGTAGATAAGTAAATGGAAATGGGAAGTTTCAACACGGGACACAAATTACAAGTGTTTTGACTCGCTCCGTGTTTCTAACTTAATAGTAATCGCATTACTGTAACGCGTTACGTCGCGTCATTGTTTTTTCATACCCAGTTGTTGCTAGGAAACGGGGCTGTGGCGCTATTTTCTGAGCTCGACAGGGTAGACGACTCCTTTAAATAACTGCCCATAATCTGCTGATAGGCTTGATTTGGCTCTCAAATGCACGCGTTCAGATAGTGTACTTCATAACGTGGCGTGGTGTTGTTTTGGAGGGGGACTATTTGATTCACAACGCACTTTGTTGTTCAGCAGAAGTATGTTGCATCTCCGTTGCATCAGTGGTCCACGCTCAGAGCGATTGGCTGCGCGTGCACAGACTGCCGTTCCGTCATTGGTTGAAAGCGGTTACATCTGAAATTGTATTGGTTGATGGTAGGCAAGGCAAAGCATCACCGTGTTGTTGTCTTTTTTTCCTTCAGCGCAGACTGCACATGCTTCACGTAAACAAACCGGGCGTGGATACCAGTGCTGCAGTATTTAAAGCTGAGAAAAGCTTAAACATTTTCTGTTACAGTTTTATCAAGCTCATTTATACACTGTCAAAACAGAACAGCTTGTGAAAAGCAAGTCTTTTGGGGAAAAGTATGTGAGAGTGATAGGATTTATTACTAGACTTAAAAGATACTCTGTGATAGAGTCCATGATTATCATGGACTCTATCCATGATAATCATGGACACACAGTCTCTTTGAGTTGTTCCTCTGCTGTTACTCTATTTGTAATTATGTCAAATTATTATTTATTTTTTATTTTTTCCCCTTGTTTTTTTTTTTTACATGAGCATTGCTTGATGAAATGACCTTGGGTTAGTGAATAGTAGGAGATGAACTGTAACCCTTTGTTGCAGACTCTTATCCCAATATATTTGAGAATCCTTAGTTTCACGGCTAATTTAGTGAGACACAGCTGTCAGAGGCAAATTAATTTGCTTGTAAAGACTGTCAATAATAATTATGTGAGGAATAAAGCTTTGTTTTTCTCCTCTCAGCAAATCCCGATGCTGAGTGAATGTGCTGTTCTCCTGTTGCTATAGTAATAGCGGACACTGCCCCCTATTTTAGACTTGTTTTCTGGTTGCTGTTGCCATGGGATTTGCATCTCTCTCTCTCTCTCTCTCTCTCTCTCTCTCTCTCTCTCTCACTCTCTCTCTCTCTCTCTCTCTCTCTCTCTCTCTCTCTCTACCTGCTGTTTTCCTTCCACCTTACCTCTGTTTTTTGCACCCCTCCCTGTCCTCCATCCGACTTGCTGAGTTGCATCTCAGTGACAGTATCATTTTGCCAAAACCAATGGTCTTATTTCCAGTTCTGCTGAATTTGCATATTGACAGGACAGCAGTGTCTGGCCCCTGAAAGATTTGTCCACTGAGCAGCATGTCTGTGTATTGATTGACAGTCAGGGAAACATCCAACTTGAATTGATTGCACATAATCACATTATCCAGAATGGCTTCAGAGAAGTTGTTTCCGCACAAAGGGGAACATGTCCTTTGTGTGGAGTTAATCTACAGAAACTGTCTCTGTAGGTTTTATTGAATTGGAGTAAAACATTCTGTGTAGGACTCAGACAAGTCCATCTGTGTTAATCTGAGTCATTTAAAGGGACAGCCCTGTTACAGAGGGGCAATTCAGCAAAATGCCCACTGAGTGGTAACTACCATATGAGCGGGGCTTTGAGAGATTTGTAGAAAGGCAACCTGATGCAATCTAGATAAATGTGGTTGTAATGGAGACCAGATTGAGATAGTGGCTGGTGAAGTTGGAGGGTCTCCCAGGAAATCGCTGACTGCTCTCTCTGTCTGTGTTAATTGGTCCATGGAGGGCTTCCTGTTTGCGAATCATGAGAGAAATCCAAGGTGTTCATGACAGCCCTGTTGCATTTCCCCGCTGTCTCCACTATTAAGTGCAATTTCCTTTGTCATTATTTAGGAAAAGATGTAAAATGTGTAAATTGCGCCACCAAGTACCTTTAATTCTCCCTCTTGCTTTAAATAAGCCAATGGGCTCAGTGTCTCAGAGCAAAGTCTGGATAAGCTAAATTGTCCAGGTTGTTAAAAGAACACAACCAAATTTAACAACTGGTGAGTTAAGGGAACATCAATAAACTTTGGATCAAAGTGGACTTTGGATATATTTGAAATCTTTAACATTGTATTCTATACTGAGCAAGCCTGTCCAGCAGTTGATACTCAAATTCATTGTCTGAATATTGTGTATGAGCCCAGAAGTCAGAAAAGTCGATGCTGCATGCCAAGTGCATGTATGGCACGTTAGTAGGGGTTACACCATCATTTCATCATCATCTCTCTCAGAATTTATTGTCCTCAACTTTTGCCCCTCTTTGAACATACGATGAAAACATGGAATTCAGTTACAACTTGTGAATGGAAGCCCCCCAGAGGGGATTTGTGGATGTTTTTGTGTGTGTTCGGCCTACAAATCACTCCCATTTGTTTCCATGTTTGGCATGAAAACAGTTAATCATGTTTCAAAAAGGTGACAAGTGTAAAGACATTTTCATTCATGAATGTTATCTAAATTAACTTAATTTGCATTCAGTCATGACAGATCAGAACCAGTCAATCACATGGTTATATTTACTTACTATACCTCAAGGACTTCATGGTAAATTAGAGACATTTGATGTAATGGACCGAAGTATCTGTTTTGTCCTCCTTCAGGATGTGGCAGCTCTAGGTGGCTCGAACTAGCTCTAACATCTTGAATGACCTGGCATGAAAAAAAAAACTCAAGTCCATATTGTGAAAGATTTCTTCAGTCTTGAAGGAAAAACTCATAGAATTAACAAAAGTTACAGATGACTTGAAGTAAAACACAACAACAGCAGCAGAAGAACCAAAAGTGTAATATAATATTCTAAAATCACAGATTAGTACTTAGACTTACTGTTCGTGCATCACTTGTGTTCTTCAAAATTTTAGCTCTTTAAGCAAACAAGTCCCAAATGGTTCCTCGGTGTCATTCGCAGCACTCAGGCTGTGTCATCCTGCCCTGCAGAGCCATTTGTGCACCAGAGGCTCGACGTCTGTCACCTCTGAGCTTTACACAGCCGATATTTATTCAGGCCCAAGCGTCATGCTCATAACACAATTTATTCTCCTCACCCATCAGAGATGAACAGTCAGTCACTCAGCTTTATTTCTTGTTTATGCTTAACTTTACATTCTGGATCTTAATTTGTCTGTTTAAGTTTGGCAATTTTAAGCTTCTACTTCAACTGTAAATCTAAGTCCTACATCACCAAATGTACAAGCAAATCAATACACTGAGGGTAAAGGTCAAGGCCATGGTACCCCAAAATGATCATGCAGCAGATAAAAGCTAACATTAAGATGTAGCAATGAGCAATCCTTTTTGTGATGCATCCACTTTCTTTAATATGCATGTTAAGTACGCATACTAGGACACAAACAGTGTGATACTCACATCAAGTTTTCACACTGAAGTGAAATGTACTTCACATTCATGGATGATACAAAAGAATAATATCCCACACTGGGGTGCAGTTGTGGTATTCACGATCCATGTTTTTGTCAGCCTCATTAGGTCAACGCTGGTGCTTTTCCTCATTTTCCCCCTCTGGATATTTTTCAGATGCCACTGTTGTGCTTGCCATGAAATCCGAAAACATGTTTCTTGTATTATAATTTAATGATTTGTATGTATTTTGTTCCCTATTTTGAATTAACGGCTGTCATATCAAATTGCCTTCAGAGAGAGCAACGATGATTTGTTCAAAGCAGCGAGCATTAAGAGTGGAACTTTCACTGGTGTATCAGATGCATTTAGTCAAAGTTTCTTTCATCTGCTACGTCTGAGTGTGTGTGTGTGTGTGTGTGTGTGTGTGTGTGTGTGTGTGGACATGTTCAGGGTTGGGCAGGAGATATTTCTCTTTAATCTCCTAAATTACTCTGAACTCACATGCGGATATGAAAATTTATAAATTACAAATGTCTCGCGCTGAACGTTATGAAAGATGTTCGGGTGGAAGTCTTTGACAAGTGATGCTCTAAGCTCATCCTCTTAGCCGAGACATATCCATTTCATCAGAATTTTTTAAGGTTGTTCCCAGACAAGGTTAATATCTCCCATTAATACTGACAAAATACATGCGAGACCTGTATTAATTCACAGCCGACTGTCTTATTTGTGCTCTAAAGGCTCGGGGGAAAGGCCAGTCTGCGTGTGTGAAAGTGAGATCACCCTTGGCTCATTAATATTTCACCAACAATAAGGCTGGGTGTCACTCATGCTCATCACCACGGTAATAAGCTCACACTGGCCTCTTAAAGGTCTGTTTATTATTCAGCCGGGCAAAATCTGTGTGTGAAAATCTCTCTCAAGGTCAGAGAAGCACAAATGGTGTGAACGTTATATAAAGATACAGTCCTTCTGTAGTGTTTGAGCTGTAGGAAGCAACCCTTACCTGCACTGAACTGGCAGAGGATGAATTGGATGTTCATTTTAATAAATATCACTAAACATGTTTTTCACTTCAAACCGTGGGAATTAAAAATTAACCTTTCCAGTGCTGAATCTAATCGGTACCTGTCAGGGGAAAGGTGTGTTTCAGTGATTACATGCTTGTCTGTTAAATATTCCACTGATCCCTGCAATAAATTAATCACACAGCCCGGTCATATTATCATCTATCTGCACGTGCACCTCTCTTTCACCGATCCGAACCAGGAGAATAAGGAGAGACACGCTGCGTGAATATATTTTTATGAAGGAATTCACATTAGACCCTGTTTATGAGGACTTTTCGCAAGGCTCCATGAGATTTTTTTTTTTCTTCACATGATTTCAAATTTCTCGATGTTGAATCATGCATGTTAAGTTGCATGTAATTTCACTTCATGTTTTTTATTTTCATGTGGCCTTCCTAGTGCAGGGTGAGCCATATAATTAATTACACTGTGCCAGAAATACATGCATAGGATATGATTTCATTACTTGTGGAGCAACCTCTGCAGATAACCAGAGTTAATGAGCCATTTAACTAATTAAACCACCTGATTGTTCTTATGTAAACACAGAAGTGTGTTACAGGGAACACCTATTGTGTGCTCTTGTTTAAATGGGAATGCTAGCAGCTCATTAAGGCGTGTGAGATTATTTAAAGAGAGCTGGTAATTAACGACTTGTTTGCAAGAAACAGTAATTAAGGAAGCCAGAACTTGTAACTGAATGTCCTCGGTTTAGCCAATTTGTCAGCAACAAACTAGTTTATCAGACAAACAAACCCACGAATGCATCATATATATATATATATATATTTATTTCTTAGATGTACATGGTAGTTTTACAGTATTATTATAGGCCTATAATTTAGGATTTTTTAAAATGCTAATAGAATGTTGTCTCTGACATATTCATGTGAAATACTAACATGTAAATGCTCTGTTATTTGCTTGAATGAAAAGCCCTTGGAACAATATATATATAGTCACTGAACAGCCATATTAACATTTATATTGTAGAAATCTGACAAAACATTACATAAAGTATTTGGCACCAAGTAATGTTTCACTGAATAAGTAACATGTGACTCTTTTCAAATATTTACCACTAAAATTTGTTGACTTTTTTTAAGCGTTCTCAAATGTTAAGAGATTATTTAGTCATCTGAGAAACGTTAATAAACTCGAGGGAAAAAGTAGAAATGTATCAAAAAGGGGGAAAGAAGGCATCAGTTAGAGTGATAACACTGCATGCGCACGTCAGCTTCACAGGTGAGAACAGCCTGAGCTTATATGAAGTAAGAGTTCCCCCTGAACCCTCAAAAAGTCTATTGTAATTATTAACATTTTGGTAACAGAATGTGATTGAACTAACTGAGAGCTCCCTTCATAGATCCATTGGCTCGAATTATTTTCCTTCTCACAGCGGCTGACAGATACATACACCTGGTGAATTCTTTCAGATGCACCTGTGTCATTGCTAAGCCCTCCTCTGATCGAAGGCATGAGGCTTCTTATGAGAGCCCCAGACGATTCATCTCTTCAAACGTCCACCAGTTTCACACACCATCAGGCCGTGTGTCGTCCAGCTCAGCTCCAGCTCCGGCAAGGAGCAGCCAGGTTGGCTTGCAGGTATCTGGGTGCTCGCTCAGTCCCCGTCTTCCTCCAGATCCGTCTCCCAGTGGTCCCTCAGCTCATGAACTGCGTGTAGCCCTCGGCACCTGTTACTATGACATCCATCCAGATCCTCATGGCCTCCGGGGACGGGGCCACCATGTAGTAGAGGCGGTCGTGGGTTTTCACACAGAAGGTCAGAGACGGGTTGGGGCTCTGGAGGATCACAGGGAGAAGGGGAGATTTTTTAGACCAGAGGCTGCACCTGTTGCGTCTTTATCCTTAGAGACATTTGTCAAAACACCAGACTATAACGATGTTTAAAACAAGAGGAAGAAGAAGACGAAAAAATAATTTAATCCAGTCTAATATGGATCTTTCCATGCCTCAAAAAATAGCTTTTTGGCAACGCCAACACTCAATTCGGCAGTGGGACATTTTAATTCTAGAGTTTAACTGATGATCACAAACGTCAGAACTTTTCACAATATTTTCACACTTCAAATAACTTGTGGGACTGTAGAAATGCTGCTTTATTCCAAAATTAGTTTCATTTCAAAACAAAATTACACCTGCTTTAAAAATACATTTATTATGAGGAATTGTTGGAGTGAGAGTAAGTTCAAGATCCTTACCAACAGAATAAATGATGTTTTTAGTACAGGAGCAGCATTTCATATTTTGAAATAGTGAGTATATTTTTTCCACTGTGAATAAGTGCTATTAATTAACATTACACCCATCTGCTTTTACATTTATTGATATTGCAAGAAATGAAAGAAGAGCGTCGCTTACCTTGGTGGCACTGCGCAGGTGATCGTAATAAACCTCTTCAATCGCCTGAAAGTAAATGAGCCCTTTCAGCTTGGTCTCATGCTTGTCTGAGAGGAGAAAAAGAAAAAAATAAAACATATTAAGATACATTACATTATGTCTAGTACTGATGCAAGACCTCTGTCAGCCCAAGCAGTAGACAGTACAATCAGCCAGCAATGTGAGGGAAACCTTTCATGTTTGTTTTCGGTCAAATAATGATAGACAGGCTTTTTTTAAAAAAAAACAAATACTTCTTGTTATTCTTGGACTTGAGGTCACATCTGTAGAGACGCACAGAACATTTGATCATTTTGCAATATTCTGTCTCTAAACGTGGCTATTTTCAATGACATTAAAATGTCAATATGACTAAGATGAAACAGCTAAATAAAAAGCACATTTCTTCGTGCCCCTAACATATCTGTTTAGAAATAAATGTTTCAGAGAAAGACTCAGCAGTAGCGCACAGAAAAGGAAAGCTGACGGTATCCTACAGTACACCTGTAAGTCTCTGCAAGAATCCAGATGGAAAAAGGATCATGGGATGTAAAAGTTGTACAGTCGGGAACTTATCCAAAATAGTACTGATTTTAAGAACAAACTGCACAGACACAATCTAACTTTTTTGCAGGAGGTCTGCTAATTTTTCAAATAAAACCATCAAAGTCTCATTTTAATGAAAATGTGTGATTCACCATATATTTTTTTAAAATGTCCTGCTAGAGCCAAACACTTCTACTTTTGGACAAATGTTCCTCTGCCTCTTCTATTGAAGGTGGCTTGAATGAAAACAACTCAATAAGCCTAAAACCGCCTGTTGATCGGAGCGGTTCAGTGGTGAATAGGAGACATATGTGAACGGATGGGGATTGTTTGTTGTAGATTAATTAGAATAAAGAGCAATATTGTCACAATATCACAATTATTATGTGTCTTAATCTTGTGAGTTTGCACAGAAGATCAAACCCTGCCATGAAAGCCGTTTGTGGAGTGAGTAAATGAGAGGAGCGCCGACTTAAATCGAGGCACAAAAACAAGGAGAAAGGTGTGAACTCTTTTTTTTCCCAGCGACACACAACCCATGAATAGGTATGAGGAGCACTGTATTAGAGTAAAAGTTAATTAAAAGTGCGAGTCTATTTCAAGCTATGCCTGAAGTCTTTACCATCCTATTAATTTGACTTGTTTTCCTCAGTCTCAGTACTTTCTGGATTGTCTCTGTGGTTTTTTAGCCTCTCCCCTGCCGGCGAGGTTCACTTCTTGAGATCTTTTGGAAATCTCTTTTTCTCTTTTTTCTATCAGATTTGATCTTTCAGTTGAACATTTCCCTTCAAGCAGGTCAGACCTTCTGTCCGGTCCTTTGGACGGCTCTTCTCTATTCAGAGCATTTCTTTAAGCATTTTAAAGTCACTCCAGACTGAAGCGTTTGCTGTTAAGTTTCAGGGAAACCTGCGGATGAAGCTCACTGGACTGATGGGTTTCTCTAGTTTGGGGCTAAAATAAAGTCATTTAAGTGTGAAGGGGACTTTTCTCACGTCTAAGATCAACTGTCTTCAAATAAAACCGGTTTAAAGAGTTTCTGGGGTCCACTCATGTTCAAATAAACACTGGTCTTTTTGTCTATTCCGTGCACACTGGAGGGCTATGAAACAAACATCCAGCAACAATTAAAGGCAATCTTTTGAAACACGTCTGACACTTTCTCTTGCTTTGCCTTTTCCATAAGTCAAATCTGCTTAGTAATGAGATAAATGTTTTTGAAATGTGAGTTTCGTTTTATTAGTCACGAACAAGCCAGGAGCTAGCCTCCTCCCCAAGAAAAACACATCTAGAGAAAGTATTGCATCTTATTTCATCACCATCATCACCATCATCTTCGTCAGGAGTAAGGGGGTGAAAAGGCTAGGCAAGTGAGTGGAGAGAGAGAGGGGAGCAAAGAGAACAGGGGCGACAGTAATAAAAACATCCTCGGATTCTATTTTGAACTTGATTGTAAAATAACGGCTCAAAAACACACGCTCGTGAATTATTCAGAAAACTAACTGTTCCCGTTTCAAATCCAGGGGACAGTCTGATAGACGTGAATTACAAACGGACTTTGGCGTAAACACACAAGAACAAGGCGGAAAATCCCACTTAGTGCAGCTTTAATTAGTGTTTGGTTCCAGATGAACAAACGCTGGTTGGGACACAAGTCGGGTTTTATTGAAAAACACAGCAAAGAGAGCGAAGTGTACATTCTTCAGAAGAGCCTCAGCACTGCTGTCGGGTGAACTGAATAAATCAGGTCCGGGCCCGGTGCACGGGAACGTCCCTCCGCAAAGTTTGGAGTTTATGAATGCTGTGTGTGAGTGGATTCATGTGTGAGCAAATCGGTTTAATCGCTTTAATCTGAAGCTTGAGTTGGACAAGTCAAGCAGAACTTGGACAGAGTAGGAGCCTTTATAGTGAATCCAAAAAAGTTAATATAAGCTATTAGTGCTTCAGCCTGTGAAGTCCGGCTGGTGCAGAAGACATTGAGTAGATTTACAGGCTTGCTCTGAGGCCTCAAAGGCATGAGGGGAGGTTTTTTGTTTGTTTGTTTTTTGCAATTTTGCAGATTTTGAAATGGACTTTGAGAGAAAATCTCAACATGTTACACAACAGCATTTTTTTTGAAAAGCAAGATTTGGTATTTGGGCCTCCAAACAAAGCTGAGCCCACAGGGCGCTGCTCTAAAACAACAACAACAACAACAACAACAACAACAACAACAACAACAACAACAACAACAACAAACAACTACTAAAAAAACATCTGGTATAATTCATTAACTGTAACGCCACATGTGCAGTGCATCGCCTCACTTGTCCATTTAAATGTTTCTATTTTGGACGCACCAAAGGATGGCTGAAAGACAGGGTGTGGAATCGCTGCTTCATCTGGGTTTGAATGGGAAAATTGATTTTGAACAATCTTTCTAAACACAACCATAACCTTTCTTAACTGCTCATACTGACAGGACTGCATCACTCTGAGTGATGTGATTCATGCACTCCTTTCTTTTTTAATTTTAGGAATGTAGTGTTTTGGGAAATTCAGTTCTTTCTTTGTGTACTGTGGATAGATGTGGGGCTTTGTTTCCTGTGTGTCCTTTTTTGGAAACAGAGGCTGGCCGTGGTTCAGCAGGTGTCTGGGAGCTGACTCCAGCACAGCTGGGACTCATCACAATCAAGCACAGCATAAAGACAGTGGACTGCAGAGGACTCGAGGCCAGATTGATATGCTGCTTAGGGGTGTTGTTGGCTGTTAACTAGTGCTACCTGCGAGTTTAAGTGAATATTTAGTCTTTATTGCGTTCCCCTGCATCGATCTCCAGCTCCACTGTCTCTTCCACCACGTGTCCTCTACACTGTGCTCACACCACCTGAGCTCTGTGCTCCAGCGTATCTCTGAACTGCTCTCCACCTCAGTACCTCGTGCCTCACCTGCTATTCCCAGGACTTCCCAACTACTAGTTTCCTAGTTACCCTAACTTTGTAATGCAATATTGTTTCTTGTGTGTTGTCTACTGAGAGTACCAGGTGTCCATATCTTCATCATCTGCACTGATGAAGATCCTGTGAGGCTGAAACCTGTCTGCATTTTAACCAGTGAAAGTTAATGTAACTCTGCTCCTTGATCTGAACGTTTTCTTTTCTGTGTTCAGTTTTTCATCTTCAAGAGCACTTTAAGGTTCCCTGAACTTGCTACGTGTGAAATTGAGCGAGCTCTTGGCTATTTGCAAATGTGGGACTTGATTTCTCCTCACCAAGGATTCGCCTCAGTGTGTATTTAGTAGCGACACATCAGTAAAATCAAGTAAATTGGATGGTTGAGTTTAAAGAAAACAGTTGGGGCACCAAATCACAGGATAGGTTCACTTTAAAGGTTCTCCAGACCAACTCTGAACTGATGAAGACTGGTTTCCAGTGCTTACTGGAATGAACTGCAACGCAGCTTGAAGTTACAGATTGTTTTCATTTGTGTGTGTGAAGCTGGTTTTGTGTGACTGAATCATCTTGAATACATTGAATTTATCTCCATGTTTCGCAAATGAGATCCTGACACCAGTTAGACTTCCCAAATAAAGAAAGCTCTACTGAGGAATTACCCATAATTACAGAAACAAACCCTCGTATCATAGATGAAATGTGGCTGTATCCTCACCCACGTAATAAGAGAAGTTCCTCTTGAGGCGGTCAAAAACGAACCAGCGTTTCTTCCATGACTTGATTTTGCCACCCATCTTCACCAGGTGGCCCTTGCACATCTTCTCTGTGAGGATGACGAAGGGGCAGGTGTCGATGCTGTGGCCGGACGACTCCACGTGGGCACGCAGGTCAAACTCCTCCTTACGGTTCGGCAGATAGCGCGTCATCGGACGGGCCTGTGAAGAAAGTGTTTGACACCATCTTTTAATGCTTCTCGATTTTAACCGGTGAAAGTTTCAGGTTTCTGCTTTTAAGTCTCAAGTCCTTGGGGGCAGTGGAGACAAGTTACAAACACAACACTCACATAATACGTTGATTTGTCGAAAATTTAAGCAAACATTTGTGCATTTTTAAATGCTAATACAGAGCAACATCAGCAGTCATTTGGAGTCATCAACCTGATGAATTAGACCCCAATATTCACCCGACTTCTAACTCTTTTTTGGTCTCCACAGACTCCTGAGGGAAACATCTCTCGTTAGTTGCTCAGTGCTCCGCTATGTTCTGGGGCCGGTGCTGAGCAGGTAATGTCATAAAAATAACGCTAAAGAGAGCAGTGACATGAAGAGTGCACCAAAACAGTAAAGTTGCAGCAATTAAACCAAAACAACAAGCTAAAACTGAGGGGAACTAATAGAATAATAATGATAATGACCTTTTTCACCTGACATACAGTTGTTTAGTGCATTTTCTGTGTAACAATGGTGTGTTTAGCAGCGTTGAGAACAAAGACAGCTCTGATCTGATAATAAGTGGAGTGTTTGCATCTGTATTTGATGATTTGAAGATTTGTTTGCTCACAGTGCCCATACCACAGATGACTGGTAATTAAATACACTCAGTCAAGATTAAAGCTTTAATTATGTGTGCATTATATTTTTTGTGCACCCCCCGCATCCACTTTTCTCTGTTCTTCCTCTCACACTCTCCGCCCTCCTCTCCATCCTCTCCCCTTTCTCTCCCTTCCCTGACAATCTTTGATCTTCCCATATACCCAGCCTTTCTTTAGTGTCTCGCCTCTCATCCTCTCCCCCAAGTCTCCCGTCCCCTCCTCCCTCCCTCCCCTCCTCTCTCTTCTTCCCGCCACCCGTCTCCTCCCGCTGCTCCACTGACCTGGGAGAAGTGTTTCTCTCTCATCTTCACCTCCTCCTCCACCAGCCTCTGCCTGTGGGTCGTCTCATCCTGAAGCCTCCTCTCGGCCTCCTCTCGCCTCCGCCGCTCCTCCTCTAACATCTGCCGCCGAGCCTGCACCTCCCTCTCCTGGGAGCGTCAGGAGAGGAGACAGAGGAACAGATGGAGAGAAGAGAGGGAAAAAAATAATAGGGGGGAAAGGGAGACGGGGACAATATGTAAATTTTAGGCAAATATTGCAATACAAAGTGAACGACTGTCAGAAGAGGCACATGAGAATACAAGTCCCAATCCAGGGTTTTGTAAAATATATCCCTGAAGTCTGAATATAGAAGAGTAAGCTTTGCTGATGTAAAATGATCCTTTGCAGCTTTCAGATACTTACATACAGGTCTACTTTGTTTCAACATGTAGAAATAATACAAAGGTAAACAAACTACTTACAACTTCATTTCAGCACACCTTTCAGATTGATGTGCTGTGTGTCTTATCTATCTTGTCATAACACAAAAGTTATTGTTCATCAACTTTCAGGGGAAGTTTGGTGATAATATGATCATATCATGTTATTGTTTTACAAAATCTGAGGTCCAAATTAATGAGTTCATGCAAATGCTGGTTAAAAATCTATAAAAATGCATTTTTTTTTCTGATGAAATATAATCTGATCATTTCTGTGATTATTTCCTACATTGTGACATATATTGATATGTTGTATGATTTTATCCATACTGCTCAGCCCTAACTCCAGCAACAACATCTATGTATTCTTATATCTATACATCCTTAGCTGCAGTGTTGTAGTTTCAGTATTTGCCTGAAACCTAAATATTACTTTTGAGAGTGCAGAACCATTGTATTGTCACTACTGAGAACAGCTCAAATATGCTCTCTTAGCACAGCATCCGTTACACCAGAGGTGAGGCAATAACGTCAGGTCTACCAGTAGAAACCACTGCAGCAGCAAGTGATTAATTTTATTATTGTTTAATCTGCCAATTTTCTCTCGAATAAATCATTTTGTTTATGCAATGTTAGAAAATAGTGAATGAAAGCCTTTTATAATATCTCACAGCCCATAAAGATGTGTTCAAATTGCTTGTTTTATTTGGACCAACAGTCTAAAACCTAAAGATATTCAGTTTACTGTCATGTATAACACAGAACTGCAGCACATTTTGGCACATTTGCCAATGGACTAATTGATTCGTTAACTAATTGCTGTGACTCTAGTTGAAACCATAAATGAAGTGACTGGCTACGTGGTGATAACTGGTGTCTTGTCATGTCAGAACTCTGCAGCACTAAAGCTGGGAACTCACTCGGTTCTCAATCAGCCTGGCTTTCTCCTGCTGAGCCTCCTTCAGCATTTTCTCCATCTCCTCTATTCTCTGGGCCTCCAACCCACAGGCACTACAGCACACAGAGGAGAGGAGCGTGTGATGACACGGCTACGACAAGGCTTGGGATGAGAAGAGTAAACAGACATGCCTGGAAACCAAACACTGGGAGCAGTGGGAGATGATGAGCAGCAGTAAACTGAGTCTTTGAACTCCTAACTTCATGAAACACTGAAAACTTGAAGAGGTTGGCATGGCAACAGCCAGGGAGCAGAGATGTTGTCACGGGAACAAAGCGCAGTGACCCTTCTCCTGGGAGACGGGGCAGACTTGAGTGTTCCCATGGAAACAGAGCCGCCTCATTTCCCAGTCTCTCACCTTTCTGGGGTACAGGCGGAGTTGCCGGTGGAGACGCTGGTCTCCATGCTGTCTGAGCTCTCCAGGCTCAGGGTGTCGTACGCTTGGCTGCCACTCGGTGGCGACTGATGGTGCAGGATGGAGTGATGGACTGTGGGAGACAGATCTGTGAAGGCAGACACGGGGCAGAGACAGCTGTCATGGATCTACAGTGCCCTCTACTGAAAAAGCCAAGTCATTGTCAGTAGATGATTATAATCTGATCAGAGTTGACACACACTGTTCCCCAAGACTCTACAGAGAAAGAAGCCACATCCTTAATAAATGACCATGCTCTCTTCTGCAGACTCCGACCTGTCCAAAAGTTATGAGTGGATGCCAGCTGAAACCCTCCACTGACGGATGAGATGGGACTGACGGACTCAAGTACCTTTGTTGTGCAGAGCCTGCTGCCTCCTGGAGTCCATGTCCAAAGGGTTGGACATCTCTCTCAGCACTAACTGTAACCCCTGTGAAGCACATAGATAGCATCACACATTTAACCACTGATAAGATTAGTTGTTTACACTTTACATGTGTTAAGTTGATACGCTCACCCTGGTGGATGCATTTGTCTCGAAAGCGGCACCACTGGAGTGTGGCAGGGCTGCAGCCACACATGATGCTGCCTGTCCAACCTCGCCATCGGATTTGGACTTCAGTAGCTGAGAGAAATAAGACAGATCAGTTCATCATTTTTCACATTTGAGGAGGAAGTGGATATGCTTCCTCTCAGCTTCTACATTGTTTTCTTAATATGGAAGATTCTTTCAAAAGACTTAAACTGATTGAAACTTACCTTTTAACTTTCATTTCTATTTTTTCAAGCACTGTACTTAGGTGCAATCTTGATTTTTGCTACTTTATACTTTTTACTCTACTAAACTGATTTGATAAATTTAGTTGCTTTGCAGACTCAGACTAATGATATGAAATGCAGTCAGCAAATAAATGATTATGTATTATCATAGGATAAGGAAATAAATGACTTAATTGATTCAGTGACTGAATTTAGGCCCACCTTTACCAGCTCCAACAAACAAATGAACATTATTCCAAAATGTGCCATTCTGCATATTGTGAAATTTACTGGTTCTTTAAGTATATTTTCATGCTAATACTGGACAGAGATTTACATACTGAGATACTGCTGCTTTTACGTGAATAAAAGAGTACTTTTTCCTCTTCTGCATCTGAGCTTCATAAATCAGAATTCTGAAAAGGAGCCCATCTAAACAAATGAACTGGATTACAGTGTCCTTGACATCTCAAAAAGAATAAACTATATTTCTGTTATCTATGACATTTAGTTTTTCTGGATGTCATGGAAGCCTTGTATCTCAGCACTGATGAGCCTCGTGTTTTTTGCATCTAAGTAAGTTGCAAGGTCAAATACCCAACTGGAGATTAGACTAACATCAGCATTTCTAAATGAGAAATGGTAGCAAAGTTCCTTATTAAGTCTCTTACATCTGCCTTATTACAAATGTTTGGCAGCAGGAAAAATTTCAGACTACATTGTCCTGTTTTGTCCACTAGAGGGCCTCCTAGTCATAAGAATAAGGATGGTTGAGTGACTGGTGAGACAGTCATCTAGATTCAGTGGTTCTAGATGGTGTGATGGCAATGCACCAGGCCTGCTGTTAGCTCCCTTTATCAAAACACTGAATTGAACACACTGAAAGCTAACAACCAGGAGAGGATAAAGCAGTGAGTGAGAAAGAGTGGAGAATTTACCTGGCCCTGTCTGCGTGTGGAAAAAGACTTTGCAGGCAGTGGTGGAGGACATGACTGAGGCTCTCCAGCAGCCATGATGTCCTGGTACCAGCGCTCAAGGTTAATAGGACACATTGCGTTCCTGCTCAGCTCAGGCTGGCTCTGAGGTGATGGAAAGCATCCAGCCAAAGGAGATGTGGGGGCAGTAAAGCATCAGTGACAGAACATCAAGCAGATACAGGGAAGATAAACATTCTCGTAGCAATATCAAGCTGTGGTAGCTGCTTTAGATGGCGGTGTCATCAGTTACCAAAATGGGAAAGAATAACAAACCTGTGCAGAGAGAAAGGAGGAAGGACCACATGCAGTTGAGTGGCATGAGAAGGAGGATTCAGAGGAGGCAAGTTGGAATGATGGAACAGAGGAGGAAGAGGAGGGATCAACTCTGTGCATCCCAAAGATGTGGCTTAACTGACTGACTGTGATGTACTCCTTCACACAGAAAACCAGCCCACACACACACACACACACAGAAACAAGACACACACATATGTTTACAGAACAGGGAGAGAGAGAAGAATGTGGAAAAGAGCGTTAAGTAGATGTCAGAGAAACATGTGGGAGAGTATGGCAGAGAGCAGGCAGGGTGTGTACCTCACAGGGCAGAGCGGGAGCTACAGTGAGGGAGAGGCAGTGGAGAGCAGCAGGAGAAGAGGAGCGAGGCTGCGCAGAAGCATTTCCATACATCTTATAGACATCAGAGAGCCTGAGGTACTCCTGCATTGACAGCCAAAACACAGGGATAAGGAGGCTGAAGAGACTAAGAAAAGTCATGCAAGGATGCACAAAGCAAACATGTGGGCATTACACTCACAGCTTAGTTTATTCTTTCCAGGTCATCATTTAGCATCATCTATCTTATTAACAATTCTCCTCAAATCGTTCTAGTATAAATATACACTGCAAATACAAATACAGATAAAGGCATAAACTTGACTGACCGACATACACGCTGCAAGCTGTTGTTGCTGTTGTTTGTCAGTATTTGCTAACACACCATCATGCCTGTTTTTATCTATCGGAGGAACTGCAGCACAGGCTTCGTTAGGTTTCGTCACAAAGAAGATTTTGCTGAGATTTACCTCTTGTAGTCTAACAGGATAGAGTTCAGGGGAGGGGATGTGAGAGGAGGAGAAGGAAGCAGAGGAGGGACAGGGGCTATGAGGAGGACCGTCCACATAAACAAGGTCAGGCTCGCTGATGTGAAGAAGCTCCTGTTTGAGAAGTTCAACTAAGTTAAAAGAAATCCACTTGGAAAGAAAGGGGTTGTGTTTTTTTTTTTTTTTGCAATACTTCTCCTCCCGTTGTGATAACATGTCTGCTCATGTGTTCCTGCTCACCTCTTTCATGCTGCTGTTGGCCTTTGGGAAGTTTCTCCCTCCTGTCAAGGTGTGGTACCTCCTCTCTAGGGCACACAACCTGTCCTGCTCCTAAAGGGCACAACCAGATTGGACACAGTTGTACAAAGAGCATGCCATGGATCACTATTATGAAATAAATACAAGCCTCCTGTAGAGGCACTTATGTGACAGGCTAACCTTGTGTAACAGCTGCAGAGTCAGTGTCCTGTCTTTAGCCATCCTCTCACAGTCTCGAGCTGCCTGTAACCCCAGCTGCTTCACCTGAGCCTCCAGAGCACCCATCTTATCCTGCCAACGTGTCCAGTTTCTAGATGTCACACTCACATATAATCTCACTATAAACACGCACACATACATATTTTCTGCAGTGCACGTGTCCTCACCTTCCTGTGGGCCACGCTGGAGTGATAGTCGGCTCGCTCTTGGAGAAGCTGCAAGCTCTGAGTGTCCTTCTTCTCCTCCAGACTGCTCTCCTCCTCCAGCTGGCAGAACTCCAGCTCCTCAAACTGCTTGGTCCCAACTTCCAGAGCTTCAGCTTTCTGTCCAAACATGGACATACATGCAGGTTATTCACACTGTTTGAACTCGAGCAAACAGAGGTATTAAAGGATAAAGTTGGCATTATTCTATATTTTTCATATTATTAAAAAATCCCACGAAAAACCAAAACCAACAGTGACTGACTATCTTATTCCTGCACAGGTGAAAAAAGTTCCCAACAAATATATGTTTACTCAGCAACATTTCCCAAAAGCCAGTGTTGAGTTTAGAAAGTTCTTCAGACTTTTTAAAAAATGAAACCACACTACTGCAGCACGATCGACGTCTTTAGTAGCAACTGATAGTTCCACAGACAGGCTGGAGAGGTCGGAAAGTACTCAGAGATGTATGCACTCATTTTTGATTTTGGCGTTTTCATGGAATTCGTTAACAATAAGAAAAACAGACAAAAACAATACCCTTATCCTTTAATGTCTGCAATGAATAACGAAAATGCCGTACCATCAAATCTACCAGTGCTCTGCCTATAAACATTAAGTGTGTGCGTGTGACTTGAATCATTCATGGTAAAAGGCATGCAAACTTTTAGAGCAAAGCTGTTAATGACATTATCAATCATTACTTGTTGCATCTGATGTTTCAAGCATCCAGAGTGAGGGAACAGCAGAGATTAAGCAGCAGTTTAAAAAATTGCTGCTGGTGCAGCAGAAGCGTTGCTCACCGCTTAGTCACACTTACAAATAGCACTGATATGATAAACCTTACATGTTTAGATAATGAAGGGCGACAGCAGAAAAACAGGAAATGCACAGTCTGCAGATCAATGAGTAGCTCCGAGTGCTTCAAAACAGAGTCAGTGTTACGTCTGCGGCCGTTTCTGTGCAGATCATACAGAACTGTGGTATTTGGTATATTATAACTCACTGTTGCCAGCCAGTGGGCTGCGTGAGAACACTGACCCTGCTGAGCTGCTCCTGTAACTGTTCCCTTAGAGACAAGGGGCACTTATCAAACTGCCTCTTCAGCTCATTGTACTCATTCCTCTGCTTTTCCAGGACCTTCCGCTCAGTCGACACATTAGCCCTCCCCTAAAAACACATAGAAACACACACGCACAATTGGGTCCGCATTCATGCACATACACACACACACACACCCACAAACAGAAACACACACACACCACCCCAGGGAGAAACAAAAAAAATCACAGACAACTCAAATCATGCAGGCAAGTTTTAAAGCTACCAGGCCGAGGCAGTTAAAATGTTAGAGGATTGAAGCTGAGGTTAGGTTGGCAGGAGAGTTATGGGTTGCTTCACACATCTGGGAGAAAAATCAAAAGGTGTATAGCATATCTGAAGATCTGAATCAACATTTTAGTGTTGGTCACATCCAGCTAAAAGTTGCCTTTGTAAACACAAGGACTGATGGACATCTCAGAGAGAAGACAGTTCGTGCTTGGGTTTTAGGACAGAAGTAGGCAGTGCAAGTCAGTTGAGGGTCTATAGATACTGCTTATCCAGACTGCACATTCGAGAAGGAGTTTTTATTCAGACACAGGAGCATGTCCAACATTCACGTGCAGTGGCTTTGAGCAAACTGACAGTATTTTCTGCATCACATTGTTCTGTGCTGGCTGCCCACCTTGTCCTTCTCTTTCTGAGTGGCCTTGTCCAGCTGGTTGAGTTTGAGCTGCAGCTGAGAGATGATTTCAGTTTCAGCCTCCACCTGCTCCTGCTCTGCCTGCCTCTCTGCCTGCAGCAGGGCCTGCTCCATCTCCACCTAGAGACAAATATGGAGTCAGAATCCTGCAGACCAACAAGTGCTGTCAAGCTAAATAAATACTGGAGGGTGAAACAGAGAGAGCATGCAAGTTTAAGTGCTGTCAACAGTGTGTCTGCTAGTGTGTGTTTGTGTGTGTGAGAGTGTGTGTGGACCTCTTGTTTGGTCTCTTGTAGCTGCTGCTCGAGTTCGCTGACTCTGTGCTTCAAGTCATCAACCCTGGCCAAGATCCTGTTCCTCTCCTCCTCCAGGTGGATCTGCTCCTGACCGGCTAACAGCTCCTCACACTGAGGGCAGATTTATATATATATGTATAAATATTCTAATAAGATTCCAAAGTAGAGGGAATCACAAATACCACAAAACCTAATCTAGCACTTCTTTATCCCCACGCTCGCATGCCTGCATGAATGTGTGGATTACCTCTTGATGTGTGCTCTCCGTGCTGCTGGACTCCTCTCTCTGGGCCTCCTCATCGTTCTCTCTCCCCCTCTGGGGTCTGTCTACTCCCTGAAGGGACACCCCCCCTCCTGTGTTGGAGCAGGTTCCCGTGGTGCCCCCCAGTAGCCCGCTCCTCACCACCTCAGCCAGCTCCACAGCACTGTCCTCGTGATTATACTCTGCACACAGATTGAGGATGGTCTCCAGCCTCTGTCGCTCCTATAGGAGGGATGTGAGACATAAGCACATCGTCCTACATTATAGATCGCATGGCAGATCAGATTCAAGTGTCCTTGTGTGACATTGTCCCATTTAGGCAGCTGTCCCTCAGCTTCTGGCACGGGACAACTGTAACCTGATAGCAGGAGGGCCAAAGCTGGTGTAGTTTGGGTCTCAGTAGGGGGGTTCATAGTAAAACCTGTCAGAGCTACAGTTGTTTATGAAGACAGAATCTGTTGTAACTGTAAGAGTGAGTTGTGGTTTCTCGGATTACACCTCCCCAGCTGTCATCTGATTTTTTGCTTTCTGATCAGAGAGGCTTTCAGTGTTGCTCTATTTCAGATTCTTCTTTAATTTTCCTTCTTTGTGTTATGTATTTGTGTGAGATGCCACATGGTTGTAGTTTGTGGCCGGCCTGCTGTGTCTCATCACTCCAAACAATGGGACGCTTGCTTTAATCTACCAAAATAACATGCAATAATTAGAAACCTGGCAAGACTAGAAACAATTGTGCCTGATGTGCTTCTTGTTACAGTATTGTTGCTTCCACAACCACCAGCCCACTTTTGTCTGGCATTTAAATTATTCAGGCTGTTCCCACACTGAGTCTGTCATGAGCATTGACTTTAACTACAAGATTTATACCTTGGACAGTTGTTTATGATGTTTAGTGCATTTCATGATGAAAATCAGGAGAGCATTATGTGAAACCATATTTAACTGATCTTAACAGAGCTTTAAACTGGCAGGTTCAGTAAAACATGGACATAATGATTGAAAAGATAAATTAACCCAATAACAGGTTATAGCAGTTTAAAGCAAAAGTTCACAATTTTAAGAACTCATTTATTTTCTTTCTTGTTGGCAGTTAGATGAGAGGGTCCACAAAAACTGGAAGCAGAGGGAACCTACTAGTCTGGCTCTGTCCAAAGGTAACAAAATCTGCTTACCAGCACATCTAAAGCTCACTAATTTACACATTATATCATGTTATGGTATGTTATATCAGGTGGATTTTGTAAAAGTTATGAGACTGGCATTGACCTTCTCATCTAATTGTTTGCAAGAAAGTGAATAAGTGTATTTCCTACAATTCTGAACTTTTGCTTTGAACTAGTAAATGCAGGTCATCTGGAGAAGCAAAACAGTGTAACACTGGAATAATCTCATCTATCCTTTTATTACTGAAATACTGCAGTTTAATTGCAATTACAATGTTTTTTGCTTCATGTATCACTATAGAAATCCTCTAAATTAACCAGAACCCCTTCAAAAATAGAAATATTTGGACTCTGCTTCAAACCAGCAGTTTGGCCTTTTCCTGGTGGAATTGATGCTAAAATTAATTTTTCTATTAAATCTCTTCCTCCCTTGCTATGCCCTTTACGTTTGCCAAGAGATAAAGTGCAGCATGGGCTTTTAAATTGCAGAAATATCCATGTATGTAGGTTGGGTTCAGTAAAGTGAGATTTAAAAAAAAAAGAAAGAAAAAAACTCTGCATAGCTGTGCCAACTGTGCCAAGAGAGCAGTGTGCCAAATGTAGAGCATTCATTTCAGTGCAGGATATCCTGCCTTTGTCTTTCTCATATACGTCTACAGTTTACCACTTTCGGGAGCTTCTGTCAAGACTGCAGTACTAACGAGTCAAGAACCTCAGGGACCCTAACATAGGTCACCACATGTCACCCAGTTTGTCATTAAATGTATGTTATGTGAGGAATATGCACCATTTAAGCACAACTGCAACAGGCATAACAGGAAGTTTAGAGGTGCTGTGATATGACGCTAGAAGAAGAGTTCTGCAATTTAGGAAACACGTTTATTCACTATCTCGCTAGACCTGAGATGAGGATGTGGTGGTTTGGGAAATTCACTTCTCTTCTTGTGTACTGTGGATAGATGTGGGGCTTTGTTTCCTGTGTGTCCTTTTTTGGAAACAGAGGCTGGGCGTGGTTCAGCAGGCGGCTGGGAGCTGACTCCAGCACAGCTGGGACTCATCACAATCAAGCACAGCATAAAGACAGTGGACTGCAGAGGACTCTGGGCCAGTTTGTTTCTGCTGTTTAGTGGTGTTGTTGGCTGTTTATCAGAGCTACCTGTGAATTTAAGTGAGTTTTTAGTTTTTGTTTTTCTTGAGTGAATTACCAGAGCTTGATCTCCTGTGTCTTTTTCCTTTTTGCACGGTGAGTTCTCCTGCACCAATCTCTAGTTTCTCTTGCGCCTCTAGTTTTACCTGTGCCTCCAGCCCCACGTGCCCTCTATGCAACTACTCACACCACCTGAGCTCTGCGCTCCAGCGTATCCCTGAACTGCTCTCCACCTCAGTGCCTCGTGCTTCACCTGCTGGTCTCAGGACTTCCCAGCTACTAGTTTCCTGCATACCTGGAGTCTCCACTCATTATACATTGAAATAAATTCATATTTTACCCTTGCTCCCTCTCCCTGCTAGTGAGTCCAAATCCTGCCCAAACGTAACAGAAGTTAACATCAGCGCCAGATCCTCTAATGCCCATGAATGAATACAGCAGTATCTCATTTGTGCAGTGCCTCATAAGTCCTGAAAGGTGATACGTTTTTATCTTGTTCTCATGTCAGTGTCTTGTGAGATCAACATGTGCATAGTAAAGGCCTGAATGGCCTATGCTTTTAAGACCATGGGAGTAAGTTGCATCTGTAGCTTTTATGAGCTTGGCCATTGACTGTTTAATGTGTCATCAAGGAACTTTTTCACATAGTGATCATGTGTCTGTGCTCTGTGTATGGACATATCTTACTGGATTATTATCATTATTCCGATCAGTCCAACTCAGATGCATGACTGTAACTCTCTTATTTGTTACTAGAAACCTTTTGGTTCCTGAAATAGTCTGTGGGCATGGATTGCTGGAAATTACCCCAACCCCTTCTCCCCCTACCATCCCTTCAGCTGTCATAGGCAGGCAGGGGTGGGGGCCAAAGAATGGTATTGGGGGCTGGTG
This sequence comes from Chaetodon trifascialis, assembly GCF_039877785.1. Taxonomy (NCBI): domain Eukaryota; kingdom Metazoa; phylum Chordata; class Actinopteri; order Chaetodontiformes; family Chaetodontidae; genus Chaetodon; species Chaetodon trifascialis. The sequence continues at coordinate 15,143,463 of NC_092071.1, read as the reverse complement.
GGCGTGGACTGAGGATGGCTAACAAGTATGCAGTCAGTGATCTATGGTGTGGGCACAATAAGAAAGAGCCTTCGGTCCAGCAGGGGCAGCTTTGAAAGTAAAAGCCACTCACCCGTTTGATAAATACAGTGTTGAGCAATAACCAGCCGCGCCCTCCACTCTGGACCTTAAGACCTGTGGAAGAATGTTGACCCCGTGTTTCTCGGGCCACATGGCTTGACGATGCCAGTAATGCTCCGGGGAGATGAGCTCGAGGCTGTGTGCCAGGAGATTTAGACAAGATATCTCAATGCAGACATGGTGTCTGCCATGCCCACAGTGTCAGCGCCTTCTCCACTCAACTGTATACATGTCCTTTAAAATCATAGGGTTTGTTTGTCCTCATCACTTGTTCTGTGTTTTTTTTAATGCAGTACGGTGAAGCCAAAAGATACCTTTTGGCATTGTCTTCCGAACTAACTGAGAAGCTACTTACTCAAATAACTTAAGCTTAAAGAAACACTTAAATGTGCATTAATCAATTAGATTAAATGAATAGAGAAAGGAAGAGAATTTGGAAAATACTTATATTTACTTTGTTTCAGAGAGTTTAATATCACTGTGATATCTTAAATATGATGCTACAGCCAGAGGACGGTTATGTTAGCTTAGCATGAAGACTTAAGCTGGGTGAAACAGCTGGCCTGGCCCTGTCCAAAGATAAAACAAATTTGCCTACCAGCACCTCTAGAATTTGTTTAATCTGTGCAAAAATTACATAATTTACACTTAAATCTGAAACTAGAGGAGACAATTGGCCTAGTGTGACCAAGTTAAAAACACCATACATTCTATGGCATGCATTATCTTAGCATAAAGGCTTAAAAATACAAACCAACAAAAGCTTAAATATAAACTTGTAATTTTTACAGTTAAAAGTTAAAGTTTTAAAGTTAATTAGTGAGTTTTCTAGGTACCAGGAGGCAGTTTTTTGTTTTATTTGCAGATAAAACTAGGTTTGCTTTGTCCCCTGTGTTCCACCATCAAGCGGTGGTCGAGCATGATCGTATTTAGCAGTGTAAATTTAGAGATATTTTTCCAGAGGTTGGTGGAGATCAAAGCACAGCTAAAAATAGAGTAAACATTGGACTTGTACTTGTCAGGTCACCAGAAACACGACTCTAAATGAAGCCTGATGTTGCTCTGTGTTGGTAGGATGTTTAAAAAGATGCTTTTTACAAACAGTTTGTACACTCAGATACAGCTGTGGCTCTACACCTGACAGTTTGTTTTGATGTTTTGTGCCAAATTGGCCAAAAATTGCTAATTGCAGATTTAAAGTATATACAAATTCCACGCATACACAGGATATGGACTAAACAAACAGTCATCGTGGACAGCAAATGTTTTCTTTATGACTTCCTGAGCAAAGTTCAAAGTTCACATCAGTGTTCACATTAGGACTGGGACTAGGACTTCCACACTGAAATGATTCTCTCCTCTCATATCTGGTGTGAAGTCATATCTTAAGTGCTGATCACTTACCAGTTTCTCCATTTCCTGCTCACGCAGCCTCTCCTCTCTCTGCCAGCGGTGGTATTCCAGCAACTCGTCCTCGTTGTCACTGATCTCAGAGATGCTGTTTTTGCGTTCCCGGGTGTATGGTTTTATAAGACTCTGTTCCTTGCTGGAAGATCCTGTCACAGTCATGCAGGGGGTCTTTCTTTGGCTATGAGGGCTAGCAAGAGGAGACGAACCGGACAGAGAACCCAGGCCTGACATGATGGCACTGCCTGGGCCGGACCTTAACTGCCTGCCTCCAGGCTCCTTCTCCAGCCCAGAGAGTGATGATGGACTCTGGGCGTACAGTGCCCTCATGGCTTCTGCTTTTGAAGGGGCTATGTGTTTGCGGGGGCCCTGGGGGCTCTCGGGGACAGGTTTAGCAGTGAAGCCCTGCGATCCTGGAGTCCCTCTGTGGGACATGTGAGGGCTGAGAGGAGGAAGTTCTCTTCGGCTGGTGGACCCTGGTGGCTCTGGAGTCCTAAGCTGATCTCTCATTGGACTGGGGGATCTCTTCTGGAGGGTGGACCCTCTAACTCGAGGGCTGGATGGAGCTGTTGGGGAAATTTTGACGGGGGATGGTTTGTGACTCAGGCTGGAGTTTTCTGTGGCCTGTCCTGACCCCCTGCTCGGGGGAGTGAGGCTGGATGTGGCCTCTGCTCTCACATTCCTAAGAAGCTTTGGGCTCTCCTGAGCCCTCTGACTACGACCAGTCCTGCTTGAGGCCACAGAGAGTGAGGTCCTTGGATGAGGGACAGGAGCGTTGCTGGTTTGAGCGGACCTGGCAGGTACTGGAGGGGTTTTGTTGCCGAGGTTCTGGACCAGAAAGCTGCTGCTGTTTTCATAAATGGAGTCCTCTTTCATTGAGCTGTTTCTCCCATTAAGCATGTTTGGTGGAGAGGGCTGTTGAGTAAGCTGTTTAACAGATCCTGATGCTGATGAGACCTTCAGCACTGAAGAGTCCTGGATGTTCTTCGCTGCATTGTTGGTTTTGGAGTTGCCGTTGCTGGAAAGGGACTGATGGCTCCCATTCAGAACACTGTGGGAGTCTGCGAAAGGAGACAGAAACACTTGTGCATGAGCATTCCTGTTGAATGAAGGAAGGAGACACTCAAACAGACAGTTGCAAAAACACATAAACAAACACAGTGGGAGGGATTTGTCCTGTGTCATCATTGCCTTGACATCCACCACACCTCAGGTCAGTGCTGTAGGACAATGGGGGTAAACCATACAAGTAAAAATGCACATACATTGCACACACATTCACACAGCGTCTCTTTAGCTCACTTTAAATAGTGATAAATGTCTTGGGGCCCATGTTCTCCTGTATGAGGGATGTTGTGCTCTTCAGTTGTGTTGTAATCCTACGGGGATCTGGAGCTGCTAAATATAAAAGCCGCAGTCGCGTGCCTCATTCAGAGCTGATGAAATCAGGGCCTGGTCAGGAAAGAGTGGGCCATGCATACTGGGCAGGGTGTGGTGGCTCTTACTGTACTGTTCAGGCACTGACAGCCAAACCAATAAGGTCAGAAGAGAATGGACTCTAAATATCATCGACAGCACACAACCGCAGTCACAGCAGGCAACGGGCCAGAATAATCTAACATCATCTGAATGTAGCCATAAAAAGAAAGATTACAATAATCCTGTGCCACAATGGGGTCACACCTTGAGCAAAAACCACCAATCAAATTTAAATGAACTAGATCACAATGTGGGCCACAGATAATTAGTCCTGAGCAAGCTATTTCTGCATCCAGTCAAGAATAATGACTAATATTTCAGTCAAGGCAAACTGTGCTGGAGATGTAAAAATCAAGAACTGATAAACTCAGAGAAGCACAAAACAAATACAACATCTTTTTTTTCACTTTTGACATGAAAAAGTCAGTTTAATGACAAAAGTCATTCAGTACTGAGTTTTACTTCATAATGTCTGACTGACGCAAGTGTGCACAGTTATCTTTGATCACGTTTACTGCATGTCATCTCAGTAACTATTTGTTAGGATGTAAACACTAAAACATGGATCGTCTACACAACTATCATGTCACAAACATCATGTACGGCTTGATCATAAAATGTCATCCTTCCCAGGGGCGACAGCAACAGATGCACAATCCTTGTTCAGCATTGGCGGGAACTTATGCAACTTCGTGATTTTTAAGGTAGTCGGAATGCAACTGTGACTAAATGTCTATCAGCCCAAAGCATTTGCTCTGCCCAGAATAACTGCTGAGGAAACTGTACAGCCTTCATACACACAGATGTCACTGACACATTTATGCTGTGTCTGTGTAAATATGAACAAAATACAAAAGTATGAACAAAAACTGTGTACTTTTCGCAGCAACTGGATCACAGGAATTGTTCAATCAATGGAGTGTTGTATAGTTATCAAAGCAGGGTCTTTACCAGCAGGATGAGGTCTTGTGGTGCTCGGTCCTCCAGGCAGCATGCTCTTCATCCGCAGGGCCTCTTCTGGATGGTTGAAGCGGAAAAAGGCAGACTGGCCAAAACACAGCATGCACCCTGCCAGGATAGATTATTGCTGATTCAGCATTGGGTGTTTTCATATTTCAGCATTACTAACTCTCAGTCACTTTAACCATTGAACTGATTGTAGTTAAAATGTGACCCAAAATCAGCTCTTCTATGTCTAACTAATGCAATAAGTACTTAATGGCTGCAGTCACTTTGCAGTTTTTACAGGCCACTGTACATGTGCTGTGTGTGTGCAAACAATCTGCAAAGCTGTCTCACTAACAGTATTAAATATTCAAAATAATACAGAGTGTGAGTGTATAGATCAATTTTTCTGTGAGATTTACGTTTTGAATTTAAACCACATTTCAGTGTGATATGTAGTAAAATAAGGACAAAGAAGAGTGAAAGCAAGTAGAAGAGAAAACAAACAGGAATCATGAAGTGTGACGCAGACACAAGATCCTCATATCCACTATTGGTTATTAGTGATGGCAACATATTCATCCTCCTAAACAGCTGAAAGTGCATAGACTGTTGAGCTGACACAAATAAGATGACTTGTTTAACTCACGTTAACCTGTGAGTGAAATCAACTCCTTCTCTTTTCTCTGCATTTCCGATGGATTTCAAGAATGCCTGTATCGTTCTCTGAGACTCACACGCTGAAGTTTTGTTTCCAGTTATGGATAATCCACAGGGAGTTTATTATTTATTTCATCCTCAAAGTCAAAGGTCCATGAGGCTGCAGCACTGTTCCTTATAAATGAAGCAGTTTCCTCTGTTCCTGAGTTGTTTTATTCAGGATTTCATGGCATGTCCTTTGAATGAAGCAAAGCCTGAAGTATTCTTGTTCAGCAGCTGCTGCCCCCACACACTCACACACACACACAAGCTGATCACCCGGCTTCAAATGACATTCTGGTATAGCTGCTGGCTTGGATCCCATGGAGAGGGGACTGATGGGGGCGGGACTGTTATGCCTTTTTTTATGGCAAGTATGCATGTTACTGGAGGGACATGGGACTGTTTTGACTGTTTTCTTCTTGTGAAGCGAGACTCTGTTACAGTTTACTTTGCCTCCAATGTACTTAATACTCAGCAGAACCCAGTTTATGTATGTGGATGTAATGCTGCAATGCATGCAATCATTTTAATAAGCAATCTGACTGTGCATCAGTGTGATTTCACAAGACTAACAGCATGCTAGCAGCTCACAATGGTAATCACAGTGGCAATGCTGACATGCTGACGTTAAGCAGGTGCAGTGTTTACCATGATCACATTTTACACTGCATGCTATCATTTGCTAATTAGAACTAAACACAAAGCACAGCTGAGGCTGATGGGAATGTCATTAGTTTTGCAGGTGTATAATTATAAGCTAAAGTTGTGGGATTTTATTCATTTTTAACCCAATGGTGGTAGTAGATGAAAAGTTAAGGAGTCACCCAAGTTATTCCAAGGGTGGCCAGGTTTTATGAGTGCCATTCCTGCTAGCATGGCAAATATATGCTTTACTGTCCCTCTCAATCACATGTAATCATTTGGCAAAAATCATATTAATTACATAAGTTAACTGATATTAAATGCATTAACAGTTAACACCAACAATCATACTACAGCAGTCATTTAAATGTGTGACAGTGCTACCTTGTGTCAGGCGATAGGGTTTGGAGATGGGGAGGCCATCTACAGAGCACTGGTTCCCACATGGGTACAAGGTGATGCTGCCTGCTTTGTTTTCAATGTAGCAGTGCTGAGCTGCGATGCCATGGCCCTGCAGAGGGATATCTGTCCCCTCACTGCCCAGCGTGGTCCTCCCTGCAAAAACAGGGAAAACATTTTCTCAGCGTCAGTTACAGGACATTCATGTGGACCCGTGAATACTTTTGTGAGGTATTCTTGGGTTGCGGTTCAAAGCCAGGGGTGACGGGTGTCATCTCAGAGGTCAAGGTCACATGGGCGGAGCCACAAACAGGGTCAGCATGTGATTGAATGCTGAACAACAGGTGTCGGCCTCAAGAGATGTGCTCAGCTTGGCAGATAAAAGGCATCTTGTTAGAGGGAATTAATATAATCATCTACAGTACTATTTAATGTTTTGTAATTCGATTATCCGTTATATTTATATTGCTGTCTGGGTGCAAGAAATGTCACCCAACTCAAACACAAATAGTATTTCTTTTCTTTCTGTGGTGCTACTGTCACACCCTCTCTTCCCCTGTGGTGTCTAGGCTCAATGAAAAGCAAACGGTGCAAGAAAATGACAGATCAGGGTGTTACTGCATCTGTGGCACAGTTTGAGAAACAACAACATGGTTAGAAGGTAATGTGTCATCAGTTTTTGTCAATTCATCACTCACGACAAGTTGTGCCTCTTACTTATTAAAGAACAACTGACTGATTTTAAATTATGTGCTTGAGGAAGTGTCTGTATTTGCTGACAATGAAATACAGTAGATTATAGATGCCATAGTCGGCACAGAGATGTCTGGGCTCATACAAACTGTGGTTTATGTTTATGTCAACTTTCCTGATCTTTTTATAGTTACAATCAGTTTAAAAAGTAATGGTGCAGCCTGCTATGACAGGACTGCATATTTAACATGGTGCTAATAACCCAAGTCTTCACCTAAAATTTAATGATTTACATTCTGAGGACTTGCGTTGTTGTCTCCATAAGGAAGACGAGTCATCACAATGTGACTAAACAGATTAATATCTCTACAAATGAGTAATACATGTGCACACACACACACACACACACACACACACACACACACACACACACACACACACACACACACACAGGGGTCTTCACCTTCCAGTAGTGGCAGCAAGGTGATGGCTGTGCTCAAGCGTCCACTGCCCAAACTGACCAGGTGGGGGCGCTCTGCCTGGACTTTCAGGGACTTGCCTGTCTCAATAAGGTCTAAAGGAGTGCTCTGTCAAAAAACAAAATCAAATGGAAAACGTCACGATATGATCCTGATACCATTGAGTTACACATCTGAAAGTCTGAACACTCAGTGAAATCAGTTTTTTAATTTAATTTTAAAAGTAAAAACCACCTGTATGAACTGCAAAGGATAAATATTAAAATGCTCAAATAAGTGGAGAGATGGAGAGGCTAGTTCTGAAAATATCAAGACTAGAACAATTACTACAGCTATATATGAGTAGCTACATTTACTTTACACCATTTTATGATCCTGGAAAATAGCTTCATGTACATTCCAGATGTTTGTTTGCAGGTGGAAGACTGAACATGGTGTGATTTTAATGATTCATTCAACAATAATACAACAATTAGTGTTCATATCAGAGAAACGGTGCATAGAAATTATCTTAATTCCTTTCAAAAATCAGTCACTTAGGTTGTGTAACACTCTGACTCACAGCAGATGGTGATAGCACTGAAGTCAGCTTCACATGATCTAACGTCCAAGCTGTAAATGGTCCCTGACCCTGAAGTAAGACATGACTCACCTGTAAGACCTGGTGCATCTGTCGCCCGTGTTCCACTTTATTCCTGTTCATGCGCTCCATGTCGGCTGGACCGTCAGAATTATCCGACGCATGAAGATCCTGAAGCAACCACGCACATGCAGAGACAGAGAGTAGCAGGGCATGAATGGGAGCGCTGAGAATACTGCTACTACAGTTGTACTACAATGGGAACAGTGCTTTCCTTAGAAACCTTCTGCCCCACTTATAAGCCCATGTGACCAAGCCATTATACTAGGGAATTGTCTCTCCAGAACTAGGGAGACAACACGATCCATCAAGAGAGCTGCCATTGATTTATGCTTCAATCTAAGAGAGATTACTGATTTTTACACATTTGACAACAAGCATTTTATCAACTTCTGAGATGCTGCAGAAGGTGTGAATGAGCTCTGCAGGTGGCTGGCACAACAAGGGTCACATCCCTGCGTCCCCAGACCATGACTCACATACAGATCTTAAAAACACAAACACACACATTCCATGTTTACAGACAGATGCTGCAGATTAGATCCAGCTGTGTGCTCATCGACGCTCACAGGACCAGGACCAGACAGACTTCAAACAATTACTCACAGACACATAAGCAGCACAGATGACTCACCGTATTTTTCTGCGAAAAGCTGGTCTCCACATCTTTCACTATCACCCACATGAGCTGTTTGTCCTGGCAACAATTTGGTATCAGCTCAGTATTCCAAGCAAAACCGAAAATAGACACAACTACCTGTTATCTAATGTGTTTTGTCTAACATCGACAAAACTTAAATCACTGAATGTCATGTTTGACTGTTGAGAGGCTTCTTTCAAAGCAGATCTCTAACGGCTAATTAAGGATATAACCAATGTAAAGTGCCTCAGTAAGGTCCATTGCTTTTTGACATATAGTGTCTGGAACTCTACTGGAGGGATTAAAATCATAAAATATTCCCTCATTTGGTGTTTTTATGGTGTTGGATAAATCTGTCTGTCTGACTGCCCAAAATCTCTCAAAGCTGTTCAACTGGGTTTGACTTTGAGAGCAGAAGCATATCATCATTTTCATCCTGATCAAACCATTAATGGCACCATTTCACCCGTGTTTGTCATTTATGCTGTTATTTCCCTTTGACCACCCACTGCTCTGTACATCAGGAAATGATCATCAGCCCATTCACACACCAACACATGACTGTTGCATCAAAAAGAAACGCTTGAGCTCTTTGTCAATCCATCTTGACATCACTGATCATTTAAAATTCTTGCAAAAATAGGCAAAAACCATCCACAGCTGCTTTACTCCGAGTTTAGCCCAGGCTGAGACAACAGGGCGTTCTATCTGCGTCTGATGTCACTCCAGACGGGGCCACTGGGTGAAACCACACATATCTGACAATCACGTCCAGTGTGTGTGTCAGAGGACCCAGTGACACGGAGAAGAGACCGTCCCCTCTGTTCAACACTGACACTGGACCCCTCACGCCTCTGCTGTCAGCCCACTGGTTGTCAACACTGGGCCTCTTTGAGCCACGCACTCAGACACAGGACAGGAGAGTGGGCAGGGTAATGCGTCTCTGGCTGTCTGACTCACACACACACACACACACACACACACACACACACACACACACACACACACACACACACACGCGCTGCTGCTCCCACAAGCCTCAGTCATTTAACGTACACACCCAGGCCGGAGAATAGTTTTAAAGCTCGCAAATGCAGGGCCTTGCACTGTAACCTGTCATTATGGGGGCAGTTATGCCCTTCAGACTTGCCATGAGCTTCTGAAAATAGACACCACCAGCCGCACAGTCTGGCCTGCTAATTTTAAAGAGAAATGATTTCAGCTGAGAGTGAACACTGACAAAATAGAGGAAGACAGAAAAAAAGTACACTTAAGATGATGCATAAAATAAAATAACACATTTATAAAAGCGTTATTTTGGGAAGGACAGCACAAAAAAAGCAGACGACTGTTTACAAATGCAACAGTTCTGGCAAGCACGGTCAGCAGTTTCCTTACTTCACTGATACACATGCAGCTCTTACCATTTCTCTTCTCTCACAGAGTCCACACCGCAGCTACATCCATGAGTTAGTCTGAAGTTTATCAGTCCATAGAGCAGTGTCCACATTGTTGTTTATGTCTTGCTCCTAGCTTTTTCTCATTCACTCACTGGGCTCTTGTGCTGTTTCCCTCCTCCCAACCCCTTCTCCTCCCCATCCCGGTGCAGAGTTACATCGCAGCAGAGGGGGACCCGGCATCTGCCCTGCCCTGCCCTCCAAAATCTTCTCCTACTTCTGACTTAAGGACATCTTTGTTGACTTCCTTTTTCTTTGCTTGACAAATAAACCCTATGAGTAAAGAACTTCAACCCCAGTTTCAAAAAGTTCAGATCCTCCTCAGAGAGTCCCTGAGATGTACTCACTCCTACAGGGTTTCCATTGAGTGAAAGATCAGATGGACCACACCAGATGATTATAGGAGGCTGCAAACTAAACCCTGCAGTGCTGCGAGTCTCCTCAGAATTGTCTATTGGTAAAGCAGGTGTTCGCAGTCTGATCCCGGGAGGAAATAAAACATGGTGTAGGAGTAGAAGGTGGAACTTCCTGATCCCAGCGCTGTGCCACTGATGTAACAAACTGTTAAGTGGGTATTTCCACTCTGGAAAACTGTTGAATAACTGTTTATGAGAATATGACTAAACACAGTGGATTATAATGCATCCACTGTGCTTGATGCATCCATGATGATGGGATAAAGAAATACTACGCTCCACAGGAAGAGAATGAACACATGTGAGCCATCTTTTCAGATGTCCCACAGGAACAATTTGGCCCAGAGTCAGAGATGGAGAGAGTGGAGGAGAGTGGGAGAAAGAATCCACTATTGATCTCTCAAGGCTTTTCCCATGGTCGGGGGCCAGAGAGGAGATGGAGGAAATGAAGCAGCTGATGAGTCACTAAGGAAAATGAAAACAAACAAACAGAGGCAGCTAAGTAACCAGATGGACTTGAAGCAAAGCCTGCAGAGAGGGTTGATGTTCTGAGTCAGACGCCCTCTCGGTGATGATGTGGACGATACAGCTGAGGGGATGAAAAGTTGCTGAGCATCCTTTAAATAGTGATTTTGAGCGTAGTCACTCCAGCTGCAGCAAACAAGGTAACAAAGCAGTGAGTGTCCCCGCCAATATCTGGTTTACAAAAGTGAATGTTTCAGCAAACTGCAGCTTTTGTGTTGTTGTATCACATCGGAGTGAAACAGCATTATCATTAAGATTGTTACTTATAGATGTCAGAGATAAAGATGTGATGCAATGTTTCAATCAGCTAAAACCATCCGGGCTTTGAAAGACAGGTTTTTATTTTGCCCTGGAGTTCAAACACATTGGTCTGGACAGTTTAATTGACAGCTAAATTATGCGAAATGATCGACATGGATTAATAGTCAATATTGTCTGTTTGCCTCCTGATGTTGATTGTTGGCCAATACTATGACTTAATGCAACTTTTGTGGAGATGCCTCAGTTTTCAAACAGGTTATGAGCACTGTGGGAGGATGATAAAAGTTCACCCCCACTGGAAGATTTGCCAGCTGGTGTGAGGACGTCTTCCAGGTCTTGAATTATGTGTCTGGTGGAAGATTCAGACGTAACGGTTCATGTGCCCTGCAGATACACAATGTTCTAAACCGGCTTCTGGAGCAGATGTCTGCAGATCTCCGCAGGATGTCGGGACATGACATGGCAGTAGACAGGTGGAAGAATGCAAAAGTGCAGGCAAGCACAAAATGCTTGAGCAGGACACAATCAGAGAGGAAGAAGCGGCTGACATTCAAGCATCTGAAGAGTGTGTGTGGGTCTCATGAGAAATAGCTTTCAGCTTCCGTCTGGTACGAATTCAGGTGCTGAGCCCAGGCAGCAGTTCCTCTCAGGCTGTGCACAAATCCTGCTTCTTCCGCTGAGTTTGACAGACCAAAACATAACCTCTGTCCTAACCTCGACCTTACACATAACAAACTGAATGTCGGAGCTTGTTGTTGGAGGAATGCTGCATGACACACTCAGGATCAGACAGACCCTGATCCTGATGGAGGACTGATAAAAGACTGCTTCACAGATGGGTTACACTGATTACCATCATCGACAGTGCAGACTCAGACAGCTGCAGGACACCGTGGTTTAACAAGGTGTCTCGTTTTTGTAACAATGTCTGCTATACAAATTAACTCTTATTTGAATCAACACATCGTCCAGAAAGCACCAGCCCGCATCACGTGATCAGCCAAATGCTACTCTGATAAGGCGTAACCCAGACGAACCAGGATGCATAAAAAAGAAGCGGAAACGGCTAATATTCCCCAAACCTTTCGTTTGAGTCTCCCACCAAACAGATGTGCTGTTTCCTTTGTAACATCTGTCCACTTGTCTCTCATACCTTGTTCAAAACAATGCACATAAGAAGAGTGGATACAAGCAAACTGGTTGTAATCATGAAGTATATTTTACCTGTATTCCCCTGTCACACAGAAATGCAGCACATCAGAAGGTTTTTGGCATTATTAAAAGAAGAAATATACTCACTCAGACACGTGTGCACCTCATGCTCCTGTCAGGGAAATACTTCATCAGCCTGCAATTCCACCAAAGTACATTACTGGCCGCATGAGCCCCAGAGGCAGCCTGATCTCACATACACATAAAAGTGTCCATTCACAGAGATGGCTGGGTTTGGCTGAATCTCTCTCTCTCTGAAACCAGATGACTTCCACCTGCTCTGACTGCTCTGTATTATTCAAGATATAATGATAATGATCATACAAATGACCATGGAAGTATGTAAACTGTCTCTCACACAGTGCACATTGAGTTGGAAATAACTGGGTCGTGTTAAGCTGTAAACCGTGAGTGTAAACTGCCACAATAGCCCCATTATCTCCCGTTCTCTCCCACTTACTCTTTCTCCCATTGCAACACACAGACACACACACCATCACGCAAATATTTTTTGTTTCTCATTACCCAAGCTGGCTGGGAACATCTTCTTGTCTGTGGAATGATTGAGTCCAGAGATTAAAAACATCTCCCCAACACTTGATGAGAAAAGTCTCCCAGTTCTCCAGGATAGAAATATGCTCTCAGTCCGTCACTGCTGTTGGGATAGTTTCAAAGTGAAACATTCGGTGCACCCACATACATCTTTCTGCTTGGTCCACCCCTCTTTCCGGCCCTTTTTCTCTGCCCACTTATCATTCCTTTTCCCCATCTGTGTCTCTGTATCCCTCAGTGCTCTGTGATTGTCACAAGGCACATTTGTTCTCCAGATTTACCTACATGTACAGACAATATCCAGCGCATATGTAGTAACCTGAAAGGTCTTTCCTTTCCTTATCCCCGAGCTAGCTCTGGATCTTTTTTTGTTGTTGTTGTTGTTGTTGTTGCTGTTCTATTGATTATTTTTCAAAGCCATAATGAACAAAATATGGAAAAAGAATCTTCAGGATGAGATCACTTCAACTTATGAAGTATTGGACTGGGATAGCCAATGTTTGTTTGCACTTTGAGAAAAACAGAAGTGACATTTTACAGACGCACTTTCCCTAAAGGTAACGATTTCTGTGCCTTCACATCTCTTCTTCCTGTATAAAATGACATAAACACTGCACAGCTGCAGAAAAAGCAGAGGTAAACTAAGAAAAACAAAACAAAACTGAATATCAGAGTGTTTGCTTTGTCACAAGCAGCTGAGAAGAGCAACACTGGCAAATTTAGAGCCTTTGACACAGTGCCAATCAGGAAATTATAGTTATCACAGCCAATGGATGTTCAGGTTTTTCCTCTCAGGATGGAATTTTTAGCCTGGCTCTTGGCGTTGGACACGTTGTCAAGGCCCAAGTAATTGGTTCAGCCTGTCCTGGGCTCAGTTCAATCCCGGTGCGTCATGCTGCTTTTGCCCCTAATAAAACAGCCCAAGCAGACAGAAATATCTGCATGTTCTCCTCCTGTAATGGAAAGGCTTCGGGTGATTTTAGGTGTACGTCTGAGATGTAACACTAGACATCACATCAAAATAAACACACTTCTTCTGGATCCCACTCTTATAATTATAGGGGACTGATGGATCCTAAACAATATAAACAAGGAGTAATGAAATATGAGCAAACAATACTGATATTGCACATTGATATGAATATGAACCATCAGTACTGACATTTCACATTGAATGATAGTACTCCTGACTGACTACATAATAACACCATGGGGACTTTTAAATTTCGCAGCCACTTGGTGTTAGGTTGAGGGTGTATGAGGTGTTATGGTGAGGGTGCATGAGCTGCATATCTCTTGGAACAATATGTTCAGTGAGCTGTCTGAACAATTGTTACTAAATGGAAACACACATGCGCATCAACATGTCACACACACATCACAGACGTGAAGCAATTGACCTCTGGTGGTTAAATCAGTGAAGTGCACCTTCATCATCATGACTACTGACACGTGTTAATTTGTCAGATTAGGTTTCATTTCTGCCACAAGCATGCTAGAATTGTCACAGAAACAAACTATATTTGTCCTATTAAAGAAGCCTTTGAAAAACTGCAGCAAATATAATGCATAGTGCAGAAGTAATGGACTCTTGCAATGAGGACTGGCTGTTGTATTGCTCTTTTCCAGCATGCTTCAGTGTGTTTGAAGTCTGACACTGCAGTGTGGAGCTGCCTGGCAAGCCATGAATTTCTTTTATGTGGCATAATGTGCATTATTGGCATGTGGCTTTTTAGCACTGGGCAGCTGAGGTTTGGGGATTTGCACTGATCCTAATTAGACCACATCCCTTTCAGACTTTATCCTAAATCTCATTACAACACTAATTCATATCCTACATTACGAGAGCTGACTGTCTGTTACAGCTTCTATTAAGAAGGTAGAAATGGTGTGGTCATCTTAAGACACCGCCAAAGATCAGTCACATGATGCGGGCTAATGGAGCTTTATCCAAACACCACTGTAGGCTGATGGCCTGTGTCTCGGTTCTATTAATTCACAATGGTATACCCTCTGCGCTGCAGCCGCATGTACTCCATCACATGTCACTTTGCTCATGCTAGTAAACTACCATTGTTTGTTTCTTCATGTGTGATGAGGAAACACCTGGAACACAAAAACCGTTGGTGTGTTATGCAGGCTTTAACCACACAGGCACACAAAGGCTGTATTTAGGTCACTTTTAGCTGAACACAGGTGTTTTAATGAGTAAGACCCCAGAGAGGGTGTTCAAAACAACTTGCCCCAACTAAAAATGGGTCTATGCCTCAACATGCACTCATCTGTCTGTTTCATGGCAAACTAAACCTAATGCAGCATCACACAAAGTGATGCAATTTATGTGATCTTCATGAAGACCATATTGTATGTATTAAGATCATTTTGGAAGATGTAAACACACTAGACAAAACATTATGGCACCAGATTCCAAGATGACTGTAATACTCCCTATAACAGTTTCAAGTAAAATACTGAGCATTATGATCTTCTGAAAGTGGTATTTATGGTCCCCTTGGTATTAGACTAAGTTACTTTTTGACTAGGTGCATTTCAGTGGGAAAGCGTTTGAATCACGGGTTATTATGCTTGACTGGGGAGCAACTAAAACAGAATTTGAACTGCAATGTGCCGAATGTCATCCGACGTTCATTCACGTTTTATTCTAATTAAACCCTGAGTCACTTGAGGCAAAGCTTGAACAAAAGCTGCATAGTCACGCTGGAAAGAAGCAGATGAACAGTGACCTGCATGGCGTGCTGCAGACACTGGTCCAAAAACCGTGTTCATGTTGGTCAGCGGGGGCCATGATTTCTGCCTGGACCTGTAAAAGGACTTGCTGAATGGCAGCAGTTTTGAGAGGCAGCCTGACGTTATACAACCAAGCCACTGCATAAGAAAATTAAACTACGGCCTGTCGAGGTTTGGAGAAGGCTGAAACGATAGCTAAATGCAGCAACTCACCGGCTAATGGCAGCAAATTCTTTCACAAAATTAGCGAATATCTTAGCTTCAGTTAGCCTGACTGAATAAGGAGCAGTGAGGGCCACTTTTACAAAAAAGGCGTTTATTAAATTAAAAACAATTCAAAAAGTAACATGATAGCGATGCACAAGGAACGTTGCTCTTTCAGCAAGAGGTGGGGTGGCCCTTAAAAGGGCCTTTGGGGTGAAAGTTATTAGCCAACAAGCTAATACTCCTGTGACTGAGAGGAGGCCTTCTTTCCCGCCTTGCCGGAGCTCGGTGCGGACTGGCCGGTCTTCTTAGGCAGCAAGACGGCCTGGATATTGGGCAGGACACCACCCTGGGCGATGGTCACACCGCCGAGCAGTTTGTTCAGCTCCTCGTCGTTACGCACAGCCAGTTGGAGATGTCGGGGGATGATACGGGTCTTCTTGTTGTCTCTGGCGGCGTTACCAGCCAGCTCCAGGATCTCGGCGGTAAGGTACTCCAGGACGGCGGCCAGATACACCGGTGCTCCGGCGCCGACTCTCTCAGCGTAGTTACCCTTGCGAAGAAGACGGTGGACGCGGCCGACAGGGAACTGCAGACCGGCGCGGGAGCTGCGGGTCTTTGCCTTGGCACGGGCCTTTGTTCCGGTCTTTCCTCTTCCAGACATTATCGGTTGTCGAGTGTATTTTCCAAAACAAAATGCAACACCGTTATAGTGAGCTTGAACCAGAAAGGCACAATTATACACAACCTGGATATAAACCCGGGTTTTGCCCCGCCCTAAGACACGATTGGCTTTTGCAAAGAAAAATGGCTTAGTATGATTGGCTTTGAGAAGGCAAAAGGGACAGGAAGTTAGCGACTATTGGTGTAATTGTTCAAGTGTCAAGCCAATCATAGTGGGCACTAAAGAAGAGACGAAGGCGATTGGCTGGTGTTTTCAGTGCTCCTTGTGAATGGGTCATATCGTTAAACGTCGGACATACAAGACCAATCGAGTATCTTCCCTCCTACAAGTTTCCCTCCTACAACTCGCTACAAGTTTTTGGGCGCTTTTGCAGATGAAATGTGCAGTGAAAGTAAAGTAAATCTAATGAATGAATGAATGAATGAATATCGGTGATGTCTGGTATCTACTATCCGATCACATCAACATTTTACGTATCTTTTGAGTAACGTTACAGCTGGCCTGTGAGAATAACGAAAGCCCCAGCACAAGTGAAAGTAAGAGCAGATACACTAAGAAGTAGTGGGTCATTTCAACGTGAGTAGCTCTGCACAGACATATATTGCATTTACCTACAAAAAAATCCTAATGAAATTGCCATAGTACAGGTAAAAGTCAGGTACAGACTTGTAGGTGATGCTTCAAAAATAATTTATTTGCAATAAGTTAAACATTTCAAATATAACAACAGAAATCATACATATTTTAAATTTCGCAGCCACTTTCTGTTTCACATTCCAGCCATATATACCATATATAATGTGCCTTTGGACAATGAAGTGGCTTTGTTCATTTCTTCAACATTTTGACTTGGCTGGAGTTTTGTGAAGCACATGTACCTGTCCTCCAGAGTCCTTCTGATAACAGTGGCTCCACCTCTGTCATCCATTTGAATAGCAATCCTTTTATTGATGTGAATAAACCTGAACATTCAATCAAAATCATTTAATTTGGTTGCTCTGAAGTCCCACAATTAATGCAATCAGTTAAAAGATATTTAATTACCTCTGACAAAACACAAATGTCCAAAAATGTATGTACATTTTTACATACTGGTGCTGTTTGCCTGAAGCATGCATCAGGTTTCCTCATATCTCTAGTTGCTTGTAGCAATTTCACTTCCAGCCCTGAGTGTGTCAACTTTACTCATCACCTTGTCATAACTTTGGAGATGCTCTGCTCGCGATGCCTCAGCAGAGCATCTCTGAACACTTCTTGAGACCTCAGTTCCATTTATTTCCCAATATAAACTACAGAACTGTTGATACTCAGACTCAAATTTATTAAAAAAGAAATGCAGTATGATAATGCTCTTAAATATTAATATGGTATAGTTTTGCTATGTTTAGCTTATGATTATGAGCTGATCACATCAGCATTTCCTGCAAATGATTTTGCCTTAAACCCAAATGAGGCATTTCACACAACACATGCATCTTGCTGCACAGTAATGACAGTTATTGCAATCATGAAAAGTCCATATGAGCATCAACTGAGGTCTTGAAAATGTGTTGTAGTGGAGTAGAGCAGGAAATGAAAAGTTTTGTTTATTTTTTTAACTGACAGAAAAATGTCAGAATCTAAAAAAAAATGTAAGCTCATTGGCGGCTTGAGGAGTCTGCTAGAGACCCCGGCTGGTCGAAGTTTCGAAAGCAAACTGAAATACATCATGATATTCCACAGAAAGTACCTTCATGAAACAAAAAGTACAATAAATGTGTAAATCTTTACTGCGTCTTATTTAAGATACAACATTGAACAACATTCTAAAACCAATGTATAAGCAATTATGAATGGACTTTACAGCTAGTTTAAGACTGATTTTTGTCAACTTACTTAAAAACTATGTGCTTAAAATTACACTTGCATGGGAAAACACACAGCATGTCTCTATTTTACAAGGTAATGCAACTATGATGAATATTTTTTTGGGGGGGTGGGGGATAAATAGCACTTGTTTCATGAGAACCACATAATAATAAATTACCTTTATACAACCGAGGAATTATAAAACTTTCAAGTCCAAAGTGCAACCAACAGCATCATACTGGCATTTTCTATCATTAATAAATAGTTTAAGAGCGTTCCCCCCATCAGTCACAATCAAACACTCCAGCTATCATGTGTGTTCAAACAGGAACAGGACATATTTTAACTTCCTCTTCGCCGAGCAGCAGATTTCTCCTCAAAAGAAACAGACTTCATAATCACATTTTAACATCAGTGACATGATGAAACATGACTTCTTTCCTGAAGGTGCAGTAATTTCTCTCCAGAGGAAAAAGCCCTCCCAGAGGTATCCTCCTTTCAAGTTGTACAGGTGATCACCCGCCTGGGGTGTTCGACCTGTCAAAGACTGGACTCTTGCAAGGTTTAGTTGTCCTTCTGACAGCAATAACAGAGGCCTTAGACCAATCCTGTCACAGTCAGGATGACCCATGTCCAACCCTAACAGTGGTGATCAGTTATCCAGCGAGCTCGCTCCTCCGTTGGTAGCAGTGGCTTTGCCTTTTGATTTGCCTGACGAGCGGAAAGAGAAGCGCTTGATGAGACGCCGGGAGAAGCTGCCTGACTTCTTACGGCTGCTAGCAGCTGCAGCAGCAAAGTTATTGCCCATGTTGGAGATGTCTTCGTGGGATTGGCTTAGACAGGGCTCTTTCTCTCGATGTCTTCTGCGGAACAACAGCTTCGACCCACTCTGTAGAAAGCCAACTAGAGGAAGCAGACGGAATACATTCATGTAGTTAAGTGGCATTTCATGATTGCAGTATTGGGACCTTGCTGAAAAACATCAACCAATCATCCAAATGTTAGATTTATGAGGTTATTCACGATGTTCAGGAGAGAGCTCCCTTATCTAATTGACAAGCAATTTGAATTCAGCACTCACACATTCAAAGCCACTTTGGTCTGTTGGGTGTATGCTGCAGCATGGCCTCCAGAGGGCAGTAGCAGCACTTTAGAGTCAGCCATGTTGTATGGCCTATGAATCACTCAGTGCTCTACTGAATATTTGATGTTATATAAGGCTATAAAAGAGTTGCTTGCATGTGAAATATACTGTACTAGAACAGCACTGAGTTCTGAAAATATAAATAAAAACCCATCTTACATACTTAAAATATATGCTTCACTGACAAGGGAAGTGATCATATGCAATCAATCAATTAGCAAAAACAATATTTGAATGGCTGAATATTGTTCTTCTACAATTAGCATAAAACATTACCCCAGGCAGCAAACTATGACCACTGCACTACCTTTATGGTCCTTGAGACTGCGGGTTTCCAAGGCACCGGTGGAACCAGTATCTGATTCCACATCGTCCACAGATGGACGCTCCGACACGTCCGAGGGTGTGGTTTCATCTGGGTCCTGGTGATGCCCCGAGCTGTAATGGTTGCCGTGCATGGCTGCGTCCATGGCTGCAGCGTAGCCGCTTGATAACACACAGTCGTCCTCTGACAGCGGAACCTGATGAGTGTTAGATCTCCAATCAAATTGTGTCCTTTTACAAATTTTAGAACAACTAATTAAGGGGTTATATTAGATGTAAGAAGAGTAACAGAAGTGTGAACACTTGTTATATTATCTGCAATCATTCTTACACTTTCAACATCATGATAGCTGCACATTCCAGTGCCTTTTGTGTCAGGTTTCAAGCGTAGCCTCTTGCACTGAATACATTTCTAAAGGCTTTGTGGCTAAAATCAGGACAGAAGACTCACATTCCAGTATAATGTGGCCCAATGGGGGGCTGTGACTGTGGACCAAATTTAGATCAGAGTCACTGTGCCTTGCTCCACTCCACATCACTGTACTTCAGATTCCTTAAAAGTACGTTTTCATGAATGGTATGTCAATCATTAAAAACAAAAATAGCCGTGCGTGTCGCTGTAATCCTACTGATGAATGAAGCCTTCAAACCGAAACAACAGCGCTGAAATAAGCGTCATGGCAGACGACTCGCTCGCTGCCTCAGTTTTGTTTTACCTGTGATGGCACACATTCAACAAGACACTATGTTTGACACAGTTTCCGCTGTCTGACCTTTGACACGCCCGAGATGATCAGCGTGCTCCTCTTTGTTGGTGTCTTCCGAGCTGCTTTGGAGGCGGACTCTGTCAGCTGCCGAATGGCCGTCTCTGCAACGGGATCAAGGCCATTGGAGAGGCGGCTGCTCTCTGAGTAACAACAACACAAACACTGTATGTAGCTCAGGACTATACTATAGACACATAGAAGAAAAACTGTATTGTATCTAACTAAGAGAACACTATTTTATGAGAACTCATAGAGCATATAGTTAAATGTACCAAACATTGCTGTGTTTCTCAGACTTCAAGGCAGAGTACCCAAAGTACTCTGCCTTGTAAAGCAAGTCGTGTCCTCGAGTTAACCTGTTAGAAAACGTTAAGGTTTTTGCACAGGAGTACCTGCACAGAGAGCGCATGATGCGTACTGAAAAGTGCATTCCTCTAATCTCGTGTTACACTGCAGCTTGCTGCTTATCCTACTTTGCATTAGTTATGTAAAACAACGTCTGGCCTCTGAACTCACTGCTGGAGAGGGGACTGCCTCTGCCATCTGACAGGATGGTGGGTTTCTTCTCAGTCACCTCCACTTTGGACGGCGAACGCAAAGGAGATTCACCTGAGAGACATCGCAACTATTTTAAGTCATTGTTAATATCATCACTGCATTCCTTTTTCTCCCATTGCACACCGAACCTGGCACAAGACTTTACTCTGCGTTTACCTGGACTGCGTTCCAGTTTGATTCGTGACTGGACGGTGGTGACGGTGGTGACAATGGTTCCGTCTGGCATGATGGTTCGGTCCACATCGACTTTCTTGGTGGGTGTGAGTGAGGAGCGAAGTGGCAAAGCATTTTGGCTGCTGCGAGGCTCCTCTGTTTCCACATACAGCAGCTGGAGGAGTAAAAAAAAAAAACAATAAATGAACTTTTCAATTAGCAAATAGAATGTGTAAAGGGAATGGGCACTTCATTAGAAAGAGTGCACTTTATTTAAGAGGTGGGCACTTTATTTAAACTGACATCTGGACCTGCAGAGACAATTTCAGATGACTAATGTAGGCATGAGAGGTTGCAGGAGATTTACAGGAGAGGAGAGGATGTATCAACATGAAATCAGCCTGCAGAGATAAAGCAGATGATATGGAGAAATATGGAGATGGAAAAAAGAAAAACAACGGCAACAAGTTGGCTAAATTCAGGCATGACAATGTATCAGCTGTTACACAACACCGCTGCTCCTTTTGTTGTGAATCTTTGTTTCATTCCAGCTTGCCTGGTGTTAGATAATGAAGCGTGATGTAACTGCACACTTCATAGCATGAGAATGGCTTTGACAGAGTTTTCCATCATTTTACAGAAACGTGCTGCATCTTGGCGCTCACCTCCGCTGTGACAGTTGCGTTCGGTGCCAAGCCGTGGCCGGGGCTTATTGACAGTATGTGCTGTCCGGTAGGAACTTTGCACCGGGGGTCCAGGACGATGGAGGCATGGCCAGGCAGGAATTCTATCCAGATTAAAACAAAAAGAAAGTCTTGAAATATTTGTACAAACGGCATGAAAGCTGTTCCTTAAATGTTCTGAGGCCGCAACGACAGCATCTCCTGACATGTTGTGCATCCCAAAAACGCTAACAAAGATTATTCCAGTGAGCCTGCCAGCAGTGCATTTCAGGCATAGATGATTTTGCTTAAGCAGTCGAAACATTACTGCTGATCAGGTTTCTGAACAGCAGCCAATAGTAAATTGCGATCAAGAAATGCCTTACGTTCCCGTTTGCCATTCCGCTCCAGAAGTCTTACTCTCAGCTCTTTGGTTTCTAGGCCCAGCTCCCTTCAACAGACAGGAAACAACTGTGTTAGTTAAACTGGACTGGTCATTTTGTTACACTCATAGCTTCTACTGAGGTTCTTCAGTGAAGATTCGAATATCTGTCGTCACATTTTATGATGTCATCACCTAAAAAAATCTTGAAGTCCTTGAACAAAATCCCCAATTTCAGTGATACATTGGATGAAATATGTTAGTGGGTTTTTTTGTTCGTTTGTTTTAAATAAAATCCGTCAGTTTCATCAACACAAACACATGCAAGGCAGCAGGCTAATCCATCCATCCATCCATCCATTATCTTCCGCTTATCCGGGGCCGGGTTGCGGGGGGAGCAGTCTGAGCAGGGACGCCCAGACTTCCCTCTCCCCGGACACTTCCTCCAACTCTTCCGGGGGGATCCCGAGGCGTTCCCAGGCCAGCCGAGTGACGTAGTCACCCCAGCGTGTCCTGGGTCTTCCCCGGGGCCTCCTCCCGGTGGGACATGCCTGGAACACCTCCCTAGGGAGGCGTCCAGGGGGCATCCGATAGAGATGCCCGAGCCACCTCAGCTGACTCCTCTCGATGCGGAGGAGCAGCGACTCTACTCTGAGCTCCTCCCGGGTGACAGAGCTCCTCACCCTATCTCTAAGGGAGCGCTCCGCCACCCTGCGGAGGAAACTCATTTCAGCCGCTTGTATCCGGGACCTCGTTCTTTCGGTCATGACCCAAAGTTCATGACCATAGGTGAGGGTAGGAACGTAGATTGACCGGTAAATCGAGAGCTTCGCCTTTCGGCTCAGCTCCTTCTTTACCACGACAGACCGATACAGCGACCGCATTACTGCAGCCGCTGCACCGATCCGCCTGTCAATCTCACGTTCCATCCTTCCCTCACTCGTGAACAGGATCCCAAGATACTTAAACTCCTCCACTTGAGGCAGGAACTCTCCTCCAACCTGAAGGGAGCAAGCCACCTTTTTCCGGTCGAGAACCATGGCCTCGGACTTGGAGGTGCTAACTCTCATCCCAGCTGCTTCACACTCGGCTGCGAACCGCCCCAGCGCATGCTGAAGGTCCTGGCTCGAGGAAGCCAACAAGACAACATCATCCGCGAAAAGCAGAGACGAAATCTGCCGGCCCCCGAACCGAACCCCCTCCGGCCCCTGGCTGCGCCTAGAAATCCTGTCCATAAAAATGATGAACAGAACCGGTGACATAGGGCAGCCCTGCCGGAGTCCAACATGCACTGGGAACAGGTCCGACTTACTGCCGGCAATGCGGACCAAGCTCCTGCTCCGGTTGTACAGGGACTGTACAGCCCTCAACAGAGGGCCTCCAACCCCATACTCCTGGAGCACCTCCCACAGAATGACGCGAGGGACACGGTCGAATGCCTTCTCCAAGTCCACGAAGCACATGTGGACTGTTTGGGCAAACTCCCATGAACCCTCAAGCACCCTGCGGAGGGTATAGAGCTGGTCCAGTGTTCCACGGCCAGGACGAAAACCGCATTGTTCCTCTTGAATCCGGGGTTCGACTATCGGCCGGATTCTCCTCTCCAGTACCCTGGAATAGACTTTACCAGGGAGGCTGAGGAGTGTGATCCCCCGATAGTTGGAACACACCCTCCGGTCCCCCTTTTTAAAAAGAGGGACCACCACCCCAGTCTGCCAGTCCAGAGGCACTGTCCCCGTCTGCCACGCGATGCTGCAGAGGCGTGTCAACCAAGACAGTCCTACAACATCCAGAGACTTGAGGTACTCAGGGCGGATCTCATCCACCCCCGGCGCTTTGCCACCGAGGAGCTTGCGAACTGCCTCAGTGACTTCAGCCCCGGTGATGAATGAATCGACCTCCAAGTCCCCAGTCTCTGCTTCCTCTACGGAAGACATGACAGAGGGATTGAGGAGATCCTCGAAGTATTCCTTCCACCGCCCGACAATATCCCCAGTCGAGGTCAACAGCTCCCCACCTCCACTGTAAACAGTGTTGACAGAAAGCTGCTTCCCCCTCCTGAGGCGCCGAACGGTTTGCCAGAATTTCCTCGAGGCCAACCGGTAGTCCTCCTCCATGGCCTCCCCGAACTCCTCCCAGACCCGAGTTTTTGCTTCTACAACCGCCCGAGCTGCCGCACGCTTGGTCTGCCGGTACCCATCAGCTGCCTCAGGAGTCCTATGAGCCAACCAGGCCCGATAGGACTCCTTCTTCAGCTTGACGGCATCCCTTACTTCCGGTGTCCACCACCGGGTTCGGGGGTTGCCGCCACGACAGGCACCGCCGACTTTACGGCCACAGCTATGGACGGCTGCATCAACAATGGAAGTGGAGAACATGGTCCATTCGGACTCAATGTCTCCAACCTCCCTCGGGATCTGGTTGAAGCTCTCCCGGAGGTGGGAGTTGAAAACTTCCCTGACAGCGGGTTCCGCCAGACGTTCCCAACAGACCCTCACGGTACGTTTGGGTCTGCCAAGTCTGTCCCGCTTCTTCCCCTGCCAGCGAATCCAACTCACCACCAGGTGGTGATCAGTTGACAGCTCAGCCCCTCTCTTTACCCGAGTGTCCAAGACATACCGCCGAAGGTCAGATGATACGACTACAAAGTCGATCATTGACCTCCGGCCTAGGGTGTCCTGGTGCCACGTGCACTGATGGACACCCTTATGCTCGAACATGGTGTTCGTTATGGACAAACTGTGACTAGCACAGAAATCCAATAACAGAACACCACTCGGGTTCAGATCGGGGAGGCCGTTCCTCCCAATCACTCCCCTCCAGGTGTCACTGTCGCTGCCCACGTGAGCATTGAAGTCTCCCAGCAGAACAATGGAGTCCCCGGTTGGAGCACTTTCCAGTACCCCTCCCAGGGACTCCAAGAAGGCCGGGTACTCTACGCTACTGTTCGGCCCGTAGGCCGAAACAATAGTGAGAGACCTATCCCCAACCCGAAGGCGCAGGGAAGCGACCCTCTCGCTCAGCGGGGAGAACTCCAACACATGGCGGCTGAGCTGGGGGGCTATAAGCAAGCCCACACCAGCTCGCCGCCTCTCACCGCGGGCAACTCCAGAGTAGAAGAGAGTCCAGCCTCTCTCAAGGAGTTGGGTTCCCGAGCCCAGACTGTGCGTGGAGGTGAGCCCGACTATCTCTAGCCGGTACCGCTCAACCTCCCGCACTAGCTCAGGCTCTTTCCCCCACAGTGAGGTGACATTCCATGTCCCCATAGCCAGAGTCGTTGTCCAGGATTTGGGTCGTCGGGGCCCCCGCCCACGACTGCTACCCATTCCACATAGCACCGGCCCCTTCTGATCCTTCCTGCGGGTGGTGGGCCTACGGGAAGGCGGGCCCACGTCGCTCCTTCGGGCTGTGCCCGGCCGGGTCCCGTGGGCAAAGACCCGGCCACCAGGCGCTCGCCTGCGAGCCCCAACCCCAGGCCTGGCTCCAGGGCGGGGCCCCGGTGACGCCAATCCGGGCGACGTACGCTTCCTTGCTTTAATTTCTTTCATAAGGGGCTTCTTGAACTGCTCTTAGTCTGACCCGTCACCTAGAACCTGTTTGCCTTGGGAGACCCTACCAGGGGCATTAAGCCCCGGACAACATAGCCTCTAGGATCATTCGGGTACTCAAACTCCTCCACCACGATAAGGTGGCAGTTCAAGGAGGAGCAGGCTAATCCAATAAAGGCATAAAATAATGATGAAATAATAGTTGTGCCTTCAGGCTGATAGCAACATTATGCTATAATAGAAATAGCAATGATGCAGGTACATAATGTGATCTTTTTTTAATAACTTGAGTAATATACTATAATAGTATTAGAGCCAAAATAGATTTTTTGTTATTGTGGTTACATAAATGTAATTTACGGTGCTGTCAGACTGCTGCTAAACCTCCCTCCCTTTGTGTTTGTGGCAAATAGTAAAATATTAATAATATTAGTGTAGCCTAATCTTTATCTACAACTGTGCAGAAATTCAATGGCAGTTTCAATGTCTCTTTTCCTTCCTCAGAGAATTAGCTTGGCCTCACCCGCAACCCATTGTTTTAGGTTAGGCTTGATGTCATAAAACCTGTCTCTGAATGTTGACCTTCACAAGAGAATTCACGACTGCTGTGAAATCCTGATTGGTGCACAGAAATGATGGCACCACCCTCACCACCCACTTTTCCCAACTAAGCACCTGAAGCTGACTGAGAAAAGACACTTTCAGGGCCTTCAATGTTGACACGAATGTACACAATCATGACACATTAACAGCAGCTTTGACACTGCAGATGCCGTCTTACAGAGTAAGTTCTTCACTCCATTCCAGTGGGGCGTTGGCGCTGCTGGGCACAGACAGGAAGCGGGTTGTCCTCTCTGTGGAGGGTTGGTCCAGGCTCAGGACACAGCACAGCTCCCCTGATCGAGACCACTGACCTGCAAAGGCACAGCAACACAGTGAGAACTTGGCAATCAGCAGGAAGCTGGACGGAAATGATCTGACGCTGAGAGAGAATATCTGACCTTTGGTTAAGGTCACCCTGAGCTGCCGGAGCAGTAGTCGTCTCACCAGAACGCTCTGGGGGACAGGGTTCAATCCCACCGACAGATGGTCCATGGAGGCCTGGGAGTGTGCAGAAAGAGGGTTCAAGTCAACTTTATTCAAAGAGCTTCACAGTTAATCATAAAATACAACAGCAAGAAAAATTACAACAGCAAGAAAATTTACAATTTTTGAAACTCAACAATAAAAGCAACATAACAAATAAAACTGAATATAAAAGGCAAAACAAATAAGAAATGCCATTGCAACACCTTGTTAAAATCGCCAGCCTACACAAGTAGGTTTATATAAAGTTTAAAACGTGGTACAGACTCAGCTGACCTGACAGTGAGGCGGAGGCAGTTCCATTGTACTGGAACTAAAGCAGTGTTTTCAGTCTGAACTGTGGGACATTTAAGAACAACTGTTCTTAATCTTGGTTTTAACAGTCATAGGCAACAATCTGAAACTGACAAATGACATGACCAAGGGGGTGTTCCTATGTTTTGTTCCTTTCCCTTTTCCCTTAGTGTTATTTGTCTGTCTGAAGCTGGGTGTGTGCTTGCACTCAGCTGGCTCCGCCTAATCAGCAGCGCACCTGGGGCGCATTAGGCTGATGAGTACTGGGTATTTAAGGATGGCTCTTGGTTCTACCTGTTGCCAGATTGCCCTGATCTCTCTGTGATTTTCTAGTTTGTTCCCAGTTGCCTGCCTACCAGCCATGTCCAGTGTTTATTGAGCCTCAATCTTTCCAGTGGTGTTCTTTTGTTACTTTCTTCTTCTGCTCCTAGAGAGTGCTTTTTTGTGTTTGTGTTCTCCACTACTTTTGAGTGTGCCTTTTGTTCACATTTATTGTATCCTTTTGTTTCTTTGAATATCACCTCCAGTCTGCATTTTTAAGTCCTGAAAAATATTTAAGGTGAAAGCCTAACAGGGGGACCATATACAAGGTGAACAAGATGAGGACCAAGGACTGAACCTTGTGGTACCCCACAATGAGCCCCCAAAGAGACAAAATCATCAATAATCACCCGGAAAGATCTCTCTGTAAGATATAAGCAAAACCATCAGAGGGCAGCTCCATCTACGCTAAGTGCTTTAGTCTATCCAGCATGACAGTGTGATCAATAGTGTCAAGGGTGGCAGACCAGTCAAACAGTATAAGAACAGAGTGATGGCCAGAATCTGCATTGATAAGAATATGATTAGTGACTTTCAGCAGAGGTATTATAGAGGCTTTCCTGGCCTTCAGATTAAGGCCAGGATCTATCATACAGCCTTCAGTCAGAGCAGCTTATTTATTTCAGTCCTCCTTTGTCTTACTGCTTACAGAAAAAAAAAACACATTTCTCACCACAGGACTGGACGCACAAGTCTTGAGGTTGAGGACCATGGCTGGCTGAGTGCTGAACAGAGTATCCTCTATCAGTCCTTTAATCATGTCCAGGTCTGCCTCACCCTCTGTGCCCTGAGAAGACAAACAAGCAACTGATTCCTCTCTGATGATAAACCAATATGTGTTGTAGCAGCGGAGGTTAATAAACTGATTTATGAACACAAACTGGGGCTCGCCTTGACTACAAAACATACAATTTAGACTTTTCTGTTCTTGTTTTCATATTGAGTGCATATCCATGAGAGCTGTCTTCGGTAATGAAAACAATTTCCTAAGCTCAATACTTGTTTTTTTCCTTAATTTACTGACTTTGTTGCCTTCTCAGACAAAATGAATTAAATGACAAGCACATTTATGCAACGATATTGAAGAGCGGCATTTTCCTTCATGACTCACGATGAGATTAATGGGGTGGAAAGTGACTCACATGCAAAACATTACATGTTGACTGAGATTTATGGGGTCAGTCTCAGAAAAAAAACATTTGCATACTGTGTGCCTCCTTTTTTGAATGCATGCAACCTTTCAGTCTCTAAAAACTCTAAACAGTCTCAAAACTGAGGCCTCTGCAGACTGCACAAGGCCGACATATCAGATCAGTGGTATCCGCATCAGATGTTGTCACCTGTCTCTGCAGTTTGCATGGAGACACGGTCAAAGTGAACGATGGCTGCTTGGAAAGAGTCCAGGACATCAGCAGCCCCTCGTCCTCCACCTCCTCCAGACACACCGCCACCTGATGGAGACAGATAGGGGAAGCAGGGGCAGACAGCAACTTAACAGACGTGAAGTTACAGAATATTACAAGTATTCCAAATTATTATTTTTTCATTATTTACTTGAAGAAACACCAGGTAACATTTGGCAGGGTTATTTTATGACACAGAAAATGCTGTAAAGGTGCAACAATAAAAGTTTCTCATAATGGTAGATGGTGGCATGTGTGACATGCAGATGGAAAATCACTTGCAACATGATTATCCATAAAGAAAGAGAGAAAACAGCCATCACTGAGACAGGAGCAACAGGGTTGACAGAGGCTACTGATTCTCATAACTAGTGAAATATACTAAGATTCCACATTCAGCGGCAGAGATGGCAGGACTACACGTGATCTTTAAGAGGGGAATTTACATATTTGAATAAACAATGCAAATGATGCTCTGACATTTCTCATTTGTTTCAGTGGCCTGCCCTCAAATGTGCAAAAATCCAGGTGCGTTTTGTACCTTTGTCACCATGGGTGCTATAGTGATCTGATAGGTGTCCATGGAAACGGCAGCGGGTGACTGCTGGGTGACCGTCACAGGAAAAGTCACCGTGTCCACCCAACATTTACAGTGTAGAACCTGTTGAACAAGAAGAGGTTGACAAAGGACAATACTGCGATGGGGGAACACTAACTTTGTCTTTGCCTATTAAAATCCCCGTCTTCATCTGAATCTCACTGACACAGATATTTCCAGGATTTTGTGTTGCTCCAGTTAAAATGTACTGGGTGGATGACTAAAGATGCCTGCCTTAGGAGCTAATCCCTGCATGTGTTGCAGCTGTGACAAACATCAACCACAAACACTACCTACCATTCGGTGTGCCGATTGGTCAACGCAGGTCACGCTATCTATGGCAGAGGCAGCAGTTAACTGGAGACTGCTGTCAAAAGTGATCTGGATGGAGCTCTGGAGGAGACAGAGGAAGAGAACAAATGTCCTAAATATTACATAAGAGAATGAGGAGAGACACTTGGCAATGACATGAAAGATTTTGTACCGCAGTGATGCAGCCTTTAATGCAGCTGGTTAGCAGTTTGCAGCCCTTCTGCATCCTTTGTTAGTGTCATGAATTTTAAGCATGTTTGGCATCAGAACTGCACTGAACTTTGTTCTGTGATTGGATGATCACTCACACGTGGTCCTGATCACGTCGTTTGCATTCAATGCTTATACAACAACATCACAGCAGACAGCGAGCTGTTTCTTTAGGTGATTTTTGCGATTGAATCAACATTATGCATGCCAAATTCTCATCACTACAAGGTGAAGCTGTTAAATCTGCAGAGTATATACATGAATGGATAAACACACTCTTGTAACGAGTATGGCTGTAATGACCACGTTGCCATCAAACATGAGGTTAAGTCCAGGCAGCACTGTGGATTTGTGCACTCAGATGAATAGTGCCTGAAGATACTGGCAAAAAAAAGACAACATATGTTTGACTAAAGGGTGAAAAGGAGTGCGTTCAAGTCAACATGAGCTTCTGTAATAATGCAGAAGTGGTGGTTTCCCTCTCTCCATCAGGCTGCTCAGAGCACATTGTGCCTCAGCCTCATAACAGCCTCCATTATCAAGGCTGCATCAGTCAATGCTTAGTCATGCCCACAGCATGGCAGCTTTTACTGTATGAGTGTCGGACTTGGACAACATCCGTAACAAGAGGAATTAGTGTCACGGTTGTAAGGAAAGATTCACCAGAACCGTGGCAACACCAGTGGCCTACTATCACAGTGTGAGTGTGCCAGAGGATCTGTTTCAATAGACGGCTTTAACTGGCTCAGGAGATGCAAGTGAGAGAAAACAAATCCCCTATTGTCAGGGCATATGTTCCTCTAGGTCCAAGTCCAATCTCTATCAAACACAACAGCGGAGGCGGGGCAGAGGTGGGAGGATGATATAACAAAGTTTGCTGTGTGTGTGTGTCTGTGTGTGTGTGTGTCTGTGTTCCAGCCAGGAGGGCAGGAAGCCAAGTGCAATACTGCAAGCTTACGTAGTTTCCCTGGACCAACACCGCAGTCACATGATGACAGCGTACTACCGGCTGTGTTTACCTCGGTTGGCTGGAGCCTCTAAAACTGCTTGGTCACCCAACCGTTCATTACATCCAAAGTGCAGAACAAATATGATGTGTATTTCAGATTGCGAGCGCTTTAGATAAACCCGCTAATCACAAGGTTCTGATTGTGTGTGTGGCTCATCGATGTGCAAAGCTCAAGGTTTTTTTGTTTTTCGCTGCAGTCAAACCCCACCGGCATCTTTGCAGTGAGACAAATTAGTCGGTACAATGCTGAGAAAATAATTCTGAATGTCAGTGTTGTTTAGGACACCTACAGCCTGCGTAAGTGAGCATCTTTAGAGCAAAATAACATTACATTTTCACATCATTTTTTCCTGCATTTTGCCTTAATTAGAAATCTGAAGGTGTTGGTATAAACAGGAACTATGGGGAGAGAGAGTGGGGCATGACCATAAACTGAATATATGTGCATGTATACAAATAGTTGTATTTGTGTACTTTATACAGTCTATAGCTATGATATGCATAGATGTCTGTCGCTGGAATCAAACCAGCAATGTTGCACTTACATGGTGCACATTTTAACCAACAGGCTGCCAGACGCCCTCCAGGATTACAATTTTCATACCACAAAACCCTCAAGTCCATACCTCTATTGTTGACGAGTCATGGCACATTTCAGGCACAGATTTGTGCTTTTTGTGTCAAACATGCTAATCCATGACGAAGAGAAACTGACAACTTTATATTTTTGCGAACGACCTCAGGACACACGGCAGCACAGGCATGCCAGTCAAAGTCTCGCATGCCCGAGAGACGGTTGTGTCATCAGATATTCAGTCTTTGTTGTTTCTGCCAGGGGGTGCTGATATCATTTCCTGCAAAGAATCACTTTCTGGGCTGAACTAGAATGTCAGTGTTGTAAGATTTGGGGTTTGCCACAGTGCTAGAAGCGTACATGCTTTGAGGTTTGCTCAGAATGGTGCAGTCATCACGCATCATGTCCCTGAAATGAAATATGGTTGGAAAATATTTAATATTACATACTAATTTAAACCTTTAAGGTAAAGCCTTGAATATCTACCTGGTTCATGTTTTTCTACCCATTTTAAGGGAGTTCACTCAGACATTTTGGCCTCTGAGGTAGCCATCTGGTGCTCTGTGGTGTTGTATATCCTCCTGGCAGAGGCTACCGAGCTCACTTTGTCATGGAGAGGGCAAACCTAGGAGCATAACCACAAATTTGTTCTCGTGAACCACTACTGTTCAACTGCATGTGTGTGTGGACGGTATTTCTGGAGAGAGACAGTTCCTGAGGACATCCGTGGTGTCACTTCAGGTTTGTCAGCATCCCCCCTTTGGGTCTGGCTGGCAGAGCCTCTCAAAAGCATGTGGGTCAACCAGAAATACACTCCCCCTGTGGCTTTTGTTGACCCTCATCTTCCTTTCCTGACTTTTCCTTTCATAGTGAGTATCTGAGGTTCAGGCTACACAAAGGTGGAAACTTTGTGGTGCAGAAAAAGCTATTTCTATTGTTGTATTGTTTTTTCTCTTTCACAAAACACCTTTGGTAAATTTTTCAAAAGAAATACATGAAGTTATTCCTTTGTATTAAAAATATTGTGTCAGTTTGTCCCACCGTGCTGCAGAGTAGTGTGTGTCCTACTCTGTGACACGATAACAGCATTCATTTAATTCATTTCCCACCCATATTGCTTTCATTCCGCCTATAATAACATATTTTTTGTGCTTTCATGGCACAGAACAGACACATAATCATTAATTAGAGGTGTCTCCATCTCACCTG
Organism: Chaetodon trifascialis; assembly: GCF_039877785.1. Lineage (NCBI taxonomy): Eukaryota > Metazoa > Chordata > Actinopteri > Chaetodontiformes > Chaetodontidae > Chaetodon > Chaetodon trifascialis. The sequence continues at coordinate 15,110,855 of NC_092071.1, read as the reverse complement.
TTCACCCTCTCAATTTGAACAACCTGTATTTTATGTTAGCTGAAAACAAATGTCTGTATTGATGCTACGTTGTCTAAGATCTGGACACAATGTGAACCAGACCACCTCCAGATGTGGTCACGCAGATCCAATCAGGATGCACTTACACCTCCCATTAACATGTTTTATCCTTATATGAACAACTATATATCAGACTGCATTTTAATACCAGGTATAAATTGGGTCGTAGTGTCCCAGCTGAAACCTACAAACCAATCCACTCATCAGAGTTTTAACTAACTGTTGGTCTACACATAAAACTACAACATAAAACACTTTCATTAAAATTACAACAAGATGGAAGAAGACTTCTATGTCAAATATTTAAGATTTAGCTCCACTTCACAACTTGTTCAGGTACTACATCGTATTAGAATAATGCCTAATGTGTGTCTCCATTTTCAGAGCAGCCGCCCTGTCGATGAAAACCTTAGCTCACAGAGATTGCAACATCAAAGTAAAATTTGGTTGTTAAAGTAAAACTGGCTGCTGAATTTGATTCTCATCAGCTGCTGTGACTGAGGTCAGCTTCCTGCAAATGAGCGCGGAGTGCTTAACGTCCCCTGTCGTTGAGAGGAAATCTACTTGAGCAAAATCACAGGGCATTAATCATCTACCGGCAGTTCACAGTCAGAGAGGGAAGAAGTGAACTGTGGCCTAAAGCTAATCACCAGCCTCTTTATAATTGCACATCTTGAATGGACAGGGAGCTTCCTTCCCTGCAGATGCACACTCCTATGCTCTATTAGTCTTCCTCTCGCACCCACTGAACCCAGTGACGACAGCTTGGCATCATGTGTCAGCTGCAGATGCGCACACACTGTGGTGAAGCTACTATGATGTGCAGGTCTGAGGAGGCCAACCCGGCAAGTCCTCCAAGCCTCCTCCACAGACTAATCCGGCCGGGGACATCTGAGTGGTTCCATATCAAGTCCCCCTGCCAAAGCAAGATTATATCCCGAGACTTCCGCGCTAATACTTCAGCAGACACACATTTTCTCTGGATAAACAACTGAGTCATGCAACAAGCTGCATCATGGGATTAGTGCTGTCCAAAGGTGCAGGAGGTTCTTTTTATGCTGCAGAAAAGACGCGCGTGTCTTTATGTTCTCTGGCATATTAGCCTTTGGACACATACAGCTCAATCATTATCATGCTTAACTGCGCTCACTGAAGTGTTTATGGCTGTATAAGTAAATCTAGTGAGCAAGTAACTCCATGGAAATCAGCATCAATTAACCTAGCATGCAGACTGCCACACACACGCGTGAATGTGTGTTTGTGCAGCAAGAAGACGTCCTTCTGTTGACACTGCAGCATATGACCAGCTGCAATGAAGCCTCAGGCCAAATCTTTGGGTTACAGGGACACAGGGAGAGTGAGAAGGGGGGTTTTCTTAGCGACAATGTAAGTCATCATCATTTCACCGGAGGTAGACTTGACATATCTTTAGATATGTCAAGAACCCAGCTGCAACGCACGGCCAGCGCTGAACCACTCTGCTTTTCACCCTGTGGTTGCATCTGTCTCCTCTGATCTATATCTAAAGACAGGCACTCCGAGTGTCTCACCATGTCCTCAGAACTCTTGGACTTTATTTTGTGGAGATAAAAAAATAGTAAACTTTTGACTAAATGTCTTCAAAAAAGAAGCCGAACAGGGCACCGTCACTGACACCTTGTCTCTGTAAACCCAAACAATGATGATTTAACGTCTGCCATTTGCTGCTGTTTGCTGTATTCATGTGACAACTCCCAACCTCCCTGTCAGGATTCAGCCTCCCCCGAGCATGTTTTAGTCTCGTCTTGTTGTTTTGAGTACTGGACTTCAGGGGTCAGGGTCAGGTCTCCCCTCGGGGTCTCCCTTTGCCACGAGGGCACAGCATACTGACGGCACTCAAAATTAGCGAGACAGCATGAGCTGTTCTGTAAGCTAGCAGTGTTTACAGAGTCCCACATCAGCATTGGAGGGTTCCTGGCTTACGTCACTGTCTGCTGCAGTGAACAGAATATCGACGAGAGCAGCCGAACCAGACCTCTGAAATGAGTGCTGTTAAAACCTGCAGACAGTGGCCCACTGACTCTTACACAACCTTCATAATAATCAAAATGCTATATGGCACCAAGCACAGAGATGCAGCCCTGCTTTATGAAAAGCTTTATAAATAAAAACAGACCCTCAAGCACTTTTTTGTCCAGTCATGACTTTGTTTCTCCCTGATGATCGTCACCCAAATAAAGGCTACACTCGCTCAGTGACTGGGATACAATGGCTTATGTCACTGGTGAAGAAAACAGGGTCCTGAAAACAATATCATGTTTCACAATGATCTTTAGAGCGACCCAGTCTTAAAAACCCTGAGGTGACAGGCCACATTAGCAGGCAACACCAGTCTGTATGTCATATTAGCTCCCTTCCCACATCATTTGTTAATTAAGCATCAACTGTCTACATAAGATGCTGCAGCGAACTGGAAAACTCAGGATCTAGTAAGACTTTCTGAAACGTTTACCACAGTTCTCACAGGAGCAAAAACACTGACCATTAAATAAAAAAATAAAAAAAGAAAAGAAAAATAAAAGAATAAAAGAAAACATCCAGTATCTGTGGCCGGTGCAGGCCTGTCTATTCATTCGCACCTGCACTCACGCTGCCTGTGCGCTCATTGCAAGACCTTCCACAAGATGAGGCAGATATGTTTACATTATGATAATGTGAGGTGTTTTCTTACATCTGAAGGAGACACGAGGTCGTTGGATACAGTTAGCGATAACGATACGCTGCCCTCCAGCACACACACTCTGAGCCCACAGACTCTCGTTCAGCAGCTAACCCAGCAGCACAGTATCATGATTTCTTATTACAATATGGTGATAGAATAGATTTTCTGTCCGACACATTCACATCTGCTCACAGTCTGCAGAACATGCTGATGAACTGAATGTGAGAAGTGGCTTCTGTCTAATAGCTGACCCTGAACCAGAGGGACTTCAAATTCATTTATTGGTCTCTGTAATCAATTAGAAAATGGCCTAATGTGCCTTTATTGTTATTGATGATGACCAGATATAGACCTAGGGCAGCAACTAACGATTGCTATCATGATTGATTAATAGGCCGATCATTGTCTCGATTATAGGAATAGATTGACATTTGGGGGAAAATGCTTATTCCCGGTCCTGCTGCGAGCTAGATGACAACATCAATACCACTCTCTCTCTCTGAGTCTAGCTGGTGGTGACGACAAGCACCAGGAGGTCACAATACCACAACCTCATGCTCTTACACTTTGTTTTTTGTATGGATTAAACAAAGATAACAGGTTAATGATGATGGTTTGTCATTATCTTTGGACACAGTACCCCTGCTTCCATTCTTTATGCTAAGCTAATCGGCTACTGGCTCATCAGAACCACTGCCATGTAAGACAAATATATTTTTCAAATGACTAATTAAAAACTTCACATAAAAAGTAAAAAATAATTAAAACAATATAATCTAATGCTCAAGCAAACATAATGGGGCCTGCAGAGGAAACGGCTTCGCTGAATCTAGTTTATAGCTCCAACTTTCCATTCAACTTGCCTTTATTGGGATAAATTTCAACATAATTATTTAAAGACCTCTGTCAGCATCAATCTTAAATGCCGGAGAAGTACTTAGGTTAATGCTATAAAGGATTGGTGCTAATCCCCACATGATGACACTGAAGCCGTATCTTCATCGCACCGTGTTCCTCCAGGGAAGCTCATGTTTTTGTAGAAACACAATTAATGAAATGCAAGTGAGAGGAGAACGCAAGTCTCCGGGTCGGTTTTCCAAGCGGCCGCAGCGACGTGCCTGGCAGGCGGCGGGTGCTTACTGTATGTGAGAGGCAAAGAATGCAACGGGACTCGCTTGTGGCCACTTAATACTTGCCACTAACCCTCACAGCAGGTTTTTCCAGTCAGGTTTCCAGGTGAAGAGCCAGAAGCAAGCATGAAGCGTAAGTCTGAACAATACAGAGATGACTGGTTATTACAACACGTCACAACCACTCACTTTCACATTCGTTGCACCTGTCTGATGCTAAAAGGACAATATGGAGACCAAGCCTTTAAATGGCCTTTAAATTCCAAGACTGTCCCCTCAATCACTCCTCGACTGAGTCCTTGAGGTATTTCTATTTGACAAGACATGTTTGGAATTTAAAATCTCAGTGTTGCGCTAGGAGTTTCGTTAACAAACAAAGTCACGAGTGATTTGCATGCGTCCCAGACACATTCAGAATAACAGATTGCCCTGCACGCAGACACAATGACTAGCAGATATTTCATTGTGATGGGTGAGCTGGGGAAGCTTTGGCTCGCACCCTCACTTCACAAACTAAACACCACATGGACACACAGACACGGACAGCTTGTCTCGGCCTCCTCCTCCACCGGTGCATTTAACCAGTCTGGAGAATTATCTTACAATAAACAGCATATGCCTTATCGCTGCCGAGGAAAAGGCCTGTGCCTGCTGGGCCTTTAAAGCATTTTATAAGCCCAAAGGTCAAACAGCCGTAACAGACTGAAGCTACATGTACAAAAACTGTGCTCCTTTTTAAAAAAACACAAGCTCTTAAAAGCAGCATCTTTGTGTTTAGCGCTGCCAAAAGTCTATTTAAACTACAGCTAGGTTATATTGTGATTCATTTTGATGACATGACTGGCAAGGCGTCAAATACAGTTCTTTATATGACCACCAAAGAGCCGAACTGGAATCTAGCTCATTAAACACTCCAAAGTTCACCCGAGGTTCACACCGATGTTGAGGAGTTTCTTGGTTACTGAGAGGCACGAAGGTCACAATGGATCAACTAATTAGGCCACTGTAAGATAACTAAGCTGGCACACGGCAATTTACCACCACGCATCAAAGACAAGCAGCTCCAAAGAATCGTGCCGCTCTGTCCTCTGGCACGAAAATGATTAACACTTTGATGAAAACAGATATAAGCTCAGCAGGCTTAACGCTGCACCACTACTACACAGAGAAAACGCACACAGACTCACTGACCATGAAGGACTCACACGAAGAAACACAAACATTAAGTGGCCCCAGTTTTCAAAGCTCTGGATTTGTCTTTATGGGACAATCAAGTCCACTCACATACTTGTACAACAGTCATAAAGCTGAGGGCAGCAGGCAGTTAGCTTAGCTTAGCATAAAGACTGAAAACAGAGGGAAAAGGCTAGCCTGATGTCCAAAGGTTAAAAAAATCAGCAAAAACAGCAGAGTTAAGTTAATTGCTAGTACAGCTGACTTACATGGTTGCAGTCATAATCATGATATTTTTTCCAATACATGCTGTACATACAAGACAATACAGCAAATGTACACAAAGTCAAGTAAATGTTAATTCCATTAACTGCGTTTCACTTATATGTATTACATCAGATAAAGCGCAACACACACTTTCTAATTCCGATTTGTTCAGAATCGTTAATTTAGAAAACACACAATGACCGAATTGTCACAATACAATAACTCTGAATGAATGTTGATAAATGAAGGGGAACAACGTCATGTTTTACTTTCCCTCCTGTGTGATGTCTATTCGTGAGCAGAGGATCTAAAAAAAGTTGCAGATTTGTGTTGAACTCTGACCCTCAGTGAGCGTTTCTCCAGAGCGTTTGCTTGAACATCTGAGGGACGGCTTTCAATCAGGTGACCCTTCATAAATCAAAACCTGGTGATGATTGAGGATTGATCTGACCCCTTTGAACTCCCCGCCAACTCATGCCACACTCAACACACACACACACACACACACACACACACACACACACACACACACACACACACACACACACACACACACACACACACAGTTCCTGAGTGGGGGGTAGTGCTCATAGGAAACTGACTGCGTGGCAGACTTTGATTCACAGATCAAATGAACAATTTAAAAGGAGAAAGACCTTTAGGAAGTCACTCATGATAAGCCTCGAACACGTGCCAGACGACCGGCTGTACGATCTGCTGAACTTTGCTTTATGAGCAGTGAGAAGAGGTGAGACAACCGTTCCTCTGTGATCGAACACATCCATTCCCCCCCACAGGCCGGGGTACCAGGCTATTTTTACGAGGTGTGGGTGTTCACACTGTTGCTGGTCTTGCCTCTCTGCTCTTCTGTGCATTGATTCAGAGCTGTTACGCAAGGCTCTGCCCCCCATTCTCTGACAGATTAGACACTCCAGCTCCCACACCTCCACCTCCCTGCCTACACACACTTCCAGCGCGCATGGACACACCATCTGCATCAGCTTAACTATCTATGCCTCTGCTCAGTGGAGTAACTTCAGGTGTGTTCTTCTACACACTCACACTGTTTATTCAGCACCTCCTTTGCAATATGAGGAGCTCCACCTCCACAACACTACACCTCCACAACACTCAGATGAACTTACCCCATGCCTGCAAGCTTGCTCATTCAGAGCTTTGACCCAGGTTCTCTGCCAATGCTCCCTGAAGGACTTGAAGGAGAACAGGGAGGTCAGCAAGCCTTTCACCCCGTCCTCAGATCCTCCATCCCGGCTCGGGCGCAGCTTCAGCAGGAAGCTCCACACACCTCTAGCCCAGCTGTGGTGGGGCTGTATGAGGGAGAGCTGCTGCCAGGCTGGGTCTCCCCCGTCCTGCTCCCCCGTCTTCCTGGCTCTCCGCAGCCGCAGCAGGGTGAGCGAGTACTGGAGCAGCCATCCCAGCACGATGAACACGGAGGCCAGGAAGAGACCCACCAGACACAGCCAGCCCAACTCCCGGAGCTCCATCACCGCCTCCCGGAGCCTCTCATATCACCAGGTCCAGATGGAAATGTCAGGGCTGTCAGTCAGGGCAGGTCAGCTCCCTTTAACCTGCGAGAGGCAGCGATCAGTGTCAGTCATCTTGTTTCACACACAGGTAATAACTGAGGAATACGTGGAGGATACACAGAGATGGAGGCTACGACCGCATTAACTTGCTTTAACACCACTTGCGTGTGTGCATGTGAAGCAGAAGCCCGTGCATTAAAACTGCGTAGATACCTGCCAGGGAATCATGCACGAGCAGAGAGGACGATGCAGCGCAGGTGAACGGACCAAACTCCGATAATCAACAGCAGCTTCATCCCAACCTACCGTTCAGTTTACACGGTCCGAGCGGCGGGCTGCGGGTCATCGAAAGCAAGGCATCGGTACCGTGAAGCTGGCTTCGTGGCGATGTGCAGCGCTGCCAACGACAAATGTGCGCGTCCCATCTCCGAGTCATCAGCGGTGTGTCGCCTGGTGTCCGTCCGCTGTCATCTCCAGCTCAAAAACAAGCCTCCTGCTCCGGCAGCGCAGCGCAGACTCCAGCCGCTTTCAAATCTGCGCCCGTCGTATCTGACGCCTCCGTCACCTCTCCACAACGACGAGCTCATGCACGACAGAAGCGGCCCACAGGGGGCGCTGCAGGCGAGGACCGCACCAGCAACGAGGAAGTGAAATGTACAAGCTTCAGAATAAAAGCAGGAATTAATAAGTGTCATTTTTGCCTACGTCCACAACATATGTCTATGGTCCACAAGGTTTGATCACAGACGCAGTGAACATGTGACACAATGCGCTGCATGAATGAGCATGTTTTGGATTATTATTTTTGCACGCACAATATAGTTTAAGGCAACTTCACTTCAACAAACCACAATAATAACAAGCTATTATTAATAGCTATATTAATGCATCAGAAAGAATAACCCAATAATATAATACATGATGATGATAACATAACTGAGCGATGAGCCACTTTTTTTTTTTGTAACTTTCACTTTTGATATCAGTTCAGGTACATTTTGTTCTTGATACTTTGTACTTTTACGTGAGTAATATCTTGAATGCAGGACTTTGTAACGAAGTGGTTTTACATACTTGTAACTAATGAATCTGAAAACCACTGATCTGTAAAACAGAAATATATCTCTGCACAATGGCAGTCACATGTCCTGGAATTTAAGGAGGCTGTAGTTTTTAGTTGAAGTTTTTCCAAAATCTTTTATTCAAATTGCGCATTGCCTTCTCCACATTTCCACAAACCCTTCTGTTGTCGAAGATGTTTCTTTTTAGATTTGTGTTTATTTGTTTACATCATATATAAACTTGTTTAATTCAAAATTTCACCCTCATTTCGCCCTGCTAAAAGGGTCGTTGGGAATTCAAAATTTAAATTTAAAAGAAAGAAAGAAAGAAAGAAAGAAAGAAAGAAAGAAAGAAAGAAAGAAAGAAAGAGCACTCTAAGAATCCGTTTAGACAGCAGATGGCAGAGGCTCATTATACCACTGTACCACTGACATGTCAACCACAGAAGAAGAGGTCACTTCCGTGTTGGCGGTGACAGAAAGCTGTTAAAGCGAAACGTTTGTTTACAGATGTGTCATCTGAGCAGTAACGATGTGCAGAAGGGAGCGCCTTAGAAAATAAAGCAGACGTAATTATATTTTATTAAAAGACCAGAAATCATGTTCATTTACAAACAATACATTTAATACAACCATTTACAGCCAATAACAAGCGTTTAAGCAACATTTTATTTTGAAGGGAGACCGGAAGCTCCTCTTTCTCGTAACTCTGGATACTTAACGGTTGAACTGATATGAGACGTTGAGTTAACACCGACAGGCAGTGATCAGCTAATGCCGTAAATAACCCGTAATGAGAGATGATATGAATTACCATGGTGACTCGTGGACTTCTTCTTCTTCTTCGACGCCAGAATCGCGGAGATGTGTTTGGCTCTGAATTAACGATATGACATGCTTTTACCTCAGTGAAGACAGCCAAAGCTCGTTCATCGATCGTCTGAAGGGGCAACGTCAGATTAGCTAGAAACGAGATTTGATCTGTCAGACACAGACCCGCCAAAATGCCTGGAAACACGTCCCCGGTCCCCGTCCTGCCGCTGGTGATCAGCTGTTTCATGTCGGCGCTCGGCTGCATGGCCACACTGAAACTCATTCCTGCTTTCAAAGACCACTTCATCGCTGCCAGATTGTGCGGAATTGACCTAAACAAAACAACCAAAAAGGAAGTGTGAGTCGTTTCCTTATCTGTCCCACAATGGTATCAGTCAGTGTGTGTTTCATATTATGACAGGTGAAGTGTGTCCAGTTTGGACGTCAGATTTTGCTCTTTTCCTGCCCTAATTGTCGCCTTGTTTCTCATTCTGTTCATTTTTTGCAGTCCAGAGTCCCAAGGAGTCATCAGTGGGACGGTCTTCCTCATCATCCTCTTCTGCTTCATCCCAGTGCCTTTCCTTAGCTGCTTTGTAGGAGATCAGTGCACGGGCTTCCCACATGATGAGGTGGGTCCATTGATGTAAAGCAAAGCTGTGTGTTTCTCTCCAATCTGAAGGCTGACTCTGTGTTGTTGTTGCAGTTTGTGCAGCTGATTGGTGCACTTCTGGCCATCTGTTGCATGATCTTCCTGGGCTTCGCCGATGATGTGCTGAACCTGCGATGGAGACACAAGCTCCTGCTTCCCACCATGGCTTCCCTGCCGCTGCTCATGGTGTACTTTACTAACTTTGGCAACACGGTCATCGTGGTGCCCAAGCCCTTCAGAGCCCTGCTTGGGCTGAACTTAGACATGGGTGAGTTGTGCGGTTGTGTCATCCTGCAGCCTCTCCTGGGGGATCCCAAAATGTTCCCGGACCAGATGGGATGTACTGTATAATCCCTCAAACCTGATCTTCTTGTGGGGTTTCTACTAATTTTCAATAAGGAGCCATTGAAAATTACTCTAGCTAAAATATGAGTGTTTCTCAAAGACATAAAGTAGTTGTCTTGTGCGTTTCTGTCCATTATGCTGCATTAAACACACATTATATGAAGTAGGAAATGACACCTCTGTTGCATTCATCTTCAGTCATTCTGTAAATTATGTTGAGTGCTTAATGTTGGATCTTCTACAGGTATTCTCTACTACGTCTACATGGGCATGCTTGCAGTGTTCTGCACCAACGCCATCAACATCCTCGCGGGAATCAATGGCATCGAGTCAGGTCAAGCCCTGTTCATCTCCGGCTCCATCATCGTCTTCAACCTGCTGGAGCTCAGCGGTGTGTGCTTTGTCTCCTTTCTCGCCATCGGCATTGCAGATGATTCCCTCCACAATGCGAGGCATGGGTGTGATGGATACGGATACACAGATTTTACTTTGAAAGGATTGAAAACAAGTGAAAAAAGTTTGGAAATCAGTGTGGAATTATCACGTTGGCAGAATTTGTCACCCTTTTCAGCCTGAATGTGTTACTTTGTTCTTTACGCATGTGGAAAGTTTCAGTGTCTCTTTCCCGTTGCACAATAATTCCTCATAATGTGCAAACTGCTGAGCACTGGTCTGACCTTTGGTTTGTTGTGCTCTCTATCAGGGGATTACCGTGATGACCATGTTTTCTCCCTCTACTTCATGATACCATTCTTCTTCACCACATTAGCACTTTTTTACCACAACTGGTAAGTTTGTCCTGTTACCTGAGGCAGCTTTACTAAAAGTGCAGAGGGACGTATGACATGTCGGTGGCCTTGTATTCTGTCAACTTGCAGCCTGTTTTGTCACAGGTACCCCTCATCTGTGTTTGTGGGAGACACTTTCTGCTACTTTGCCGGGATGACGTTTGCTGTCGTCGGCATCCTGGGACACTTCAGCAAAACAATGCTGCTGTTCTTCATTCCTCAAGTGGTTAACTTTGTCTACTCCCTGCCTCAGCTCTTTCGTATCATCCCCTGTCCCAGACACCGGCTCCCCAGGTAACCTGCCGCTCATGGACTTGTTAACTTTTCATTTATCATCATTTGTGCTGTTTTGTGTAGTCAGCATTATTTCCTCTTGTCTTTTCCCCAATGTCACTGCTCATGAAAGGCTGAATCCTGACACGGGCAAACTGGGGATGAGCTACTCCAAATTCAAAAGAAAGGACCTCTCTAAATTAGGACACCTCATTCTGACGGTAAAGCTCTTGCACTATGTTTTCTTTTCTTTTTTAACTCATCGCTTGATTAATTTATGTAAAAATATTCAGAAAATGGTGCAAAATATCTGTCACATTTGTCTGGCCAACAGTCAAAAACTCAAAGATATATCATTAAAATTTTATGAAACACAGAAAAGCAGCAAATCCTCACTCTGGAGGAGCTGGAACTAGAGAATGATTGGCAATTTAACTTGCTGATCCACTGAAATGAGCTATTTGAAAAATTGCAAATTAATCAAAATGCAAATAAATTTTCTATCTCTCAACTAATCATTTAATCCACTAATTGTTTCTGCTAATGCAATGGCATTATGTGGTTCCGATGTAAAACATGGTTGCTCATGTGCACATGCTCATCTTGCACATCGTACCCACAGTCCAGTACACACATGCGAGGGGCAGCACGTACCCTCAGCACCAGAAAGCGAGCGGGTAGCGTCATGCCTGATTGTGCAGATGCAATAAACCCTCAAACGACAATGCTGGCAGACTTGTTAGCATCGCAGACGTGTCTCTCATCTGATAAATCAGAAATGTGCAGAGCAATTCATAGGTCTCATTCCAGATCGCCTACTGCAAGAGTGCATGTAGAGAGGATTGGTTGAGGTAAGCAAACACACACACACACACACACACACACACACACACACACACACACACACACACACACACACACACGAGGCCGACCAGTGGCAGGCTTCCAGCTGTGTTTATTGGTTGGTGATAATAATAATGCCTTTAATCCTCAACAGGTGGCAGAGTTATTGAAGCTGCTAGAGGTGCGAAGAGGCCAGGAGGGAGATGATGAATTTATTGAGTGCAACAACATGACCATAATAAATCTGGTCCTGAAATTGCTCGGTCCCACCCATGAGAGAAACCTCACAATCATCATGCTCATCATACAGGTATAAGAATAACACCTGCTGTGTCCAAACACCCTGGAATAATGGAGGAGGTTATGAATGTTGATGCTCATTTCTGTGTCTCCCTCAGGTGATGGGCAGCGTAGTTGCTTTTGGGATCCGTTATCACCTGGTGCGTCTTTTCTACGACGTCTAGACGGCTCTCAAGCAAAGGGAGAGAATGACGGACTGAGAAAATATGATATTATTATGGAACTATTTTATAGGCTCATGGTCCATCTGTCATTTTTCTGCCTCAGACTTGACCGGCGATAAAGACCCAGACCAAGGTTTAAAGCTCTATTTCTCTTTGTAGAACGGTTTGACATATAAGCATAAACGGCAGCAGTAGTGCTGGTTGTTGTCCTGGTTTTCGGTAATTACAAGCAAGAAAAGGAGCCTGGGTCTTAATCATCTCGTGTGCCCACTCTGAAAGTGTATTTTTATACTTGGTTTTTTAATGGAAAAGTGCAGTAAGTGAGGATGACTTTTGGTCTTCATGGCAGCCGGAATCAATGGCCGACCGCTACTAAATTCTCACCATTTCATACCAGATTTCTGGATGTAGAAGTGCCCTAAAATATTCACAGTGGTCTGCTGCTTGAATCTGCTGTTGAAGCAAAAACGTGCCCACCCATGTACCCATTTCATCCACACTCATAGCTATCAATCCATATACTACGGGTGGGAAAGTTGGTATCTTTTGTTTGTTTGTTTACCTCTTAATAAATGCACACAGAATGGTGGTTGTGAAGAAAAGCAGCGAAAACATAATGAGGTGAGAATCAGTCTGAAAGTGATCACAGGGAATTAGTTGGAGACAGGTAATATATTGGATATTGGGTAAGGAGTGATGAAGTGAGATTATAGTGTCTGGATTATTGGAAAATATAATTAAGGTCTATGGAAGGTGAAGGGGTGGGAATTGATGGTTTATGCCTTTCTGGGTATTATTGGATACATACACTAGCTATATTTTTACTGACTGATGTATTTTCCTCCCAAGGGTTCAGCAGACATGACAATGTGAAGTCAACTGGCACTGGACTATTTTGTTTAGGAATGTAACTACGGAACAAACTGTTTACTGTTCAGATGGAAGGCTCAAATTGAGAAATAAAAGCTGATCAAAATATTGTGTAAAGATTGCGCCATTATTATTATTATTATTTGCAGTGGTTTAAGAAGTATTTGGTTTCTGAATTAGAAGCAGCAATTAGAAAAAATATATAAAGAAAATATTTTTTATCAGATTTCAGTCCTCAATCCAATCTAGAATCAACTGGGGTCTTGTTGTGGGGTTCAAAACTGCAATTTGTCAATTGTAACTATAACTGCCAAATAAATGTAGTGGAGCAAGTATGAAGTAGTGTATAATGAAAATACTCAGGTAAAGTGAAACTACTTCATAATTGCACTGAAGTGCAGGACTTGCGTAAAATAACTTAACTATATTCGAGGCCTGATTATCTCAGAATTTTGTGGAAAACGCGAAGTCAAAAGGAGATTTTGAGGCGGAACATTTTACAGCCGGAACTATTGAAGTATGCGTTGTTTCCGGAGTGACATCTGCGCTGCACGTAGCTCGCGTTGACTGGCCAAAACAATTCTAGTGTTTTCTACGTGCTAGTGCCTTCCCTTAGCAACATATAACGTTGAAACTCATATCCAAGAAATATTTTGACGCTTTTTAGTTTGCCAAAGTGCTCCAATATGAAGTTTCTGAAACACTGTCAGAGCTGGTAAATATTTTAGAGACACTGGTCACTGTGGCCAACCAGTATCCGGTGTTAGCTAGCAGCCTGTGTGCTGCAGGTGGTGGTCAAGCCTGGGCGACGTTTGCAGTTTCAGCCCGTTCAAAACACACCACATTCAGCCCACCTCTGACTCAGAGAGATGCCGCCTAACAAACGGATCCATAAGAAGACACTGAAGTTGGAGTGTGAATGGAGTTCGTGTCAGGAGTCGTTCAGTCGGATGGAGAACTTCTGCAAGCACGCGGAGGGTCACCTTACTGCTCTGAACATGGCGGAGGAGGATGAAGAAGTAGAAGGTGAGGAGTTTTTAGTGTAAGAAATCAAAGTATCTGTCTGTGGCTTATCTAGTGGGGGTTTTTTAGAGCCTAATAGCACAATTTACTTCAGATATGCAGCCTGGAAGTAGTGAGACACTGACTCATCCTCATCCTCATACAGGTATGAAATGAATCTGTCTGCAGCTTGAGGCCTGATAGACCACCACCAGGAAGTGTGTCCTGGTGTGTGTGTAGGTTGTAAACCTGATTACAAAAGATTTCCTGATAAATATTAATTGTGATGTCTTTATGTAACTTTAACTGACTATATTTTGTCTCCCTGCTCCTGTTTTGATGAAAATCCATAATACTCCCAAATTATAGCTGTAATTTTCTACCTCAGCCAAATAGTTGTTGCTTCATCTTACATCTATTGTGCTGACGTGCTGTTAAATGCATAATTTAAACAAGAAATACTTATGCTTTGCGTACTTTACTTTTTGTGCAAAGGGGAGAGAAACTGTCTTTGGAGAGACTGTGGCTTCTGTTCTGTGGAGGGTCCTGAAGAGCTGCGAAGACATCTGTTCTTTCACTGTTACCACACTAAGTTGAAGCAGTTGGGTCAGCAGGTGCTTAACGCCCAGCCAGAAATGGGCACCTGCTCCATCGGCTACCACAACCGCAACAGCATCCCTGAAATCCCAGACAACTTTATCTGCCTTTGGGAGGAATGTGAGGTAAACATGGCAGAAGCCACCTTCTCACATGCACATGCACTTTGCATGCTTCAGCTAATGCAAGTCCATGATGTATAGAAAGTGAAGTCTACATCTGTGAAATAAATAACATCTCTTCACTTAGTTGTCATGGATTCACTTGCCTTAATAAATTCACTGAATGCAAGTGTTTGAGTTTTTTTTTTTTTTTTTTTTTTAAAGCTAAGCAGTTTGAGTGACTTGACTGCCAAAGAGCACACAGTTGGGATAAGTGTCCATGAAGCAGAACTTAAACTTTTGTCTTCATGAACTCTTAACATTTCTGGCTATGTGTTTTTTCTTTCTTTGCATATTTGTTAAAGCAACCGCCATATGAAAATCCAGAGTGGTTCTATCGCCACGTAGAGATGCATGGCCTGTGCATGGATGTACCAGCAGGAGACTGTGAATTCCCAATACGTTGTGGATGGAAAGGTACTGCGTTCAACATGGCGTATCTCCTGATTAGAGCTCAGAAGTTTAAAATGCTGATTACATTTTCTTCTTGGTACTAAGACTGTGGGATTATTGAGGTCTGAGCCTGTCGCTCCACAGATTGCGAAGCCACTGCTAAAGGGCGTCCGAAGCTGCGGGAGCACCTGCGGAGCCACACCCAGGAGAAGGTTGTGGCATGTCCAGGCTGTGGGGGGATGTACGCCAACAACACCAAGTTCTTTGACCACATCATAAGACAGAACGCCATGGAAGGTAAAGTCAGAATTATGACAAGATAATCAGCAATGATTGCAACTTTTTTTAGGGTCAAATTGTGTCAATCAGTAATTCTTGCTTTGTGTGCTTGCATGCATGTTTGCTGTAGGTCAGAGATTCCAGTGTTCTCACTGTTCCAAGCGTTTTGCAACAGAGCGACTACTGCGAGACCACATGAGAACCCACGGTCAGTCCTGCGGCCATTGTGCTGTCAGTATTACTTGTTCTTAACGTGGACTGGGGAGAACAAAAAAGACCGCTCTGCTGTTTTTGTGTGTTTCAGCTCAAGAACCTCAAAGCACACAAAGTTTGTGCAACTAACAGAAATTAATACCATTTTCCAAACCATGCCTTACACTTTTAGACTCATTTCTGTCTGCACGTTTGAAATGACACCTGACAACTGAGTGTTATCATAAAATGTATGATGTACTAGCTTTTCCATGCAAGTCAACATTTGGTCCAAAATAGGCCTTTACAGGTTTGCATGTGTTGTGTTTTTTGTTTTTTTCCTCGCCATAAATCCACTACCCTGCCAGGTGTGTTTATCTACCTATAAACATTAGCAAACGTTAGCAGGCCTCAACTCTTTAGATCCCTGCATCCCTATGAGAAGCTCTCAAGAAAATCTCTGAGCTGGATGTCTGAGTTGTTATGGCAACAGTGTCAAGTTTTAATGTAAATTATTTCACCAGTATTTTTTGGCTTGAAGCACAAACGCCTGTGACGCCTGTTTTTGAGCAGCTGACCATGTGATGCACTTTGATGTCCAAGTGAGTGAGGCAGTTCTTCTGACAACAAACAGCTCTGCCATCTTATCAGATGATTTAATCTGATCACTGCTTTGTCTTTTTCTGGTTGCTACAGTGAGCCACTACAAATGCCCGCTGTGTGACATGACGTGTCCATCGCCGTCTTCACTGCGCAACCATGTTAAGTTCCGCCACAGTAATGAGAAGCCATACAGCTGTGAATACTGTGAATACAGGTATCACATCCTCTCAAGCTGCAGCAATGGAAAGCAAGATTAGGCTGTAACAGACACACTTGCATTCTTTTTTTCTTAATACTCCCTTGGGTTTGCAGGTGCAAGAATCTAGTCGACTTGCGCAAACACCTGGATAGCCACAGCAGCGAGCCGGCATTCCACTGTGAGGTTCCCGGCTGCGACTTCACCTCTCGTACCCTGGTGACCATGAAGATTCACCACAAAAAAGAGCATGAGGTGAAAGAGGGGATTCTTTAAGTTATTGTTCATTTGCACTCAGATTGGGATTTTTGATGTCATCTGTAGTTCTCTAATGTTTCCTTTCCGTAATCAGGGGAATTTTGTAGCTCGTTATAAGTGCCATGTGTGCGATCAGTGCTTCACCAGGGGCAACAACCTAACTGTTCACCTGCACAAAAAGCACCAATTCAAATGGCCATCTGGACACCCTAGGTTCAGGTAAGTCTCGCATTTACAAATCAATCAATCCAGGAATGCTGATTTTCCAATGTTGGGTTGATGCAGCACTCACAGTCTCTCCGTCACTCGGTCAGGTACAAGGAGCATGAGGACGGCTTCTTGCGGCTGCAGCTGATTCGCTACGAGAGCGTGGAACTGACAGAGCAGCTGATGAGGGAAAGACAAAATAGGCAAGCAGATGAGGATGAGGACGATGGCCACGCTGAGGGTCAGGAGCTGGAGGAAGAGTCCCAGGGTGTGCCTCCTTCAGAGCTGCAGGTGGAACTGAGAGGGGTGCTGCTGGAAGAACAAAGGACCGAGGAGCCATCCATCAGCGCTGAGGAGGGCAGTCAGGAAGACGGCATGTTGTATGTTCTCGCAGGAGGTTTGTCGTGAACAGGAGGACTCTGCCATGCAGCAGCTCCAGGATACTGCTCAGCAGCAAGGAAGGCAGGTGGATTGACCACCATAGCAGTCTGTCTACATAACCCAATACATGACAGGACGCTCTGTAACCAGCTGTGCTGTTTCAGATACATGGCAAACATGAAGAATCTTAAGCACTTAAAAGAAGTTAATACGTCTAACTGAAGGTATGTGTACTCCGTGGTGACCCATATTGAACCTATATTAGGTAATAACCCTGTTTTAATGTGTTTTGTTTAGTAGTGTTGATCTTGTGGATAACCTATTTGACAGTACTTTTAGATTATTTTGAATTCATTCATTGTACCTCATACTCTAACATCTTCAGACTGACTTGAATGGCCACTAATGCTGCACTGCCTGTTGTGTGGTCTTTCTCTTTTGAAAGCTGTCCCAAGTTCAGAAATACATCCGCATGATGCCATCAGAATGGTTAATATTCAGTAAAATGTGTGGCATCCAGCAGAGAGGGCCCTACCTCATTAAATGATTGTGTGTGTTTTTTTTTTATGCTTGAATAAACTTGACAAAATGTTTGCAAAAATCACATTTCAAATGTTTTTTTGTTTGTCTTTAATGTGGCACCGTAAAATGTTTTCTGTAATGCACAAAATTCAGTGCCATTACTTAAAATTAGTCATTTAAAGAGGAATGTGCATCATCCTACTGTCATGAATTACAGCTCACTACACAGTTCCCGCATGGCGCCCCCTGCTGGATGCAGTTCCTCCACTGCAGCCTGATAATATCAGGCTCTCCTAGAACAGACATGTTATTATCTAAAAATCTATTGGCTCGGCTTTTAGTAGACAAACTGATTAGGTGACTAAACTGAATTGTTGTCTCCCCATTATTCAACCTGATCAACTTACTTTCCTCCATTAGATAAAAGCATAATTTTAAGTCCAAAAGTTATGTCTTTGCTTTTGATTCAACTCCTCAAAGAGGAGTACAATATCAGTGCTTTGATGGCAAATACTACAAATTACTGCCTTACTTCACCCTACCCATGACAATACAATGTGATCTTGTCCCCCTTTTTTTTTTGACATTGAAAACCCTGGTGATTAGGTGACTTAAATCATGACAACCCTCGGCCAAAGCAGCATGTCCAGTCACAGCATGACATACAGCACGCAGTGGCATTAGCTGAGTGTTGAAGATTAGGCAGCACACACAGCTTAGTCTCAGTATTACCGCTCTCTGCAGCCAGTGAACTCTACTCGGACAGCTTCTAATGGCGTCATGTCTGTTGATTTTGCAAATAAGAGGATGCGTAGAATGTTACTGGACAGAGATATGACTTCAACCCAGATCCCAGATCCATCTGCAGCTTTTCACACACACTGACTGCATCAGAGGATGGGCACTGTGGCGTTATATCCACTGCTGCTGCTGTTTGGGTCCTTCCAAAGAGCCATTTCTCAGTTTCCTGGATGGACTGGAGAGGTGGACGTTAGTGGTAAGACCTCCTATAATGCCAGCATATTGTTATTTTTCTGGTCTCTAAGTAATGTGACAGTATTTATGGATCCCTATATAATGTCAACAGTAGCATTCTTAATCTTTGCCTTGAATCCTGATTAAAAAGATATGAAAAAAAAAAATTCCATTCTGTTATTATGTATTATATGGATGTTCGTGACTTCTGTTGTGTATGACAAAACTCCTAAAAATGTTTCATTGCAGGTGAGACAGAATGGATTCCACAACCGGATTTCATAGACGACATCTATTGGTCTGGGGTAGCACCGCTTTGT
This sequence comes from Chaetodon trifascialis, assembly GCF_039877785.1. Taxonomy (NCBI): domain Eukaryota; kingdom Metazoa; phylum Chordata; class Actinopteri; order Chaetodontiformes; family Chaetodontidae; genus Chaetodon; species Chaetodon trifascialis. The sequence continues at coordinate 15,091,785 of NC_092071.1, read as the reverse complement.
TTAGGAGGCTGTAAGGCGCGGCACCAGGAGCTGAGGAGAGATCGCTGTGGAGACTCGAGCTGCTGCTGGCTCGGCTACAAGTCCCTGTGTAGAGGTGAGACCACCACAGCAATGACATTAGGTAGAACCGCTTAAACACTGTAAACCTGAAGTCACCCTGTCTGATCAGCCTGTTGTGGAGCTTCGTGTCATGCTTTGTGTTTCCTTCACTTTGCACGGCAGTGAACTGTGGGAGGCCAGATGTGGACTATAATGGAGTAGTGTACGGTAACGACTGGTGGGTGGGCTCTGTGGTGAGGTACACCTGTCGCTCTGGCTTCATGCTGGTGGGAAGTCCTACCAGGTCTTGCCAGCCTGATGGCCTCTGGACCCCGAAACCTCTCTGCCTCCGTGAGTAAACACTGACCACAAAGACTCTATCCTTGAACCTTTTAGCTTATCACATGATTTCTCTCTGCCTGTCCTTTAGGAATGTGTCAGCGGGGACGCATTGAGATCAGTGAGAGGGAGCTCAATGGGACATGCAACTCCACCTGCGCATATAAGAGCTACTTCGGCCCACCCAAACAAGGCTGCACTCGGATAGACAACTGCAGGAAGAAGGAGACCGGCTGGAAGCGCTTCTTTTCACAGTGTGTCCCTTGCATTTGTGACTGCGCTTTATCATGTGGTGAGTCGCCTCCAAACCACACTGTCAGGCCCGAATGAAGGACTTATTGAACTGATGTAATGTGAGCATGTTGCAGTGTTGTCTCAGTGCAAATACACATGAATGTGGTTAATTATATTATTGCTTTAAGCATGAATTTGCCGCCTGTCTTTGAGGAATTCCATGCAAAGAACTCTATTGCCTTTTTATTTTTAGCATCTACAGTCTGACGCATGGTGAATACACTGTGTGGACTGCACAATGAGACATCAGATGAAGAGGAAAAGCACACACAGCTTCAACACCACGGAGCTATACTACGCTGCTTCATCCAATTATGTGGACAAATCAGTGGACCAAAATCTGGGTGTTCACAGACATTCATTTTAATCTCTGGCACACTGAAGCCAACAATGTCTCCTCGCTTTCTATTTATAGGATGTCATACTATGACGAGATTTCAGTGCCTGAGGTTCAAATCCCTCTGAGTCGGTGATGACTTATAAGCAAAGCAGAACTGCTGAATTCTGTGTGTTGTAAGGCGGCAACAGGGTCAGAAAGGAAAAGTGAGGTGAATTTTGCTCGGTTAAAGCAGTCTGAGAGGCCGAGTCCAGTAATTGAAATTCTTAAAATAAAAAGTTGAACCTGAGTTGCCGAGTTGCTGAGGTCTGTTTTTTAATAAGAGCTCATCTCAGGCACCAATTCAGGCTTTGGAGCCTGAATTGGTGCTGTAATGTCATGTCACAGATTACACCGACCAGGAACATCTCACACATGTGTCTACAACGCCTTTCTAAGAGAAAGGCAGAAATAAAGATAAAGACAAGGAGAGAAGGAAGTGAAACCGCAGAGATTAACTGCCTCATCGCTGCTCCTCTCAGTCCATCTGTCCTGGAAGGAGATGAAACCTTAATCTTGTTACAAAGGGAGGGACTTTGGTCAGGAAGCTCAGGGGTCACAGTTAACACGAAGAATGTCGTAGAACCTGCAGGCAAAGTGTTCTCATAGATAGTCGACTATGCTCTGTTTTTTTTTTTTTTTTTTCGTTTTTTTTTTGTAGAAAAATAGCACCGAACATCTATTTTCCTTGTAAATTCTTTACTTTTTATATCGATGTATAAATGTGAAAATGATTATAGTGCATTTGAAAGGAAGAAAAAGGAAAAGACACTGCTGCCCTATCTGAAGTCAAAGCATCCGCACTGCAAACACCCAGTCCATTTCAATGCTTTACTCACATCTTCCACCGAATTCAAAGTTTGAATGTGCAGCAGACTTTAAGTTGTCATGAGCTGAACAATGTTGCCACTCGTACCAGTTGTGTGCATCTCACCTCCAGATTATTCAGCCTCCAACAACTGTGACGGTCAGTGTACTTCCTGGCATGTGACATTTCTCCTTATATTTCAACGTAGTTGAATACCATATATTTACTACATTTTTGATTTGATACTACATTTATTTGAGGAAAAAGTCAAATATTAATTCTAACTAACTCAAAGATGAGATCACCGTCCAAACACTCCCAAAATGTAAATAAATGTCTATATTTTTCAACCAGTGCCACTATATTTGTCATGTTTTGCAAGCCAGTTGGGTGGAGCTGATGCAGACTCCCTAGCTTTGATTCGATGAAATGACATTGCTCCTGAAATCCTCTAGATGTTGCTATTTTGTTTATTCTCACAACATTTAGCACCACTTTGCAATTCACAGGAACTTGATAATGCAGAGATCAATGCAGAATTGAAAGATGAGCTAAAAGCTGATCCTCTGCCACATCTGATCCTGAAGAGTGACGGTGAAACGCTTCAGCCGGTTCATCACTGCTGGGGCCAGGTGCTGAACCTGAGGATGATGTGTTCATTTGCTTTGGGTTTGTAGCAGCCAAGTCCTGTGAAAAAGGAAACATTTGGATCAGAGTTGACGCATGATCACAGATTCTCAGAGGAGCTCAGCTGTGCTGCTCAGTGATTTGGAGTTCTTGCAGCAATAGCCAATTAGAAGATAATGAAGCGCTATTAATACATCCTCTTTACTCCAAAAACCAAAGAAGCATGCTCAAATAATCAAAATTACTGACTAGAATTATGTCTGCCTGCCTATGAGCTGCAGAAATTGCACCAAATATATCTAAGACAGTGACTAATATCATCACAACAATAAGATTTTAGAATAATCACACTCAAGAACATCCGGAGGCAATAAGTGAAAGGACAGCCAATTCTCCTGCCTCATTACAGCTCATTAAGTCTTCGTCAGATATGCCGTATTGAAACTCCGGAGAGGATACTCACCCACATCCAGCCTGTTGTACTCTCCTGAGCTTTCTGCCAGGATCTCCCAGTACGTCTGCTCGCGATCACTCCCTGATACTCCATTCACACTCTCCAGCAACAGGCCGAAGTCCGGGTCCTCCTTCACTGTGAACCTGGCAGTGCACACAGAGTCAGGACACGTGTCACTGCCTGAATATGTAGAAGAAACAGCTGAGCCACATTAAAGAATAAAGGATGATATGCAGAGATATTAAAGGGGAACTCATGGGTGGTCACACTTGAAGTCATGCTGCATTTCCTGCAGTCTCCTCAGAGCGCCCAGCAGCACACCTCCCTCCACCACAGAGCTAAAGTACGTCTCCGGAGTGATATTAGACAGCACATTCTCCACAGACAGTAGGACAGGAAGAGTCGCAGGACCTGCATGCCATGTTATCTTCAGTTAGAGTGATGCTGTGCATGATACAAACACAAAAAAAGTAATTTCAGTTTTGATTTTTCCATGTTCTCAAATATTCACCTGTATGTGTGAGAGCTCCTCGTGTCAACAACAGCAGAGAGGCCACAGAGAGGAGAGCAGCTGTTCTGAGTTCCATCCTGTGCAATCTATTCCCTTCAGATGTCTAATAATACTGCAGCTCAGTACTTATAGCGCCTAACCCTCATTTGTGTGCTCACTCCAGTCCACCTTCACTCCTGCGGTCCACATGTAACTTTGCAAAGACGTCTTTGTTGTGTGTGCTCGGTGTTTGCTCGGTCACTGTTAATGTGTCGCTTATGAATAGACAAACACTGTTATCTCTGGAGTGACTTAATGATCATTTGGTTGATTAATGACCTGCCTCGTGGTGTCTCGGAAGGCAGTGAGTGAGACTGGTTGGCTGTATTTATAGAACTTATGCATGCAAACATAACTCTATTCTACAGAGACTGTAAGAAAGGTCACCCCTCTTTCCACAAGGCAAATATTACATTATGCAATCAGGATTTGGCCTTTGAAGTAAAATAAAAAATTGAAGCAGCATCTCCATAGCAGTCTTATCAGTCAAGCTTGAAAATGGCCATGCAACACACTTGCTGGACCCAACTAACAAAGCATTCATCTTTATTTTAGATAGTGACTTGTCTCAAACAAAGGCTGAATTATAGCAACAAATCAAATATAATAAGAAAAAAAATCAAATGGCTGGCAACATAATGCAAACGTGTTGATCTACAGGTCTAATCATATATAAGCTTTGCAATCAGTGAGATGGACCCAGCTTTGCATGCTTTGCTGCTATAAGGAGAGAAATCACACAGAGAGGGAAAGAGATGGGTTGCTGTGCTGGGAAATTGCTCATGTGGCGACGTGAGGCTCGTTTTAAATTGGTCTGATTAAGAGGCAGGTACGATTGGCTAAAAATGGTTTTGATTTCCTCTCAGGGGTGATGTAAGGCATGTAGGGCCCGCTTGAACGCGAGTAACCCCGACTGTTTTACCGAAAATAACCCGGGCACTGCAGCATCAGCACCAGGCAGCTGCGCAGGTGCGGCCTTTAAAGAGACAGCGGGGCCTAAAATCTCAAACCGTTTCCCCATGTTTATACTGTCTGTCCACAGCACTGCACAGACAGCGGTGGAGCCCGAACTCATCATCTGTTTCAGTATTATGTGGGAATATGAGAAAAGGGGGGGGGGGACCCTCTTGTTCACAGCGGAGCTCTGTCTTTATTCCAATGGGTTATTCCCTTTTCTCTCATTTCCCCAGTGATAACAGCCCAAAGTCGACCTCGGAATAGAAAATAGAATAGTTAAAAGCTTTAAATTGGCACCTGAGAGGCTAATTTAGTGAAATGGGCTCTGGTGGTCAATACGATCTGAATGCATTTAATCAACTGTGAAGTAATTCCAACTTTCAGATCAGTGGCTCAGCCTTAAATCATCTTAATATCATGAAAATGTCTTCACAGAGACCTAAAACTCATCAATTATCTCCTATTGTACTGTGCTTTTACAAAATGCTCTATCTCCACTTGTTTTCAGTGAGACTTTATTCATTCTAAAACATGAGGTCAAGATGCGGATTAGGAGGAAAAAATCACAATCAAAACAGTATCTATATATTTCCCCCCTCCAGTAGCATCCTGGCAGCAACGCCCTGCATCCCAGACCGGCGTGCGTACCACACAGACGCACTAACCGGTAAGAGGGTGACGGCGGCTGCTCCATCGAGCTGCTGCTGCTGCTGCTGCTGCTGCTGAAGCATCTGCAGCGCTGTTTGGCTGTTTTTGTTTCATTCCAGATGTCGGAGATGTCATCAACACTCCTGCTGAGGATGTGTGTGAGTATTTCGATGCGAGTGGGGCACGGATGGATTTCATGAAAGGAATAATCGCACCGAGGGAAACAGAAACATGACAGGCATCCTGTTCCCCTGACGATTCTCTGGGATGCAGTCATAGTTTGAGGCCGGACATGATTTTAATCTCAGGAGTTGCTGTAGTGGATGCGAGACGATGTGCGCCGCACCCCGAGAGATATTGACGAGGAGAACACAGCTCGGTACCTGAATGCCTCTCAGCCGATCCGGATTTTTCCAGGACTGTGGCGCGCAGTGAGCATCTTGAGGGTTTTGTTTGTTTGTTTGTTTGTTTTCTTTTCTTTTGTTCTTTGTTTTTTAGCTGACTCGGACTGTTTCTTGGACCTTCTGATGTGGAGGGATTGTGCTGTGTTGTCTGAAGGCATCAACTGAGCACTGTTGCTCTCACCCACAGAGGAGAACCAGGGCTGAGCTGCTCACCTGGTCATTTCAACACACAATAATAAGTATGTGCAATGTGTGCGTGCGTGTGTGCGTGTGCATGTGCAATGCAACACATAATAGGACTGGCTAGTAGAGCCACAGTTTCTGTTGATGTGTCCTCAGGACAGGCTAATTTATGACTCATCTACCTTGAGAGAAAAAAAGAGCTACTGCTGAATTCCGTCTCATGTTTTCATCCTCATCAGTTTGGTGTTAACAGGTGCTTTTTGAAGAGCTGGGAGCATCCTTCATCACTGACAAGTCACTGCAGAGCACAGAGCCGACACACCGCTGCCAAGCTGTACACCTAGATGCATTTAGCCACCATATTTCATCTCTTCAGGAGACTTTTACTATGCTATGCTGTGTGTGTGTGTGTGTGTGTGTGTGTGTGTGTGTGTGTGTGTGTGTGTGTGTGTGTGTGTGTGTGTGGCTCACGTGTGCTGGCTTTGGGGTTGCGCATGACAGATCATGGAGGCCTTCATCTGACTAAGAGGCCATTAAAGCCTGCCAGTGTTTTACAGAGCTCATATGCAGGCTTGTAATGGAAATTCACTAATGGCCGAGTGGTCAGTAGAAGTCGTGGTCAGTTTTCTTCAGCGGTCCTCTTCACATGAGGGTATTTTACTACACACGCAGCAGGTCATGGGCAGTAGACAGGGAGTACTACAGGACTGCACGGCGGTGGTTTCTAGACAGAGATCATGTGTCCACACATGATATGAGTTTTGATTAGGACAGTTAGACCCAAACAGACTCTTCCTGCTTGTATATCTGTGAGTCAGCTTGTGCTGCTTTCTTCTTCTATGTGCTCAAGAACATTCAAAGCAGTCCTAAATGTGATCTTTGGATAACAACGATATGCATGCCAATTTCAGGTGTGGATGCACATAAACTTTACTTTAACACAATCGAGTGGTTCTGTATATTAGCTTATTACTTTTACAACTACGCACAATTCATTTACACTAAAACATGCATCCCATTTGCTTTCCTGCAGCATTTAAGCGCAACCATCTCTAAACCCAAAACTGTTGATTGCACGACTCTTATTTACAGCAAGATCACTAAAGATCGCTAAGCTGAAGTAGGTCGCCTGATGAACTTTTAAAAACTCATTTGAATCATTCTTGTAATCCTCTGAATTCATATAATTTAGTACTGGGCTTTTTTCTGATGTTTACCTGAAAAATGAAATATAACATGATTCTGAAGATGCCACATGTCTCGACATCTCCAGCATGCTGATGATATGAGGGACAGTGTGCTGTTTCAGTTTCAGATTATTGGAAAACTAATGGATCAACAGCCACTGCATGGTTTAACAGACACTTCAGTCTAGGAGGAAATATGTGAATCAGCAGTATAAAGTGTGCTGCAGGACTGAAACCAGATCCCGACTCCTCACACTCAGAATCTCATTCCCCTCAAGCAGCCACTCCATAGAATGAACTGTAATCAGATCACACACCTAGGTTTAGTATGATGCCTGCAGTCATCATAGAATCATTCCTACAGCACAACTTTCTGTCCACACATCTGCTGAGGCAAAGTGTTCTTCTATCAGGAGGCTTATCGTCATCAATGAAATGTTTGTCTTGTTTACTGGCCAATTTTAATTTCAGATCTCTGAAGAAGTTACTCACTTTAAAGGATTTTTCAGGTGAAAATGAATCTGAGGTTCTTCATAAATAAAAATGTAGGAATTTAAGGCAGGATCACACCTTCTTCCTTTGAAGCCCGAGACTTAAGCCTAACATTTCTGTCCTCTTTTGCAGCCTTTCAGCATGGCTGAGAGGACACTGGAGCAGGGCTCGGTCAGCATCCCCATGGAGGAGCCCAAACTCCCTGGCGGAGCGCCTCAGGAGGCACCACTGCTCACCCACTTGAAGAAAGTGGAGAACCACATTACTGAGGCTCAGCGCTTTTCCCACCTCCCACGCCGCTCCGCTGTGGACCTGGAGTTCAATGAGCTCTCGTACACCATCCGTGAGGGTCCCTGGTGGAGGAGGAGAGGTACTGCAAGCTCAGTTCTCATAGTAACCATGATGGATGAGTAAGCCTGCACCACCCATGACAATCAATATCTGGAGTGGACAAATTTCAAGGGAGGCATTTGAAAGCCTTGGTTGACATTTAAGAAAAATAATTTTTCCTCGGTGTTCGTCTGTCTCTCTCGTCTTGCTCCGTTGTTCTGACACATGTAGTCCGGCCCAGTCCTCACACACGCTCCTGCAGACTTCCACCATGTTGTAGAGGCCAGTGTGCCTGTAAGCTTTGCTGCGCTCAGCAGAGTTTAGACATAGTAAATAATTTACGCTCACAGGTTGGCACACTGCTTGCCTCTCTTCCCTGTGTTGTCTGACGAGAGACGTGGCTGTGAGTCAGGCCCACGGCTGACCTGCTAATGAAATATGGACAGCATTGACTGTAAACTCACTGCCCTTACTAACGATGAGCCTCCAACCTTCGGTCAACTCTGCTTGTCTAAACCACCCTCTGTAAACGGTTCAGTTTAGCTGCTCTTGTTGCGTTCTGTACATTCAGCAGGGCGGGGATGGGGGACTTCAGCAGAATCTTTTATTCACGTTCTCCATGTCGTAACCTTAGGAGAGGCCCTGCGTGATGCATTGCAGGTTGTCTTGTGTAATATTGATGTGCATTATGAAAGCCTGGTGGAGTGTTTGTTGTTCCACTGGAAAATCTGAATGTATGGAGAGTCTTCATGAGCAGGCTAGAAAGAGGAGCCTTTGTTTGTTGTAGCGAGGCACATGTTTTTCCTTCAGTAGCCTCCTCAAAATCAACCCATGGTTTCTGCTTTTGTTTGTGTTGTCTCTTCAGGGTGCCTGCCTTAGCTCATCAGGCTGATGATGTGTGAACAGGAAGTGTCTCAGCGTTTACTAATTAAACAGTGCCTTCCATAAGGAGGCTTGCCTGCCATTTTACTCTCCCTCCAATCTCACTGAACCCTCCGTCTCATACTTTACACCCTGCTCCTTATAACCCCTCTCTGCCTCCAATTACCTCTGCCACTCACAAAAAATAACACGCCACACCGATTCTTTATAATCAGTGCTGATATCTGACACAATTCTGAGGGGCTTGTCAGTGTTTGCGTCTCATTTAACAAGCTAAGCTCAGAGCTGATTGTCTGCAGTCCCTGTCTGCCTGATCAAAGCTGTAAAACAGGTGTAATCACATGAAGCTTAGGGCTCTTGTTTTGCTGTGTGGTTCTGTAATCAGTCAGATTATTTCTCCCTGGAAAACAAAAAACATCATTTTACGGCATGTTTGCTGAATTATATGCAATTACACAGCTGGTAGAGCGGAGAGGAGGGATGGACGATGTGCAGCATAAGCCATGAGCCTTAAATGTATGATGTCATTTGTAATTTAATGTGTTTTTGTATTTGAGTCACTGACATGCTACTTAAAGTTTGAGTCATTGCTTAAAATGTCTGCCATGAACAGGAAGAGATTAACAAGAGGAAGACACCGTAAATGCAATAAATGTAGAGTTATTTCTTTTATTGTAAAAGGGTTCAGAAAGGTTAGGCGATGTATGAGCTTCCCTCCGTCTGCATTTGTTATCACAGGCTCCTCTGGGTGAGGGCAGCCATTTATCCCTGTTAGGATGATGCTGCTGTGGCCTGCATTCATGTCGGAGGTATTCTCCTCCTGCTGAGGTATTCTCCTGGTGAAACACGAGCCCTGCTGTGAAAGGGGGTTGACAGGAAGAGCAGGAAAATGTTTACATGCCTCTAGGTGATTTCAGCTCTGCGTTTTGTCATTTGCTGCTACTGGGCCTCTGCACCTGCATCAATGATGCAAGTTTGCTTGGAGGGAGACGACCGTGGTCATGTCACAGATAAAATCACTTCTCTTGCTTTAACAAGCTCTGTGTTGCTCAGGCCGTGTTGGGATGGAAATGCATCAGCATGCACATGATAACTCAAATTTATGACTGTGATGCAAATTAAGATTTTACTGGCAAAACGGTTCAGAAAATATATGATTAGGTTTCTGAAAGGAAATTCTTTACATGCAGCTCACAGTAATATGTGTCATTTCTATATTTGCTTATTCATCTTGTTATGTTGTACACTACATGGTCAGTTTATGCAGAGTCTGAGTGTGTTATCTACTAATTTCCCTATCTGAGGGGGGTGAACCATTACAAAAATTATCTTATTACTTAATTTTAGCTCTTTCATTCCTTCATTTTCATTTTTCTGTGCGTGCAATTTCACAGCATTATTATTCATTTAATAATATGCCAACAGTTTCAAAGACTTGTTTCTTTATTTAAAGCTGCTTACTATTTGCCATAATTAGTCAAATTTACTTGAAATGAGTTGATTTATGCAGATATGAGGGAGACTTCACTGACTTTACATCATAGTCTGTTTACAGGTGTTGTGGAGATTTCTGCATATGTGAAAAAAGCTGCATAGATATTGTGATGCCAGCCTTTTTAATATTAGACTGAATTTCTGTTATGTAGTAAAGAAGCTAACACTGAGCCAGTGTGAGGAATAATAACTACGTCTCTTCAGTTTGTAGAAACATTATATTCCTGATATTGAGTTGTCGTTTATGCCATGGGCTCCAATCTGAACCATGTGGTGACCCCTCCTCAACCATGACTGATTAGAATTTGTCTACCAATTACTTTGAAATTACCCAAGAGATTCGTCTGGAATTGCTGAGCAAATACTGTCACGTACTGTTAAGTCGGTGTGTCTTCTTGGTGTCAGGAGTGGACAGAGAGGTGAGCTCCATACTCTGTAGCTCTCGTGAGATTGGGTGATCAGGATGTGCCTGCAGCCTTGCACAGATAAAACCATTATAGTACGTGACCTACAGAAGCGGGTTTGATCATCAGTATGCACCACATGCCAGAGCAACGCTGCTTCACTGACAGCAGGCCGCTCTGCCGTCTGAGCGCAGGCTGTCTGATGTAATAACACAGTGTGGGAGGAAGGGGCACTGCCATCAGGCTACTTTACTCGTAGAGTGAGGGGTGAAGGGGGCTGGCAGCTCTTCTGAGACCCTAATTACACAGCTCGAGACACGAAGAAGCACCCCTGCAGACAGTGGAGAAATAGGCAAGGTGAGGGAGACAGGGGTGACAACAGGGCAGGATACTTACAGCCCGGTTTAACTTTCCATATCTGGAAGTTTTCAGAATCTATGTCAGGTCAAAAACAGGTGGTTTGACTGTTTCCAGGACAGCAAAGGTTCGGAAATGCGTCATGAAAAACCGGAGCCATCTTCATTAGCAGGTCGCACCAATGGAACCATTTTTAAAAGTGCTGCAGGGAAGTAATGTCTGTGGTTTCCTGTTGGCGCCACTGAGGGCATCACGATCAGCAGTCTTTTTTTCCATCTCTTCTCTTCACTGTGCTGTTTTGCTGCACACCTGATGCCCAGCGCTTCTAAAATGCTGTGAAAACTTTGGACTTTACTTTTTTATTCTTCACACAACCAACTTCACCTTGAAATCTTTTCCCCAGACACCAATGGCAGCTTGCCTGTGTTTGTCTAACTCCCCATTTACACCATTTCCAGTATTTCCTTAAATGGTGGCTGTAGTCTGTGAAGCCTGCTCATAAGGATGCTTTGACCACTTAGAATAGTCAACATTACAACCTTTGTCTGAGGGTTCCTGCTATTCAGATATAGTAGCTTGTGGCTTCCCCTGCTGGAGTGAAATGAGGCTCTCTATCTGCATGACCATCCACAGACAGACTTTAAAAGTCAGTGAACTTTCAGGCCTCAGTAAGTTCCAACTGTGGAAAGAAAAACATTACATTGCTGTTCCACCTGGTTCACTTTCTCAGGAGTCTCTAAAGGTCTTATAACAGTGAGCAGACTCACAATCGATCAAGCAGACCATGACTAAAATTACCACGAGCTAAAGGCAAACTGAAGACAGAATCTGAAATAATTTCGTCAGCAGAAATTTTCAGTTGTTATTCTTGTTAAGAGCTCACATCTGTCCTTCTCTTGCTTTTATATCTGTCTTTTTCGACAATTGATTTTCCACATGAGCACACTGAAAGCCTAGAGAGGAACCTAAGGTGTAAATAAACATCCCTTGATAGCCGCCCTGTTCAACATGTACAACATGCATTCAGAAACGTGCTTTAGGATTACCTCAACCACATCAGCATCAGTCAAATTAACTTTGAAATAACTTTGTGCTTATATTTGTCTCTCACTGTGCTTCAAACTGTTTTTTGTTTCCTCTCTTTGCTCGACATCCTTGGTGGCATGAACATGACAGATTGCTGTTACTGAGTGTTATTGCTGGTGCATGTTCAAAATACACTTTAGACATATTTTGATATGATCTTGTATAAGGGCTGGAATAGTACAAATAATGAACTCATTGAAAGTTCATTGTTTTAGATCTTCTGGTATGTAGCAACTAAAATGCAGAATGTAACAATGTCAGACCAATCACAGCACCACCAATAACTTTTTTTCTCATTGTCAGGTTACAAAGCCCTTCTCAAGTGTCTGTCGGGAAGATTCAACAGCAGAGAGCTGATTGGCATCATGGGGCCTTCTGGAGCCGGGAAATCCACTCTGATGAATATTCTGGCAGGTTACAGGTGAGATTGTGCAGAATCCTGAACAGCTTATTCGTATTCTCTCACATATTTGTAGCTATAAGATCATAATTTTGATTCAGGGAGACGGGCATGAAGGGCCAGATCATGGTGAACGGTCGACCGAGGGACCTGAGGACCTTCAGGAAGATGTCCTGTTACATCATGCAGGATGACATGCTGCTGCCACACCTCACTACGAGGGAGGCCATGATGGTGAGGTCATCAAAAAAAAAAAAAAAAAAGCCTCCAAAATCTCATTAAATTCTTATATTTAGTTGTACTGTGTTGACTTCTGTCTGTCTTTCAGGTTTCTGCCAATCTGAAACTGAATGAGAGCATGCAGGTCAAAAAAGAACTTGTAAGTCTGAATTTATTGATTGAATTATATGTACTACATTGTTTTTCAGTGAAAGATGGGAAAGACAATAGAGATTTGTCTCATGTCAGAGATTTCCTGATGTGGCTGGAGTCCACAGCAGCTGTGCTTCATTGGAGCTAAGAGAGACTGGAGGCTGGGCCATGTGAAAAACAAAGCCCCAGTTCTCATACAATTTTAAGAAAGGCAAGAAAGTGAATCGTAATACTACACAGTATGGTTGAATTTGATCAGAAAAGAACATCCTGTGCCGTATCATTGAGCAGTGTCCACCTCCACCCCCATCGCAAGGTCTAGAACTGAGTCAGATGAGGTGGAGCTTCAGGCAGACAAACAGCACTCTATGTCCAGAGCTGGGCAGGTGTGGATTGGTGGACTCATTTGTGATGCGACATGGTGGCTCATGGGGAAATACTTTGTTTACTATGGCGAAGGCATGACCTGCCTTTACCATAATAAACAAAGGAGACAACAACACACACAAAACACTGTTTGTGTGTCTACACAACAACTAACAACTTACTTGCTGTAAACTGGAATTGACTGTAACAATCATGGTTGACGTCCACCATCTTGTCTGCAGCCTCTGCAGGTCCTTCTTAGATTTCCATAAAGTGTTTTACATCACATGACAATATTATGACACAAGGTCACATACAGTATATCATGACAGAAGATTTTGTTGTCCACCTCGTTGTCTGTGTCTCAGGTGGATGAGATCCTGACTGCTCTGGGTCTCCTGGAATGTGCTCAGACACGCACCAGCTGTCTCTCTGGGGGTCAGTGTAAAAGACTGGCCATTGCCCTCGAGCTGGTCAACAACCCTCCTGTCATGTTCTTTGATGAGCCCACCAGGTAGGATATTACTCACCTAGTTTGAGTCTGCGTAATCTCAACAGAAATCCAGATTAAACAGCGCATCCCTCTCTCCTCTTGTGTCCCGTCCCAGCGGTCTGGACAGCGCGTCCTGCTTCCAGGTCGTTTCCCTCATGAAGTCTCTGGCTCAGGGAGGACGGACAATCATATGCACCATTCATCAGCCCAGTGCCAAGCTCTTTGAGATGTTTGATAAGGTAACTTGAGTGCTTAAAGTGCTCGACACGTCCAGCCTTCCATTAGCTGCTGCTCAGGCGGGGCACTACAGGTTAGCATGATTCATTTTATCCAGCTGACAAGCAGAGCAGCAGTCGATACCTGGCCTGATGTTTTGTCAGTTCTTCATTTAATATTCAGAGAGTCAGTGTGTTGAAAACTAGGTAGATCACTCTGTACCTGTGTTCCTCCACCAGCTGTACATCCTCAGTCAGGGTCAGTGCATATACAAGGGCACAGTCCCTTACCTCATCCCATATCTGAAGAACCTGGGCCTCCACTGCCCGACATATCACAATCCTGCTGATTTCAGTAAGTCAAGCAACTCCTTTAGTACAAGTGAATGTGTGTGTGTGTGTGTGTGTGTGTGTGTGTGTGTGTGTGTGTGTGTGTGTGTGTGTGTGTGTGTGTGTGTGTGTCTGTCTGTCTGTCTGTCTGTCTGTCTGTCTGTCTGTCTGTCTGTCTGTCTGTCTGTCTGTCTGTCTGTCTGTCTGTCTGTCTGTCTGTCTGTCTGTCTGTCTGGTGTTTTTGTTCTTACAAGCTTGTCCTCTCTGTCCCCAGTCATTGAGGTGGCATCAGGGGAGTATGGGGATCTGAATTCAGTGCTGTTTGAGGCGGTCCAGGGTGGGCTGTGCTCAGAGGAGAGCAAGAAGAACTCCAGAGACAAAAGTGACTCTTCCTGTCCCTCTCAATGTCACAGTGTGAGTAATGGCAGCCCCCTCACCACAGCACCACACCTGTCTTGTATTTACAGACATCATAGCCTCACATCATATACTGGAAACCCTCCAACCACAGAACGCTGAAAATGTCCCCCTTGACTGATCTCAAAGAATTGATATAATTGAGATATATTTCAAATCTCAAACGCTTCAGCGTGATAGAAATGATTCACGCTGTCTTGATTAAATAATAAATCGGTGTTGGTTGGGTCCATTTTGAGCAATAATAAAATGTTGTTACCTTTCCTGTCCACATCATTATTTACCTCAAACTATTCCTCCCCTCCTCCACTCCATCGATCTGTCTCCTCGCTTTCCTCTCACTCTCTTTCGCAGCCTCATCAGTCACTTTTGATAAAAGCATCAGCTAAATGCTAAAACTGTAAATGTAAACCACCAGGAGCTCTTTCCACCATTACTCTACATGGCGCATGGTGCAGCTTTGCCCTTCTACTCTTTAAACAGTTTATCAGTATTGATTTTCTCTGTTGCCCTTTCTATCTTCTTCTGGGGTTTTACCAGAGACAAACACATTATGGTGTTTTCTATTCTTATATAAGTCCATATCGTCATTTTCTGGCAAGTGCCTCTGAACTTTCATCCTCTTCAATTACATGAGTTACAATATTATTGTAACTATAATGACCTTTTGCACTGACTTCTCAGCTTACACTCCTCACCTACATGTGTGGTGCAGATACAGTGTGCATTTGGAAGTTGTCTTTCATTAAAATACAAAATGTATGCTGATATGTATAACATTGTTGTCTCCAGGATCAGTCAGAGACTTTTTGAATCCATTTTTCTTACACAATATAAAATACAGTCACAAGTTACACACACAAAAAACTTTCCGATCACATAAACAATCAGACTGTTTCTATTCTTCTTCTGTTTAGACCATTTATTTGCAACATGTCATGTCATGATTTCTCCTTTTTGCAAACAATTGTCTTTTATCTATTACATGACTAATTTCTTGTTTCTACTGTCTCTCCCCACAGGACACAGGAACCCTTGAGAAACACAGCTTTGCCACCAGTACATCCACACAGTTCTGCATCCTCTTCAAAAGAACCTTCATTACGATATGCAGGGACATGGTAAAATAATTATTCTGTGAACGGCTCCTACTCAAACTCAGACTGGGATGGGCAAAATTGTCATGAAAAACAGCTTTAATTTCATTCTTGCTGTCTCCTAAGGGCTTTTGAGTTGTGTTGATGTTTATTTGGTGTATTTTCAAGGTGCTGACCCACCTCAGGGTGATGTCCCACCTGTCTATTGGAGTGCTGATTGGCCTGCTTTATCTCAAAATCGGAAATGATGCCAGCAAGGTCTTCAACAACACTGGCTTCCTCTTTTTCTCCATGTTGTTCCTCATGTTTGCTGCCCTGATGCCCACCATCCTAACCTGTAAGTTGTTAAGTCTAGCGAGGTGATTGGAAACATTGATTTGCAGCATTGTTTTTCTGGTTCAAGTGGAAAGATTTTAACGCTGCTGTTGTTCCACAGTTCCTCTGGAGATGTCTGTGTTTATACGGGAACATCTCAACTACTGGTATAGCCTGAAGGCCTATTACTTGGCCAAAACCATGGCTGATGTACCATTCCAGGTAATGTTCAAATGACTGATCATGTAGTGGTTTAGGCATGCATACAATATATTTCAAATTAACAACTCCTCAAAATCTCTTTCACAGGTGATTTGTCCGATCATGTATTGTAGTATAGTGTACTGGATGACTGAACAGCCTCCAGAAGCGGGTCGCTACTTGCTCTTTATGGCCTTGTGCACATCCACAGCCCTGGTAGCCCAGTCTCTGGGTCTGCTTATAGGTGCTGCATCCACGTCTCTGCAGGTATGCACACCTTAAAGTCCCCCTCATCTAAAAAATGTGCTGCGCTTTTTGTTACTTCACTTTGACCTTCACTGTGCAGAATGGTGTATGTGCAGAGTTTGACACTTGAATTTTTCACATTCGTCTGCTGAAGGAGAAAGTTTCTCTGTGCTCACCTTTAATAGGAGTTTAAGGCATTTTTGTATGGCTGTGCTTTTGTGACATCATGAGCATGAAGCCAGTCATGCTCCAATATGCAGCTTACACAAGTGTGATGAGGACACTTGAAACCTCCAGGGCGCACACACTCACATACACACTGAGGTCTACTTCACATGTACACCGGTATTTTCAAAACATAGCTTTTTCTGTGCATTTTGGCCTTTTGTCCACACACAAATGCAGTCTTAAGTCAATGTTGTGTTAATGTGTAGAGAGGGAGTTTTTGGCTTGTGTGTGGTCTGTGTGGAACAGAGGTCACTGTTACATAATCCAGCACTCCGCTAATATCGCTGGTTTAGGACTTGACCCAGTCAGACCTCAAGTTGCAAGGAGCACCCTTAATAGCTTTTTTCAGGCTTCTGATTGGCCAGCATGTCTTTAGGGTAACAGTTAGTTGCTTGTTGGTTTGACATACTCTTGACAGCGCCTCAGTTGGGTTTTTGTGTTTTCATATGGATGGAGATTGTGCTTGTGTGGGCAAGATTGTTTTTTGAGAAGTAAGAAGGAAAAGTCCTATTCTGGGTGTTTGGAGCAGTTTTGGGCAGTAACACGCTGCAGTAATGCTAGTACTTTTTCAGTAACAAGCCTTGTAACAGATTTCATTATGAAATTCAGTAATTACATTGCACCTACTAATCACAGCAATGTGGTGTTGTGGGTAATGCAGGCACTAGGAAGAAGCAGAACATGTGGAATAATAAAAGACGTTATCTCTGGTTTTGCTGCATAGACCTTCATCCTTTTTCTTAAACCGTCCATCATGAGTTTTTTAATTGAACACTGCTCATTTGTTCCACAGGTGGCAACCTTTGTGGGTCCAGTCACAGCCATACCTGTGCTCCTCTTCTCTGGCTTCTTCGTCAATTTTGACACCATTCCTAAATACCTACAGTGGAGCTCCTATGTTTCCTATGTCAGGTACTGTCTGCTACTTTACACCGTCCAAATTTCTAAGAGAGTTCAACCAACAAAACTTTTGCTGCATTTATTTTCATCATTGGTTTTTGGGGCCTTTCTCTGATCTGAGATGATTCTCTTCAAATGAGCCTGTGTTCATGAGGTGTCCTCTTTCAGGTATGGCTTTGAGGGGGTGATACTCTCTATCTACGGGATGAACCGGTCAGAGCTGGAGTGTCCGGGCCTGGTGTGCAAGTTCCAGAAGCCAGAGGAGGTCCTGCAGCTGCTGGATGTGGAGGATGCGAAACTCTACGTGGACTTCATGGTGTTAGGGGTTTTCTTCTTTGTCCTTAGACTGGCTACTTATTTAGTTCTGCGCTATAAAGTCAAGTCAGAGCGTTGAGATGTCCAGAGGCATTTACTCATGGATTTGGATGCTCACACGTATCCCAGCAGTGTGAGATAATAAGCAAACATTTAGTCTGTCTGTCTCTGTCTTTACTTCACATACATGTACAAAGACATACACGAGTCCAGCACATAAAATCTTCAGAAGGCAGTGCTGCACCATTACTCAAACTGTACAGTATAATATTATCTTTGAAGCGCTTTTCCAAGACAAAGGAGAGTTTGTGGAATGTTGTACTACCCCCATACATTATTAGTTGTCCTCCGGGTTAATAATATATCTCAAATCACCATTAACTTCCAAAAACATTGTGTATCTGCACCATGCAGAAACAGAACACCTGACATGTGACAGAAAACATGTTTCTTTAAAGTGAGAAATTATCCAACAAAGCCTGCGATTCATGTGGTAACCATCTTGGCACCAGAGCATCCAATAACTTCTTCACATCAGAATCACTTTATTTAATTGGTTAGCATCCATCAAGATGCCCGAGGAACAAGATTTCAAGATGGATACCCTCTTATTGCCATCAGGAAAAGTGGAAACTTTGAGTGCCAGAAAACTTTTGTGTGGCATCTCGCTCTCCTTTAGGATCATCTCATCGGGTGTCCTTACCAAGAGGCTAAACGTGATGGCTTTTATTTATGGAATACAACCTGAGGAAATCGACTGCCAGTAGATGACTGTCCTCACTTTTCCATCTCCAGTGTGGATCATTTTTGCCCAACCAATGATGGTGGTAGAACGTTTAGACAAAGACGAAATGTTTGTAAAAATGTCCAGCAGTGTTTCAAGACTGACATGGATTCACCCTGCGACCCAGTCCTTACTTGCTCCTGATTATACACGTTTGTTTCTGCCATAACCGAGGAAGCATTCAGTGAGCTGGGAGCACAATGTGAAAGCAAGCATGACTGCAGTTTCCAGCCTGATGCGGTGGGCTGTCTTAATCATACTGGTTGCAATGAGAGTGTTTTAGCTGAAGTGCAATAGCCTCTTCTGTGGTTAAAAAGAGTGATGTTTAATCAGTGTCACTCTGTTGACACAATGCTTTGAACTGCTTGTTTCCACTCGTTGTATGACTCTTTAGCTGTCCCCTCCCTGAGCTATGAAAGGAAATATCCTTTTTTCTCTCTTTTTCTTCTCTTTCTCTCTGCTTTGCTGATGTCTGACAGATGTGAGTTGTCCAAAACAATGCTAGATACTTGAAATGCAGCCTGGGCAGTTTTTGTGCCTCTGAACTAGAATGATTTGAGTTTCTTCTGCTTAACTGTTTGCACATACACCTTATGTCCACGTACATGCTGGTCCTCACACACATACAGACACACACACATAAAGGTACATGTGCATATAGACATACAGACACAGACACACACACCCACACACACACAAGCAAACACACACAGTCACCCTTGGCAATGTTTAGAAGAACCTCTCCTTGTCACAGGGCAATGCAAATATTTTCCAATAGACTTGCTATGAAATATTTCTTACTCAAACTATGCTACTTAGTAATCCTTATTATAATGCATAAAATAATGTGAGTATATAATCAATGATTGTACAGTGAATATGTCATGCTGTAAACAAATGTACATTTGCACTTTTCAATATATGTTTATTCTCTTTTTATTTATTTGTATTTGATTTTATTTTTATATATCTATGTGATGAGTGCTGCTTGAAAGTATAACAGGAAAACAGCAACCGAATGTTGCATGTTCGCTTTAGGAATGAAATTTATGAGATATTAAATTTCAGAGCAAAGCATAACGATTTTATTTCCTCATCCAAATGTACGTATGTATCCTGCCATGTTTGAGGAGATGCAAATCCTCTGCTTTCTGCTGAACATGTCTAGAAGCCTGGAATCGAGCGTATCCCTGGTGTAGATAAAAAAAAAAGAAAAAGAAAAAGAAAGAAAGAATCGGTAGTGAGAAGGTGACGTGTGAAATGTGCTGGGTGGAAGAAAGCAAGGAGAAACAACAGTTGACCAAATGTATCATGAAGTAGCTGAAGAGACTGATGGTCTCTTTAGGAACAAAGATCAGTGATCACTGATGGATTCTGTCATTAATAGCAATAGTCAACATTGTGATGTTTAATTGTTATACCTCCCACTGCTGCGGCATCAATCAGTTTATACAGTTTATATTAAGACATTGATTTGAGTCTTATTGTTCCTACCTGTTTTATTATGTGCAATAATCATCCAAAGGTACCAGTTTCACAAAGGGAAAATGTGGTGCTGAAACCTGTCTTCTTTTTTTTTTCATCTTTTTTATTTTTCTTGTGTTTTTGCTGTTGCCTCTGTTCACTGACATAGGCTAATTTGTTGGACATGTTTATTAGATGACCCTCTTAAGCATTTAATTAGAGAGACAGAAGCAGAATAATAATAGTAAAATGTGCTGTAGATGGGTGCTGGATAAGATAATGCCACTGGGCAGATGTTGCCATTTTAATGTCAGACCAGGTCAAAATAATTGGTTCTCAAGTTAGCGCATGGAAATGTGAAGCATGGGAAAAATGTTGCATAAGTCAGTTTTAATGTCAACACAGTGGATATGTGTTTTAACCCTCCCCAAATTAAATCAAAAGCCATGAGCTGGTAACAGGCCTGCAGGTATGACCAAAAAAAAAAAAAAAAAAAACTGCAGAAAAGAAACACTCCAACCCCCGAACAAAGCAGGGATAATTAGCAGCGCTGAAGTCATTAGCCAGTCTGGGAGAGTCTCGGCCTGAGGTCTAAAGGCTTGCGGTACCAAAGACGAAAACAAATCACCCGTTCTCTGCTGCAAAATGTGAAATGTGAAATATAGTGAGTGCACTTCTCAATGAAATTATGTTGTCAAAATATGAAAGTGCTCTGAAAAAACGTCCACAATGTTTGTAGTAATTCAGACCCCACTGGATATTCCTGATGTCTGGAATTTCATCCGTGATTTGAGATTAAATTTCAAGTGTCCCTTCTGCGTCAGAAAAGCAATGATTACCGACAGATATGATGAGGCTCCAGTGGAGATCTTAATTTTATGTAAACATGTGTAAGCAGTATTCTGGAAGCGTGAGATGCAGCTGACGAGTATAATATGTTCAAATCTATTTATTTGCACTCTCTTTGACACTTTTATTTATCATGTCATTATTTCACTTGTTTGTCATAATAAGCCACCTGACCTTAGTGCACTCTATCATGCATGATAAATAATAATAATCAGAACCCAATAGAAAGTTACAATTGTCTGATGGGAAATCAGTAACTGAACTGAAGGCTGTTTAACACAGATTGTTCTTTTTTATTTTGGTCTGATTGATTTATTTATCATTTACAGTACAATTAATGCAAGTTCTGTATATTGAAACGCTGTTCCAAGGATTATAATAAAGATCATTTATAACCTTTACCCTTGCTCAGTGAGAGGATTTCTGTGTGTTAGTTCACATTATTTCCTCATGAGGCTTATACAGTACATAGCCACAAATCCCAAATGAAGTTAATTTAGTATATATGCAAGTATAGTAAGAGCACTGAACTGTACAGTACACAAGAGTTTCAAGCTTTAGTTGGTTGTGTCTCATGTCAGCAGTGAATATGACCTCACCACTTTATTGAAAGGACACACCACTCACTTTGAATAGCCTTTTCAAGTGTAAGCTTTACTACTGCGGACAGAATAAGTCAATGTCAAGAGGAGATAGTATTCTTTTTAAAATTGAAACGCTAGGAGGGTAAATATCAAGAACCAGAAAAATCAGCATGACCACACCTTTTTACACATTTTACAGCCCAAAGGCGCCATTGTGCTGATGATTGCAAGAGCAGTAACTGCAGGCAAACACAATGCAGCATGATGAGAGTGACTTAAGTGCTTCCACAAATGTACATAATGGCTTCATTCAGGGGGTGAGGCTATTTCACAACAGCTTCTGTTCGTCAAAACATGAGACGCCTCAACAAAAGCTGAGAGCAGGTTGACAAAAGAAAAAGCATTAAGGCTTTAACTAAAACTTGGATTTATTGCCTCAATCGCACTGCTGTTCTTTTTCACTCTCACAGGAGCAACATCTGGAAGAAAAGTAGCTAGACTGGGTCAGGTTAGGAAACAGAATTTCAGACTGGGGCCTTGAACTACAGTCATTGTTGCGTAGAGAGTATACAGGGGGAAAGTCAGTGGGGAAAAATGAAGACATCGAAGAATATTAAATCATTGTGTATTCATTAGTTTCCATGGTTGTTTTTCTAACTCAATCAGTTATTCAGACCTCAATTAATGTTGTCAATGAAAATCATCAGGACCACATCTTATATGAAGCCTGTTTTTTCCTTCAGGCTTGATTAGGTTGTAGACAACAGGGACCCCTCCTGGCAAGAAATGTATACTGTCATTACCTGAAAATACGTAGGGACTATATCTATACTTTTTACACGTCCTGTGTCATTACATGTCATGTAGTGTCTTTGCAGTACAACAAATGAGCATGAATGCATGTGAAATGGCATCTCGATATAATGAGGCTGGTGCCTGGTGTGATTTGTCCCATAATCAGTAATCACAGCCAAACGTGTTTTCTTTACTCACCATACCTGAATCCAACAACACTACAAACTCACACTGTCTGATACTGAATGGCCGATGTTAATGGTTCAATTGTCTCACACTGCAATAGTTTTACAGAGTAAGTTTTTGAATGTGTGCACTCACTCTTCTAGTTGTTTATGAGTACTGCATAGCAATCAAATGGGCTTTAATTGGATGAGCCCCTTTAAGGCTTCAGCTTCACCCTGAGACAGATCAACACACTCACTGTTCAATCAGCTGGTAATAATCCTGATGAAAGTGTTTCACGCCTGCGACTTGGCTCACATAAAATTCAGCAAACTGAGAACAAGGGGGCAGTTAGGCATGCAGTTAAAAGAAGATACATGTACTCATAATGCTGGACTTACTTCAGGCGACTAGTACTATGCAAGTGCTCTGCATTTTAATGGGCTTCAGTAGTGGTTGAAACTGGCCTGAGTACACAACAACATCCCAGCCTAGGCTCCTGATTGGACAGAAAGGGTGCACACACAGCAGAGGTATGAGCACCGAGGGCTGTCACTGTCTGAATCACATGCACCTGTGGGATGGTAGAGGCACTATGCTGTTCTGGGACAAACTGTACTTCCACTGGAGCTGAACTAAGAAGTAAATGAACTACAGAATAGAGATTGTATGTCAAGATATGAAGGTAGAGGTGGAGGCGATGACACCGCTCTCTGCCATCACACACCTGTAAAATCAGGCTGACACTGCAATGCCACTGATGGAGTATGCTATTAGCTCCTCCAGGGAAGCACAAGCAGCCTTTCGTTGCAGTGAGTGAGCTCGTCTTGAGGTTGAGAGAGGAGACCCTTCTAATTCCCAATGCCCCTAGTGCGATCATGGCTACTGACAGATCTATGTCACCTGTTTTTTTCCATGACCATGAGGTCACTGGGACTTGGGACTGGCCAGGTAGACATCACATCTCACTGCCAAATCAGGGTCAAGAGCAGGTTTGGTTCAGTTCCATTCCCTGAATATAGACTGGGTTTGTGGATTCTGAATAATTGCCATGTGGTGGAGGGGCTTAGTTTCTCCTCGTAGTCTCAGCAGCAAGACCATGATGACACCCAGAATTGAATGCACTGGTTCTTTGGATGTTGTCATTTCTCAGAAGAATGTCTGTCTCTTCTGAAAGAAATAGTCTAAGCCTAAGTTTACACGTAGCAGGTTATTTTGGAAAACAGATATTTTGGCCCCTCCATTTTCAAAAATAACATCGTGCACACAACATCATTTTCAAAAATGTTGTCGTTTACATGAACCCGGATAAATACGCCGTCGAGCGCCATCATAACTATGTCAAACCTATGGGCGTGAGTGTAAGCATAGGTCGCACACATGACGTTAAGTGTTTTCAGTCACATGTTTTGACGTTTCGGAACCCAAAACGCTGTTTAACGTAAACGACAACATTTTTGAAAACGATGTTTTGTGCACGATGTTATTTTTGAAAATGGAGGGGCCAAAATAACCGTTTTCCAAAATACCTTGCTAAGTGTAAACTTAGGCTTAGTTGCCACCAGAGCCACCTCCCAGTATCAAAGTCAAAGGAGAGTTGGAAGGAGTGTCCTTCATGCTCCTCCTAGGAAAGTGTGATGCAGGCCGAGCAGGCGTTGGCCTTCGCCTGGTGGCACGGGCAAATCATCAGAAGCAAGCATTGGGACAATCCAAGGCCAACAACAGCAAGGAGCAGATGGCACAAAGCTTGTTGGTGGTTGAAGACAGCGACACTAGGGAATGGTTGGAGATCATAAATGTAGATCTGTGCTCTAAGGTAGTTGAATTAAAAAGGGAGATGAACAGCAGGTGCTATGGTGTTTTATAGTATGTGGTTGCTTTCACCTGACTGGGGCCAAATATCTGTCTGAGGGTGCCCAGACAGAGCCTCTGTGATTAAAGGTAGTGATTATCGCTCTATGCCAATTTCAGATTTTCCAAGTTAGACTTTTGGACAGCATATAGTAAGTAAAACAGCTCTCAGTCCGTTTTTGTTCAAGTGACAAGATAATCATGCCATTTAAATTTAAGATTAAATTCAGTCATTTTGATCAATATAGTACCAATGTTACCCACACAATAAACCTGATGGAACATGGACTAAAAAAACAGACATGTTGAATAAAAGAAAAGTTCAGGCATCTTGAAAGAGCCCTGCTTCTTTCTTCCGGTTTGGTTTTCAGACATCCGCTCCCCACCTACGCCGCAGACGCTCCATCTTGCCGTTTAATTAATCTTTGTACTAGACCGGCATTTTCCCACAACACCCTGCTCCTGCTCTCACAGATGACGAAAATGGCGGATAACTCGTCTTCGGTAGGTTTTCGGGAGATATAATTTTATTTTAGGTACACTGACCAGTTTCAGGGTGGAAATTAACGTGTTGTTTTCTGCAGGTCGAGATTGTTGAGGGCTGTCGCCTTCCCGTTCTCCGTAAAAACCAAGAACACGAAGACGAATGGCGTAAGTATTGTCCGGTTGTTTTCCACTGCTAAGCTAGCTAATGCTAACTAGCGAACCTCAGCTGTTGTTACCAGGCGCCACGGCCTCTGGTTGAAGCACTGTAAACACCACACGCACAGCCAACACATGTAGTTGTACAATGTGAAAGGATGTAATTTGACTGCTTGCTGAAATCACTATTACATCCAACAAGAAGTTAACTGGCCAACTGTCAGGGGCATTTTTATAAAATACTTAGTTGGAGTTTTCTTTTTAAAATTGATGTTAGAGGTCAGAAGAAGTATTACTATCCACTCTTATGCACTATGAAAGCTCAAGACTATAAATCTGTCAAGTAGAGATATTTCTTCTGTATGCTTTAATATCACGGAAGAGTTTACATTTGTCTTGTGACTGTAGCTGCAAGTAGTGTTTATTTATTTGTGCTCTGTTTCTATTGAATGTATATAAACTCTCAGGACATTGTGAAAAATGGCCATAAAAATTTAACTGTGTGAAAATTTCTACGTACTTGTGTGTTAAGAACAGTCCCAGCAGGTCCTCAATTAACAACAACAATACTAACAATAATAATAATAGTAGTAGTATACAGTAGCAATAGTATGCACACTAGTGAGGTTTATTTCAAAAAATGTAGTGTTTTATCAGTTATTTTATGGAAGTCTGTCACAAGTAATTTCTAATTTGAGCTCAGTGCAAGTTTTAATTTGACTTCTTTTCCTGCAGCGTTGGCTGAAATCCTCAGTGTGAAGGAAGTGTCTGCAAGAAAGCTTTACTATGTTCACTATATTGACTGTGAGTATAGTTTGTGTTACTTATTCGTTTCTTTGACATTTGAACTGTCATCGTCGCTTATATTACACAGAAACATCACGGCAAATGTGTTCTTGTTTGTGTAAAATTGCTTGTGTTAAAAGTCAACAAACGCCTGGATGAGTGGGTCACGGGGGACCGGCTGGACATGAAGAAGCTTCAGTTTCCTAAAAAAGAAGCTAAAACACCCACCAAGAATGGTCTTCCAGGCTCCCGTCCCAGTTCCCCAGAAAGAGAAGTGGTAAGCACACACAACGCCACCAAATGTTTTTCTCAGATGCCCAAACGTTGTGACAGTACAGTCAGTTTTGGCAGCATTTGGGTTGGGCCGATGGACGATGCCATTGTACGTTGCCAATGGCTGAAAGTCATCAACCTCTGAGCCATCTACTGTTGTAACATTGTGATTTACAAGCCTCCTGCTGTCCACGCTAACACCCGGGCGCACCCTGCCACACACACAGACAGGGTCCAAAATTAACATCTGCCAAATGCAATGGATTTTCTGTTTGATCCAATAAAAGCTTTTTGGGTAAAAAGCCAGTAAGGGTAATTTATCAAAGCATTTAGCACCTTTGAACTGATGGCTACGTATTTTAAGTCATGTCTGCCAGAGGGCACAAAATCGAAGAGAATGAGCTGCTTTAAACTAATAATTCATAGTCACTATGTTGTCATTCACCCCATGTCTCACTCAGCACATGTATCTCTGCCATAATACAAGGTGGTTCAACATTGTCTCAGTGTTGGCTCACAGCTGCTTCTGTTTTTTCTGGTATATTCTGCATTTACATCACTTTGACTAGTAATTGAAATTTTTTTATAATCAGAGGATCTGCTTAATTAGGTAGCTGAAGCACAGGCTGTAGGGAGGAAAGTAAGGACAGAGCAGGTGAGGATGGGCTGTGCATGGGCTCAAATGTGCAAGAAATAGATGAATTAATATCCAACAATCATGCATATGAAAAGAAAGCATGTAAATATTTTGTTAGACATCGCCCACCCCTAGGTAGCGTCATTCTACCACTGTGAAGACAGTAGTTTATACAATATGAGTCCACGTTTTAAATCGCAGTGTGTTTGACCGCAGCAACAGTGACAGAGAGATTTGAAAGGATGCCTCCAAGGAAGGCCAGTGGATGGTATTTCTATAAATGAGTGAGGTCAGTCATGTGTCAGACTAGTTATCCTTTCACATTGCTTCAAGATATTCACATAATGTCAATTGTCAGTAAGTGTCAATCTCAGTTACTGTGCTGTAAATGCTGGATGTGGATATAATGGCCTGCATGGTGGAGATCGTAACAAGTTAGATTGGTATTCCCAATCAGTGGTCAATTTTTGAATGGTTTTATGTGTTTTATTACCAGGCAGAAAAATGGTGCTGCTCCAAGATGTTATTTACATGATCACTTTACTAATGACATACAATGATTTGTTAAAATCTGCCAACTGAATATGTGCTTGTGATTGCTGGCTGTATATACATACATATAAATATGCATTTAACTTCATCTTCACACTTAAAGAAACATTGAAATCATCTGTTTTCATTCCTAAATTTTTACATCCATACTTGATTCCAAATCATTTCCGTAAAACTGTTAATTTTTAACACTGTGTCAGTTGTTATTGAAGACACAGTGAACACCTGAGTATTAACCTGAGGGTTAATGAATGCCACTTAACCCTCTTCCTTCTCTTCCTTTCTGTTCAATTCAGAGGAAGAGTCTAGATCTCAACCTACAACCTGCCACAGCTCCTTCCAGAGGCAAAACTCTCCCCACACCGGTACAACTTGAATTTACCCATTCTAGAAATGACTGAAACCTTGTTTAAACCTGGTGTTAACATGTATCTTGTGAATCATATCATACAGCTATCGGGTCATGCTGAACTGCATGGAAATCCAGATATAAACAACCATGACACAAAAAGAGAAGATGGTGATCCAGTCGTGCAGATCACATCTGGAAGAGGTTTAACACACAGTGTACCCAAATGTTTGTCAGGTGTATGCACTGGACTTGTCAAGCCACATTGCAGCTTCAAATCTGTCAAGGTAGCTGGTATTCTCTGTTTATGTTGTAATCTGATGTAGTTTTGAAGGTCGATTGTTCTGTGATTTAAATGAAATCTTTTTATTTTCTTTTTTAAATCTGAGTGTACTGAAGCAGCTAACAATAAATCACACATCAGGGAAAATGTTGAAATCATGCATGTCAATTGGCATTTTAGTGGTGAAAGAGATTTTACTAAAATCTAAAAAAAAAATGTGTCTTTACTAAAGACACATTTTTAGCTGTAAGTGTAAACGTAATGCAGTTGCAGCTGATCTGTGTTGCATCTTAATACCAGGTTTAAATAGGGTGTAGTTTACATTGGACTAGTTTAACCTGGTAGGGAAATTGTTAAAACTTATTTCAATTGACATGATGTGGTTTTTAAAACGGACACATTCGTAGCTTGTATTAGTGAACAAAAAGCAGGTTTTATTAAGATGGCGCTCCTTCATGAAAGAGGAACCAGCCTTTTATCATTACGTTGGTGTGTGTTTGAAAACACGTGCGTCTTGTCCGGCTGAAATCATGAAGAGTTTGATTCATTTAAGTGTTTGGTCTGTCTGCGCTCGTTTCAAGCCCAATGTCTAACAGCCTTTGTTTGCTGCAGAAGAGGAAAGTGGAGGCCGTCCCCTTGGCGACTCAGGTATCTCCGGCCACCCCCGTGCCCTCCCTGCCAAGTTCAGCTGAAGCCTCTCAAGCATCTGTTTTTCCTGCTGTGAGAGAGACCAACACCTTCAAGTCTCGCGAAGACCATGACCAGCTCTCCTCGCTCACAACGGTAAGGAGAATAGTCTTGGGTTCTTCAGCGTTTGAGGTGAAGTGTTTTAGCGCTGACTAACGTGTGTTTTTTTTTTTTTTTTTATTCTAATGATAGAACGGCACCGCACGACGACTCGTCCCCTCGCAGCCCGGGAGGAAGAGGAAAGCTAACTGTGGGGCAGCTGACGAGGTTTGGAGCTTCAGTGTATTTCATCTTTCCAGTCAGCTTTTTGTTTTCTCATGTTTATACTTTATGTCAGAGTCTGCCTCATTTTGTCCTCTTGTTTTGAGCGCTTCACTCTAAAGCACATACACAATGGACAAACATGGGTTGACTTCAGGTAGAAGTTGTCACACAAATGTTTTGTAATCCTTTAAATACTGAGTTTTTCACCTCATTATTATTCATTTCTGTTCGACCATCCATAGAAACCACAAGCATATGAGCATGTTGACAAAAATATTTTTCATTTGAAAGCTGTTTCTTTATGTTTGTCACAATGGAAGCAGGACAAACATCTATTTATTTATGTATATTTAGTAAGTAAGTACAGAAGTTTCAATCCTTTCGTTCATTTCATTTCCATGTGAAGTTGAGTTATGTTATATTGGCTTTTTATTTTGTTTTGTCTTCTGCTGTGACCGAATTAATTGTTGCAGCTGCACAGTGAGTCAATTGCAGGCCTTGAAAATATCCTCTGAATGATATTATATGGAGATTTTTAAAATAATGAAATGATCTTTGACAAAGTAATCTAAAATGTATGTTCATTGATTGGAGAGATTAGTGTTGTAACCTGTCAGAGGAGAGATTAGATACACGTAAGGAAGCAGTTATAGACGCTGAGAAGCGTGTAAGGTCGCTGCTGGATTTCACATCATCTCGACTGGCTGTGGCTAATGTGTTTGTTATAAAAATAAACAAAACAATCTGTCAAACACACAGACACTCCTCTCTCTGTACCTGTGATTGTCAGTGCCAGCTCCTGATGAACCCATCTGCCCCTCAATCAAACTGTTCAGTACAGTACATCATTTTTTTCCCTCTTTAGTTTCCAAAAGCCTGTATTTTTGTGTCTTTTTCTGCTAGATGATAAAGGTTTTGCAGTATAACAACCCTCAAAGTGCCAGTGTCTTTCTACCACCACCAGAGGTCTGTTTATTTCCTGTTATTGCCTGTTGATTGTGTGTTGCTGTCCAATTTTCAGCTGTGGGTCCAATAAAAAGGAGGTGCTGCTTGCCTCAGACCCTTTTGGTAACATGTACTATAATTATACATGTTACTGGTTTAAAGAAATCTGTCATAATATATGCTCTCCAATTGATCAGATAGCTGCACCAAGAGTATCTAATATGCCCATTGTCCACATTGTTCACCATCAGGATTCCCAAGACAGTTCGGACGGCATCCCGTCTGCCCCCCGCATGACGGGCAGTCTGGTGTCCGACCGCAGCCATGACGACATCGTCACCCGGATGAAAAATATCGAGTGTATAGAGCTGGGACGTCACAGACTGAAGCCCTGGTACTTTTCGCCGTACCCACAGGAACTCACCACGCTGCCCATCCTCTACCTCTGTGAATTCTGTCTCAAGTACCTCAAAAGCCTGAAGTGTCTCCAGAGGCATTTGGTAAGAATCATCAGTATGTCAC
Source organism: Chaetodon trifascialis (assembly GCF_039877785.1). Taxonomy (NCBI): domain Eukaryota; kingdom Metazoa; phylum Chordata; class Actinopteri; order Chaetodontiformes; family Chaetodontidae; genus Chaetodon; species Chaetodon trifascialis. The sequence continues at coordinate 15,061,547 of NC_092071.1, read as the reverse complement.
CGTCTTAAGCTCTTAATCTCTTGCTGCTTAGATTGCCTGCACGTTGCTCTCATCCTCTCGTGTCTTTCATCTTCCGCAGACAAAATGCAATCTAAGACACCCTCCAGGCAACGAGATCTACCGTAAAGGCACCATCTCGTTCTTTGAGATTGACGGCAGGAAAAACAAAGTGAGTGATGGGATATTTTTCTCTCTCCTCAACATTTCTAGAAACATTTCTTTGTTTTTAATTGATAAATGTCTGCTGTATTTTTTCAGACTTATTCCCAGAACCTGTGTTTACTTGCAAAGTGTTTCCTGGACCACAAAACCTTGTATTACGACACGGACCCTTTCCTCTTTTATGTAATGACGGAGTATGACTCCAAAGGCTTCCATATAGTGGGCTACTTCTCTAAGGTAAACAAATGATACAAAGAATGTTTAAATATTGGTGCACCTTGGAAATGCCTCCCATCTATCCAGGGACTAGCCCAGAACAAAATTTAGTTTTTAATTTCTGTTTGCAGGAAAAAGAGTCGACAGAAGATTATAACGTTGCCTGCATCCTGACCTTGCCCCCCTACCAGCGGAGAGGCTACGGCAAACTACTCATTGAGTTCAGTAAGTGCAGAGTCCAAAACAGTGGCATAAAGTTGTACATTGAAATGATTATTTTCTCACCTGTGGTGTTCGTCTGTTCACTGTGTGCTCGTCAGGTTACGAGCTGTCCAAAGTAGAAGGGAAGACAGGAACTCCTGAGAAGCCGCTGTCTGACCTTGGTCTTTTGTCCTATCGCTCCTACTGGTCCCAGACCATCCTGGAAATTCTTATGGACCTCAAACCTGACAATGGAGAACGGCCGCAGATTACCATCAAGTATGTGACTGTTGCCACTTTATCACAACCTTAGTTGTCTCCAAAGAATAATTTAAAACGGCAGTTTAATGATTGGTTCCCCCTTTTTTAACCTCCAGTGAAATTAGTGAGATCACAAGTGTAAAGAAAGAAGACGTCATTTCAACACTTCAGTACCTCAACCTCATCAACTATTACAAGGTGAGAGACCATCCTCAACCCTGATTTATCACCCGCGTGCTTGACGTGGAAGGCTGAAGTGTAAATGGATAAACAGGAGAAGTCAGTAATTTGACGCCTACCACTGTCAGACGCTAAAAGTGTGAGACAAAATACTGTCCCTCCACACTTTTATCATCAGTCTTTACACTACTTTCAATTCAACTGTTGGCGGAGAGGACGCCAAAATGTTCCAGATGCTTTGAATCTTACATCTGAGAAATGCTTTCAGTGTCATAATGAGGACAAAAACTTTGCAATTTGACTAATATGTTGTAGTTGTTGGTAGTGTGAAAATGAATGCAGCCTTCACTGATGAAATAAACAGTGTTTGATGCTAAAGTACAGGCAGCTAATGCACACTAATGGTATGCAGTCAGTTCACATTGACACCTACTTACTTTCCCCCCAAAAAGTGAAACTGTGTAAAATGTTAACATTGTCTTGTCTCTTGAATGTAGGGTCAGTACATCCTGACCCTTTCAGAAGACATTGTGGACGGACACGAAAGAGCGATGCAGAAGAGACACTTGCGCATAGATCCAAAATGCCTTCACTTCACACCTAAGGACTGGAGCAAGAGGGGCAAGTGGTAGAGTCCCGGCCTGGTCCACTAAACGCCCTCCCCCACCGGCAGATAACAGACTCAAAACAAAACGGTGGATCAGATAAAGGTTTCTGCCAAGCGGTCTCATCGAGAGCATCGACACGTTTTTGAACCCAGGACTCGTCTTCAGATAAGAAACAAGGAACCTAAATTGTCACCTGAGATGCATTCTGTATGCTTTTATTGTGAATATTCATTATATATTGATGATTTAAAAAGTTCTTGAACATGGGGACAAAAGAGACACTGGTTATCAGTTATGCCGCCAAAAAATACACCTTCTACTGTGTAAAAGATCCTGTTAATGACCGACAGTGCGTTAAAAGTGACATATGGTGTCTGTTTAATAGTGTAAACTAAAGCTTAAAGTGGCAAAATACAGACCGCCTTGTGAGAACAACAAGGTGGTTTTATAAATTCAGTTCTACAGTGAATGGCTTCATCACATTAAAGGACCAGTGTGTAAGATTTAGGGGTATCTGTTTGCAGAATATGGCAGAATTGAAACATACGATTAATAAGTATGTTTTCGTTGGTGTAAAATCACCTGAAAATGGGAATCATTGTGTTTTTGTTACCTTAGAATGAGCTCTTTATATCTACAGAGAGCAGGTCCTCTTCCACGCAGTCCGCCATGTTACACCACCATGTTTCTACAGTAGCCACTTCAGATTATTTAACAAGGGGAAAAGGGGGGTGTGAGGTGAGGGGGTATTGCGGATTGTCTGCATCCTCACCACTGGATGACACTAAAGCCTACACACTGGACCTTTAGAAAGAAAGAAGGGATTTATTTTCCTTACATTCAACAAGGAAAGCTTTTTTTCTTTCAGCCCAACCTCATCTGTCCTTCAGCAGCCACATTAATGAGATAGATTGCGGTTGTTTTGGCCACTCTTTCCTTGTGTTACATTCATAATTACACACTCGCAGCTTATTTAGATCAAGTAACAGATGCTCCGTGCCTGGACTTGAGTATGACCTTTCGCTGCTCCTAACCCTCTCTGTCATCGCTCATTTTAAACGTCACTGTAGCCGATCTCACAGCACAGCTGCTGTTCAGCGTGTTACGAGCCTCGATCAGATTTCGCAATTGTTCAGTTGTCTGACAGTTAAACAAAATGCGAGCTGAAGTCACAGAGACGCAGATTCACACAGGACTAATATCATCACATGTTTGGCAAAATATTGTCAGTAATGGTGGAATTTTTAATGTACAAATGACAGATATGGCAGATGACCTCTGCGTTACACCTGTGCGGGGAGGACTTTGGTCTGCATCCTTTCTATCCCAAACAGATTTGTTTGTAAACAGTTCTCTCCAACAAGATCACTTTTTTATGTTTTACTCATTGGAGAAATTCCAGCTGAAGGAAAATGTACTTGTAGCACTCATTCAACGGCGGGACAGCTAATGTCTGAACAGCGCTCCAGACTTAGTCATCACTGTCTGTGCAGGCCTGGAAACATTTCTCAAAAGCGTCTCACGGGACACAAATTTTGCTTTCCACTCACACTCCTGTTTGTGATTCAGTCCAGTGTGTGTTGAGTGTGTAAACGGGGAAAAGGCACAAGGAGCCCCATTTTCAGATCAGCTTTGGGAGTAAGATACCCGCCCTTCTAAGTTCACATGGGGAGTCACGTTGAGTTTATTGTGATGCTGTTCGAGTGCCTGAGAGAAAAATCTAAAGGCAGAAAGACCTACAGTTAAATGTTCCCTCACAACCAACATGCTCGATTCAGGTTTGTTATCTTTTACAGTCGTACCTCTGTTTTTTATTTCCCTTTTTGTTCAATAGTTGGATATATTTATGTTCTTAGTGATCATTCAGTTGGATATTTCTTCCTTTTTCCAGATAATCCAGTCATGATCGTCTGTACAGTGTGCAATGAGACAAATCAATCCTCAGATTAAACATATGTCGCCCATTAGTGTACATACTGAACCTTATTGTAAAAAGAGAAAAAAAAAAAACGCTTAGAAGACAGAAGCCATGTTGAACTGTTAGAGGAATGTACATTTTGTGTACAGTTGTCTTTGTTTTGTTTGTTTTTTTACTTCGTGTAAACTAACTGGCTGCACAATATCAACAGGAAGAGACCTGAAAGTGATATCTTACGTTCAGTGTGTGTTTTTTGTTTACATGTCACAAAGGATGTTGAATTTACCCTGTTGAAATGATTTAGTATACCTTTACGTGAAACACAGTTGAGAGTATGATCTGAACGTTTGATATGAAATGCTTGTTGAATTGTTAAAAAAGAAAAATCTTTAAAAACCTCCACAGTGTTTTGGATATTTGTCTTAAAAAGTGAGTCTGGGTATTTTTATTGGCAGAGAGGCCTGAGAACAAGGTTCAGCTTTATACACAGGTAAGAAAACAAGCCAGTGTTTAAATACTTCACATGTGGAAACTCCTGAAGTGACTCTATCATCAACAAGACAAACAGCCCTGCAGAGCTGAGCAGAATGAACATGGACACCAGTCATGAGGTGCCGTTTGGGCCAAACTCCCCTCTCGGCGAGCTTGTACATTGGCCACCAGGGGGCGACATGACAAATTCCCCTGCGTGTGTGTGTGTGTGTGTGTGTGTGTGTAAAACTGCATTAACCAAAGTTGAAACCACAGGCCGAAATTGGCAAGAGTGTGTCCTTGTTGAAGGGAAATTGTAATAGAACCTGCGACCTGACCATTGTAACTGTGTTCCAGCTGGCTCAATGCGAACAACAAACAGACACCTGCAGTGGATCAAACGTGGTTCTCCACGCTTTCAGGTAATAACTTCAAATGTGATCTAAACTGAGGAGGAAGCCTGAAACCACTGCTGCGTGAGTGAGTTAATTGATTTTACTGGACTGGTTAGTGGCTGCTGCTGAGTCACACCTCCACATCTGGACAGAGCAGGTAGGCAAACAATATCACACACCATACCCCATTAGCTGGGTGTTGTATAAAACCTTTAGCAGCATACTGCTTCACCTGCAGAGGTCTGTTGAGTCATTCTTTGTTAGTTTGTTTGAATCACCACATTTCCTCAATGATCTGGTGATTAAAATGAATCTGCATGCTGTCAGTGCTCAGTACTGATGCTGTTTAATACCTGACGCTCTGACATTTGGTTGCACTGACTCTGGTGAATTCCCTCCCAGCACCACATCACACCCATTTTCTCTCCACATCTGCAGAGACACACCAGTCCCCATGGAGGACAGAGAGGAATTTCACACTCATCTAATATCCTCCGCACATATCTCATTTGGGAGGTCTTCCTGGCGTTTGGTACATTTCCTCATCCTGATTCCTGACCGGTGGCTCATTCTGCTTTATCTGGACCTCTGAGATCACAGTAAGCTGTATTTCTCATTTCTTATTTATTTATTTTTTCTAATTAAAAATGGAAGAAAGGAAGAAAGTATTATATGTACACTAGAGTTGAAACATCAGTCAATTAATTGATTAGATCAGCATGATTGCAGCCTTATTGTACACAGTTGTTGGATTGCAGCCACTGCACAGATTATTGTGTTAGACTGTTGAATCTATTAACAACTATCACTTTGGAGGAAAAATCTCATTTATAGTATGAATCATTAATGGAAATCAAGGGATGATAAGAGACAAAGCATTCTAGCATTCAGGTTGTAATTTACTTGACTTGAACTTTAAGAATGAGCCTTGGTTTTAATGGGTTGCCGGCTTTCTGCCATTGTTTAAACCGCTTGTCTCCAGCATTTGATATCTCATAAAATGTAATATGACATGAGAGGGGCAAAACTTTGAACATGAAAACATGTGTGTCTGCAGAGCTGCAGGTATGAAGAGTCTTCATGGCCTCAGTGGAACATTTCCACTTGGTGTCACTGTAGCACTGATTGTCGTGGTGGCACCTCATTTACAAAATGACCTCTGGTGTGACGAACAGTTTGAGAAGCTCAGTCATTACAAATCATGCCCCAGCTCTGAAACTGCACCCGCCACAGATACCAGTAAACCAAGCGCATTAATGCCGTCAGAATGTGGCGTCATCAGGGAATTTATATTCATACTTATACTCATGAATATTCACAGTTTGACTTTACATTTTTTAGTTTACGAGCATAAGATATCCATGAACTCCACGCTGTCACACTGAAATGGTGAAATTCAGTTTAATTCTCTTGTTTTTCAGATGAAAGCAGCGCTGAACACCAGAGGAAGCAGCAGACCCTCAAAACACCTCCCGAACACCCACGAACACACGATGAGGTACGCTAGTTTTTAAGAAAACTGCTCAACTACCATCAACTGGTGCTTCTGCTTTTATTTTTCTTATCTCCTCAAGACACACAGCACCAACAACGCAGGCTGCTCCGCCTCCCTGCCCCCAACCCCAGACCAGAGCCACTGACCTGGTAACACTCACAGCCATATGGTACGGCCGGGACGAGTCTCCATACAGTAATTAGGGGGATGGTGCCGGACTCTTGGCTCTGCTGCAGTGTAGGTTAAGCGGCGTGAATCCTCTCCTCTCATGAGCATCATGAAAAGGTTCATCCAAACTCTCAGGTATGTTTTTTTTTTTAAGATGGTGCAGCATTGACTGATGGGAAAAGAAAGTTATGTTGTTACACTCCTGCGCTCTCATTGTTCAGAAGCAGGTTGGTTGTTTGTTATGGCCTCAGCCCTCCACTGACTATGTTTGGGGAGTACACAGAGGTCTCTACAAATAAACAGACTGTCACACACACACACACGCACACACACGCACACACACACACAGCCATTTTCACCCTTGCCCCTGAGTCTTCTTTGGAGTCTTTATCTCTGTTGTGCAGAAATGTCGGTTTTGGCACAGAAGAGTGAGACTTTAAATGTGTCTCTGTTCATCAATATATTAGTAAAAGAGAGACTGTGGTAGGTGGCTGTCTTGACACATCATTGCATCAGCATTTAATCTGCCACATTTCCTGCTGCGCGTGTCACTTTACTGTATGAGGATCTTGAGTCCTTGATTCAGCATATTCCTAAATTCACAGCCTTGCCCCTAAAGCATTTTGAATTTCAGTTTAAGGCACAGAGAGCTCTCCTCTTGGCCGCTGCTGTCCATCGCTGCCTCAACCTCTCTCTGACAAGGAGATGAGGAGGGGGGGAGGCCGGGTGAAGCTGTGTGTGTGTGTGTGTGTGAGGGAGAGAGAGAGAGAGAGAGAAAGAGAGAGAGGAGGAGGAGGAGGAGGAGAAAGAGGGGGTTGGCTTTAGTGTGATGTGAATGGAATAGAATCAGTGCGAGAGGGAGAAAGAGGGAGGAGGACAGCACAAATCAACCTGCCTCTTGACTTTAACAACAGAATAGAGGAGCCGGTAGACACAGATCGGGAAGTGTGTGCGTGTGTTCTGTTGTTTTATTTTATTTTTGGAGAGAGGAAGAGAACAGCACGGCAGACAGGAGGAACTGAAGGAGGAGGAGAAAGAGCCTCACCGTGGAGATAGATAGCAGAAAAATGCTGTCATGGGGAGAGAAGGGGAGGGAGTCGGCAGAGAGGAACAGGATGAAACAAGGCAGGGTCGAGCAGAGCTGAAATGTGGAGGTAAGCCTTTTCTTTGCTGCGATTACAGAGAATTCACATTCCAGCCTCCCCTCTCCTCTTTCTGATGATAATGAATTCAGATGGATGGATCTGCACACCGTGTGTGCCACATACCTCCGTACAGGCATGCTGTTATACTCACACAAGCCAACCAGAGACAATGTATGAGAGCAAGAAGGATATGAAATAATGGCTTGGCATTATCATATCATGATCCAGCTTACCCTCCCGCTCCCTCTCTGCCCATTGTGTTGTCATCTCTTTAAAAATGCATTTTACACAGTGAGCCAAGGCGCCCTTGTACATACCATTTACACGCGACATTGTAGGTTTGAATCCAGCTCGCAACCTTTGTCGCATTTCATCCCCAGCCTCCCCCCTGGCTCCCCTACCCCTCCTCCTCTCCCGACACTAACCCCCCCATCATCTTTCCTGTCTCTCTCCATTGTGCGCTCTCCGACGGGGCAGGATGGTCTTAAAAACAGTGTTGTGACATTGTGAAGAAGCCACTGCGAAACCTTGCTGTAGAGCGCTTGTGGCTGCAGGAGTCCGAGATGAGGGCAAGGTGGAGGGAGGAGGGGAGGGGAGGGGAGGGGAGGGATGGATGGAGGGACACTGAGAGAATGAAAGAGAGAAAGAAGATGCAGGAACAAAAAGAGGAGCAGGATTTTTTATTATTATTATTTTCTAGATGCATCTTTGCAAAGGCCACACCAGCCTGTGATGTGCAGGGGATTTGTGTGGATGAAGAGCATTGTAACACCACTGCATGTGATGTGCACAAACAATGATGGAATGGAGAACCACAACCGGAATTGGGGTGTTGTTTTCAAGGTGGCAGAGAAAATGAGGGATGCGGGAGTCAGGCCCCCTCCCTCCTCATCCTCCTCACTGCCCTCTCTAATTCAGGATGGGGCTGTGTTTATGAGACGTTAGGGTTTCAGGGGATGGATAAGGCTGCTGAAGGGAAAGAAAAGCAGGGATGGAGAGCTGTGGGGGTGGGGGGGGGGAGACAAGCAGCAGCAGCTTACATAAGCCAGTGCACTCAAAGGACGGGCCATTTAATTTACATTGAGCTGCATGGCTCCTCATGCTATGTGGTATTCACTGTGGTTCACATTTGCATTTTAAACAATAAAATGCAGTTGGACTTGACATGACGGAAGGAAGGATGTGTGACAGCTGAATATGACTTGGTGGCATTGTGTTTGTGTTCCTGGCGAGACTGGCAGGAGGGTGTGTGATGTTTTCCATCAGGGTCAACTTTGAATGCAGGATTGTTAGGTGTGTGTGTGTGTGTGTGTGTGTGAATATTATTATATTATATTGTTTTGCTCTACCTGCAGTCATTCTTCATGTTAAATGATGAGTTGGTCTGCATGAAGTGCACTGACATAACTGTGCTAACAGCATGCAGCCTATTCATGCAACTCAGCTGCTGTCGACTTTTGTTCTGCTGCCATCCACTGCACTGCATTTACAGTACGTATCAATACAGTGACACAGAATATGATCAAACTAACACCAGCAGTGCCTTAATCATGAGTACTTGCCTGTTGTTTGACAGAGCAGGTGCACAGAACCACATTTAATTTAAAAGCCTGCTAATACCAGAATAGCCAAATGAAACTGCTTTGTTAACTTCCCTCTCTCCTGAAGATGTGTTTTTTGTAAGTCAAACAAATGGGAATTTACTCTGTTGGTAGAGTAGTTTAACAATTAGTTCCAGTTGGTTTTGATTACTCTCTGTTATCGATTCACCTGAAACAATGACATGTATGACACTCACATGTCTGCCTGCCATTGCTGAGGAGTTACAGCTTCACGTGTCAGTGGTGATGAGACGTTTAGATCAGGGCTGCAACGAACAGTTTCATCTCAGAATTTTCATTATCAATTAATATGTCCATCGTTTCCTGGATTAAGATGGCATCTTCAAAATGCTTGTTTACTCTCATATATTTAGGTTACTATCATAGCATGCAAAGAAAATGAGCAAATCTTCAGACTTGAGAAGCTGGAAGCAGAAACAGTGCGTTACCTTGAAGACTTAAACAACTAAGTCGTTTAATCATCAAGAAAAATTGTTGGCATTGATTGACTGACTAATTGTTTCAGCTCCACTTTGGATACTGTGACATCTGGGATATGAGCACATTTTGGAGTCGGATCTGGTCTGCCCACATTTGACACACTTGACACTTGACAGTCAGTCCTCTTGAAGTTTCAGCATGAATGTATTAGGACTCAGTCTGCTGGTCCTCAGTCCAGCAGCTGTCGAACTGGAGGCGACACAGTCGTTTGACACATTTAATATGTGAAACTCTGAACAAATCCAGAAAGACTCATGAACTAAAACTAGAGCTTCTTGTTATCTGAACTCAAAAGATATAATCTGAAATATCCATGACCAAAGACTAGCTGTTGTTTTTTTTTAGTGCAGTAATTTTACAACCCATGGATGTCTTTTCCTATGAGAGGCTTCTTCTGAGGGACTCGTACTATTCCAGGTTGAGCAGGAGGGGAGCAGAGTCAGAGGAGACTTTTGAATCTATCGGCCTACTTTTATTTCCTGCACCAAACAAGAGCCGAGAGAGCCTGACTGTATACATGCGCGTGTCACGTTGTGGATAAAGAATCAGCTCTTATTGTCTCCCAGAGAAGCAGTGCCATTAAAATAATCCCTAATGCTTCGTTTTATGCCAACCATAACCTCTGACATCAGAAGCCATCATCCTCGTTGTGAAACCAAATCATAAAAGCACACAAAGGATTCCAGAAGAGAGCCATGTTTTCACTGTTTGCCCTTCCAAATGCAGGTGGAGAAGTGAATAACCTTTGTGTGCTTTACGCTGAATAATGGTGATGACTGTTAGCGGCATCACACAACTGTGCAGTAATACTGAGTCACTGTCAGGCCCGTTAGATCCAGGCCGATGTCTCCTGGTGCTGTTTGTCTGCCAGGATTTCAACTTTAGCTCACACTGTTTGTCGTGTTTCTGTTCTGAATGATACTGTGGCTCTCAGATTGACTCTCTGCCCGCAGAGCATCAGCTTCAGCAAATAGCTGACAAGAGTCAACAATCAGCCGTCTTCACTTGACGATGCGAGCGAAATACAGGCTACAAAAAAAGTTTTTTCCATTCATGCAACTTCCAGTTTGTCCGTGCATGTATATTTGAACCGAGAGTTGTCTAATGCTCCAGCACAGATACGAGCAATGTGACTTTGATCTGTTTTTGCGGATTTAGATGAACATGTTGCAAGGTTACCAGGCAGATTTTGTTCTGCTCTGAGTCAGCATCGTATCATTCCTCTCATTTTGGAGCCATTTTGCATGGCTACACCCCGGCAGGCTCCCTGTGGGGGCTCAGCGAGGAAGGCAGTTGGACAGGCGGAGCCTTCTCCTCGTTGGATGGCAGGATACTGGCACTGTAAGCCACTGGGTGGATCCTCTTAGCTCTTTCTCTCTGTTGTCACCTGTCCCCTCTTTTGGCCACCGGCCTTAATGGAGGATCAGGCCTCACTGGTTTTTGTCCGAGGCTGTGGCCTTTTTTTAACTGGCCAGCAGCACAATTAAGAAAGAGCATATGATGTTTTATTAAAATGTAAGAGAATGACTCATTCAGAGTCAGACTGCACAGTTTAGGTACATCAGGATGACAAATATTTAGTTCTTAGTTCAGTTCTCAATAGCTACAGAGTTGATGGTTTTGGTGTCTGTCTGCACAAAACTATTCTGTAAAATTGTTCAAAATGACACAAAGGAATAATAGTCTTTCTGTCCCTCTCACAAAATTTATCGGCTGCCTGAGTTTGAAGTCAGGGCTGAACAAAGAAATAGGTGCTTGAAGTACAAAGAACATAATCTTTATTGATGAATGATGTTTTAGAGCTATTTAAATAAATGATGTTGTAATAGTTTGGGTAATCATTGCACTTTCTATGGAGAGATAAAGAGGGAGAGTAGGAATTTGAGCTAGGGATTTCTAACAACAAAACCCCGATGTAATAGTCCTAAAATATGTGGAAGCTGCTGCCTTCATGAAACATATTTATCTAAGCATCTGCTGTGAACACTTCTGTGTATAACTGTTATATTTAGACGAGCCACATGTATAAAATCCCTCAACATACAACATGTTCGCATGTTGTAAAGTTGCATTTCATTTTAAAATGAAACCCAGTGGAGGGGGTTATTGTCCTTCATCGTACGGTCCCTCTCAGTTATGTCATACGTACATTAAAGCATTAAGCGGTGCGGAGGCTCCTTCTCATTGTTCTTGTTGCTATTACAGGAGAAATGCACTGGAGGGTATTCAGAGCCTCTGAAAGCAGACCAGGACCGTCCATTCACGCTCTCACCGCGTCATTTCATCCCCACACTCGGCAGATAAAGATCAATAAGGCAGAAAGCATCCCACACTGAGAGGAGAGTAAAAATACCCTCATGAAAAATATCGTATCACATGAAATGTTAGGGGTCATCAGTTTATTTATTTCAGACTGAAGGGCCTCTTTCTTCAGTCAAGTATGAGGAGGAAGTTGCAACCTCAACTGTTTCATTTACATGCTAAAGGCAGTGCTGATGAAGAAGTGAAAGCAGTTTGAACAGATACCTTTCATAGCTGTGCTGTCTGTAAACAGCCACTGCACAGCAGAAACTGGCTGTGAGACGTGACCTCAGCGGGGGGAAGAGGGCTGGAGGGGTGAGGGGGGCGGAGGGGAGAGGTGTCTCACATTTGCTTTGAAATTAAGTTCTGCCACACTTCTCTTATTCTTGGTCATTTTAATTAATGTGACACAAATATGTGCCTCGCAGTCACAGTGATTATGTGTCAATTTTATACCTTAGTGAAGAAAAAACAGCACCGGAAATAATAATGTTAGCTGTAGGCAGACGCTGATAAACTGAACAGCTGAGCAGGTTGTAATGGCTCAGTGAATCATTGCATGCAAGCATTAGTGCACGCTGGTAATTCACACGACGCACAGCAGCGTCCTGTTGACGCATGAGATGTGTTTTCATTTACAAGACCGTAAAGTCACATTCGTACTGAACCTGTTCATGCTTACGACCACAGCCTACGCCCATAGCATCGCAGGAGAAGTGACAGTAAATCAACCGCAATCTGCATCATCATAGTTAGCATAGTGGTGCACGAGCTGCTCATTTTTATGTAGGTCAGAAGGTGCAGAGCCGCTGGTGTAAATGACACAAAGCCACCAGACAGGAGAGAGGCTGTAAACTGCAGCAAGTGCTCGTCTGCAATGTGCAGATGTACAGTGGGCCTCCCCAGAAAGAGTGTGTTAGTAGGATATTTGTTTGGATGAATAGGATTTTTGGACTTTCTTATTATTTGTAACTACATTGACACAAGCTTTAAGGTAAAGGTGCAGGTTTTCATGGAAATACTGAATGCATAGTGTTGATTTACTCTGGCATAGATATGATATTTTGAATTTTTTTCAGTATTTGTATATTTTACTGTGAAAATATGAATAAATAGCCAGAAATAACGATAACATATAAATGGTGAAATATATCAAAAGAGTCACCACATACAGACCCACTGATGGGTGGCGTTACTGATGCCTGCGCTGTGAAAGTCAACAAGAGACAGTATTCTGTTTCTCTGAAGGATCATAGCAGATCATAACAGACAGAGCCTGAGCCAGTGTAGCTTGTAAGTTTGATGGCAACCGTTTGGAAGCGGCCTTTCCTTATGGCAGCACCCTCAAGTCATAAGCAGCACTTACCTGCAGAAAGATGTGCTCCCATAAACAAAGATGTTCAGCTGAGAAATGGGGATAAAGCGTGGGTACTATTGGCGCTGCAGCCATTTCATGGGCACTTGGCTGCATTTGGGTAGACAATAGGGACGGTGAGGAAGCGGAGGAGGTCAGCGTCTCTTCCTCTGAGTGTGGACAAAGTAGGGTAACAATCCAGATTGCTATTAAAGCAATACTGGGCAATCTTTTTGCCTCTGCCTCAGGACTGGTTATGCTGATGACAGAGGAGTAACAGTGAACTGTAGCTCACCATAATCGATAGTCATGAAGCTGAGGGTCAGTTCCTTTCTCTCTCTCTCTCTCTCTCTCTCTCTCTCTCTCTCTCTCTCTCTCTCTCTCTCTCTCTCATAGAGACACACACATACACACACACAAGGCTGCCACAGAGGGACAGCTGCTCTTCCTGTCACTGTGTACCACATGTATGAGGCTTTTATAGAGTCAGCAAAGGCACACAAAGACACACACATGCACTGAAGCCATCTCAAATTTAGGCCTTAAATCTCTCTCTGCCCGTCCCTCCGTCACACACATGGCCTGTCACAAGGTGTATTTTCAGATACACAGGAAGTGGCAGTGCTCTGCCAGCACACAGTGTCGATGTCATAGCAAATAAGATCAAACAATAGTGTGAGTTAGGTGCTTTCTTTTGCTGAGGCAGAACGGCACGTAGGTTATGTTGGAAACAATAGCGCTTAAATTTGTATTTGAGAGTGCATCAGTTTTAGGCTGTGCTATTTACTACAGGAGGAAGTCAGGTTTTAATATGGACAATGCTATAGAAGGAGCTTTTCTGAGCTTACTTCCTCCTTGCATTTACGGAAGGGGGAAGTTCATTGATTATGCATCCGTCGCCATGAGTAAAAAATAATACAAAACAATGCGTAGATGCACAGTTTCAGATTTGCTGCTCTGACTCGCAGTGACAGTGTCTGACTTCTACAATTTAGCAGTTTATGGAGAAACAGCTAGAACGACAGCCCAAAAAGAACTGAAACTGGACCGGACGTGTCTGAAGTCACACACTGGATGACCTCAACCATACTGGTTTACTGTAAGACATAAGGCATGTGCACATATAGACGCAGACACAGACTTAGATATAAACCATAATAAATCAGCTCTGGTTTGTGTGTGTCTGTGCGTGCATCCTCGATGGTTTGAGAGTGGACAAGGGAGCACAACCAGCCAATGAATAATTAACATCCTGGTAACCCTCGCCCCCTTTTGCCCAGCCTGATTAATAATTCATTAGGCAGAAGACTTACTTTCAATTTTTTGAAGGACACATTTAAAGGGGGACAGCTCTCCTTGAAATCAAACATATTTGATTGTGTGGAGATGATGTTTTATCCTATTGTGGAGTCCAGAGGGAGGCTTGACCTCCACACATATCCAGAACAGCAGTGCTATACAGCAGAGCAGACGCAGACAAAGACAGCATGTCATTGACTCTTCTTGCTGATCGGCCCAAGGCATTTACATTCGTTGAAATAAGTTCCCCTCCAGACTTTTTGGAGCCGATCTCATCCCTTCTTTGAAATAGGAGAAGTAGATATCAGCAACAAAGAGGGAAACATGTTTTTTCGCTAACCCTGAAAGATGCAATCAGCATCAATATGCTGTAACACAACTAGCGAGAAAAAGAGGACATGCCTGAGGATGTTGAAGGAAATTAGCACCAACAACTTCTTTAAATGCAACTAAGCTTCTGCGATGCTGTCAGCAGCACCTTGACGTGTTGTGAAAACATCATTAGAGTGAGAATTCAAAAAAGCAACAGTCAAATTCACTCTCGAGTGGCAATGCATGTGTAATATTAAAGGCACAACTGTGTTGAGAATTGCTTGCACAGCAGGGAAATGAGTTATTATCAACGAAAGAATCAAACTGTGGGTTATAGTCATGAGTGCCAGTCTATGTCACTGCAAAATATTACTCACAGTAATGGCTTAAAGTTTCTGATATGCTTAAAAAAAAAAAGAAAAAAAACCCCACTGTCGTTCCTGCCACCTTGACAGTTATCCTCTTTCTGAAATCGGCCCGTTGAGCAGCAGATGCCGGGGATGCAGGCTTATTCTCTGTCTTTGGGGACCAATATCTCAGACTGACGTTTGCAAACAGTTTGAATGAAAAAGAGATAAAGCACCTCACAAAAAAGAGAGTGCTGCAGCACCAACCACTTAGCAGCCTCAGGACTTGGCCCAGTTCACTGTCCGCAGTGTGGTGTGTGGTGGTGGTGGAGGAGGAGGGGGGGGGGGGGGGGGTCGATGGGGAAGATTGAGGATGCTTAGAGCAAGTGTTAGGCATTAGAATGAACTCATTTTCTGAATCAGATCCAGCCACATTAATACACATTCACCTGATTAAAAGCATTGCAGTTCAGTGTCACATATTCTGCAGCAAAGCAGGGATGCAACCTGATCTCAAATGTAACAGGGTTGTATGGGATCAATAACGACAGTGAGACTGTGCCAGGCTTTAAATTTCCCAAAATCAATCACTATAAGGAGTTGATTTAGACCTTGTGGTTAAGAGTCGGCGAGGCAGCTTTTAACTACTAGGATAGACAGCGACACTACAGCGGCTGACCTGGAGACTGTGAAGCTGGACGTTTACTCGCCTTGTTAAACATTCACTGAAGTGGAGTAACAAGCATGTCGTTGGATGCTGGTGTTAGTGCTGGTATCTCCATCTTTACGTATCATTGTAATGTCACATGTCAAAACAGACTGCTTGCGTAATATGTGGAGGCATGCGGTGTGTTTTACAGCAACAGTCTGCAATTTTGACAGAAAGACAACGAGCACGGCATCAAATTGCAAGTCTAAACAGTCGCTGCAATGTGACGTGATAGAGTTGATAAGGCTGCTGTAAGCGCGCAACTTTTGTCACTGATCACATCTAATTGCTGCTGAGCTGTTAAGCTGATTTCTGCAGCTTCACCTGAGGAGAAAACAGATCAAATCTCGATCGTCTGTATCTTTCCCTTACCATTAAGTACTTCAAATGACCATCAGCAACATCAGCCTTAATTATGATGAAAGCACATGAGTTTAAGTTGCTGGTGGAAAGCAATGAGCTGCTCATTCATGCTGCAGTGTGGCAGCCAGTCTGGCCCAACATGTGGAGGTTTTGAGTAGAAACGATGACGACACCCATCCTCTCACGGTTCAAAAGTCAGTCATCTCTTCCTGTTCCACAGGACGCAGACTTGCTCGAGCGAGTGCAAAATAAGTCAAGCGACCATGACTTCCCCAAAACAGTGTATGTTTAATATGACTCTCCTCTGACTTCAGTTTGTGTCCTGACGGTGTACACCAGAGAGCCATTAACCTTGTCCTGGACTTCACGTGGAAGTGGACCTCATTTGCTGTCATCGCTTAAACCAAATATCTACCCTGGGCAGTCACGGCCCTTCAAAGTGAATCTGGTACAAAAGAACAAAGGAATATTGTCCAAGCACTCATATACAAAGAGATATAAGCCTTAAAAGCAGATCAAATGGTACTGCACCACAGAGTAATTTCACATTTCTCCCTCTGCTCTGAGGGTTTCTGGCTGACGTGACACTGTCATCACTACTGATGGACACAGGAGCTCAGCACACAAAGAAATTGATTTTTCAGCACCAAAATAAAGCCTAGTTTATCTCGAGAATGTGAGCACAATACTGAGATCATTACTGTCCACTGACTGCTAACAGAGTTTTAAGCTCTCAGACGCAGGATTAAACACTGCTGTCTACATGCATTATTGAGTTTCTCGGGGAAGGAGACCGGCTCTGGTACCGTGAGATCTGCGGAGGGCAGCATCCTCCCTGTGTTCTTAAGTAATGCTCCAAATCTTTAGAAAAAAAAAAAATCCTGGAGAGCATCAGCTGCATGTCTGGGTCATCCCTCCTGGACGGATCCTGTGGCAGAGGAGAGAAACAAAGAAACTGTTTTATTCTGTTTATTATTCAAATCGATGCAACACTTGAATAAGACTGCACAGGCGACATGTCTGCAATCCATTGAGAATACAGCTGTTTTATGAAATAATCTGACTGTGTGAATACATGTCAGAGTTATGATCCATGATTGGATTCATGTGGTGAATCAACTTCAGTGGATGAAAGGCAGGAGAACTATAAGGTCACAGGTGACAGATACATATTAGATATATGGCAAAACAACCAGATTCTCTGCAGTTCTTCCTCAAAGTCATTTAATACAAAGTGTTTAAGAGATTCCTGCTAACCAGCCCAGTGAAGGGTCAGGTTTCTGTTGATGTGGCGGCAGAGTTGTAGCTGAGGGAGAATCAGGGGTCACACACAGTTCCCATCAACCGCTGCACTCCCTGACATCTAGAAATGGACGTGGGCGAGAGCATGGACTGTAACAGTATGGAGCGTGTGTTTCCTCGTACAGGAGAAAAGATAGCTGACGTGTGCTGATACTTGATATCTGAGGAAAATGAAATAGCAGTAATCTCTGTACAGACAGTGGCCTACAGTGTGTTTTGACATTAGAAAATCGTAGAAAATGACCATAAAAGATGGTGTTAAACAGTTTTTTAAACCAAAAGCGTCCACGTTTAAAATCAGAGTACAATCAGCTGTATTGAAAGCTTTTGAAAAAGCTGCTTCCTGCTGCTGTTTATTGTCTCCAGCCTTCGCAATATCCTTAGGTTCTTTTTTTATAGCCACTCAGTCAGTCCTGCTATTCTGAAATGATCCATTTATGATCATATTAGGGTTTGGTTTAAGCCAGACTGCAGCTCATAAGACTGTTCAGCTCGAAGTATCCTGGGAAAACATTACGCTGGTTGTTAATCATTTATGTGTTTTTCTAGGGTAGCAATTTTTTGGATCAAGAGGTAGGCCTAGTTGTTTAAATGAGAAAGCTTCACTGTTTTTGTGTTGGGAGGATGTACAATGGAATTTAAATTGCCACGCTAATGCATACAGCTGAAAATGCATTGAAAATACAGACAAGTGGTTCCCAAATAAATTGAGCAGAAACTTGAGGGGGCAGGAACAAAACACTTCAGCTCCTCTTCACTTTGCTCCTCTACGTAAGGTGTATCACACACAGACAGAGGACAGTTTTGACTCAGAGTCGCTGTCGATGCGGTGGTAGTATGCATTTTCAAGACTAATCTGGGCTAGTGAAGTGAATTTGACCGAAGACGCCACTTATCAGTAATGGTAAGAGAATGGCTGTCTTTGCTTTTAAAACATTAGGCTCCTTTCCACCAAGTACGATTTTCTGTGCCTGCAGACCTATTTGATTCTGATTCAAAGGGAATCTATTTAGTACCCTCACACAGCAGTGATCTTTCAAAGTAATGAGATGAGGGTGGTAGTCTCTTGGCATTTAAATAAAATAATCATGATCCTACACCATCATTTTCAATTCAATTCTAACTTACATAATAACAATGCCACTTAAGACTAGCTGAAATCATTTAAATGCACATGCAGCTCAGGGTGCCCCTATAAGGTGTGGTAAGGTGTGTGCCCCATATATTGAGGCTATCAGTCCTCTGCAGTGGCCGCAGGTTCGACTCCCACCTGCAGCTCATTTGCTGCGTGTTGTCCTCTCTCTCTACCCCCTTTCCTGTCATGTCTTCCACCTGTCTCTATCATAAAGGCTAAAAAGCCCAAAAAATAATAATAATAAAAAAAAATGCACATGCAGCTAAGTAATTAATCAACTCATCTAGAGCTGGCTGACCAGTCTGACTTAACTGGCCCCACCAACCTCATTAGGACTGCCGACCAGCAGAACTTGCCTGATACCAGCTTCAAACCAGCTAATCCAGCAACAGGATTTATTATGTTCAGTATCATAGATGAGTGTGTTAGCATGCTAACATAAACTGTAGACTAATATTGCCATCCCTTGAGCAATGGTGCTAGCATGACTAAAAACACATGCTAGTGTGTGCCATCACCCTTTGTTTTTCACTTTTTCTGATGTTTTGAATTAAAATGCAGCCAACATGTTTCATTCTTTGGGCTGAGTGTTCATCTGGATTGTGGGGGTACAATTGTATTTTCTTTCTGTCCAGTTGATTTAATTTGCCTACCATCTTCTTCCTGTAGCAAAGCCATAGGATAGAGCCTCTATCCAGTATCTGTTACTGAAAACGGAATAAAGATTATTCAGTCAACCATCATCAGGATCATTATTCCGCCCTGCTCGTCGTTGTTGTTGTTGTTGTTTGCTGAGAAATATGACCAAAGTCAATGACACAAACATCATCAGTGGTGGGATTGTTTGAGAAAAGTGGAGTCATTTCACCTTCTGAGTAAACACTGGATAACACATCGAAAGAGGGTGGCACCCAACTAGTTTCTATGGAAACATGAACTGATTCATGGGTTGGGGGTCTTAAGTAGCTCGGGAATATGTGGTTTGAACAAAGGTGATAAGTGGTACGTGTCCAAGTTCAACCTGTGCTTGTGTTGGTGGAGAGCAGGAGTGTTTCTGGCAGATCCTGGAGGTGAAGTTGGTTGTTGGAACAACATGAAGGCAATCTGTGATTCTTGAAAAAGAAGCTGCTGCCAATAATCTACACTCCCACTCTGAGACCGTGGACGAAATGGATTGCTTGCACTTTTACAAGGCACTGAGAAACATGAAGATGATGTCACACCTAATTAATGCAGATAGACAAACATCATTTGTGCCCGCATGATGGTGGAGAAGATTTGAAGGTTCTGAGAAAGAAACATGAGCTGCGTTTTAATGTCGGCAGCCCTGGCACCGAGCAGGCAGCGCACAGAGGCTGCTCTATGTGAACCAGTGCTCGTGTGTCAGATGGGGAAACACACATGGCCGGAAACGTCTTAAATGGTCAGGGAGAGAAGCCTGGACCAGTCAGAGGTATTGAAAAATGTGTGCAGAAAATTCATCACTCTGCTTTTGTCGTATTTTTATGGTCCCAGTGCTACACGTGTTGTTCAGTCATGTATGACCACAGCCTATTGATAACACTAGTCATCCTTATTGCCATTTGGCACTCATTGTATATGCGTACACGCAACCTGCCTATGGTTATTATTTTAAGGCTGATCTGAGTCAGTATTTGTGAGTTTATTTGACCATTCTAGGCCATAAAATTAAATTTTTTGACTTAATAATAGGGCTTTAAGCCTTCAAAATGACAGGAAATATAATGTAACAGTTAAGCTGTCACAGGTTTTGACTGCTAAGTATGGCTGCACTGGAGGAATCTGGACTCATGGGTTCAGTATTTTTAAAATCCTGACTATGGCCACACATACATAAACATGCATCCTGCCCGGTTCCAGTAATCTAACTCCACCTCCCCAGTTCCTTCTTGTATTAGCATTTAGATTTATTTGGATTTTCAATGCTTCTTTCAATATGCACTCATTTTCATCGAATGCTGCATGTCTCAAGCTCTGCCGGGGACACTGAGCTCTGGGATGGTCTGCGTCAGCTTGTTTAAGCAGAGCCATGCCACCAAACTAAGATGCATATCGTTGTTGATGTGAATGGTTAAAATCTCAACTTGATTGTCAGAAATGAAGATGAAGATTTGCCCATTCTATGGAGACTTTGAAATCTTAATGTGTTGCACAGCTCATGTTATTTTCAAGAAAACAAGTGAAATAGAATATAATAGTATAATCTGCTGCTGCTCAAATCAAAATTTTGGATGGCTGTTGTGTCCAACATCTGTATTATTGACTATAACAACAGAAAAGAAGCACAGAAAACAAAGCTGAAAGTGATCAAATTGTTGCATCAGACAGTATAAAACAATAAAATGTTACAAAGTCTGACATAAGCCTTATTTCCCCTTTTTGAAGAGCAGACATAATCCACTGCAGTATTAACAAAAACCTTTCAAACTGCTTAAATCTGCACACTTCCTGCTAACAGTCAGCGCCTCCCGTGTCACTGAACGTCTCCTCAATGATATAAGTGCATGTAAACACTTCCATGCATTAGCATATCTTGACACACCATTGAAACTACTGATAACCTCTGATTGTGACAACAGTTACTCAACTTTGTGTATTATATATTTTGTTCACGGCTTTTTGAAGGCTAAATTTAAATGTCTGCTGCCTGTCCTCTCTTACTTGCGAGGAAATAGCGAGAGTGTGTGAGCAGGCGAGGAGGGGAAACAAAGATTTCTTGTGACTTCCTCACTTTACAGAATTTTCTGTTTTGTGTGTGCGCGTGTGTGTGTGCGTGTAGCTTTTCTGGTAGCAGCTCTGCACCGCTGCACCTGCTCTTTAGGCTGCAAGCACGAGAGGGGAGACGCATGTGAAAAAGCTAGACAGGAAGAAGCCTCGTGCCTTATTGAGTGCGACAAAAGGTTTCGACTTGAGTTGATTGACGTCAGTTTGGTCAAAGACAGGGCACCATTGACAAGTGATGACACAAACTGGCTGATCCGTACCTTAAACAACATCCACTTTGCTGGTAAGTTGTAGTCAAAACTTCATATGATGAAGTGCATTAGGACTTAAAAAGGGGAAGCGAACTGTTTCAGACTCTTTAGCACAAAGCTGTTGCCTTTAAATTACTCTTAACCTCTTCTTTGATTTGGTGAAAGTTAGAACATCTTATTGGTAGTTATTAAGAATGTTCCTGTTGTTGTACATATATATATATATGTATTCTTACTGGCGCAGGAGTAAACAAACCAAACTTTGTCTGTTTGTGCATGAACGTATGTGAGGGTGAGAGAAAGTTAACACATATTTCTTTTGTATGCTGGCACACTGTCAGTAAGCCAGGAAGGCCCCCTCCCCTGTGTTAATACTGTCTATTGTGAGCGTGTGCAGTGTGGATGTGGAGAGCATTTAGTCTGCTGCAAAACTATTTAGGGAAACTTTGGAACGGAAAGTGTGTAAAGGAAAGAATAATAACGAGGGAAAACAGAAAACAGAGGTACACGGCATTACTCAACAATAAAACACACGTCAGAGGCGCTTGCTGCTTTATAGTTGGAATTCAATACTTCTATATCAAAGCCATTCTTCTCCTCAAAATGTTTCTGTGTACTCACTGACAAGCTGCTTTGGCTGAATATAAAGCTGTCGATTAGGATAATAACAGTGTGGATGAATGATGGAAAAGATGAGATTGAAAAAGACACTTTTTTCTCACTTTTTTTTCTACAGGTGGCCAGTGGACCAAAGCAAAAGGGAAGCAGTAGGCACTGAAGAGTGCAGACGAATGGATGCCATATTAGAAGGGTTGATAGAGACAGAGCCTCTCCTACACAGAGGACAGCAAGTCGGGCTCCAGTGATGATCCTCTCATCCTTACACCACAGGAAGGAGCACCCCGCAACTGGAGTACCACCTAAACACACATCTGCACACCTGGACGGACCCCTGCGGCGAGACACAGCCACATATTCTCCTCAATCTTCTTCAGTTACACTTCAGAACACTTTGACTTGTGAAAACAAAGTGTGGCACCTCACAGAGGCTTCTATGACAGCCCAAGGGTTGACAAAGTTCAGCCATCTTAAGTGGTGTGAATGAGGGCTATATTTGCTGCTTTCACTCAGAGGGGTTTTTCATCTTCGTGCACAGTTCTCCCATTTCACACCACCAGCACCATAGAGACCAGGACAGAAATTTAACTGGGAGAGCGGAGCGCTCTGGACCAGAGTCGAGAAAAGATCGTTGGACTGGAGTCGGTTTCTCAGGCGCCATGCAGTCAGATGACCTCTTCATCCGAAAGTTTCGCCGTCAGAACATGCGGCCGCCCATTGCCACTGTCAACTTTGACCCCAAACGGGATGCAGGTGTAGTGGAGTGGCCGCCCAGGAGGGAGGCCGATGGAGCTGATGGAGACAGCCTCACTCCGAGTCGTGCAGGCCTGACCCTGAGGTCGGTGGGCCGGGGCCACATCATGCAGAGAAGTAACAGCGATGTAACCTTGGGAGACCTGGACTCCTCTGGGAAGACAGGGGGCAAAGCAGCTCGGGCAGTTGGTGAGAAGGTGGGTGCGGGGTCTCAGGGGGACTCAGGTGTGCTGCTTCACAGGGAATACGGCAGTCTGTCTTCACTGGAGAGACAGACTCAAGCCCAGGAGCCGAGCACAGACGACCAGGGGGCCCTGAGTCCAAATGCACTCCGCTTCAAAGACCCTTTCCTGCTTTTAGGACTGCAAGGCAACCCTCCAGAGCCTGATGGATTCTTTCGGGGTCTGTCTCTTTCCACAGGGGACTCCCCAAAACCTGCCAAGCCGCCGAAGCCTGAAGGTCTAAGTAAGAAGACCAAACCCGTACCCCCTCAGATCCCTCAACCAGGTCCATATGACATCGGGGGTGGAGCTTGGGTGAGGAACTTTGCCCACTACGATGTTCAGAGCATCCTGTTTGACCTCACCGAGGCGGCCACAAACAGAGACAGCATTGGACGGAAAAAGAATATCACCTCAGGAGCTTCAGCCGCCTCCCAGCTGCGTCCCCTCTCCCAAGCCACCCTGTCCTCACCTGCACAGGGTGGGGGAAGCAACGGGGGGAACATAGATGACCCTGAGCAGTCGCTGCTGCTGGACGAAGGTGATGGCAATGATAATGAGCTCCTGCTCAGCTGCCCCCACTTCCGCAATGAGACAGGGGGAGAAGAGCAGGTGGGTCTGGGTCGATCTCAGGGGCGGCGGGGACTCTGGTCGAGCCTGCGAACCCCCAACGATGCAGTGTCGGTCCTGGAGGAGCCCAGAGAGAGTCATGTCCAACAGCAGGGCAAGAGCAACTACTTTATAGAGCATGCAGATCTGGGAGCTCATTACTATCGCAAATATTTCTACATGAAAGGTGCGTGCAGTGCAAGTCAGCTTTAATTTTTGCTGATTCTGTTTATGCCCAGTTGGTGGAGAGAATGATACCACAGGGATAAAAATCAATTACTATCCAGCTTAGTAAAAGAGGAAGTACACTGTGATGCTATTCAATCATGGATTAATAATCACGTTTCAACTCTTCAGGGTACAAATTTTCAGATTTCTCATCAGGTAGGGACTATGCCAAAAATGATTAGGGAGGAGCAGGAGGTCAGAAAAGGGGGAGGTCATGTACTTTTTCTTTTTCCTGAGGGGAGTGTAGTCAGACTTTTCTGTGAGGGCATGGGAGGGTCTTTTTTCAACCTGGATTTCTATTTTATGTCAGCTTTCAGCTTGTATAAAGAAACAAAATGAGCGTAATTCAAAACCGTAGTGGCCATATTTGCCATAAATATTGAATATTGCTTTGATATGAGGAGGAGGGCATTGCAGTTAAGTTGATGGTTCAAAGTACATATTATTATTATTAATAATAATAATAATGATCATGATCTGGGTACATTTTTATAAATTTAAGTACAAGATTCAGCCCCCCTCCCCACTTTAATCTTTCTGTACAGTCCCTTATGAGCACCATATTTTAACCCAACACTGTGACAGTTTTTGACATGGTGCAGCACTTCCATTACTGTTCTTCACACTTGTTTTTATGTGACTCTGCTGTCATCACAGAACACCAGAATTTCTTCGGCATGGACGATCGCCTCGGTCCAGTGGCCATCAGCTTCCGTCGAGAGGAGAAAGAAGGATCCAGCGGAGCTCAGTACAATTGCAGAATCATCTTTCGCACCACAGAGGTAAACCTGCTCTTTTCTCTCCTCAAAGCTCTCGTTAAGTTCATTGCGTGTAAAATTGATTCTGCCGGATGTGACGAATGCGAATTGTCTCCTCAGATGAAGACACTGCGAGGTTCCATCTTAGAGGAGTCGGTGCCTTCTGCTGCTCGTCACACGACCCCTCGAGGCTTGTCTCCCAAGAGGTTGCTCGAGTTCATCATGCCTGAGCTGAACCTGCACTGCCTTCGCTTGGCCTCAAACTCCCCCAAGGTCCGGGACACCCTACTGAAGCTGGATGAACAGGGGGTAAGTAAGGCTACATCTGCCGACGCTAAATACTGCTGCATGTGTCAGGCAGAGAGCGTTTCAGGTCATCGGATAGTTACAAATAGCAGCAAGAAGCTCTCTTTGAACATCAGAGTGTCTGAAAACTGACATACTGAAGTCTACAGTTACAGTCCACAGTGATCAATCAGCTGTGTTAAGATGTGGAAAGTGCAGTTATTATATCTGTTCTATATATATTCTTCTCTCAACTACTTCTGCCACCATGCTGACTGGTAGGTGCAGTAAGCTGTCATTTTAGCTTCACTTTCATAGTCTGTGTTACTTGTCTGTATAGTTTCCTACTGTGTAGTTTAATTGGAGTAATTCCCATTTTTTTTCCCATTCCCCCTGTTGTTTGTTTTTTAGATATATTTCCTTATCCCCAAATTGTTTGTGTAATTATTTACAGGGCAAAATGAATTGCAAATTGTAAAAGTCCTGGATGTTCGAGTGAAACTAAAATATGCATATTGAACAATGTGGTGAGGATAATTATACCCTCTGTGCTTCCCTGTCTTCTAATGTAGCTGAATTTCCAGCGAAAAGTTGGGGTGATGTATTGCCGAGCTGGACAGAGCTCAGAGGAAGACATGTACAACAACGAGAGCTCGGGGCCGGCGTTTGAGGAGTTTCTGGATCTGCTCGGGGAGCGGGTGCGCCTGAAGGGCTGGGAGAAATACCGAGCTCAGCTGGACAACAAGAGTGAGCTGAAAACACGCACCGCACCCAGATCCATTGGCTGGATCTCACCTTGTCGCAGGACCATTATCCGAAGGGCATCAGTGCACCACTGAAAGCCTAAGATAACTGCTATCTAGCCTCATGTAATCTGAGTAATGCCTGCAAAATAGCATAGTCACTGCTGATTATCTCAGAGCTGTTTTCCCTTCAGTGAGCATGAGAGAACAGCAAGTGGGACAGATCTCACCCTGACTGTGACAGTTTGAGTTTAGTCTTTCATTCAGAGACGTTGACTGATTTTGCTGAATCTCTTTGTGTGATCTGTGTGTGTGTGTTTCTCTGTGTCTTGTGTTTGTGTAGCGGACTCCACGGGGACACATTCCCTCTACACGCGCTACCAAGACTATGAGATTATGTTTCATGTGTCCACTATGCTGCCCTACACAGCCAACAACACGCAACAGGTAAAATAAACCCATGTATATTCCAACACAGATATGGCATATGATTTCCTTTTCCTGGCTTTTGCGTCGCAGAAACATTTTTTCCCAATACCAGGTTCATGTCTTGGAGTTCACAGACTGAGAATTTTCTCAAATGTTTCACCTCTATTCCTAAAGAAATTGCATCAGTCTCGGTACAACCTTGATTACCCATCTCTGTTCAAACCGTCATGCTTTGGTAAATGCTTTAGAAAATGCCTCTGTACTCCGCAACAAGCATGACATAAAAATCCTGCCCCCCAGTGTTCACTCCCACCATGAAGGTATTCACCATCGCCTCTCAGCCAGCCTTCCTGTTCAGCTGACTGTCAGAGCTTTATGTGCAGCCTGTGCTTTAAGCCTGTTTGCTGTTGTTTACAAAGATACTGGACATGACATACTAATATAGATTAAAGGTTTAAATAAAACAAAACATGGTAGTGACAAAGCCCTGACATACTCTCTTTAAACTGTACACAACTGAAGCAGCAACGGCTTAGGATTTGGTAGTTTTAGTTAAATAATGTGTTTATTCTATCTTGAGTGTTTGTTTTTTTTAATATAGTTCCAGTTCTAGGCTTTTGTGCTTTGAAAGAAGTGGCATTTCATAAAGATGTTTCGTAATGCATAATCAATGAACTGGAAGTTGCAACACTCTGTGGTCTCCCAGGTGCAGTATTTTCTGAGCATCGAGTTGTAGTATTGAGAGCAGCAGCATGGTCTCGCCATGCAGGGTTATTTTGAAAAATACTTATTTCACACAGCTTTGCGCACTTGACTTCGGCACTACTCTTTTCTCAAGTTAGCCTTTAATTCAATTAGCAGCTTTGATTTTATTTGTTTTTGTTGTTTATTTGGATCTCCATTAGTTGTTGCCTTGGCAGCAGCTACTCCCCCCGAGGTCTGTATTCAAAGAAAATACATAGATTCAGCAAATGTTTGCTCTTATACTGCATACAGTCAGTTATGTAGTTACCATTGCATCCCAAAATAAAATGACATCAAAACAATACTCAAAGAAAACATTAAATAGAACCTTTAAATAAGTTGATAAGTAAATACTACTACTACTACTACTACTACTACAAAGTAACCTATTTTACTTCGTAAGAGTAGTTCATTATCTGTTTCTTAAATCCTTCATTGTAGATTCTTGACATATAAAGCATATCAAACTGTTGCAGTGAAATATGGCTCATTCTCCTCTTAGTTTACCGGAATAACTCTGGCATGCTTGTTTGATACATATCTCTGTCTGTCCATCAGTTGCTGAGGAAGCGGCACATCGGAAACGACATTGTGACAATCGTGTTCCAGGAGCCAGGCGCCCTGCCCTTCACTCCAAAGTCCATACGCTCCCATTTCCAACATGTCTTCATCATCGTTCAGGTTCATGAGCCCTGCACTGACAAAACCTATTACAGGTCTGCCTTTCTGTTACACTCTTCAAAATAAATACATCTTTTTACCCCCACAAAAGACCTTACCCTCCTCTTACAGGCTGAAATCTCTTGAGACAATAAATTCATGAGGCATTGTGTCCCATGTGTCATAGGAAGTGTAATCAGGGTATTACTATATGCACTCTAACACAGTAGTTGTGGGGCGGCTCAGGAGAAATAACAAATCTGTACATCGCTGCAGCAGATTCAGTGTAAATGCTTATAATTCTGGAGAGTACTACACAGCACTCAGGCACTGAAAACAAGACATAGACCGCATGTCTCTGGGGTACCCTCTCTCACTCTGTCATTCCTCTTTTCCTCTCTTCCTCTCAGGGTGGCTGTGACACGCTCTAAAGACATACCATTATTTGGCCCACTCTTCCCTAAGGGCGCCCGATTCCCTCGCTCGCCTGCCTTCAGAGACTTCCTCCTGGCGAAGGCAGTGAATGCAGAGAACGCTGCGGAGAAGTCAGAGAAGTTCCGCTCCATGGCCACCCGCACACGGCAGGAATACCTGAAGGACCTGGCCGAAAACTATGTGACCACCACGCCCATCGACTCCTCCACTAAGTTCCCCCTGCTTTCTCTGGGAGGCAAGCGCAAAGATAAGCTGAAGGGTGCCAAAGGGGCCGAGCTGCACAGCGCCGGGGCGCTGGTGTGGGCTGTGATGGTCAACAGTGCAGAGGAGGGGGAGGCGGGAGAGCTCAGGCTCCCCTGTCTGCTCGGGGTGTCGGCTGAGTCGGTGGTGCTCATTGAGAGGTGCACACGCAGGGTGGTGTTTAACTGCTCTTGCAGGGACGTAATCGGCTGGAAGGCAGTAACAGAGACTAAGGAGGGGGGGCCCTGCTTGGATATCTTCTATGAGCGTGGGGAGTCGGTGTCAATCAGTGTAATGGAGAGCCAGGCAGAGGATATACGAGAGGTGGTGCAGAGGCTAGAGGTGGGTGATCGTGTCCGGATTTGAAATTATGCAGTGGGTGCTTTATGTTTTACTGATTCATTCATCTTCCTCTTCCTCCCTCCTGCAGCTGGTTACCCGAGGCTGTGAGGCTTTCGAGGTCACTCCCCTGCGTGACGGAGTTGGTCAGCCCGGCTTCCTGATGAACGAGGAGGGCTTTGTGACGGAGCTGCAGCGGTTCTGTTACGCCGAGAGCGGAGGCCTGCAGCTGTGGGCTCGTGTGGTGCGGCTGTGTGGTCACTCGCTGGTTCACCTGAGCCCTGAGGAGAGGACCAGGCTGCTCCGCACTGCGCACAAGATCCACATCACTGTCATCCCGCCGGACGAGAATGGCAAGCCTCGCAGGTGAGTGAGGCTGCAGACAGGAGGAGGAGGAGAGAGGGGGAGAGAGGGGGAGAGAGAGCGCTAACGAGGGCACGTTTGGGTCAACAGACACAGGGTGAGACTGGAGAAAGGGCTCATGGGTATAAAGCGTGCTCCAGAAAGTGAAGAGTAGTCCCAATGAGGGGGTGAGAGAGAGGTTGACAGCAAATAAGAAGGAGGGGCTTAGTGGGACATGACAGAAAAACAAGAGAGGTGCTACTCTAGGGTCACAGCTCATTCTGCTGCTGATGACGGCCTGCAGTCAGTGTCACACCGGCTGGCTAACAACCAATCAATCCCTCTAATGATCTCTAATCACTCTGGCACAGGCGGCCACTGTTTCCAGTGTTCCACTCCAATGAAGTCAGAGGGCAAAAACAGCTGTGGACAGAATTGTTAGAATAAATAAAAGCAAATATTAAACTGGACGTGGCTGCAGCTCTGAACTTCAGAGCAACGTTTCAAAGCTGGCAGCAGAAGCATCCTCAGAGAACCCCCCTAGTTTATTTATATTTCGGTTCTGAAATGCTTGTTCTATGACAACAAAGCAGAAATTGTCACAAAGATGTCACAATTCTTCACAGGAAGTGGAGGCTCAGTGATTTCAAAGGAATCTAACAGAAGCTTATACAAATATAGCCCTTTTTTCCTGTTCATCTTTGTTTTTCCCTTCTACATTAATTTATGACTCAACAGTGCAATGAGACGCTGGATATGGAAAAGAGATGCTTTGTGTGTTGTTTTGTGCTTTGCAGAAGTTTCTCTGAGTTGTACCAGAAAGCCATCAAGGATGCAGAGTGTAAGCCCGGTGAGGATCAGTCTGGAGAGGCCTGGGTGCTGGACGAGAGGGAAGAAGAGGAGGAGGAGGAGCAGGAGGAGGAGGAGGAGGAGGAGGAGGAAACAGACAAACTGAAGGCGGGTGGGGTTGATGAAGTGGATATAAAGGAGGTGCAGGTGGAGGCCGTAGAGGGCGACGGGCAGTCGTGTGATAAAGGGCAAAGTGAGAGAAGTCACGGCTTGCTCCTCACGCCGCCCAGTTTACCTTTGTTACGGGCCACTTCTCTGCAGGACCAGCCAGCCAATCAGAGCGAAGAGAGCAGCACCTCGCAGCTCACACGCAGCTGCTCATTGGAGAGACGGCCATCCTTCAGGGATTCGTGTGATGGGTGAGTGTTTACTAAAGTTCATGTTGCTAGTCAAGCGTCATGGAGGCATTACAAAGAAATACATAATAAGAAATAGTAAGAAATGCTGCTTTGCGAGAGGTTGGAATCTTTCTAGTTACATGTGCAAAACGGACTCTTAAATCATCCGGCATGGCTGAAAATATCCTCAAACTGGAGCTGACTCATCACAATTTAATCTCAGAGTCAGTGCGTCACTTTTCCTGCAAAGGACAAGGCACAGAGAAAGGACACCAAGCAGTGTGTCACTCTGCGTCACTGAAGTGTGTTAACTTAATGTGAAAGTTTTTGAATTGTGTGTCACATCAGAAAACTCACACTGATGTACATTTTTCACTTTTTTTTCTTCAAACATGGTTGAGCAGTAGATAATCAACTCTTCAGTGGTAAAAAGTTGAAAGTTTTTTCTTTTTCAGAGAATGAAAGCAGACAAAAAGTAAACAACCACAAAGCAGCACGTTCGTTTCCATTAAACAATCACTTGCGTGATGGTCTGCACTGTGTCCTCTGAGAATGTTAGCCAAGCTCCAACACAGCAGGACATGTGTGCATGTCCCCCCCCCACACACACACACACACACACACCCCTCCTCCCTGAGACCTCCAAAAAGCAGCTTGAAGAGGAAATTGTGACGGAAATATTCATGAAGATGATATTAAACTCTGCTGCTCACCAAAATGAATTTGACTGCTTTTTATTGTCACGCAAAGCACAACTGAACTATCTGACCGAAGCCACATCAGATATGATATTTTTGATAGATGATTTTGTGAGTGCAGGATAGCAAACATCAATCAGGCCAAAGTCTAAGCCATCCTGGAGATTACTTGTCTAAGTGCTCCAGTTTCTGTTTTGACCTCTGGATTGGATAAAAAATGTCATGAAGCATCAACAGCAGATTTGCTTTGTGGTTTCTCCCCCCCTCACCCACCCACCCATCACCACCACCACATTTCTCCCTCCCTGCCCGGCTGACAGGCACGTGTATGACAACGTGGGACTGAAGGGGGAGCGCCACATCTATGAGAACGTCGGTGAGCTGAGAGACGCCACACCTGATCTGATCCTGGCTGTCAAACCCAAGGCTCCCCCAGAGGACAAACAGGTGACAGACTGAGACGAAAGGACATCTGAGTGGTTTCTCCACTGCGCTCCATCCCCTCTCTGACGCTGTCGTTTCCCCTCTGTCTCTATCTCTGTAGCTTCAGTTCATGGCGGCTGAGTTTGGTGATGACAAAGCCTCGGCGAGTGACTCGTCCTCCCGGCTGTCGTGTGTGGACCGAGCTGAAAGAAATTCACGAGCCCTAAGTCTACATAACTCCATCACCAAGAGTAAGCACTTCTTTATTCCTCTATAATATACCATTAAAATATATCTATGGTTGCTTTCAAATGGTTGCTTCAAGTAAAATAAAAAAATAAATGTGTGAATATTAAATTAGGAGACAAACAGCCCACAGAGATGTTCTGACCCTGGTCATGTGCTCGAAACAAAGCTCCCATCTCAGACACAACAGCTGACCCAACTGCTCGAACGATGCCAAAATGGAACAATTACACATGTTTGCAAATCATCTCTGCCTGATTTAATTCCTCTTTCCCAGATTTTTTCTGCCTTAAACCCCTCTCTTCATTATCCTCCCTCTGCTTCCCACTGCATCCCCTTTGTCCCTCCTCTTTCATCCACGCTGCCCCCTATTCCGCTAATCTAATATCACCCCTGCTCTGCTGCCACCCCCTGCCAGGGCTGGGATAAAAGGGGGACAGATGGGTAGTGGGAGGGGTGGAGTTTTAGGAAGCCCCAAATCAAGGAGCCCCTCTTTATACCATCTGCTCTGCCTCCGCTGAGACTATGAGACTCATCGTTTAACCGCAGTAAGAGCACACTTGCTCATCCTCTCATCAGATTCTTCTGATTGTTGTGGGGGCGGCCTCTGGAGCCTCTGATTGTTTTACACTGCATTCTTTCGCAGGAAGTCTGCAGGTCGTTAAAGTGCATCGCAGCTTTTTAAGCTGAAAGATGAAACTCAAGGCCTTAATAGATCTTTAAAAGGAACAATCGTAGCATCTTGAATTTTGTTTTAAATGTCATTTTTTAAAAGCGTTTTCAATCAAATTGACATGCAATCATTTAAAATTTTGTCATCCAAGTGATATTTAGCTCATTGTCCGACATTACGTTCATCTACCATGTTCATCTTAACTGGTGTCAGAAAGGCCCTGCAAAGTCAGAAACATTATACAGTGAAACCATAAATCAAGCATAAATCATAGCACTTCCTCCTTGTCTCTCTGTATCCTGCCCAGAGTCTGACCACCATTAACACAGCAGCATCCCCCAGTGGTGGCTCTTTGTCACTGTAAAACAGCTGCTCAAAAGTCTGCAGCCCCGGTGGTCAGCTGTATTATTGTCCCTGCTACGTTGCTAGACGTGTTTCTTTAAAAAGCCTCATCAACCTCAACCTGTTTTTCTCAGTTCTCTCGGAGACGACAGATTCGACTGAGGAGGAGTGGCAGTCCATCGCTGACCTGGCCACAGCCTGCCGCAGCATCCTGGAGGCTTTGTCACGAGAGGGTGAGCTACTATTCATACAGGCACACCTCGCTTAACTCTATATGTGCGTGTAAAATGATACAATAAGCTGTCCTTGGAGTTAGCACGATTACAAAGAGCAAGAGGAACCTGGAATTGATTTGTAGTTCCACAATCTTAATATTCAAGTCACATGGACTTACATTTTTTTGGATAAAAGAAAATCTAATGGCAAATAATCAATTGCGTTTACACTATATGACCAAAAGTATGTGGACACTCTTGACTGCACTTTGGTCTGAGGCTGTTTTTCATGGTTTGGACTCCATTCAGAATAAGGAAGATCTTAATAATACGTCAAACAGTGATATTTTAGCATTATGGCCTCAGAGCTCTGACCTCAACCCCACCCAGCA
Source organism: Chaetodon trifascialis (assembly GCF_039877785.1). Classification (NCBI taxonomy): domain Eukaryota; kingdom Metazoa; phylum Chordata; class Actinopteri; order Chaetodontiformes; family Chaetodontidae; genus Chaetodon; species Chaetodon trifascialis. The sequence continues at coordinate 15,028,527 of NC_092071.1, read as the reverse complement.
CCTTTGGGATGAACTGGAACACCAACTGCGAACCAGCCTTCATCAGCCAACACCAGTGTGCAACCTCATTGATGCCCTTGTGATTGGCTCAGAGTAAATTCCTGCAACCTGCAGGAAATCATGGGGAAAGGAGACTACAGGCTGTTACAGCTGCATGCTGGCTTTGCAGTGAGATGATCACATATGGGTGTGATGTTCAGGTGTCCACACACTTTAGGCCAAATAATGTATATTGGAAAGAAACAGAGGACTTTTGTATATGAATACAATGGATCTGCATTGTATATGAAGAAAGTGTTCTGATTATTGTGTACGGATATTTTACATGGTAATAATGTGGATAATGTTCTTTACCACAGACCGTAAAGCTGGAGACCCCTCCCAAGCAGGAGACCAGACGGATGGCAAGCTGAAAGACTCAAAGGACAGGTGGGTTGCTATGCAGTACATACAGGGTGAAGCGGACAGTTCAATATCTCTGCAGTTAGTCTCTTGGTTTTCTCTTTGTCTGAATCATTGCACACATCCCTTTATTCTACATCTACTCCTTTATTCTCTCAATTATTTAGCCTTTATCGGCTACATCCAACTGTTTGACTCAATGCGATGGCCTCTCTCCCCCACAAAGCTCTTGTGCTGACTCAGTGATGCACTTATGCACATGCAGACGCAGATGCTCACACAGACACACACACACACACACACACACACACACACACACACACACACACAGCATGTCTGAGTCACTGTCATTGTCATCTTTGTGTAAAACTCCCACTCCAATCCATTTTATGTTACTTTTATACTTTTACCAGCTCCTTGTTCGCCTTATTTCGCTCCTCCATGCTGCATCTGAACACACAAAGTCCACAGAAGTGTTGGCAAAAAGCAAAACAGAAAATGAGTCAATAAGAAAACAAGCAAACACCAACGTAAAGCTTTTCTTCAGTCCAAGTCTCTCGTATTTACAGGCGCAGTTTATGTCCACCCACATACTGCAGAGGTCAGCAGTGATGACTATTTCACCATCACTTTTGGCTCCATCTGGCATGTAAAACACAAGTACAGTATATTCCCATAACTGTACAGTACACTTCCTACACTGCACTACTTCATCACCTCTTCTTACTATCTGTTTGTGAAACCAAACTTGCAATTTGCAATATTATCACAGCATGACATAAATATTTCTTATGTTCAAAATTCAGAGAAACTCAGATTACATTTGGCTGCAATAAAAAAACAAAATCTGTCCTCAAATACAGTTCACACTCAATATGTGGCCCTTTTTGATAACCTGCACAAGTGAGCACTAAAGAAACAAAAAAACAGTAAAATCTACGACTGTATCATTAATCATCAATCTCAAATATATGCTACCTGGCCCCCGTCTTTTCGACAATGCCATGTTCGTTCCTTTAAAAGCATCATCATGGTTTTCACATCACCAGGAGCCTTGTGCTGTCTGTGGGGCGTAGTCATTATTTATAACTGCAGTCAGACGAAATGCATCATGGGATGACTATACTCGCTCAGAATGGGTCTGCTTGTCAGCCGTAGCAATTACTGTAAAGTGATCTCTGAACATTACAGGTTTCATTAAAGGCAGCAGTGAGTTCACTCTGTACGAGATGAAGGAAGATGTTGGAACGGAAAGCGTTCTGCGAAATGAAGACATTCGTCTTGTTGATTTGTTCCTTGGAAAATTAAACCCTTTTGATAATTCTGGTCTCCACGTACGTGTTTTCCACTTGCAAGCTACAAACCTGATGAAGTGTCACTGCGTCTCTTTGTTGCAGTGACTCTCCAGGCCACCTAGAAGAGAAGGTATCACAGCTGGAAGCCATGCTGAGGAAGCTGCAGGATGACCTGCAAAAGGTGCTTTGACTTTCATGAATGTTTTTCTCTGTAATAATATTTTCAGTGAGCTCCACGGGAGAGTCAGCAGGTAGGAAACAGCATTTAAATTGCTTCAGCTTCTGTCGCTGCAGCCTTTTGTTTACTTGTACAAGCCCTCCTGTCCTTTCAGCCATCTGAAGTCACAGCTGACTCACTGTAGATGTTTTAAATATAAAGACACTCAAAAAAGCATTTATTTATTCATACTTGTGTTGTAAATTTGTACAATAACATTTTCAGATTCTTTGAATATTCCAATATCATACTTTTAAAAAATGTATTTATGACAACTCCTTTAATGCTGTTATTATTATTTTAATAGTGCTGGTGCTTTCCTCTTTCCATAATTCTGTGTTGCTATGTTTATTTTCCATGTCAAAGAATACTGTATGTGATGGATTCAGACGCTTATTCTCCACCTCAGAAACAGCCTGACAAAAAAAAAAAAAAAAAAAAAAATCTCTCAACACAAGGTCCACCTGTGTTTCCAAAGCTTTAGAGCACATCTTATGGCCTTCCTCAGCTCATGGAGTCAGTCAGCAGCAGACAAGCGGACCTTGTGTTGAGGATTTCTGGTCAATAGTGTATGTGTCTCTGTTTGTATAAAATATTATATAAACATACTATTCCAACCAATTATATGGAACGTTTTCTATTCATTTTTAAGTCCTTCATTAGGACTGCATCCATGCTATTTTCATTATTGACTCACCTTATGAATATTTTTCAAATCAAGCGATTATTTAATTTATGAACTGCTAATTGATTAGCTGATCAGCAGAAAATTAATCAGCTACAATTTTGATGACCAATTAGTTTCTCATGTTATTTATGAAGCAAAAATGAAACATTCTTTGGTTCCAGCTTCTGAAATATGAAGATTTGCTGTTTTTCTCAGTTTTATATGACGGTAAATTGAACATCTTTGGGTTTTGGACTGTTGTTTGGACAGAACGAGCAATTTAAAGACATTACCTTTGGCTCTGGGCAGCTGTGATGAGCATGTTTCGTGATTTTTTGGATGTTTTATAGTTTAAACAATTATTGAATTGACTTGCAGCTGTATACCCATTGTATGTGATTAAATACCGACTCTGACCAGCAGCCCAAAACCCCAGAGCACTGAGAGTGCTTACTTGATTACATTTTTGACCATGCCTTTAATATGGCAATTTTAAGATTCTGAAACTTTTTTTCATGAATACCAATGCTGCATTAATTCATGGAAACAGTGTCTGATTTGAGTATGCGCAACACACTTTATCTGCACTGAAGATGTTTTGAGATTTTCAAAGGGAAAAAACAGTATTTGGAGAACTCAGTTTTTGTGGCTGTGTCCATTTTTTAGTATGGGTCTTTTCCCTGCACTGCAGTGAGATGTGTTTCTCTACACTGTTTGTTCTGTTTTACTTCAAGCTCTGTGTTTATGTGTGCCCACTAGTTTCCTTAAAGCCACCGCTGTACCTGTCGCTCCCCTCCCGTTCCTGCCACAGCGATCTGAGCGACGGCTTTTGTTTTGTTGTGTGCCGTTGTCTTTCAGGAGAAAGAGGACAAGGCGGTGCTGCAGGCCGAGGTGCAGAGCCTCAGGCAGAACAACCAGCGGCTGCAGGAGGAGTCGCAGAGCACAGTGGCTCGCCTCATCAAAGTCACCGAGCTGCTGTGCAACGTCAACAAGCCCTGTTAGCCTCACCGCTGTGCGCACAAACACACAAATCAGCAGAGAGAAAGATGCAAATCGTACAACGCTCTTGTACGCTCAGTATACTTATTTTGTTTGTACATATTTGCAAAAGCAGACACACACACACACACACACACACACACACACACACACACACACACACACACACACACACACACACACACACACACACATCCTCTTCAATCTGTGTATTACCACAGTCTCAGTCCTAATCCTGGACCTGCCTGTTGGTGAGGGAGTATGCAAATCAACTCATACAAAAGAAAAAAAGGACTTTCTCAAGATCCCTTCATAGACTGACCAATGGGCAGCTCTCAGGCTGCTGCGTTGGCGTGCTATGCCAGAGTGCTTCTCTCGGTGTGTATGATACAGTGTGCGCGCGGATGTGTGCCACATGTGCGAGTGTGCGTGCATCTGTCTGTATGTGTGCATCTCTTACTGTACCTTGCTTCAAATACTTGACAAGCTGGGCTGAATAGCACTTGCTTAAAAAGTGGCAATTAAGACTGAGCGACACTGTATAGCATGTTTGGTGGTGTCTTATCTGAAATGACCAAAAGTGTATATATATATCACCAGTAATATATGTGAACAGTAGTATTGCTATCCTCTCTGCCAGATGTGTAGTTGCAATCTCTGAGTGTGGTTCTGCCTGGCACTGATAGTGTGGACGGCCTTGAAACAAAACGCAACGAGAAAAAACAGAAAAACGGAACACGACAGAGACGAGCCTGTGGGCTGCCTTCTACTTCAAAACATGTAATGATGCTAAGTGACTGGCCTCAGAGCAGGGTCTGTTATGTAAGGACATCTCTCTCTGCCCTCTTCACTTCTCAGTAGTACTGTATTTAAGACATTCTGGAGTTTTCAAGGAGAGACGATTTAAAAAAAAAAAAAAAAAAAACTGGAAAGGATGTAAACTGGGGGAAAAATTGAACTGAGCATGCTTGTTCCTCCTGGAAGTGTGTATGAAAACAATATTAAAGTAAGGGTCATACCTCTCCTGAAGACACAGACAATGGCAGGAAAGAAATGCTTCAGCTTCCTTCCATGATAGCCTGTAGCTGTTATCTTCTAACCTCACTATTGTAGCAGCCATACTGTAGAAGATCTCCTCCTGCTGGCCTGAACCACAAAATGCCAAAAGGCAGCTTTTCTTTGAGCTGGCAAAATAGCTTTAGGTGTGTGAGTAAAACACCTTGAACTAATAGTGAAATACAGAATATTGTATTTAAATATGTTTTGTGTTTGGCGGATGTCTACAGTGACTATTTTGGGTAATTGTTCAGTATGGCTTATGAGTGGTAGGGGTAAGGACAGTAGGTGAAGTCTTACCATTCCACCCTGATGTGTGTTTGTGTGTGTTTCAGTGTCGTTCTTGCACTTTCATTTTTTGTAAAATCAGCTCTGGACAGGGCACATGCTGTACTTTATTTAGCCTGCCCAGGTTATGTCTTGCTCAACATAACAAGGTGGATAGGATCTCATCCCCCTTACACCACCTTACCTCACCTTTTTGTGTCCACTGCTGATGGCGCCAATAAACACACGTGTTCAGAGGAGTTGGACTGCTTCTCCTCAGTGCCAACGAAAAGCCCAGGCAGCTCTCTTGAATCCCACTGAAATCAAACTGACTCAACCACAAACTTATAAAAACAAAACATGAAAAAAAAAAAAAAAAAAACTCTTAAGGGATGCCAAACGTTCGCCAGTCACTCAGACTCTCTTGTTTCTTGTACAAACTTCCTCTTGTAATTTTATTTTAGAGTCACTGTGAATACCTGGTACCAGCATATTAAGATACAGTATATACAGATTAAATTATGAATCTAGACTTTATCAGTATGTGAAGATACTGTATGTACAGCTGAACTGTTCCATGTTACTTAGTGCATTGGGTTGTGTACGCCCTCCTTTTGCAGGATGATTATGCAGACAAGTGTTAACCGTGGCCATGCAGGCTCCCGTCTCATCTCCTGACCATGCTGAAGCCTCATGACAGAACAGGGAGACGCTGGTGTGAGAAGACCTGTCTTACTGTGTCCTGTATAGTTATTTAGATTGTAGGAGGTTGGTCAAGCATGAGAATGTGCCAAGCAACTTCCAAGCTCCCCTCTGTATGTGTGTATGTATAAAAATGTAACTTATTAATCATGCAAATGTGGATTTTCTTGTAGCTGTTCAAACTGGAGGGAAGTCTCGAGGAAAAAATGTGAAACAGGGCAGAAAGGAAAGGTGGGCTTGGTTATAAATTTTAGTTTCTTTTGTAGAAAAACCAACAATGATATGACATGACAAAATACTATCTGCAAACCTTGCTTAATGTGACTCTCGTTATCATTCTAGTGTTGAGCTATTTCAGCTATAGCTCTTACATATTTAATAAGGTCTTAAAACACCATTAGGTACGCCTTAATGAGTGAAACTCTTCTTTCAGAATGGATGGTCAAACTGGTCATACTGGTGTTCTGTGAAGGCTTATTTCTCTGACTTTGTGCCTACCTGAAAATGTAATGTATGTTAACCCAGCATAGTGACCTCATTTCTTTGTCTTTGGTTGCACGTACTGAGGTTTTCTGAAGGATTTTCTAAGAGACCGTCACAACATCTGGTCTTTCGTCCGCCATGCGGGGAAAAGTCATAGAGTAACACATGATCCAAAAGAGCAGATAATAATAATAGATGTGTGTTGTTGGTCTGAAGCATCACTGAAGCTCAGTGAGCACCACCGATTGTTCAAAGACACAAACCGACAAATATATGATTTTTAAAAGCGAATTAAAAGGAAAAAGGTGCTTGAAATGACTGATGATGCATTGAAGTCAAGTTTAAGTTGAAATGAATGTGTTGAATGGTGTATGTTTCCTCTAAGGGATGATTATTTTGGTACTTAGATATTTAAAAAAAAATAAATTGCTCAGAATATCCAACAGACTATTTGAAAAACAAATCTGATTGTGGCTGAATGACCTGAAAGGGACACAAGAGGGAAAAACAGCGATATTCTGCCCATCACATGTGACTTATCAACAATCTGAGCCTGGTCCCAGCAAAGTGACACAGATGGCTTATCAACACAGTGACAAATAGCCTAAAACCAGATAAAGATGAGTTATTTCTGTAGCTGACTTTAACATATGATGGGATGTTTGGTTTCTGGAAGTTAAACAACTTAACAAAAAAGTAGGTAGCTGGAATCTGAGTCAATAGTTCTGATTTTACATTTTTATTTACTCACCAGCAGCATAGACAGCAGAGAGAATATGAAGGTGCACAAAAGAAGGGTGCAAAACCAGTGTTTTAATGAGATGAACTGATGTTTGGAGGAAAGACAACGCCATTATCATACAAGCACAGCAGCTGCACAACATCAGATGTAAACATCTCTCAACTAAGGGAGGTGTTAGTATTATTTTATTGATTTGCATGATCAAAAGCATGGGCAGGAATAGAAAGAACAGTCAGACCTTATTGTGAAAGTATAGTGTAAATGTGTGAAACTCATGAAGAATTTGAGGAATTATCACCCCAGTAGAGTTTAGTCAGGAGTGGTGGTGAAGCTTTATCGTCCAGGAGCAGAACTTATGAGGCACTCATGTCCTGGACTCTGATGAACGCAGGAGATGGAGGTGACAGCAGCCCAGGAAGAAACTGTTTTAAGGTCTGATGTGATTTGTTTCAGACAGAGGTCACGGCCAAATCAGATTGGCTTAAAAGAATAGAAAATAAAGATCTGTCGACAAGGTATAAACATAATCTGACTCACAATGTCCTGTGTGGAAAGCAGTTCCTGAGGTCTTAAAACATGAGGCTGCTGCTGTCATTGAGCTAGCAAGAGGAGGAGTAATATACAAAATTTAATAATATAAAGAATAAAATAGTATTTTTGGTATAAAATTCAAAGGCTATGCTTGAGGTACGTTTAGAAATGATTTGGTTTTTATGTTGGATCTGCCTTTACACTGCAAATCGCATCTCCAAACACACACTGTAGACAAAAAACAAAAAGCATTTATGCCATATCAGTGATTTCTGGGAACTGCTGGGTTTGTCATTCCAGCTGCTTATTTGCAGTTGTTCCAGGTGTGAATCAATCCCACAGCTGAGATGAAACCCAGCAGCTCTGAGACGCAGGATTAAAAAACACTCATCTCTTCCCAATCAAACTGCTTCATGTTCTAAATCAGATTTTTGCGCTCAGTGCATGACGGATGGAAAAAAAAACAAAAAAAACAGGAAAAAGCATTTGAATCGGTTTTTAATTTGCAGGTTAACACTCACTTCATGAGCCGATAATATCTTTCTGTCTTCGCTTTTGAAGGACTTCGACATAACTCTAAGGAAGAACATCCCTGGTTTGAAGATGAGATTAATCTGCACGCTGAGACTTAAATGTGATTTATTGTCATAGAAGCCTGAAACACTGTCAGCGTGAGCCATTGATGCTGAGGATTATTTGGTGTTCAGCACTGTAGGTGGACTGAAAATACATGTGCTGACACTGAATGGGTTCAGCAGGATTTCAAAAATGGAAACTGTGCGGTCATCACACTTGACCGGCTTTTAACGGATCCAAGAAACAGACAGTGTGACTTCCTGTTTGTCGCTTAGATCAGCTGAGCAAGCATGGTGCAGTGACAGGCTCTGTCCCTGACCCTTCAAAAGTCCACCACTATGATATTAGCTGCATGGCAGTTTGTTTGTCAAGATATTCCATTAAACATTCAACAGGGAACTGAAAAATGCCAACAGAGGAAACTGCAGAACCTCTTCTGCTTAATCTGGTTCAGGTTTTCAATTTATGAGACCATACTCACCCGACTGTGCTAGTTATTACAATTTCTCACACAATGCATCATATATAACACAAAATGCAAACAAACACGACTACTAATGCTGAATGAGTATAATGTTTACCATGTTCACCAGTCTAGTTTAGCATGTTAGCATGCTAACATTAACTAATTACCAATAAACATAAAGTGCAGCAACGACATTAAAATGCTGTTTATGTATTAATACATCAGGATTAATAGTCTGAAAATATGACATATAATGCTGTAATCTAATATTGACCGGCCATTCTGATTCATATTGAGTACTTTTACTTCTGTACTTTTAACTTAAGTTGAATTTTGAATGCAGGACTTTTTACTTCTGACAGAGTATTTTTACAGTACAGTATTGTTACTTTTACTTGAGTAACAGATTTGAATACTTCTTCCACCACAGATGAAAAACTAGATGAAAAGTTAAGGGATCACCATAGGGATAAATCATCTTGAGGGGAAATGAATGTATACCAAACTTTATGTCAATCCATCGTATAGTTGTTGAAACATTTCAGTCAAGATCAAAAATGTGAGCCTTGTGGTGCCGCTGGAGGCAAAATCAGATCACCAAAGCGAATGTGATTCATCCTCTGGGAACCATAAATGTTTAACGTTTCCACATTAAACTGCAATCCATCAAATAGATGTTATTTCACTGTGGACCAAAGTGATGGGGCTGACCCTCAGACCAACATTGGTATCCCAACATCAGACTGCTGCCAATCTTACCTCCTTCTTCAACAGCTTCAGCATCACAATCAGCTGTTCATCATTTCACCATAAACATCCAACACACACATGCTTGGATGTCACTGCAATCATATCTGCTACACACCAACACTAAAGACAATAGAATGAAGCATCTCTAATTGAGATTCAAACCAGCCTGTATCATGTAAACACATGCAGAGATTTAGAGTGAGATAATACAGATTTAAAAGGCTTGATTGGATGCACATTCCCATCTCCCTGAATTGATACAGCATGAGGTAAGACAAATACACTTTCCAAAGCTTATTCCATGATCATAATACAGCACGACAACATCATACAAACATTTGCCAGGACTCTGTCCTCTGGAAGGCTTTCCTAAACACTAGCGGCAGAAAAACGCTTCATCTTCCCTGCCCTGACACCAGGAGGAGAGCTGATGACAACAATGCGCCGGCCTATGTCTTTATTTGGGGTTGGAGCGCAGGACCGAGTCTGCAGTAGGGGCTATGTGTCACACACAGCTCAAGGGCTTAACGCCAGTTTGACTCATCCGTGTTCTGTAAATACAGAGGCCGTGTGCTGGTGCGTGTGTGTTTAGACTCTTGGTTTGCAGAGTTATATATTGCATTTTAAATGGCCATGCCACTGTTGCCCCACACGACAATGGGACGAGGCCTAATGTGAGTTTGTTTGTAACATCGCTGCCGTGTTCCTGCCATAAATGAGACTTGACATTGCCTATGAGTCAGATTTCATAGGTTTGTTCAATATTACGCATCCACAGATACAAACAACGGATACATACTTTATCCATGAGGTCCTCTAATGTTTAGAAATACACCCAATAGTTTATTTATGCAGCCTAATGTGGAATTAAATTTCCATTTTTGGGAAAATACTGAAAGTTTGGCTTCAGTGCATTCTTAGCAAAATCAATTTAACTTTTAACAAAAAATGTGAAAAACCTGAACAATTTAAAAGACATAACTTGCGCAAGTTCTGTCCTTGCTGTAGCTGTATCCAATACAACAAGCAAATACACATGTTTAACATGTTTCTGTGGAAAAAAAACAACAGCTGTTTTGTATGTAAAGCATGGAAACTGTTAATAAATGACACACCTCATATAACCAGTCATGCATGTCAATGAAGAACTGATCAGAGTCATAAACTCTGCAGTTAAACATTAAAGAATGACAAGCACCAGGACTCTACAGGCTTACTGATATTTTATGAGGCTTTCACTTTTAACATTACTGAAGTTAAATTTTTATCAGATGATATTAACCAGACTACTTCTACTGTATGCTACATTCACTTGTTCCACAAGAGGGTTTGTGTACTTTCTTGTACTTTCTGGGAAACTGGCAGAGTGGATTATTAGCGGACAGCACTGCAGCAGTGTTTCTTAATCTACACCCTGTTTCTGGAAGGTCTCCATGTGACAAGTAGTCTCTGTTCCCCAAAACAGACAGTCACCTTCACTTTTAACATTTTTATGTATGAGTAACGTACGAGCTGAGGATGAAAAAATAAGACAGAAAAAGGAAAAACTCAAAGAGAAACCTGTAGTGGCAAAAGATATATCCTCCTTCCTTTTTTGCTTCAGGACTTCAAATCTCATTTGTCTCAATAGAAGCAAAAAATGAATCCAATGTTTCATGTTTGAAATAGATAACATTACTGGATGTCACTTGATACAAGTTATTTTGTGTTGGAAACAAGCCATGTCACCCAGCTGGTAGATTGTCCACTTGTTTATGTTAATAATAATAATACTATATTAAGTAAATTGTCTGAAAGACATTTTCTGGCAGCTCACAGGAGAAGGGAAGCTTCAAATTCTCCTCCAGCTGGGTGCAGGCTGCAGGGGGTGGACACAAGACACACAATCCCTGCAATTTAATGCAATTGAATGCAATAAATAGCACCTTCCAAGCCAACAAACAAAATATTATAAGAACACCCAAATTTTTCATAGAGGTGAATCAACACCTCTCAGGCAGTCTCAACAAAAACCTCACTGGTTGCACCTGATGGCACTGCATCATACTGTATTATCACTATGAGTTTTACTTCAATGACTCCATCACCCTCTCCCATCCTCACCACCTCACATCAGGGTGCTGTCAGGAGTGTCTGGCCAGCCATGTTACAACCTGGTTCTGGTATGGAAACTGTTGTACATCAGACCCTAAAGTGAGGAGATCTGAGAGGACAAGTGGGTCCTCCCTCCTCAAAAAGGTCTATTTCCACCAGTTTCACTGAAGAGGACCGTGTGAGTTGGAAACTGGCTGTCAATTTAAACTATGAATAAGAATAATAATTTTAAATGTTGCACTTTAACGGCACACTGTGGAGCCTTTGAACACTAGTAGCACTACGGAGGAATGTTTTTAAGAGCGGGTCCCTCTGACCTCAGGTTGTCTTTGGAAACATCTTTTTACCTTCTTTATAAACTAAGGATGCAGAATTTGAAAGATGAGCATTTTGACACACATCAAGAGTTCAATGAAAAGACTCCACCGTGTTGCATTATGGGAAGTGTAGGACTGAAAGTTTGAAGCTTTAAGGACCAAGGAGCAGGACCAACTGGACCAATTTTTACAATTTGACACTTTTCTGAGATTTACTCTTATCTGATTTAATTTTGGCCATTGAATTCTGCCTCCTGCTTTAAGATGGACAGTTTACCTGCATGCATCCAAAGGCCACTCAAAAGTGATCAATACGGCTTGGACTACAAACAGACTACAAACCAGAAAGCTTCAGATATCAAAATCATGTCCCTTGCCCACAGATTCTGCGTTCACATGCATCTGTTCATAGAGATTAGTACCAACAAAATGATTTCAAGCTGCTCAAGTAGTTGCATAATTTTGCTTTTAAGATTTTCTGAACAGATTATTTTTTGTATACATATTTTTAAGATAACAATACATTTGGTGGTTGCCACTCTGAGCTCCACTGCTGCATATTTTCCATTTTCCCTGCTCTATTCACGCCCAATTAACTGAACCAGGTGTGTTCAGCCAATCAAGAGCTAATTGGATGTGGGCAGAGCAGGGAGAGGTGGAAAATGTGATGCAGTGTTGATGATGCAGTCCAGGACCAGCTGTTGCACTGGGAGGCTACAGGTGTTTGTCCACCCCCGTGCTGTATGTTTTAACGCTTGGGAGTGAATCCTCTGTTAGCATCTCAGCAGGGGTCCACAAGCTCAGAAAGGTGAAAGCGTCGCACAGTTTTATTTCTACTGAACAAGCTGTCCCCGAGTTTGTCGCCCCCTGGTGGCCACACGGAGGGATAACACAGCATAGGCAGAGAGATAGAGAGAGTGTGGGCACAGAGCTCAGAGCATGTCGCCTCCTGTTGCTGCTCCTCACTGTGGGATCTGCAGTCGACCTTTCAGACTGTACACATGAGCGCTGAAAGCTTTTGTTACGCGTCCACTCGCTATGTGCGACCCGGAGGTTTGGCGGAGTGAAGCGGCGCAGCGTCTGCTCTGAGCCTGGAGGGGGAAAGCAGGCTCCTGTTTGCGGGGATTTTTTGACACAACTTGGCAGACAAGTCGCTCGCTGCCGCTGCTGGAGGCGGTGGTGGTCTGCGCGGAGCCGCTTGCAGAGAAAGTGTGAAACAAGTGTCAAGGAGAGAGCAACAGATGTTTGTCGTCGATATGTGGCCGGCTGAGGAATGAGAGCAGCAGCGAGGCACCGGCGGCCCTTCCAGCGGTTCTGCTGCTGTGGAGTCGGGCTGGTCGCTGTCATTTGGCTCGCTCAGGTCATCCAGGCACCAGGTGAGACCTTAATATAGACATACGGGCTGCGCGCGCCTGCCTGCTTGCGTGCGTAATAATGATAATCCTATGGACATTCTTAGATGCAGGCTGGAAACTTAATGTAATATTGATATAAAAAACTAGTTTAGAATACGCTGCAGTTGCTGATTAGTGTGTAAAGTATGCAAATATTCTGCATGTAATAGGAATTTACAGACATTCATGTGTGTGCATGCCCTGACGAGAGAAATGCAGCGAGATCCCATATTAGAATAAAGATGATCAATTATTAACTCGCATGAACGGTGGATGTTGACAATGAAGAACCATACAGAAAGAACAAATCAAAAGGAATCCAATATATGTTTTTTTAAATTTTTATTTATTTATTTTTTACACAATCTAAATTAGATTCGTATCAAACTGCTGTCAGGAAAGAGCCACGTTCATTAATGAAGTAGAAAAATGCTGCATAATCCATGTATTCAGAGCACAACATGTGGTGCTTTGTCTTCATTTGGTGCAAAGATCCAATATACTTCCCCTCTAATCCATGGATCCCCTTTTGTATGCAATGGAAATAAATGTGAATATACTATATGCAGTGTGTCTGGTTCAGAGGTGGCAAGTGCTGATTCCTCCATCAAAATGAATTCAAGCAGAGTTTAAGCAGACATTACTATAACATTCAATTGTCTAAATAAGAAAGAAGGCAGGTGCAGAGGTTGATTACTGTCAGCAGTAACAGACAATACTGCATGTCAGACCACTGAAGCCCTGTCATTAAACTTTACATTTTTAAATCTTAGTTCAGTATTTTCTACCATTTTCTGACTGCTAACTGTCTCCCAGCTTCTGTTCACGCTGCAGGAAGGTGACAGTTTGTGGATTGCATAAAGCAGACTCAAATTGTGGCGTGTGGAAATCCAATCATTGGGGATGAGTACAGTTACTGCAGATTCACCAGGCCGTCATTGGATATTTCATCTTTATCTCAGGAGAAATGTTGTGTATGACTGCGGATGTCAACGGTTCATTTTTTGTGGACGTGTTCGCCTGATCCTAAAATAGGTTGCCTGCCATTTTAATTTCTGCCTTTTCCCAGGCTGTCACTGGAGCTAGGCATGTGTTTTTCATTCTCCTAAATGAATACTTGTTAAATGCAGATAATTAATAGATACATTCATTTGTCTTGGATTGTTTATGGGAACTGTCATCTCGTTCCATTCATAACACTATATAACAAAATCCCATACGCAACACATCTGATTGACATAATTATCATTTTTTGATTTTCCTCATAGGCTGATTCCTCATCAGTCCTGACAGTAAAATAAACTTAAAAAATTGACAGTGAGCACAAAACATCTAGAATAAAAGGATATGTATTGTAGTGAATGTTAGTTAAATTATAAGATGCACCGGTCACATCGGTATTCATTAATAGCCAGAATGAGGTAATTTTTTTCTTGGCTGTAATTGAAGTCTGAGTTAGATACTTTAACGTCTCATCTAGCAGCATTGCACCTAAAGGCATCACACACACCCTCCTCCCTACAGCTCATTATCCTCTCATCACCTTCACTGATGTGGTCACAGACTGTCACACACACTCATCAGCTGCTTCAGCGCCAGCAATGTTTTTCCCCGTAATCCCGTGTGCATTACAACGATATGAATGAGTGAACGTTGGTTTTATTCTATTGGGAGCGTTTGATTTGCATTGAGGTTTCATCGTAGATTTGCACACCGTCCTTTGTGGAAGAGTGTCTTGGTGAATGAGCTGTATCATTAATATTTATACTTCACCTTTAAATTATGAGTGTGCCATCACCCAGAAGAGGTTTTTTGAACCAAGACCAAGGCTGCTCAACTTATAAACCATATAAAAGCACAGGGCAAAGCATGTGGTCTGCTGTTTGTAATGGCGACAGGCAGGTTACTCTCTCAACAGGTGGAAAATATTACGCATACTGCAGCATCCTGAATACCAGTGCTTTCAGAGCCATTTATGGATGTGCTGATCAGCCATTCAATATTAATATCGGATGGATTCTGGCAAAATAACCACTGGATCTGAGAAAAATAACTTACAATGAAAGTAACACCACCAGTGTGATGAAAAACTGTGAACATTGTTGGACTCAGTGAAGGAGTATGAAAAACTTCATCCACACTACAGCAAAGCAAAGCTGATAGCTGCAAATAAAACTAATAAATTCAACACACTTCTTTGTTTGCAAAAAATGAGGTTTCGATGCTTAACTGGCGAACATTTTATCTCCAAGATATCTGTCCCTCGTCTGTACAAGCAAGAAGTGGATTCCTCTTGAAATGTGTTTAGAAAAGGCAGCAGCACAGAGTCTGACACATAAAAACAGCTGACACATAAAGATTCTGTGTGTGTTCCATGTTATGACGGTCTGACAGCGCACTGGATAGACCCAAGTTTAGCACTGATGAAAGGTTAGACAGTTTCGTCACTCAAGAAAAAGCTTCCAACGGGGCAAAAATGGCTAGCTGATGTTAAAGCTGCAATAATTGATATCAGTTGCCGTGGAAACCAGCTGACACATTATCATCTTTTAATGGTGCAATGTGTGAGATATGGCCAGAATTCGAGCTTAAAACATTAAAGTTTTGGGCTGGTAAACAAACAAACAAAACTAGCTTAAGCATTCTAATATATTCTGTAGAGCTCAGGGGTCAGCTGATAATTCTCTGCAGGTTTGAGCGACCCCATTCACATACGTGTGATCCATTCTTAACATGAAAATATTGATTATATCCACCGACATGTATAAGTCTCTGCCGCCATAATGTCAAACCGCTATTTGTGGAATTTGAATGTCTCTGACTTTAGCGCCCCCCAGTGGCGATCCACAGAGTTGAATGGACGGAAAGCACATTAAATTGAACTAATTGGGCTCATTTTTCTGCAAATCTGAACTTCACAGGTGTTGGTATTGGTTGTACGAGATGGCAGCAGGAGCAAGACATGACCAAATGTGTGAGAATACTGATTTGAGCTTTGGTTTTGCAGTTTGGGGTTTTTTACTTTGAACTTGGTATTGTCTGGGCTCAGATGTTTATATTTCTGTGGGTTAGATCCCATTTAAGGTCGAATCAAATGCTCATCAGCTCTCTGTTTACTGCAACATGACACTTACTAAATGTTCAGTGTGAATATCAGTGGAGAGCCAGAGGACTGCACTGTTGTCTACGTGGAAATGGAGCTCAGAGTGTTGGACTGAAATACAAATACCTGCATTGCCACTATTGAGGATTTCACAGTCGGAGACATTTACTACCACAGACTGCAGTCTTGCCCTGTGGAGGCAGTGAACCTGTTTAGGGTAAGATGCGAGGAAGCCGGTCTGTCCGGTCGATGTTTGATTGATGGGATCAAATGTCTTGTTTCTGCTAAAGAAGGAGACGACAGTGGTTTGTCCTTCCTGAAGGGAACAGGTGATAGTGTGTGGCTTTGGACTTTCTTGCTTCAAATACCAATTTCTTCTTCCAGGGCTTGTAGAAATCAAGTAGATGCTACGATTCAAGGGTCCGCAGAAGTTACTCCATTTGGGCCACGTTCTGCATGTTGTAGAAGATGAATTAATGGGCTTTCATGAATAAATGTCATAACATTAAGCATTTGGCAATATGTGATGCAGAGATTCAGCCTGCAGGTTATCGGCAGTCTGCATTATTATCCTGAGTCAAGTGTCAAGAGATGAGTTATGAATTATTTATTTACACTTAACATTACGGTATTTACACTTACCTTTTTGCACTCAACCAGCGTGTTTATGTTGAGGAATGTGGCAGCAGGATTAAGGTATTTCCAGACAAACACCACATTTCATCTTTCATCAGCTTTTATCACTGATCCCTCTGTAACCTCTTCCCTTTATGTTTACATTCTAGGCCTTTCACAGACAGACTTATCGAGAGGAACAATCACTTTAATGGTACAGCTAGCGTAAAACACCATAGATCACCAAAGTGAAGGCAGTGTTGCCAATTGCATGGAAAGTGTGTCAGTTTGTGATCTTTATGTTCAACTTGTAATTGTTTTACAGTGGAGGTGGGCCACCTTTAACATTATAGAAATGAATACACTTTTATCAAATGAAAAAAGAACAAGCTATTTATCACAACAAATGCCAAATATTTCATGTGTGGCTGTTGTTTAGGCTGTCATATACTAACTAAATTGATCACAAGACAAGAGGCGCCAAGATCTGGGTGGTTTACCACCTCAGCTAAACAGTTTCCTGGGGGAAACACTATTTAGTGTTGGCAATACCAGAACCCTCAAACTTACTGGAAGATATAAAGGCCTGGAAAGGAATCAGAGAGTCTAACTTTTGTAATGACAACCGTCTGGGAGACAAGTAACACATGTAGGTTGAATTTACAAATGCAAGCAAATGAGGACTTGCTAAAGTATTATTTAAGGAGCCTATTTATGTGTAAATTAAGTCATTACTGTCAGATCAGCCTAGGGTTACATATAAATTATGTGAGGTGTTCAAGAAAGTAGTTTATATATATTGTATGTAGTCCTGCTGGGAGCCATTTCTTTCTATTGGGGTTGCAAGTCACCATTATTTGCACTAAATGTTAAGTTTTTAGATGGATTGATTGATAATTTAGTCTGTAAACTGTCTGAAAGTGGTAATTTTCCCAGTGTGATGTGTTCAATTTCCATGTTTTTTCCACGTTTTTTCCATATGACTTATGCAATCGATCAGCTGTCAGCGCAGTTCACTTGACTGATGGTTTAGTCAAGTATCCATTGCTGCGCTAGTCGGTGTTTATACGTCACCATGTTAAGGTTGGCTTGAGTTAATCAAATCTGAATCTGGCAAAAGAGAAGAAGCATCACATTTTTTTCACTTGTTCTTTTTCCAGTGAGATAAGATGTGATTTAGGGGTTGGAGACTTCTCCCAGTTATAAGTGTGAAAGGGGCGCAGAGCCATCTGTGGCAGAAACCCATTTGAATTTCACACGAGTCGAACTCTTCTTGATGCCTCAACATGAAAGCCTTCATGTCTCCTCTCAGACGCGACCGCTGCCCTCGCAAAATTGGCTCATTGAGCTGTAAGGTACAAAGGGACACTACAGCGGCTGGCAATCAGGAAACGCATCGCACACAGACACCAAGCTGCCTCATGAATAAAAGGACGGTGTGCAGCACAGAGCGCAATAACCGCCTCACTATCTTCTTGCCGCTTGTTGGAAAGATCTCTGTGGGTGGTGGTGGAGGATAGCTGTATTTTTTTTTCCATTGGAGAGATGATAAGACAGATCTATCTGTGGGGAGTTCCTCTGCTGTCACCGTAGTAAAGCCGTTAAATCTGAAACCCACACAGAGATTAGCTATTGAGGGGTGAAATACAGAGCTGAAATACACACCATAAAGATTTCAGTGCTGATGGCTCAGGACAGCTGACTGAACATGCTGCTATCTCCCAGAGCCAGAAACCCGAAACTACAGTCTGATGGGTCCTCGCATGCGTCAGAAATAACTCTGGAGACAATATGTGGATGCTAGTAGTGGCCGTCACAATACTTTAACAATACTCAGTTGATTTTCTGAGGGTTAGCAAACACTTTTTCATTTAAAAGCCAAACTATCAAAACAAGAAATGGATTGCTTCATTATTATAGTTACAAAATCACAGACCAAAACAAACCATTTTAAGACATAATCTTGGACTCTTGGAAACTACTGGGCTGCTTTCATTTTTTAATTGGATTGATTGATGCCCATCACATTCTACCAAATCTCATTTTGATGTGTTCAAATGTCTTGTTTTGTCAGACAAACAGGCCAAAACCTGGAGAATGCTGAAGCCTTTTAAGTGCACCTGGCTGGTTTTGCACTTAGATGACTCTGATGTTGTTTCGTAACAGAGACCGAGTCTTCTGGGCTTTTGCCAGGCGTGAGCGATTGGGCGCCACGATGGACTCGCAGGCTGATGCAGGAGAAGACTGACAACCAGAGCCTGGATCAGCCCCGAGCAGGTGAGTCACTCCTCTGTACCTAGATAGATGCCGTCTGTTCCTCCAGGTCAGAACAACAGACTCTCCCAGCCTGTCTGCAATACCTGCTCGTCATTCAGCACAGGGCTGGGCAGTATGGATAATATCTTGCATCGCAGTGTATGTGTGATGTTATATCACATTATTAATATGTAATGTGATATTTTACATTTTATCAACATTGAGAAAACTGAGAAATGTCTGTTTTTCAAACATATCCAGTGAATTCAATACCTGATTGTATTATACAGAGAGGTGTTTCTGTTATCTAGCTGATTGATATGAATGAGGTGGGCAAAATAATAGAAACACCTCGCAGGATATAATATTGCCACAGTGTCTACATTATTTGGAATTAAAAGCACTTAACAAGACCATAAGAGCTGCAGGGTTTTCACCATATTGGTGAGTTCATTTGGGCACTCAGTGTTTTGAAGATGAAGGGAGTCAGTTGTGGCTTTAGTAATGTTTATACGTGCCTGTGCGTCATGTATGCAGGTAAACAGGGAAGGCAGAGCGAACCAGAGATTTCATCTGCCTCTCCCCTGCAGGTGAACTGAAAGGTCATGCGGACAAAGCATTGTGTTATTTGTCAAGAGCATGTAGTCTGCGTCAAGCCTGTGCACCGAAAGACTCGAGGAGACAGGAGGAGCACATGAGAGGAGGCTGCCACTTTCCTTTGCTTCCCGGGTCTTGATGGCACCCTGAATAGTTTGGACGGACTCAAACTGCTGTTCATGAAATTGTCGCTGAGACACGCAGCCAATCGACAGCCATAATCAGAGCTCTGTTTCTCTGGTTCCCAGGCTAATTAACTGGCCGGCTGACACGAACCACATTCATCACAGATGACAGTTTTATGATTAAAAATTCAGATCGGAGAGGAAATCTCTTTATTGTTGTGGGGGAGAATACCACAGAGCAGATAAAATAACACGGCTGCACAATGAAAGATCTTCTGTCTTACTGACAGAATACATTTCTCTGCATCATTTGCATTTACTCTGCGCTGATATTAGGCTGTCAGTCACAATGCTGTATTGTATGCAAACTGCACAGTTATTGAGTACAAAACTTCAGGCTTATTGTCTCAGAAATGAATGCAAATCAAGTTCCGCTAACAATATAACATGCAAATGGCCTGTTCAGACCACACTCCTGAATACCAGCTGAAGAATGCTCTGCCTGCTGAGGGGGTGCAACCCAAAAATATGCACACACAATGAATCATTTTAAGCTTTTAAAAATAGACTTAAGTGAAACACGCTTTGTTGACATCTCCTGCATGCATGTCTGCATGTGGCAGCAAAACACAGTGAATCAAAATGCCTGAGAGATTTCCCAGCACTTAAAAATGTATTTCGTCCGTCACAGTAGCTGGGAAAGATGAGCATGTCCGGCCATCCTAATTTATTTGCCAAATGTTTATATAATGTACATCTGGCACTTCTTCCATATCTAAGGTTTGACATATATGTGCACCAAGATATTTGTTTGCTCCAGAGGTGTCGCCTTGATGCCGAGCTGCATGCACTTGTGGTCAGTTATCGACTGTATGATGATACATTTGAATTTCATATCACCAAACCTCAAATCTCTAAGCCATTGTTTAATCTTGAGTAGATATATAATAAACAGTTCAAACTCCTGATAATCTCATTTGGAAAATAATTCCTC
The DNA here is from genome assembly GCF_039877785.1 of Chaetodon trifascialis. Lineage (NCBI taxonomy): Eukaryota > Metazoa > Chordata > Actinopteri > Chaetodontiformes > Chaetodontidae > Chaetodon > Chaetodon trifascialis. Next base: position 15,007,879 of record NC_092071.1, on the reverse strand, counting down.
AGCTCAGTGACATTATCACACGGTTGACACAGTACAGGCACCTCACTGTCCCGCTGGCTAGCACACATCTTCTTCTGTGACATGGCGTTAAAGGTGTTTTTTCTCCACACTTGAGAAAACAAGACTCACAGTCTCTCTCTCTAGCAGCCCCCCATTATTTGCTCTCCATTTGTGTCTTGCTACCTGATAACACACTTAACCTTTATTGAGTTCCTGGTTTGTAAACACATCGCCCTCGTAATCTCTTGTAAAGACACGAGCATACTGCGGGGTAGATGCTTCACTGCGGTAATACACTGGAGATGAGCGGGCGAACAAAAAGCTGGACAGGTAGTTTAAGACACGCCAGCGGGCACGGCTCCTGGCTCGGGTTGCCGCCCTCTTCCTCAGCAGGCCGCCTGACAGTGATTGCATAATCTGGAGTGTGATTAAAAAGCCTGGCCTGGACCTCGGGGATATTATCTTGGGGATTGCACAATAACGTCCAGCCCCAGGCTCTTCTTTCTCTCTTTTCATCCCTCCACTGCTTAACAAGATGGAGACAGTGCGACCCGCCGTCAGCCGACAAGCCTCGGAGACCGTTGTTGCTAGGCAACTGAATGCTAAATTTTGAAACCCAGACAATTCTGTCTTTCAAGCATTAAAAGTGCAAAGCAAAGAACTAAAAATAGACTGAGCGGAGAGGGCGGTGGGGGCGAATGAATCCAAATGATGTAAATGAAGTAAACGGCTCGTACTGTGTTTGTCGTCGAGGATTGTTGATGATGATGTTTATTTTGGCGAGCGAGAGTCAGCTGAGAATAGTATTTTTTCCACAGCCATATCTTCGAGGTTTTTATGGGAAAGCGTTGAGAAAGAGAAGCTGGCAGATAATCTAACAGAAACTGTCTTCAAGTGGAGTTGGGCTGTTATCAGAGCAGTGAGATGATGGATGCCTCACAAAGCAAACAGCAGTTCATTTGACCATTATTTGAATCCCGCTCAGTCCCTTTCACTACCAGCCCACAAAAATGACATTTAAGGAACAGAAGGCAGAGTTTAAAAAGCCTTGAGTGTCATTAAAGAGAAGACGTTTCGCTGTTTCCTCAGATCTTACCTTTTATTTCCTCGCTCACCGATCTGATGGGGTTGATCAAGCTGAGAGACGAAGCTACGCCCCAAGCATTTTTTTTTTTTTTTGCTGTGCACGTCTGTCACTACAATAACATGATGTTTAGTGTATTTATTGACAGGCGAGGTGGTTGGTGCGGCGTGAAGCCCTGCTGTCGTTTCATCAGCGTTGCATTCAACTGCCTCAAAGGAAAGCAAATCAAAGAACAAATGCATAATTGAATTTACATTACACACCTGGATGAAATATTTATTTTTTTGATTCCTCATGAAAAATGCAGGCTTATTGCAGAGGTCGTTGTGTGTGTGTGTGTGTGTGTGTGTGTGTGTGTGTGTGTGTGTGTGTGTGTGTGTGTGTGTGTGTGTGTGTGTGTGTGTGTGTGTGTGTGTGTGTGTGTGTGTGTGTGTGTGTGTGTGTGTGTGCGTGTGTGTGTGTGTGCGTGCATGTGTGTGCGCATGCTCGATACGCCAAGGCCGGTTTGGTTGATGCATGATACAACTTTACTCTGTGTGCCAGTCGATACCGTAGCTTGACTCCAGGACACCCTGCAGACTCTCTGATCGATAACATTACTCTGCACCGCCCACTGCCCCTTCAATCAGCGACACTGAAGCCCCCCGCAGCAGATTGACTCATAAAGAGCTCAGCCCCTCACATCAGTGCTGCTTTCACTGAGTGGAGATGTCATTTGTAATACCTTCTGAAGAATCTGCTCGGCATTGAGCGTATACTTAAAGGTCTAATCTGCAGCGCAGCCTTCATTGATCTGGGCTCAGATAAAATACACATGATGGCACAAAATCTGTCATCAGCAACCATAACGCTGCAGTAGGAGCAGATCACGGAAGACTGTGCCTTTTTTAGGGTTCATCACTGCATTTGCTGTTTGGACTTAAGACTAGAGCTGTTACTATACGGTCAAAGTTAGATTACAGTAAACTGGTAACTGGTTGATGTCTGGCCGCAGTTTAAAATAGGCTACAGTGTTTTATAGCTGGCATAAATGTTAAAGTGGACTCAACTGAAAGCTAATAAACTTTCATATAGCAGACAGTCAGTGTGTCGAGACTGATCTTGTGTTGTGTAATGGGTGCCTCCTCCTTTTATAATGCTGCAGTTAATATATAAACATGTAGCTCAGTGCTCTTTTCCTATCACTGAGTCATTTTCTCTTCTTATCAGTTTTTTATTGATCTGTTCTTAACAAAGTTCAACCAAGCGAGGAAACATCTGATAATCATCATACATCTACCATGTCTGCTCGTTAGCTATCAATAAAGCCTGAAGTCTGAGAAATCTAAACTAAATGAGTGATTTCATGATGCACAAGAGAAACAGTGAAAACTAATCGAATAATGAATCCTTACAGCCCTTCCCCTCTTCATTTAACACTCCACCTCAGTGATCATTGCAAAAGACATTTTATTGACTGAGCCATTTTAATTAATGTTTTCCATAGCGACATACGCTCTGCATCTGAAATCCCACATGTTTTTGAGGCTTTACAAACCATTGACAGCAAATGTTCAAGTTGGATCCTTTTTTTTAAAGACTGTCCACACAGAGCTCTGAACACATATTTTAATCTTTGATCACAACAGCCATATTTCTTCCTGTCTGGGGGTTGGCCCATATAGCTCCACTACTTAAAGTTAAAGGATACAGATGATCTAAATAATTACAGAACAATCTCCAAAGTATCTTGTTTGCAAAAGTCTTTGGTAAATAACCTGCTCAAGGTATTTCTTTCAAGTCACTCTGGATTAAGTCTACACCAGTCTGGGTTTAGAGCTAATATCAGCACTATTTCAGCCATAATCACTTTAGACAATAAGAAACATTGCGCTTTTTGTAAATCTGTCAAAAGCATTTGATACAGCTGAGCATCCTTTGCTCTCGTGAAGCTTATGCAGTGTTGGCCTTCAGAACTGTCTGAGAGACTTTAGTGTGTGTGAAGTGAATGTGAATCTAACATTGAGAGAGTTACTGAGTACAGATACCTTGGCATCTGGCTTGATGATAAATTTACATTACACCATGTAGACATGTTGCTCCATCCACTCTTAAAGCCCGAGACATGGTCTATCATTCTGCCTTCAGATTTGTCCCTGGTGATAGCTGTGGTACTTCTGTTATATCCTGAATGATAAGGTGGGTTGTAACATACATTGCTACCACCTTACATCTCACTGATGCTGGATTGGAACTGTGGACCCAATCAGACTCACTCATATGTCTGGCTTATGGCTTAAGGTCCCTTGAGCATGAACTGGATTTGAAAAGCCAACATTTTATTTCAGTGACCTAAATCCTTGGAATGATCTCCAACACTAAAAATCAATACTCTTCTGACCTATGGGCAGTTTAAACCCATGCTCACAAACCTCCCTGCTTCACAGTGTAACCGCTTCAGCTGATTTTCCTTTATTCTCACCATTGCCTATTTATTTTCAACTTGTCTGTAACCCCACATCAATGGAAAGGGGGGCAACATCAGTGGTTCTTCAAGTTTACATAAAGGTGTGAAAAGAAATGAAATACTTCTATTTAATGATAATAGAATTTATTACTAATGGACATAAAAGGCTTCCGAGCATTTCCTACAAGATAGTCCAGTTTATATCTTCCTCCTTGAAGAAAAGATCTTTTAAATAAGTTTTGGTTTATGAAGTTGAATAAATTATAGAATAAGTGTTTGTTTAGTTATTCAGTCAGTTCATTAAAGCTTCACATTTGCCCCGTCTGCGTCCCGCTGCACAGGAGGTCATGTCCAGTTTCTGTGCGGTAGACGTTAGAGATTTGAAGAAATATATGGAGCTATGCACTTGTGGATTATCTTTTAAAGAATCTGAGTATTCCAGCTTGTGAAGGAAGGAAACGAAGATATGCGAGCTGCTGTGAAGACTGTGACAGACAGAACTGGATCAGAGGTGAACGACTTGTGGGAGCGTTTTGCAATTCTGGCAGTGAAGAGACACCAAGCACAGAGAGAAGTGATGTTAGAGGTCTGAGTACAGACACAAGAGTAACCGCACATCAACACTGCAGCCCAGATCTTTCCTTAATTCACTGAAGCTCACTGCTCGAGCTCTCATTACAAAGCTACTGACTTATCAAGCTGATGGCACATCTGTCTTAAATCCCTGAGTCGGGAAGTTGCGCATGTGGGATCATCTTTAACCGCGGTGTTTCAGTTTGTGGTCTGCTGTTGTGAAACCGCAACATAAGAGTCCTGGCAAAGCGCATTCCTGTCCAGCAGCCTTCAGCAAACCAGTACACTGTTTCTGTCTCGATGGCGTCCTTCCCCCTCCCTCACCCTCTCAGACCTCTCCTGAGGGTTTGTGAGGAAAAATAAATATTTTTAGAAATTGCGGTCCAGGGCTGCTGTCACTTCTCTTTTTTTTCGTTGTTCATAAACCCTAACCATGGGAAACACATATTCACCTCCCCCTTTCTCACTGTTCACGCAATTGCCTTTGGCTTCCTACTGCCACCCATGAAAAAAAAAAAAAAAAAAAAAAAAGCCCCCAGGGAGAGGGTCGCCATAGCAACTACCTTCCCCAGAGCAACTCCTCAAAGCATCCATCTGAGCTACATGTCGCAGGCCCACGTTTCCACCAACAGAATAACCTGAGAGTCTGTGCTTTGGGGCAGGAATGAGACTCGAAGGTTTCCAGGGCTGTTGGACAGGACGCAGAGAGCAGAGGAGAAGAAGAAGAAGGTGAAAGAAATAAAGCCACAGAGAGAGCAACAGATGTCCAACAGCTGATCAGCCCGATGGGCCGCTTGAGAAGACGCAAACAGCGCTGCTTCGCATTCAGGCTCCCTCTTTCGTGCGATAAGATGACAGAAAGTTTACATGCTAAGCCTCGATGATTTAGTGGACGAGCCCTGCCATGCAATAACAGCTGGCACACAGAAAACGGGCCTCTTCCTCTCAGAGAGCAGAAAGCAGAGACGCAGCACCCTGCCAACCTCCAGGAACTCACTTCAACTCGAACTTGAAAATGATGCACAAGAAGCATCCACGCAGGCGGCGCTGTGCTCTGGCACAGACACAAATGTTTAAACATCACTACACAAACATTTACATTTTCCAGCTGAACATAGCAAATTACTGTCCCCTCCTCAGGACCATATGGCCTCCTCCTCCTCCTCCTCTCTCTCTCTCTCTCTCTCTCTCTCTCTCTCTCTCTCTCTCTCTCTCTCTCTCTCTCTCTCTCTCTCTCTCTCTCTGTCTCTCTGTCTCTGACACATCAGCGTCAAAGATCAAATCTCATATCCCCGATCACAAGGGACCCTCTCTTAATCCATGCAGCCTGTTGTTCAGTTTCCATGCAGCCGCGGTGCAGCGTGCATCGTGACGGCTGCTCTGTGCTCATTGTGTGCCTGTCGAGCCACAGTTGTCTCACACAGCAGAAGAGCTATTAATAGCTCCGTGCTCCCCAGTAGTTTAAATTCATCCAGCTCGGCTCAGAGTTGTAAATTGGAGCTGTACCACACTCTCGAGGCCCTCTTTTGTAAAGTCGAGGGAACAGAGGGAAGCTAAGCTGTCATTAACTGCTTGTTTTCTGTTACACTCGAGGAAGGACAGGAAGCAGCTGCCAGTTTCACTTCCTGTCACACTCAGATGCATGACTCTGTGTCTGCATGATGATGTTGTAGGTTGTACCACATCTGTAACGAATGGTGTCTGAAGTTAAGACACACAGGATGATAACACTGAGTTTTAATCATGTTCTTCATCTCTTTGAGTTCATTTTGAAATGACAGGATGTCATTAAAGATGTGGACACTCTGTCATTGGAAGGAAACAAAGCACATCGTGATATATTTCATTTGGTGAATGTAAAGGATGTTTCCTTTATTTGCGTGCTTTATTGTCAAATATGAACATATGTGCTATATCAGTTTTTTTCTTCAGTAAATAGGTGCTGATGTTTTGCAGCTCAGAAATGAAATGAGTGTTTCAGTTGCTTATCATCGTGTCTGTCTCCCCCTCGCAGCCATCCATGAGTTTCCAGAGGACATCTTTACCAAGGAGCAGAGGAAGAAGGGGGCTGTGCTCCTGCATACGCTCTGTGTGAGTATTTCCCACAAGATCGCCTGAAATCTGCATTTTTTTTCTCTTTTATTTAGCTCCTTGACTGACTCATCACTCATCATTATAAGCAGCACATATTACAAACCAAGACGTTTATCATGAAGAGTGTGTATGTGTCCCTCCTCTCTCTCTCCAGGCCATCTACATGTTCTACGCTCTGGCCATCGTATGTGACGACTATTTTGTCCCCTCCCTTGAGAAAATATCTGAGGTGCATCAACAGCATCAACCAGTCTGCATATATAATTTTCATAATTTCATTCATGTTATTTTATTTTGCTCAGTTTTTTTTTTTTTTTAATCTTTCAGAACCTGCAGCTCAGTGAAGATGTGGCCGGGGCGACATTTATGGCTGCAGGAAGCTCTGCACCAGAGCTTTTCACCTCTCTTATTGGTTAGTAGCTCAGCCAATCAAGACCAAGTGACAGTTGTGGCAGGCATAAATAAAGCATGCCAAAATTAGTTTTCACTCACCTTTGATATTTTATCAGAGAAATGCTGGAATTTGAAAACCTACAGTGCCGAAATCATCCAGGAGATGTCAGCAGAGTGTTTTTTAAAAGCTCTGAAGGGACTTTCCTTGTGCTAATTCCTTGTAGGTATTTTGTTGGAGGTTAGTGACTAAGAGCTGGATGGCATGTGTTTCTCTGCATGTGTGTGTAAATCGAAATGAAAAAACATAAGAGCCAATTGAAGTTGATCGGGGATGACAGACTGCAGGGATTTCATCTGACCTGAAACCAAACAAAGCCACACACTAAATGCACACACATGACTTCCTCCCCTCCCCTCTGTGTCACCCACCCTCAGGCGTCTTCATCACCAAAGGAGACGTTGGAGTCGGCACGATTGTTGGCTCGGCTGTCTTCAACATCCTGGTCATCATCGGCCTGAGTGGGATCTTTGCAGGCCAGGTAGGAAAAAACTTCCCCACATCTTGCATGCAGTTGTTCCTGAGCGTCTGGACACCAACATTTCAAACCTTTTCTCTGCAGACGGTGGTCCTAACATGGTGGTCCCTTTTCAGAGATTCCTCCTACTACATCCTGTCTGTAGTGACGCTCATCATGGTGAGATGTGCTTTTAATCAAAGTGACCAGTGTGTGTTAAGCTTTCATTCCTCCACATTGTGTTCTGAAGAGTCCTTTTTTTCCTCTCTTTAGGTGATCTATGATGCCAGAGTGGTCTGGTGAGTTCACTTGAATCAGACTGAATTCTGTGCTTTAAATAAAGAAAAGAGGATATTGTGGTATTGTATATATTTTCCACTGTTTTCACACATATTAGCTGCATAAATGAGTTTGAATTTATCTTTGGGGCACAACATGTTGGAAAGGTCTTGGGTAACGTGATGATAGTCAACAGAAGACAAGCTGACATTTCTGTTAACGTTCACTCACAATCACGTTGTTTTCACACTGATGAGAATGATTGAAAATGTCACTTTATGCCAAATTCACAAATGTATTCTGGTAAAAATGTACTGAATGTATCAGACTCTCTGCATAATATTCACTGTGGCAGTGGTTGAAAGTAATTAAGCACATTTCCCCAAGTACTGTACTTAAGTATAATTTTTAGGTGCCTTACTTGAGTATATCCATTTTCTGCTACTAAAGAGGCAAATACTGCACTTTTTACTCCACTGCATTTATTTCAAACCTTTATAGTTACTTTGTAGATTCAATAATAATACAGATGTAATAATATAATATAGAAAATAACAGATTATGGTGACCTATGGTACACCTTTACCAGCTGGAACATTAAAGTAATGAACATAGAAATTCATCAGTACTTATAACACAGTAGTTTGGCTATTCTTCATAATGAGTACTTTGATGTTAAATACTTTCATTTAAATTTAGAATGCAGGACTTTTACTTGTATTTTTACACCTTAGTTTCTATACTTTTACACAAGTAAAAGATCTGAGTGCTTCTTCCACTGCAGTATGAACAGGGCACATTACCATAGAAGCAGTGCTGCTGTAGACATCTGTATTCACACTGACACAGATCTGCAAACTCAAAGGACAGCTTTGCATTTTGGTTACATTTGTACTCAACAAATAACAACACATATGAAAATGCATTCCCAGTCAGCCGTGGCTCATTCCAAAGGCAGCAGAGGTGACGGGGAACAGGACCAATTTAAAATCTGCTGGCGTGTGTCATCAGCGACAGCCAGTGCACATGCGATCAGTGATTTGGAGCTTAGCTGTTGGATTGATTTGGAAATAGCTGTTCAGTTGATTTCTTTTCCTTCTCAACAGGCTTGGGTCCTGCTCTTGATCCCTTTTTAGCTTCTTAGCTTCTGAACGTTTTCTACTCTGTCGACCTGAGGTTAAAAAAGCTGTTGTCTGTGCCAGTGGTTTTAATGAAAGAGTGGATTTATTCATGAACTTAATGTCGGCTGTAGCCGTGGACTCCAGTGATATATGGCAGACTGTTTATTGAATCGTAGCGTGCCAAGCCATGGTTGCTCTGGTGTATTTCACCTCACCACTCTTCTTCTCAATACACTTTGTCAGATTTGTGTTTCAGCTGACTTCCAAATCACTGCATGCTCAGAATATCTGAGATACGTGTGTGCACATGTGCAGCATCTATCCGACGCTCTTAGTGCTGTGCTCCATCTTTAAGCCTCTGGAAAATTGTTATAACTATATAACATTTTTCATAGGATTGTGATTGGTGCACAGAAATATGTCACCTTTCTTCTAACTGAGCCACGTTCACTTCAAACCAGCAAAAAAGACAAGAATTAATACACAAATACAAACATTCCTCATGTGAAATAAACCTGTTTTCAGCACAGAATGATAGATAGAAAAAAAGGTCTTCAGAGCCTTTGAAATATTAGAATTGTAAATTGAGCACAGGATTTACAAGGTTTTGGAGATATAGAAATATATGTTCCAGATAATGTTAATTGCAAGTAAAAAAAACTATCACCAGGAAATGGCTCAAGACAGAGGTACCTAAGTTAGTTCTATTTTTGGAGAAAAAAAAAGTGTAAGAGACAAAAATGATTGATGGATATGAGGATGTCTGTCTTAATAAAAAAAAGAATTAGTCAGAAATATTAGAAATTATAACACTTTTTAAATTTGTAATCACAAAGAAAGCAGCTTAATTATGAGAAAGAAGTGATAGAAATAATGGAGATTGATTTAATTTAATGATTTCCCATGAAGATTATGTCAATGCAGATAATAACAACTACTATTTATCCTCCTTCCACCAGCTTGTGTTTTTTTTTCCCATTTTTTCACTTTTAATCTAGTTGTGGAGAGATGCTGTATGAACTTATTGCATCTACATTTTCTGTGCAATAGATATTCGAAATAATCTAATTGTGATCAGAAATATTCAAGAATTAATTATATTTAATCCACATTATCCACACACTGTGAACAGTATCACTGCCGTTACAGTATGATTGAAGCGAGGCTAAAGGTTCACTTTCTGCCATCTGTTTTCTTTGTTGTTTTGAATGGAGGCTCACTCACCGAGCAAACACAAGCTTTGCGGCTCTGCGGTGTGTCACACCAGACTGACACAAATGTGCTTCTTGCTGTGCAGGTGGGAGTCCTTGCTCCTCATGACCATGTATGCAGTCTACATTGTAATCATGAAGTAAGTTTATTAAAAGACCAAATCAGTCATTCTGCCTCCAAACAAAACACACTCTGTTTATTGTATATGCTGTAAGGATATAAGCAAACAGTATCTGATCGATTGCAGGTTCAACTCCCAGCTTCTGGCGTTTGTGACACGTCAGCTGAGGAGCGGCAGGCTGTGCTGCCCCGGATCAGAGGACCACAGAGAAGACAAGGCGGGAGAGGACGCCTCTGCTTGCAACACCTCCATGGTGCTTCTCAACAAAGGTCAGCAGACGTTAGAATAATCCTGTCGTCTTTGCAGCTTTGTGTCCGTTCACTGCTGTCAAAGTCAGAAATCAAATATAACCACCTGTACACAGGCCACAATCAGGAGCCTCCTCCAGTCGTCATGGTGGATGAGCTTCTCATCCTCAACCCCCACAAGCTGTCCTTCTCTGATGCTGGCCTCCGTATCATGATCACCCCCCACTTCTCACCCCGCACCAGACTCTCCATGGCAGGACGCGTGCTCATCAGTGAGGTATTTGCCGCAAAAGTCAAACGCAAGCACATCTTTTCTGAGCCCTGCAACCAGAGCTTCCCACTCTCCTCTCGCAGAGACAGAGGCTGATCCAGAGTTCGAAGAACCAGCGGGACGGTGAGGCCGGCCCTGGGTCGCGAGGGGGGTCAGCCAGCAACAGCCTGAAGACAACAGCCTCCTGCAGTCTAGAGAACGGAGGCAGGGAACCAGGGACAGGAGACAGAGAGACAGGAGACAAGCTGGGGGTCGAGGCATGTCAGCCAGAGGAAGAAGAGGATGATGAAGATGGGATTTTCAGTCCCGTGCGCATACCAGGTGAGGACGATCCAGCACTAACAGATCTAACCTGTAATGTTTTTTATTATTATTATTTTTTAAGGGCTGATATTGGTGTAATGGTTCAATCAATTCTGTTGTTTTTCATGTTAATTTATTGTTTTTGAACAAAACTTCATTAGAAATTCTCACATGAACAAACTCTCCTTTCTTGGTTGACAGAAGTCCTTAAAATACCTAATTAAAAACCGGCTCTTCACAGGTAGCTGCTGTGCGCGGGTCAAGTGGGTGATCACATGGCCTCTGGGCCTCCTGCTCTACTGCACTGTGCCTAACTGCATTCTGCCACGCTGGCACCGCTGGTTCATGGTCACCTTTGTGGCCTCCACCCTGTGGATCGCTGTCTTCTCCTACCTCATGGTGTGGATGGTAAGGGGGCAGAATGACAGAAAGCTTTAATTCTGAAACAAGAAAAAAACCTGCAAACAAAAATGACCAAAAATCGATCACAGATGCTTCAGGTGGCTGTTGGTCTACTACAGCAATGCAGTTATGATCTACAGGTTTGTGTCCTGATGTTGCAGGTGACCATCATCAGCTACACACTAGACATCCCAGACTACATCATGGGCATAACCTTCCTGGCAGCAGGGACCAGTGTGCCAGACTGCATGGCAAGTCTTATTGTAGCTCGACAAGGTAAGAAAGCATAAAGCACCTTTTGCCTGTCGTCTCTGTGGTGCTTCAGTTCAGCATTTCTCTGTCACTCTTCCCGTCTCTTTTCAGGCATGGGGGACATGGCAGTGTCTAACTCCATAGGCAGCAATATCTTTGACATCCTGCTGGGTTTGGGATTCCCCTGGGCTTTGCGCACCCTCGTGGTGGACCATGGATCATCAGTATGCATTCATACTCTACAATACCAGTCTCTTTTTCTTCTTGTCTGTGATTGTCCTGGTTTAATGATGTCTCTGTGTGTGTTTGAGAGAGCCTTCGTAAGATTTGTGTTCTCAATCCTGTTAGTCAAAAAAATTGTTATACCTCATTGTCCCCTCCCCCACAGGTCTTCATAAATAATAAAGGACTAGTGTATTCTGTCATCCTGCTGCTGGCATCTGTGTTTCTGACGGTGAGGAAACACCACGACGCACCAAATGTTGCATAGTTGTTTTAATATCTGTTGTCAGTACGCAAAATAATTCAGTATAGGTAGATTTGAATTCAGTTCAAGCCATGTTGTAGTATGTTGCATTGTTCATTCAATATCTCTGCTTTCAGTGGCTTTTAATGAATCAAGAAAGACAGATTGCATTGAGCTTGAGAAGCTTGTGGAACAGAGGCCAGCCTCAACATGCCATCACGACTGGCTCTCATTATCAGTTGATTAAAGCTCATCACATACACATTGATATTGACGTATATGTTGGCTCATGTGGCTGATACATTGGGGAATAACAATGTGGAGCAGCTAGCAGCTAATAAATCAGATATTTACCTCAGGAGCAGGTGCAGAGTAAAACAGCAGGACCTGCACCTGTCAGGTGGCCAGAAGCACGAATCCAAATGAATGTTAACGCTGCTCCATCTCTGCTGTCTGTGTTAATAGCTAACTTTACAATATGTCATTGTTTACATCTTGTTGCACTGACCCCAAGCAGTGAAAGAATAAATGAATGCAGGTTTAAGGGACACTTAGGAAAATGACTGACTTATTGGATATTGGCCTCAAAATCAGTGGTGTAACCATCGTTGTGGCTCTTCCTCACTGCTGTCTCTCTGCTTTCAGGTGACGAGCGTTCATCTGAACCACTGGAGGCTGGATCGGCGGCTGGGTCTGGGCCTGATGTTTCTCTATGCCATCTTCCTGCTGTGCTCCATCCTCTTCGGGCAGATGTAAGGCCTTAAGGTCAAAGGTCAAAGCTGTCAGACAACATGCTGAGTACCTAAAATAGAGTAACATCGTTGTTGTGTTCCTTGTGAGAGTTTTTTCTGTGCACCTCCGTAGGATTCACTAAGGTGATACTGTACACATGCAACCACACAAATACACACTGACGTCTTTTATCAATAGTTTCCTCCTTTTTGTACAGTCTAGTGTTTGAAAGCAGTCAGTCTTCAGTATCCAACTGGGTGGCCTATCAGAAAATGTAATGACATGGCAGATGGAAGCCTTAAACAACAATATGAAACAGGAAGTGATGTCACAAAAAATGTGATTAAGAAAACAAATGTTCTGGTCCTCATCAGCTAGCTTGTTGCATAATGTTGATAATTCAACACCATATAATTATTATTATTATATACCATAAAAGTCATATTATTATATACCAGAATATTATTATTACTATGTACCATATGATTATTATATGCTAAAATTTCACCCTTAACAATGTTGGCATTATATTTTGTCTTTTTATTTGTGAATATACCACATTCTTTGTCAAAACTTTCAGTTTTAGAAGAGTCACCTCCTGTTAAAGTTAAGCCAAGTCAGTGCACTAGCCAAATAACACCCTATAAATGTGCTTCTGGTTGCTACTTATTTAAAAAAATTATATATCACTATTTCATGAAAGCAATAACTCATTAGAAATTCAGATTTACTGCCGTTTTATAGACTCAGTATAGTTTTAACTGTCTAAAAGCACATATATATAGGCTCATACTCGTTGACAAACGTACATTATGCCAATGACACAAACGTCTCGTGCTTTCAGGGACTGTCGCTTCTTGTCATTGCAACTCTCGTCCACTGTTAAGCTTACTTATTTATATTTTTCACGTTTGCGTTCTCAACCCTGCTGCAGCTGAGCGCCAGCTCGATGAATTCACCAACAGCACAGCAAAAAAGAAGTTTTTTATAATAGAGAGTGAGTTCATTTGGCTGCATGTGCTCTGCTGCTGGATCTACATATTGTCTCCCCAGAAGTGTTCAATAGTGTGTATGTCTGACATCACTAATCGGTCTGAGCGGGACATGCGCAGGTAGACAGCTGCAGGTGGCATCAACTGTTGAACAAAGTTACCTGATTTGGAATTTATATATATTTATGGAATATATATATATATATATCCTTTAATCTGCCATGTCATGCTTGATTAATATTGTCTGTTGGCCTTATGTTTGAATACCCTTGTATGTTTTGAATGTATACCCTAGCTGACTTTACCAGTAGTGTGGAAATATTTACATGCATTCAAATGTAGCAGGCAGAACTGAATTACAGCCTCTGAACAGACAGTGAGGTACTTTAGTCCTACAACAAAGGACACCGTGCGTGTGTGTTTGCGTGTGTGTGTATGTGTGTATGTCAGAAGACTTGTATAACAGAAACACTGATACGAAAAGGCACATTATTGTGACAATATTTTGAAGATTTTGCCTCACTGCTTGTAAGCAAGTATTGGTACATCTTAATGTACGTAAAGAGATTAACCTAGTGTTACAGTATTTTTAGAGGTCTTATTACTATGAAATCTAATATATAATGTACTTCTATGAGCATCACAACCTTTGATGACTTTGAGTGCAGGTTAGTTGTAATACTTCATGTTTAGGTATGACAATCGATGTTTGTATTGTTTCGTGTACATTTTATGAGATTATTTCCCTTTGGTGGAACATTTTCAGGACAGACGCTGCACATTATATGCACACACATACATGTGTTTGTGTTACAAATAATGCTGCATATTCCATATTCATATATTTCTGCTGCCCCTCTGTCCTTGAAAATTGGCTATTTGGACACGGATAATACAATGAACTCAAGTCGAAATGTTCCACCAAATCTGGGCAAATTGTTTTGTCTTTTCTTCAAATGGCTGTATAATTATTATCATTGTCTACTTGACAATACTTTTTACTGTTTGTAAATGTTTAATTTACATAGTTTTACAATAATGAATGTCAGACAGAGACTAGTTTTGTGGTGTTTTTGATATTTTTAAAAAATACATAATGTAAGCCTACTTGTGAACTATTGTAACAGGATGAATGCATATTTTGTCTGCTTGTTGAGTGGAATACGAAGGCTGTAATGTGAGCATAGCACTCCGTTTATAATGAATTCAGTTGCAGTTGTGTCTTAAAATCTTCTCAGCGCCAAGATTTTCTTTTATTTCAGTATTGATTCATTGACACACTCAGACAATATAGCTCCCGTTTACAGGTTTAAATGAAGTAAACAAAGCGCACAGCAACATGATTTTTAGGTGGATAGAATATTCAAATTTGTGAATGTACAAGCAGTTAATCTGAGTTTTTCCTGTTAGCTGAAATTAGTTTTCACTTCAGACTGACACAGTTTATTGAAACCATTCACACCTTTTAAATTCTTAGGGAATTGCAGCAGGTAATGAAGTCAAATGTTTCTTGTCAAACAGGAGAAGAAATGCACATTGACAGGAAGTATGCCTTTTCCTACTAAATGCCTCAAAAACATTTTCTTATCTACTGTATTATTCATACTTTGTGTTTTAGAGTTTAAAAGTGGAGCTACACTTAGACATACTGCTCAAAAGTCATGCTGTGAGGTTTGACATCAGACCCCATCAGTGCATTTTAATGGGTGACTGATGTGCTGTTAAAATGTAATAATCATCCTTTAACTGGCCACATCCCAGACAGAACAGCAGGTCGTAGGTGGCTTATTCTAATGCCTGTTGCATGCCCGTAAAACTGTTAATTAGCACTGAAAAGATTATTTGAGCTAATCAACGGAAAATCAATCAACAAATATCCTGATAATTAATAATAATAATTCATTGTTTGAGCAAAAAACACTCACTAGGTACAGCTGCTCAAACACAAGGATTTGCGGCTCTTCTCTTTCCTAGTCGACCAATCAGCCGTCATACTGGGAGACTTGGAGATTTGGGAGATAAAGATGACACTTTTCACTGTTTTCTGACATTTTATGGACTGACCAATCACTCAGATGGAAAAGATGAATCTGCGATGAAAGGCATTGTTTGTTTCCTGCCCTTAATTTAGCTTTTTTTTTTTGTAAGCATTTGGTTTTGCGTTCTCTGAGGTAGAAACTGTGTCTGTGTATCCTCACTATCTTCATCCTTATTAAACATCCTCATGAACCTCAACCATCAGTAACTAATTGTGATTTGCCAGAAGATGATTCACAGCAGTTTTTAGAGTGTTCTGTCACTCAGCTGTCGGGATTCTCTGCTGGAAACTCTTGTATTCAAATCCTGTAGTAATCTCATTACAGTGGTCATGGCTACAGAGAGACAACAGCACCAAACCAAACAAATGAACTGTTGTGTGTTCACAGCAGTCAAAGGATGTTCTGTTTATTCTGCTGTGATGTTGGAGTAGAGGTTGAGTTGAAATTTATTGCGTAGAGGTCGTATGGGATCATAGAAGACTGTTGTATCTTGAGTCCAATAAAAAACTGTGCAATGACAATTCATCTCTTTCACCTGTTGTTTTCTGTAGGTAGCAGTGATAGTGAATGGACAGAGGTGCAGCTGAATGATTATGAAGAGGACATAGGCTAGACCATGACCGCCATCTAATGGAGTAAACCCGAAAAAACACAGATACAGTAACATACATAGCTTTCTCAATTATCAGATTTTCTCCCTCACATTTCTCATAAATTACAAATGTTCATCATGTTCAAAGCACACTGTGTGCACTCAAGCCTGATGCTGCTTTTTGACACAAATATTTTTTTATTTTATTTTTTTTAGATATTTTGAGCTACAGAAAGATTACTATGAAAGGCAGAGTGAACTGGA
This sequence comes from Chaetodon trifascialis, assembly GCF_039877785.1. Classification (NCBI taxonomy): domain Eukaryota; kingdom Metazoa; phylum Chordata; class Actinopteri; order Chaetodontiformes; family Chaetodontidae; genus Chaetodon; species Chaetodon trifascialis. The sequence goes on along the minus strand of NC_092071.1, from coordinate 14,991,480 downwards.
GTAAAATGTCTACTATTGTTGCTGGATTTCTATTAGTATAACAGACTTATAGTAAAATTTTTCTTTATAAAGGCCAAATAGCAGGTGAACACTAATATTTCTACTCAGTTATTTAATGAAGAACTACACTGCTAAACTGAAACATCACAATTAAGTGCTTTATATAAGACATGTAAGACAAAACTTTGAAAACATTTAAATAAGATTAAACAGGATTTAAAAAGATAAAAATAAGATAAAATAGATATGATAAATAATCCCAAATGTAATTAAATGGGGTGTAAAATACAAAAGTCGAGCAGATCTCAAGTTCTCTGGGAGATTGTGCTGCATAAAAACTGAATGCTGCTTGTCTGTGTGTAGTTTTGACTCATGGGACAGGAAGCAGACCTGTCCCAGACCATATGGTAGTTTGCTGGCGGTTCATAACAAAGCAGCAGATCAGAAATGTATTTTGGCCATGAGCCTTTCAGTGCTCTATAAACCAATTGTAGTATCTTCAAGTGAATTCTTTGACAGACAGCCAGTTAAAATATCTGAGACCTGGACTGATGTGATCTGCCCTGCTGGGTTTAGCGAGGACTCGAGCAACACTGATTTTTTTTTAAGAGGCAGCCTTGCAGTAGTCGAGCCTAATGGCATGGACAAGTTTCTCTAAATCCTACTGAGACATAAGTCTTCTGTTTCTTCATACACTCTGGTGATAGTGGGCTACCTTTGTAATTGTGTTCATGTAGCTCTTGAAATGTAGGTCTGACTCCATAGCTACACCATGATTTCTGGCATGGTTTGTGCTCTTCTTACACACTGAAGCTCAGTTTTAGCTTTCTTCAATTGAAAATTTCACATCCCATCACTGATTTGTTCAATGCATTACTCAGTGCATGATAGTCACATGATGATATCATTACATACATTTGTGTAAATGTTGAATAGAGGAGGCCCCAGAATGGAGCCCTGAGTGACTCCCCATGTAATTTCTGTCCACTCCTGTGTAATTACGATGCTGATTTAGTGAGTTAAGTTTAGCAAATTATCTCAACAAAAAAGGTTGTTGATGACATAGTGTGCTTTTAAGATTTGCCAATATATTTATATTATTTCTTCATTTATTATCCCAACCCATCATTAATTTCTCAAATGCTGTTGTCAAATGCTCAATGAGGAAGACAAAAAAAGAGAAACCAAACAGCAGCAGGTTATAGTGCCTAGTATTTTATTTTCCTGAAGACAAATTTCGTACAATAAAACATTCCATCACAATCCAAATCAAAGTCCACCATAAGAGAATTCACCTATGATGTAAACCTATGACCTTGGTTTAAACATGTTGTGAAAAATTCTCTCCCAAAGCTAGAGACCAGAAGACCATAATCTGATAGAAAAAAAATTCATAATTATACATAATCCTAGTATGACAACAGGTGGACTAGGGTTGCAGCGGTTTCACGGTATAACATGGTATGAAAACCTTATTTGCAGTACTGAAATCTACTGTATTAGTGTTATTGAAAATATATATATATTGAATTCTACCTAATCTAATTATAGGACATGATTTTAAAAGATCACAGCTGATGTTATTTTTCATTTAGGAGTTAATTTAACATGCTTTAGCGCTGACATGTAAACTAACATGCTTTGGTTTCAGGTTTCATTTCTGTCAGGACATTTTATTTTGTGAAAAACTTTGATAATCATTGAGTCATACCATACATCAGGATTGCAACCCTCGGGTGGATTTCCTTCTTCTTTATGGCTGGTGCAGCCCAGAAGGTGCACACTGGGTCCATCATTACTTTACCATTCAGTGTTGAAGAAGCAGCTCCACAATTTGCCTCTTAATCACATTATGGGCTTTGCGTCTTGTTTCAAGCTTTGGAAGAGAGCGGCTCGGGTGAGACCTGGATCACAGGATTAACTAGAAAGCAACCTCCACTTAATTCCCAAAAAGTCTCCACACATCAGGTACGCAAGCATCATCCATGAATACAAAAACCAGCAAAATATTCTAGTAGCCACGGTCTCTAAATAACTAAGTTTAAACATGATGAGAAAATAAACCAAGTTATACTCGTGTAATGCTTTAGTAATTGTTAGTTGGCTAGTGAAACGACATGATAGCATGGTTAATTTATATTACACCACTTCCCAACACCTTTGCCGACCTAACGCTGAGAGGACTACGTAGCATATGAGAGTGCAAACACTTATTTGAGCATGCACTTGTTTACCTGTAGAATATGCAGTTATTGAAGCAGACACTGCAGCTGTCATTACTATTCATCCCGCTGCCATTGTCCCATCTATCAACAGCATGAGTCAAACCCTTTAAATACTGTTTCTGTTTGAGGTAAAGTGACTGCATTAGCAGTTCAGCCAGACTTTTTCTTTTAGCCTTGCCACAGAAGGAAACCATTGCATAATGAAACTACGAAAGCAGTAACAAAAAGAGCTGCTTCTCCATAGGTCTATACATATACACATTAGAATCTTTTTTACAATATGGAGCTAACCATATTTGCTGCCACAGTCCCCATTCTGTAATAGCATTTTCCCAGAAAGAAAATTTACAGTATCGCACGTTATCCGCCAACAGAGCCTAAAGTGGCTCAGTGCCCGTCATCCCAGCATCCTACAGGAGCTCTTATATTGCTTTAACATTGTCAGCAAGTGACCACCATCTGCAAGGTCGCATAGTCCTCAATTACAATAAAATAATCTAGTGGTGTCACAACATCAACAGATATTGGATAGGGTGCACGATCAGTAAACTGCTAGAACACAGTGATGAAGGCTCTTTATCCCTTTATCTGGCTGATAATGCAAGTAGGATTTGTTTTTAATTTGACTAGAATAATTATCATTACATTACCACAAGTATCAGCATCATGTCTGAATTGTGTCTATGCAGTCGTCAGAAGAGAGCAAAAAGCTGACAGTTTTGTCAAAAAGGCCCCACAGTCTGAATGAAACATGCACATTATGCATCCTCTCGAGCTCCAGCGGCACAAAAGAGTCAACAACGAGAGTTGAGTCTAACCTGCCACCCCTGAAGTCCTTCAGACTTTGGAGCGACTTTGACAAGCAAGTCAGGGTTTCTATTCATAGTTCCGGTTTTGTTTTCAGTGTGTGCCAGTGGCAGTGGATGAGATGGGAAATCATTTACAGTCTCAGCAGATCTTTTGACTCTCATCGAGTGAATCACCAAATATCAGCAGTGCCATAAAAGAAAATGTGGTAGTGGATTTCTCCACAATGATGAGATGGGCACTAAGAAAAAGACCATTACATGACCAATCCTCTTTCCAATTTGTACATACTCAACACTATTATATACCATAGAAATATATAAATATTATAAAATGTCTCTTTTGTTTACGATGAGCAAGCATAGGCATGCTACTTGATTCCAAGCTCTATTTCTGCTCTAGTCATAAAGTCATACACTGCAGGATAGACAAGGTTTTAGCAACTTTGTGTAGGCGCATGTGTAAAAAACATGAACAGGAAGTCAGATTTTGGCTATTTCTGCTATGTGTCTTGTTGAAATTTAGTACTGCTCAAACCAGTTATGTGGCAAAGAGGTGAAAATAAAAATCTATGGGGTCTAAATCTGAGCTTGGAACTGTGCAACAGTCATATCTGCAGCTAAGTGAGGCCAGTTTGGTGAGGGATAATTCCCCTTTCACAATGTATTGTCTGTTCTGAACACACTCCCTCCATGGTCAGCTCATCGGGGTGTTAATCATCTATCTTGTAGGGTAAAACATACTGCTATGGGACGGTTCGGTGATGTGAGTGTGCAGGGGGAGGCAGCCATCATGATGGCGGGGCGTTCTGGTTCTGGTATATGGATGCCTTGTCTTTCAAGAGGTCCAGGCATAGATGACAGCTCCAGCTCCCTGAGTGCCAAAATAACAGAGAATCTATCAATGTCAGAGACGTTTGAAACTTGACAACCCTGACACCTAAAGACAGAATGCAACCACAAGTGGTGAACTTACCCTCTGGTGGTTCAGACATGGGTGGGTTGAGACAATACATGTGATAGCCTCTGTCACAGTCATCACAGAACAGAAGCTGATCCTGAAAAAAAAATGGGACAACAAGAGCACTTAAGCACTCTGCGCAAACCAAAATACACACAATATCTGAATGCTGGCACACTCACGTCATTCTCTGAGGTGCCACACATGTTGCAGCACTTGCACTCTATGCACTGCCAGCGGTATGTCTTCACAGCGGCCATCATTGCAGGAGTGAACTGCAGGCAGGAGGGGTGGCCTGCGTGTACAATCATGTTTGTCACTTCACTTGGCTGCAAAGAGTCCTATTCTTACAGCTGCATAAGTATGAGTTTTGTTTCCTGCTGCTACTCTATTCCAGAAGCCAACTGCCTCTAACGCACCTGAGCGTCCACAGTCAGAGCAGGACACCAGCTCTTCTGACTGACCAGTCTTGTGGTTGGTTTTGGAGTCTCCCAGGCAGAAGTCACAGTAATTATTAGGCAACGCGAGACCGTCTGGGCCTTTCTTTGGGGCTGAGAAACGAGATGAAACCACCCAGAGAGCTTCAGTGTTCGGCTCTGTATTGAACCCATTAATCGAACAGTGAAATCTCTGATGACAGAGGAAGATCTCTTACTTTTAGGCTCCTCTGGCAGCGGCAGGGCAGGCTCGCTGATCTCCATCTCTTCCTTCTCCTCACCCTCCTCCTCAGCCAGGTGGGAGTGGGCGTAGTGGTAGCTCAGGCCGGGACGGTTCTTGTAGCGCTTCCCACAGACTGCCACCAAAACCAGAAAACACAACGTGTATGAAAGCAAAGAATGCACTGATCAACTCCATTACTCTTAACGTCAATGGAGAAAAGGGGGGGGGTCACAATTCTTATTGCTGCAATCACTTCTACTTCTGACCACAAGATATTAATAGTCAGGTGGAGAGGAGCAGACATACATACATCTAAAAACTGGATCACTTCTATCGTCCAAATTGTTGTATTTAGTGTCTTTTATGGTGGTATGAGGAGCATCAGAGAATTCAGTGACACAGTTTCCTGTTTAGGATAGAATTTTTTTATACTGTACATGAGCAGTCTCCAGAATGTCTGTAATGCTTTATCTGCAGACTTTAAAGGAAATGCAAGCAAACATAATCCCACTTTATAAATTCAGATAATTAGATCTATGCAATATCTTCCCTGTATCTTTAGAGGGAACAATACTCCAACTGTGTAGCCCGCTACTGATCTCTGCTTGAGGCAACATTAGCTGCTACCAGCAGAACACACTCAGACTGAGCTAAGCTATCGTACATCACGATACTGCAAAAGCTGCACACAGCTGTTACTAAAGCTTCCTCCATAGAAGTAATAAAAAAAAAAAAAACTTATAAAAAAGTAAGTAGCTCATACTGCTTCCTGTTTTGTATCTGGATCAACACAATGACATGATATATTGGAGGGAAGAATGATGAAGAAATATGGAGAACATGTGCTGAGGCAATGACATGTGTCATCAGGACCTCTTAGTTGGAGCTCTGTGGTTGCCATGTATGTAAGCACAGCATTAAGATCTCAGTCACTCCAAACACCACACATCTGCAGTTAGTGAATGAGATGCTGAGTAGCTGCAGGTGTGTGACCTTTCCAACAACGGTTTTCCCTTCAGTTTACGACAAGCACTACTTCAGCAGTCTTTGACCAATGATGACATGACACAGAATTGAACTAATAAATGCTATTGTTTCGTCTCATTTGACTTTACACACCCATCTCTCTCAAAATGAAATCTGAGTGTAAATGGTCCCTGTAGATTGATGTTAAAAATATGTTAACAAAGGCTCCATACTGCACTGAATATTAATGTTGCTGATCTGAACTTACAGTCTATTAATCAGTGGGGTACGGGAAACAAATGGGATTGTGTAAAGAGGATTTACTGGATTTAGGAAGGACAAAGATGCCACTGTAAGCATCGGTTGTCACAGGGGGTGTGTGAGGTCTGTCATAAGATAACACCCAAAGACAAAGTACTTCTTCTTTCACTTCCATGCCTTCTCTCCTTTTCATTTCCTCAAAGGCCAACCGTTCTTTTCAACTGACATCTTAAGGAGTCTTTGGGTCCAGAGCATCTTAGCAAAGTCGCTAAAAACAGAGCTTGTCACATGCCCGGTGATTGTGTGCAGTGGCAGAAAGACCTAAAAAATACTCCCTCAAAAGGTCAAACAGGCGACGAACTGACTCAAAACCAAAGTAGCTGCTCACTCTAAAACATGTAACGTGGAATGAGACATCACAGGGTGCAGAGGTGGTAAAGAGGAATAAAGGGGGGGAAAGCAAGAAAAAAAACTGTAATGCAGTCCAACGGCACACACTGACTAGCGAGACAAAAGACAACGCACAGCGTAAAGAAAAACAGCAGCAGGCTCCAGCTTCTAGCTTATCTAAATCTGTGGGAACTTCAGGGCCAGACTGAGGAGAAAGAATTACTCTGACAGGCCGCAGCTTATCTTTTCTAAGATGAGAGGGTTCATATCTTTGGCTGATTACATTTAACTGGGGTGTTTAATAACATGGTCTTAACCTTTTCTACAACTAGTGAATTACATTGAAGTAAACTGTGCAGAGCAAAACAGTTACCCTCTGAACTGAACTACAGAGAGCAAATCTACGTGGGAATGCAAACGGAAAACGAAAACAGGCAGTGAAGACAAAAGACAAAACAGACTGGAGTAAAAAGGAATGAGAGAAATATACCTCTTTCAGAAGATTTTGAAATATGCTTTTGTTTGATAGTGTCTGAAAGAGAGAAGAGGGGGAGAAGAGAGAGCACAGACAGAGACTCAGAGAAATAGGCTCACAGACCGACAGAGGATCAATCAGTCAGTCAGCGCCACACTACTGAGAACTGCAGCTGAAAGTGAAAATGCTGCACAAAAGAGGAAAAACATCAAGCAGTACAGATACACAGTCTGACAACACAAAAGAAGTGAAAGAACCCCCACCGCCCGCCCCCCACCCATGGAAAGAAATGTGTGATATCATAATGCCAAACAAAAAAAGACAGCTGAGCCTATATAAGCTTCATAAATATCAGATTTAGGGAAGTCTAACAAAGACCGGAAAGAAGATGGCATACGTTAACAGATCAGAGAGAGGACGAAAAAGATTATGAACATTACAGCTCGTAACATCTGCAGTGACGCTCTGCTCTGACCTGAGCTCACATGCTCTTAGGGCTGGGTACCGAACTTCAATACTTTTATGGCACCGACTGAATGTCTCCGATGCTATCAAGAACCAAAAATTTCAGCATCTAAGATAAATCTCATCCACGTCGGTGACCAAATAACTCTGCAGCATGCATCAAGATTTAACAACGCTGGTGATTCACTGTCTAACATTACACGTCATAGAGGCATGCAGGGACAAACACTATGTTGCGCTCAGAGATGGGGTTGGGTTTTATTTGAATGATACCCAGCCCTACATGCTCTACTCTCCCCCATCAGGACTCACTGTCACAGGCGTACGGCTTGTCTCTGTCCTCCAGTGCTGCTGTATCCAGCTTCTTCCGGGTACTGCCCACTCCTCGACCCTGAGCATAGAGACACTATTAGAGCTGACAGACAGGCTGGAGCGCACACACACACAAACACACAGACCGAGTTAGTATGGACTTTTGAGACATGTACACAGCAATTATTTACCTTTCCCTTCCCTTTGCCTCTTCTTTTAGGCGTGTCTTCCTCATAGTCTTCATCATCCAGGTCATCCAGGAAGTCATCTGGCTCGAGGATTCTCTATGTTGAAACAATGATGCAATGAGTAAAGGAGGCAAATAACTGGACAGTCGAATCATTTTCTTGACTCCTTATGCTGAGAACAAGAACCTTTCTGATCCGAGCAGCTGGGTTGAGGCCTCCGGTGTAGTCACTCTGGTTTGAATCCTCCTCAGACCCACGGAGCTCTGCTGTGGTCCGTTTTTCCAAGGAGTCGCCCTTCAGGAGGGCCTCCAGGCTGCTGCCATCCGCAGATAACACAGCATCCTTCTTCAGGCCAATCTCTACCTCTGTTAAAACAGAACCACAAATCAAAACACTCAGAGCGAAAACCTCTCATTAATTTTTTTATTTTTTTTTAACAACTTTTGTTCTTTAAAGACTGACACAGTAACATGGAGGGTGAGCTGGTACCTGTCTTGACAGGGGGGAAGATAAGTCGGGGGTCCTCTGGAGGATGAGATCGCCGTTTCTTCCTCCATCTCCTGGATGGATAGGTGTAGAGCTGCCCTGGAGCCATGCCTGAGGAACATCACAACAGATCCATCGACATAGCACTGAATCCATTTTAATACAGAACTTGTCAGCTTTTTGACAAACTGGGAAAGAAATATCCGCATCTGCACTTCAGTTTCCTCAAAATAATCTCTGGCATGTTAGAATACTTAGCATTCTCATTTTCAATCATGGAGGGAGTGTGAACTTGTTGGGAGAACACGAGGAGAGTGTGTGTTGTGACACACTACATATGTGTGTCTCACCTGGTCCTCTGTGTCTCTTTTCCATCCAAATGTAGCAGTTGCTCTGAGCCACACCGGTCTGAGAGTCGAGGAACGGCATTCGGACACTCCTCTCAGCACAGAGCCTGGCATTGTAGTTGTGACATTGCTCCATGGCATCTCTGTAGTACTGCTCTCCCAGCCTGACACAATAAAACCAGAGCCAGATTCTGATTATTTGGCTTATTGTGGTTTAAAGGCAAAAATCAGCAGGTGCATCTATTTCAAACCAAAGCAGGCTTGCTTCAAACTTTCAAACCTTTCTGTTAGTTTAGCTTAGAGAGCTGCGGCCTTGCTCCGTTGTGCCGCCACCTTAGAAAAACAGCACACTCACTGGACAATGTCTTTGTAATTCAGAAAAATCATTAGTGAACGTACAACAGCAGGTGCTCTTTTGTTGGTACATCAACAACAAAGAGCTTAGTAGTCAGCACAGTCACAAGTGTGCTGTGTTTACAACATAAATATACTCAAACTGTTCTTTGTGCTTGTACAAACACAGCTTAGACAAACAGGCTCATGGCAGAGACCTTACTGGTTCTTAAGATCCCTGAGTGGCAGAGAAAAAAAGGGAAATTAACAAACAGCGCTGTCATCCAACAGCTGCAATTTTTTTGAGAATGTCAGTGCAACTACATTAACATTAGTTACAGTTGGAGCAGTTGTGTCTTGATGAATGAAATGAAAGTATATCATCTAGTTGTGCGGAGGTTTAAAGCAGCTGTTCACAGATTTAAACCAACCAATGTCATCATTTTATTTCTTGTAAAGGCAGAATAATTCTGTATTCTGGGTGGTAAACCTGTCACTGTTGACTACCTGCTATTTGGTCAAGACTAAACCAAAACCTGAAGGCTTTTGTGTGGAAAACTGACTGTTTCTAACAGATAAAACTACTAAACAACCAAAAATGTGAGGTGTTGCGATCTATGTCAATATTTCTCATTTCAACACCATGAATATTATTTCGTAATGTTCCTAATACGGTTTTCCACTGAGACTGAATAATTTTACATTTCTTCGACAGGATTTCATTCACGAGTTGGCAAAAAGCCACACAAATAGAATATAAGAAGCTCAAAAAGTTGAGTTTAGAGGAGAGCTTCTTCTTCTATATCTAATTAGGTCTTAGCAAAGTTTTCATGCATTCATATGTTACCATGGTTACTAAGGGCTAAGCCAATTACTTGTAATTGCGTAAAACGTCTAGCATCAACCACCTGGGCAACGAACTTTTCGCAAAGTAAAGGCAACGGAAATAGAAGCACGTTTTAGTACAAACGGGCACGGGAAGGGTCACTGAAAACTTTTAGCTTAACACTTACACAGAGTTTCTATACGTGAGTTAGAAATGTGACAGCTACAGTGGCTCTAACGCCGGGGTCTCAATGTGAAAGGGGACATCTTCAAGGCCAGTCTTTCATTCATTCTGAACTAGCTGGCCAGTCGCCCACAGCACTCCTGCCTCCGCTAACAACGTTGGCCACAATTACTCCCTTTAGCTTGTTAGCGCGTGAGCCACCTAGCTGCTGTAACGTTACTCAACAGACGTTAGCACCACGGTATCCGCTTGGCCAGAAACACACAACAAGTAACCACAATATCTCCATAACTATATATATATACAAACTGACGGATGTTCTATTACACGGTCTCGTGATTCGTGTTTCAGAAGCGTCATCTGCGTGTCTGCTAACTTAACGTTACACTTCCATTCCAGGATGTGAACACACGACGCTCCGACAACGTTGGCTAACCTTACTAAGCTAACTCAGTGGAAATGTTGCTAAGCTAGCTAGAGACACGGTCAGGGACTGTGCGGTCACACAGCCGTTACGAAGTGACCGCGATGTGTGTCAACTACTCAGGAGTAAGGTATGAAGAAAAGTCCAACACTTACAGTTTGACAACATTCTCAACAACAGCTGCCATCTTGCTTTCATACACGGGGAAAGTGGCTCCGGGTAATGTATGCCCTCCGTACGGACTTGTAGGCAGATAGAACGGGGGACGTGACACCTAGCGTCTCCTACTGGTGGCGCTGTGACATTGCCAGATATTTATCATACAAAACTGCATAAGAAAAATAAATTACCCCATAACATTTTATTTGTAATAGAGTACACTTCATACACAAAATATTTTACAGTAAGAGCAACAGCAAAAACCTCGAGGACTCTGTGAATGTGTTCAACTTTGTCCTGTTAGGGCAGGAAAAATTAAACCCTGAACCTTTCTCATGGATGACATTTAAACATGTCACAGTAGGGAAAACATTAATGTGAATTCTAAAAATTAATGATGGCTCAGTTCCACTTAGCTGTCACAGTCTCAGGGTTCTGGTTTTAAGGGATGTTTGGATAAAATACAGCTTTTGTTAATGTTTTTAGTAACTGGAACTGTTACCAAATTACGTTTATATTCACAACCAAATCCCTAGTTGCAGGTTTATCTGAAAGATAAACTTGCTTGGTCAAGGTGTGAAGCCCAAGACTTGCTTGGGCTTCACACCTAAATATGTTTTATTTGTTGACTTTTCATGTCTCATATTTAAATTGCACAGGCCAAGCTTCAGTGCCTAAAATATGTGAAATATGTGGAGGAGATGTTCCTCCTAAACCCCTTTCCCAACATAAACTTTTAGATTACGTTATCTTGCTGGCTCATTATTTTCTGGGGTCTTTGACCACCATCCTCATCCTCTTCATTTTTCAGCCTCCACAAGAGAGATTAAACACACTGTGATGAAACTCAGGCTTCTCTTAACAACCCTCAGAGGGTTTGCTCTGCTCTTCAGATGATGACATTCTTCCCAGCATCCACTGATTCATCACAAGCCTACTGTACGTTAGTCATTACTCGATCATCCTTGACCTCATTTGCTGCAGTTGCATCATTAATTCATTCTTAATGGCAGCACTGCAGCAACTATCTTTCCCACATCCTCTACACCCATACTGCAGGATCTATTTTTCACATGTGGACTACTGTGGTAATATGTGAACACACAGATTTAGCTGCTATAAAGAATATTTGGGGGATTTTATCTTCAAATTACAAGCCTATTTTGCTCTCTTGTAGCTGACATTTTAACTGTAGTTTATCAATTCACTTGAAACAACAGCTGTACTGATGGGTGACAAATGAAAGAAAAAAAACTGACAAAGTGTTTTATTCAGGTGTTGGGGCACAACATCGTTCCTCAAAAAGATATTTCTTCATCTGGTGTTTTGATTATTTCAATTGGGGGGATAACTGGTCTTGCTCATCATACATTTTTAAAGGGAAACTCCACTGATTCTAATCACAAGGTTCAGTGTACTGATCATAGGGAGCACCACCCGTGGAAACATTTGTATAATGTCTGCAAGCTCTCTGTTAGATGTGATGTTAGATGCTGACCCACATGAAGGCTGAAGCATATTTCTGACCATTCTTATTTTAACCTGGGCTTTGTGAGCTCCCAAACTTTATGGAAGCACAATACTAAACTGCACAGAATAATTTCAGCATAGTATGCCACCCCAAAGTGAGACACTTTATTATGAAATCCTGTTTTTACCACATTGATTTTAGATATATTTTCATACAAAATTGAACAATTTGAGTCATGGATGAAAAATCTGCATTTTCTGGGTTTATCAAGTGACCATAATGATTAAATATCCAGCTTGTTCTCTCCTGTGCATCTGATAGACTCAAAGCCAGAGCAGTGGCTAGCCTTTTTTATACAAAAAAAAAAACAATGTCAAAACAATGTCACATTTCTGATTAAACCATGTTTTATTATTCCTAATATTAGATGTAGATACACAAGTCAACAAACAGTATTTTCGATTTGTAATGAAAATGCTCCACAGCACACTGACATCGTGTGGAAGGGTCTGGTATTACAGACACATACCTGAAAATGGACAGCAGTTATAATTTTTGCAATAAGTTGCATTAGTAACAGTAGTAGTAATAGTAACAACAGTAGCAATAATGTAATAATAGCAATTAATAATAGTAGTGGTATTAACAACTCTGAATTACAGAGGAAGGAACAGACATTCGTCAAAAGTAATGAGAAATGAAGGTAGGTGGACAGGCTTATCAAATGCTGCAAGACAGACCACTGGATGAAAAAATACAAGCTCCCGCTAGACAGCAAATATCCTGCCTTCTTCTAAAAAAGGAAGCTCAAATTGTCACCAGTCTGTTTTCATTCAAATCTAATACTTAACAAGTAAAAGTTGTCTTTTTTTCTTCATTAAGTACTCCATTGTTTCAAGTACTCTCATAACCAAAAACTCATCTCTTTGACATCAATAATACATACTTTCCATGTTCTGGTCAAAGCTCACCAGTAGCACAATGCTATATTAAAAGGATGCCATATGCAACATTGAATCACAGCCAGCTGAGGACCATTTCCACAAGACTGGATTGCCAGGGTCATTCTGCATTAAATATACAGTACAGTATTAATGTGTGAGTGTGTGTGAAAGAGAGAGAGAGCTCGTGTACAGTATGTCAAGTATGAGAAATATTTTTGCTTCACATGACCAATTTGGCCAAACTAATTTGAATCATTCACATTCAAATGAGCTGATAAGAAAATACACTGTGTGACCTTTAAACTTGAACTCGCCAATATCAACTGAATGCTGTGTCTGATGCACAGAGCAGAGAAAAGGTAGCAGTTGTCACTTAAAAACAGCTCATCCACTGGGGAAGAATGACTCCTCCATTCGAAATTGTGCACAATGTACGATAACTGCGTTGGCTCACTTATGTATGCAATGACCTCATTAGCATTGCTCCTGGATCGTAGCTTAGTTTAAGACTACTTGAACTAGGAGCTCCGTCACATTCCCAAGATACAAAGTGCCAAGACAAGGCAGTCAGTTTGTTCCAGGTGCCGTCAACTGACCCCAGTTCAATAGCCTCAGAGTGGCTCCTCTTTGACTTGATGGGTCTTTGACTTGAGTACCAGCTCCACATTCATTAGGGACTGGAAAATAAGGCCAACCTGTTTAAACTACAACCAAATCCACATTTACTCCCAGCTGCTTGTGTTGTCACAACAGTTTGGTGTGACATTCCTGTGGACTAATCAGCTCTCCAAGGCATGGACTACACATCCAGGCGATTAACAGCTTTAAAGAGTTATTCTGGAGATGTAATAAATTACAAATAATTATTTGCAACGTACCTGTAAGAAAATCCATTAAACTCTTTAATTCAGAATTGTTATCCAGTAACTTCCTGTTGCATTTTGGCAGTTAGAAAAGGCAAATTAGCGCATTGATTCAACTGACTGACTATAATAACAGTTAACAACCAATCCAATGGTCAGAAGATACTTATATGAAAATGCACTACTGCCTACAGTCTCACAATATACTATAAATGCCCTTTTTATTTCAAACATGTACAGCATTTGAGGAAACACTTACTCTTTTTTACATTAACTTTGTATACTGGATTGCCATTATCTTGTTTTTAGATTATTGTGAATGCCAATTACACATCATTAATTGCTCTCCAACCCTGAATATGAAGTGATCTCATGTTTTCAGAGTACATCAACATGGAAGAGAACAGATGCAACGATGAGACACATACAAGTATAAACCTACATGAAGTCATGCCACATATGCAAGAGCGCAAAGCTCATCTAACCGACATGTTAGGACTTTTCCTGTTAATTCAAATTGTGCCTGCATATATATTCCACTGACATACATTAGATCATTGCCACAGGGCACATTTTTAACACACACCTTCGTACTAACAAAGCTTCCTTTAAGACTGTTCGAATGGAGGGTGGGTTTGTAAAAAGGGGTTCAGTGTATCTGTAGTGGGTTCAAGTAAGGCTCAGTACAACTCTCTCTGTCTAGTAGCACTTAAAGCGCATTCTTCACTGCCTATCCAATCTCACTTCCACACTCCTCACTTCACCTGTAATGGGACCTGTCAGCTGTCCATCTGTCCTGCTGTCCTGTCCCTGTGGTCTGCCACAGAAAATGTGCTTCAGCTTTTTATCTACAAACTGCCCCCATGCCTTCACACCAGGAGAGAGAGAGAACAGAAATAGATATCAGAAGACTAAAACAGAAATAATGAAACCGCCTTGAGGAGCTTCACTGGTAATGTCAAGCTTACATATAAAAAAAAAAACAAAAGCAACGAAAAGCTGATTTTATGAAATCATTCCAGTCAGATTATTTTATGTTTGTGCCTGGTTTCTGTCTACATTTGTGGACTGAAAAGCAGCATTCATCTGGCCACGTTTGATCAGGAATAACATAAACGTGCAAAATCCACAGCACCACAATTCACACACGCACACACACGCGCACGCACACACTAGAAAACTAACCTTCTCTGTTTTGTACAGAAAAAAAGAGTCGAAAATCAAGCAGAAAAGATCACTCAAAAGAAATAATCAAATACAGGCAAAATTAGGGAAAATAAAAAATCAGTTTCTATATATATATGTGTCTATATATATATATATATATAGACATATATATATATATATATTCCCAATGAAACTTGTGATCACTTACTGCACACTGCTAAAATGTAAAGAGCTTTATTTTTTCCTCAAAACACCTCATAAACTGTCATTCCTAAAAAAATAATAATAATAATAATAATAATGATAATACATACAAGGGCAAGCCCAACATTCTCCACTAGTTTAACCAAATTTGTTTCTTTCCACAACATGAATCAAGATTATCTACTGGCAAATTCATTAGTTTATTTTCTCAAACCAGCAATAGCAAAAGATAAATAATAATAATTATAATAATAACAGCAATAATATTGGTCAGGTTAATAACATCAATACCAAGAACGGAAAAAGAGACGATGTGATTCCTCCCAAAGAGAAAGCTCTTGCAGATGGGGAAATACCAGAGTGCACCACGGTGGAAAGCCATCATCCATCATTTATTAGTGGCGAGGCACCAAAACGGCTCAGCTAGTCAAGACTCACTGTCGAGAAAATATTCTTGCTGAAGGAGAGCCATTTTGGTGGACTGGAACAGAACTAGGCCTGGATCCCTGCTAATACCAACCACACCTGCTGCTGCCTCAGACTAATAAGCTCTGCTGGTTGGCTGAAATGACCTGAAACTGGATGAGGACTTTCATTGTTGGCCGCAGTTAAATGCAAAATATGGATTGGGGGAACAAAAAAGTAACTGACAGAGAAAAGTGGCAAGGGAGAGAATCAGAGAGAAAGAAAAGAAACAAAGTTCTCTGTAAGCCACGTACAGCAGCTGTCAACGAATTCCTTGGGGCCTGCACTGAGAGCAGTGTGTTTGTGTGACCTGTTTGTACTTTCCTTTCTGCCTGCTTCAGTTTGTTGAATTTTTGACAAATGTAGCTTCCCATCAATGGTTTAACAAATGTTCTATTTTTTCTTGCCAAAGAAGCTGAACCTCTTCTCGCGATCCTTCTCCTTCCCATCTTTGTTGCGCATGGTAACGCCTCCGGCTTCACCTGAGCTGGGGGAGATGGGAGGCATTGTCATGGCACGGCTGAGCGCCCGAGGACCTCCGGGTGAGTCTCCTGATCCCGTTGGAATGGAGCCGAGGATGGAACGGATCCAGGAGCTCATTTCCGGCTTTGGAGAATCAAAAACCTTTATTTTACTTCACTATTCAGGCACAGTCAAAGCACACCAACAATACTTGATTTCACACAAACATAATTTGTATCTAATTGTTTCTGTTGGTAAAGTAATTCTGTTCTATCTATCTCACCTCATCCTTTGCTTGGAACAGGTACTCTTTTCCATCGCCTAGCCTGCAGACACAGTGTTAATGACATAAACCATTAGTCATGGATAAGCTATCAAGTCTAAAACATCTCACTAGAATGCTCTCTTCTTGTTTTTTTTTTTTTTTTCCATCACAGCCTCTCATTTTATTTATAAAATCAGGGAACAGTTCTGTACCAGGAAACCTTGATCTGAGGTTTTGAGCTACCAAGTCTCTTCTTACCTGAGCTTGAACACATGTTTCCTCTTCTTATAGTCATGGGCTACCTCACACACGGCCTCTCCAAGGCTGATGGGTACCTCTCCGTGGTATGGAATACCATTACTAGCGCTCTTGCCATCTTTGTAGAAACCGAGGCTTCCTTTTCTTAAGACACAGTACACGTTCTGCCAGGACCTACGGGAGCAAAGAAACAGGATTAGGAACAGCTTTTACTGCAGTTAAACAAAACTACATATATTTTTTAATATATAGTATATACCTCAGAAAGGTAGTAAGATGGCAAAACACAACTTTAAAAAGAAATAACTCTTAAAAATCAGATAAAATAAGGTAAAGATATGAACCTGGAGTTTTACAGCATATATTTCTCTAGGATGGCAGATGAGACACGTTATGACAGATTGAAACACCACCAACTTTAATCTAACCTAAAAAACCTAAAATCAAGTCTTCATTGTCTAACAACCCCAATTCTAAAAAAAGTTGGGAAGCTGTGTAAAACATAAATACAGAATGCAATCATTTGCAAATGGCCTGTGCTTACCAACAGCTGTTTTAAGAAGTGTTCCTGAGTCCATGTAAAGGTAAAACCTTAAATATATTGTCGTTGTACTGTTTTCAATTGACTATATGTCAGAAAGGATTCTGTTGTATCTATGTTTTACACAGACACAAAAAAGTCCCAACTTTTTTGGAATTAGGGTTGTATAATGGACTTAATTTACTCACCTGGTAGCTGCCTTTTTGCTGTGGGACTCCATCTCCTGTTTTCGACAGAGCATCCCCTCCATGGTTTCTGGCTCAGACTCTGCTCCACCCCTGCTCGGTAACGTGGCAGACGGTTCAAGGCGAGAGGATGCCAGCCCACTGTCCCTACCTGGTCCGTTCACCGACTCGGACTCTGAGCCCTGTTGTTAACATCAGAACATGAATGGTGGTGAGGAGGTAGACAAACACATGGTTGGATGGACGCAGTGAGCAGCAAAGCAGCCATTCACAGCCATACATGAAAAGCCATGATGACGCTTGCTTTGATGGCACTGTATGATTACCTGAGATAACACCATAGCATGGGTTCAGAAGGTCCACATAATCACACAGTACACTGATATTAAACAGGACAATTACAGTCACTCATGGGTCAGACATATAATCAAATTAAATATACATGTGGGAAACATGCATGCTGCATTGAACATGAACAGTTAAAATGTTAACATTTCCAAAAATAACCCAAATGTACCAAAGGAGGCTGATACCAGATTTTGAAACAGAGGCATATACAAACTTCTATATAAGATAATCTTTCCTCTTCAAACAAGTCTCAGCTATTTATTGAACAACTGTAAATGAATAAATGATAATCTACACTGTAACACACAAACACAGACCATATCACACATGAGCATACTCTCAATTACAGCAATCTAAAGCCTTGATCCTGCAAATCTTTTGGATAAAGTGTATTCTGGCTTTTATTTCTACAATATGACTCTTAAATATGCAATCCACAGACAACAGGACACCTTTTAAAGTACTCATTTGTCTTTCTGCCCTCTCAATAAACCTTTTTTCTAGTGCAGTTAAATGACTCCATCAAGTGACTTTCACACGGATCAGAGGAAGTGTACACATATAGGGAAAAGACTAAAACAAACTACATATAAAGTGGCTTGAAACAGCTACAAATATCACCACATTTACAAGTTTGTGCTTCACATTTACAGTCACTCCTGTCCTGGTCAATATGAGCACATATATAACAGTAGATTGATCCATGAAAACAATCTGTTCATGAATCTGCATCATGCCTTTAAACAGCAGTGGGACACATTAATGAAAAACCACGAGGTGCATGAATAAATAAAGCAATGGTTTGCATCTGTGACAGAGAGCAGTGGCTTCTCGATAGAAAAAAAGAGGCGCTGCAGTTGACCAGGAGCTGAGCGGAGGCTGTGACAGGGGCGAGGGGAAGCTACAAAGCTGACCATGGCTTGGTACTCACACGCTCCGGCTGCTTTGGCTTACACACACGCTTAGGCTCTGATTTCTTTCCCACTGACAACGATAGCGATAATGACTGCTGGTAAAAACGCAATAAGAAATTGTTATGAGGTCTTTGTCTGTGGCAGAAACTTGAAAGTTAGTAGATTTTTCAGACACATTACCATTAGGATTAGGAACTGTGTGGATTAACCATGACATCAGTGAAGTTCAATTAATGACTCCCTTTCTTTGATTCTTTTCTCTCGTGTCAGCTGCAGACCTAAACATACGTTTACTTCTGCTTTCCACAAGCAGCCAGTGGAGACTGCCATCATGCCATCAAACAATGAAGCAGCACCAGGTGCTTATTTTCATCTGCCAGAGGGCTTGGATTGTGTTCCCATGCATGGAAGTTTCCTGTATCCTACTGGAACCCTACCCCCTCCTCATAGGTACCCTGTCCAACTGAACCAGGGTTCCTGAAGTGGTGGGTGAGTTTCCTCCTCTGACCCCAGGTGGGGCTGATACTTTTCAGAAAAACTGCTTCCACAATACAAACTTATTCATCAAGTATCATCAACAATACCCATCGGTGAAACTTGCTGCTTATCCCTAATGTAAAACATTGCTGACATATACTGTTTCTGGGAATTTTGCTTGAATTAATATTTCATAAGTACTCTACATATACACATAGTCTTTGGTAAAGTATAAAGATACTTAGATTGAATAACAGTGACATGTCATTATATGACAAGGAAATATGTACGAAACAATGCTGTTGATAGGAGTAGAACAGACAGACAGACAGGGACACACACTCACATACAGTTACACTGTGTATTGTTTATGTATGTATGACAGACTCACAGGTTTGATTTCTTTTAAAAATCTATATTTTCATGAAATTATTAATTTGGAAAAAGTTTCCCTTTGTTGATAATTTGGTAGTATTGTAATATTAGCAAATCTTTCCATGTGAAAATCTCATGAAAACATTAACGCAAATATATGTTGTTGTTTTTCTCAATTCTCTTTCTCTATTAAACTTTTAAACGCAGTTTGAGAGACATACAATTCCATGTCAGAATAGAGGAGATGAGGCAAGATGACAAGGAAAAGACACTACATGGTAGAGCCTCAAGATAAAAACTTAGATTGAAGACATGGTAGACATGACTCTACTGCACCACAGAGCAGAAACACTGTCACACTCAAAGCATTTGGATTTACAAAACATGTCTCACCTGCGATGTGTCATTGTCGCTGTGTACTCCATTCACTGACACCGACTGATTGAGTGTGGTCTGGTCTAGACTAGTTCTGTGTTTGAGGGCAGAGGAAAGCATGTAAATAAGAAAAACAAAAACAACAAAAAAAACAAAACAATGTCTTTTGATACTGTACACCAACACTGTTCTGCTCCCCTTTGGTTTACCTGGCTGCAGAATCATGTGCATGACTTTCTGTCTCAGATTGTGCCACTTCTTCTGCTGGGGGCGGCGTAGGGGGTCGCCGTGCTCTCTCCTCTTCCTCTCGCCTCCTCTGGATCTCATGTTCTTCAAGCTGAAAAATGGGAAATAAGTAATGCCTTCTACTGTAAACCTAACACCTTATGAGTGAGGGAAAAATCAGTGCCTACATTCATCAATGAGAGGCGAACATTTATCTACCAAGACATTTGGAACAAACCAAAGCATTGTCAAATACACACACAGTTTTGTGTTTTAAGTCAACTCTCTACTTACCGTAGTGAGTTTCTCCAGTAGCACAAAGCGGTCTTCCCAGGCTGCAGCAAGTTTCTCAAAGGCCTCATGGCGCTTAATTAGGCTCTCTACCTCATCCACATTTGTGCCCAGCTCTGCCGCTCGCACCAGAGGTTCTTGCCCTGCCAACCAAGACTCTGCCACATAGGCATCGCGTCCAAACTGCAACACCTCCAGCACTGAGATGCAGAGAAAAGGTGAGCAGAAAACAGAGGGACAAATTAAGAAATACAGTATATTAGAAAGTACTAGTAGTCAAGTGCACGCCACACACTTATGGCCCTTTCAGACAAACAATAGCTCTGCACAAAATAAACAAATAAAAACAAATGCAGACAAACCAAAATGTTAGTCCATTTTTCCACTTTACACATTGAGCAATGAACACCAACCAAATACATGGAAGCACACATGCTTTGTAGAATACAGTATCATTGTGTGCCTTGCAGCATTGTGCTGTATACATTACAAGTCTTGACAAAGGAAAAATGTGCACCTAATATGTCTTCAAACTGGACATACCTGTTTGTATTTTATTTGCTATCTTTACCCTGTAACAACACGTCCACACCAACGTATCCCTCCTGTTTTTGTTTTTGTTTTTTGCCATGGTTGTATTAGATTCAACGTGCCCGTATACAGACTCAAAAACATGGAGAGCACCCATACCAATTTGTAAATGGTCCATCTTGTCTTGCCACTTTTTGTTGATTTTGTCTCTCTTTTCCTGTAGTTGAGACAGTTTCTCTCGGATCTGTGAATAAAGAACATTCAGCAATGAGATGACACATGAAAAGACTGACATTAAGAAATAACCTCACAAAAAGCCAATAACTATGACTCCTTTCCTGTTTACTTGGTTATTTCTTGTAAATATGCATTGAAATGACTGCAGAAAACATTGAACGTGACCTATTACACAATACCTCATCAGCTGCATAGTGATTGTTGTTGATGAGAGTGTTTCCCATCTCAATACAGGCAGTAAAGCTGTCTGCCCTGGTCTCAATCTCTGATTTGATGTCCTGATGATTGGCAATAACCAACCCTGCAGAAGATACATCCCTGGGACCACAGAATGGAGAGAGGCGAGACTTAATATAATGTTGTTCATAACAGCATTCATTCCAGTAACTGGAACAATGAAGCATAAGAAGAGACTCACCTTGGGCTGTCATGTGCATCAATCTGCAGGTTGACACCATCCATCCAGAGCATGAGGTCTCGCACCATGTTAAAGAAGCGGAACTTCTCCACGGTGTCCAGCAGGAGGAGTCTACGGGCCTGACCAGCCTCGAGCAGGCCCTCCCAGGCAGAAGTCACAGCATGTTCGCTCCTGTGAATGTCATCAGCTTTCTCCCCAGCATAGGCCTTTTGCAGCCGTGCAGCATCATCTTGCACCTGGTTCACCTAGGAGGTTGAAGAGGAAGACATTCGGTTTTCGATTCACATTGCTCTCTTGGAATCTCACAGGAGACGTCTGTATGAACAGATAGCTGACCTGTCCACTGAGGGCCTGGATGTCATTTTCGAAAGTGTTGTGCTGTCTGTGTAGATGCTGAACAGTGTTCAGGTCGCGGCCGAGGTCAGAGGGAAGCCCCTCCCTCTTCTCCTTAACACGTCCAAGCACCTCCATGGCATCCTGATGGAAGCGGTGCAACTCATAGGAGGCTGCCAACATCTGTGTGCGTGTGTCAATCAGCTCCAGCAGATCAGCCCAAGCCTCGTTTAACCCGTCCTTCCACTCAGCCACGCTGGCATTCTCAGGATGACCCGACTCAATCAGGTCATCTGCCAGCCCATTTACACCATCTACACGCTCTTGGCCAATGGTGCTGGTGTCACGAGCAAACTCCCGGAACTTGTCCCTCAGCATCTGTTGAAAGAAAAAAATCAGGGCAAAAGTGGAAAACAATTAATTCAGCTAAATTTCCCTAAGCCTCAGTGTCTCCAAAGCATGTGACTGAGAAAAAAAAAAAACTCACTGTGACATGCTCATAGTCCTGTCCTAGTTCATGGGAACCAGCAACCACCTCCCTCTCAGCAATCCACTGTTCCAGGTCATCCACCTCCCGTTTCAGCTGGGTCAGTCGCAGCCTCTCCTGAAGCCGTCCACGACGCTCCTCAGCAAGGTCTTTCAACCCTGCATAGAGCTTGTCCACTTGGGCTTGCCGTAAGGTGATTCTCTCGCTGTTTACAAAACAATGAGAGGAAGATAGATCAGTGGCTGTAGGTGTACAACTTTGTTCATAAGAGGGCATACGTCATGGTTGACAATTCAACATTCAGATGTTTTTGTGTGCTCTCACCTCTCTGGGTGTTCACTGGTGACCATGAGGCGGCTGCTGTTGGCTAGCTGGTGAATGGTTTGGGCATAGTCCTCCAGTGCCTGTTCCAGGGTCTGGTGCTTCTTGACCATCACAAGTGCACTTTGCTCATCCTGGGAGACAAACACAAAATTATCAGGTTTTCCAAAGTCAGACGATTGTAAAAGAGTGTCACTAAGACCAATTCCGTGTTTTGTTTTGCCTCATCTTACCTTGGCTTTTTCCTCTGACATCATGTGCAGCTCTTGCTCTCCCATCCAAGCCTCTGCCTCCGCTGCATCTGCATAGAACTGTTGGGCCCGATTTGCCTCTATCAGACGGGCGTGGCGCTTGTCTGTCTCTGCAATCAGCTTGTCCCAGAGGTCCCGCAGCTCAACAAGACGCTCCTCTAGGGCAGACTGTCTCTCACCATCTACCTGGCTCTGGGTCTCACCTCGTCTATGGATGTCGTTGATGCGAGGCTGGTGGCCCTGAATCTCTTTCTGCAATGTCTGATCGAGAAGTGGATGGTTGGCAATTTCTGTGCTTCACATTTGCTTTTATACTCATTGAAGGTATTTAATCATTTAGAGATGACAATGAGTGTGAGTCATTGTGAGTCCTTTTCGTTGCCCCGTGTTACAACATTTTAAACAAAGTACTAGTAATTAATGATTCTGCAACTGCATGTACCTGGTTTTTCTTGATTAGCAGCTGTACAGTGGGCAGGTCTTTTCCATGGTCTGTGGAAGTCGCCAGGGGCATCCTTTCTCTCACCCATAGCTGAGAGAAAAACAGAATGATGAAATGAATAAAACATGAGCATCAGACAAAACAGGATACAATAGTAGTACAATAGTACACTTAGTGACTCCATAACTGCTTGATGCAGTCAGTCAGGTAATCACACTCACAATTTCATCCTCCAGATCTCTGTTGAATTGATGTGCTTCTTTGGAGGCAAGTAGTTGCTGTCTCCTCAGTCTGAGAGGATCCTGAAGGTTGGCGAAGTTGTCAGTGACACGCCTTTGCTGTCCATCTACCTCAGCGAGCCCAGCGTCCTCCTGGGACAGGGCCAGAGCCTGCGACTGGAGGGACTGCACCTCCTTCTCTCTGACCTCCATCTGGTGCTCCAGCATCTATACAGGGACAGTACAAAGATGTCAGACACAAAGATATGACATTTGGCAGTCTCCACCAAATGGATCTGACTGGTTACACATTTAAATTTATAAAATATTCTTACATTACGTGAGAGATTAAATTGTTTAATTATTGTATATAGTTTCTTTAGCACATTTAAAATCAGAGTTCTTATCTACCTGATAAATTATTTTTTTTAACCACCGTTAAAGCTCTGTAATACAACGGTATTTCTTGGCAGCAAACATTATGATTTGCTTTCATGGTGTGGTCTACCTGGTGCTTCTTGAGCAGGATGTTGACGCTGGTCAAATCTTTGCCATAGTCATCACTTTGCAGTTGACTCTCAAGATTTTTCAGCCAGACATCCAGAGCAGAGCAGCTCTGTGTAAAGAGTTCTGCCCGGTTAGCATCAAACAAGCACTGGGCCTTGGTGCGGGTGGTACCCTCCAGCTCCTCCCACTGACGCTGCAGGTCCTCCAGGGTCTGCTGAACAACAGGTTTCAACTCCGGCTTCTCTGCCACCAATGCCTGACCCTCCTGGTGGACATAGGAAACAAGGACAAGGCTTCATTGACAGTAATTTGGCAGTGCGAAGGAAAATTAATTAATGAAACACTAGCTAGCCTTATTATCTACCCATTAACAATCACATCAACAGGGTGGATGTTCATGTACTGTTTCGGAACAAAAAAATATTTTCTTCAATTTTATTCAATAATGTTTCCTCATTAATGCTAATAATCAATGGAAAAGTGGCCACACCTTATCAATTTTGTCAAGCCAGTCTTTGTTGGAGGCCAGCTCTGCCATGAAGGCCTGATGTTTCTGCCACTTGCTGTGAAGATTTCTGGCTTCATCATAAGACATGTCCTGTGCTGTTAGCATCTTCTCATTGATCCACAATGTGAGCTGCAAAAAGAGAATAGCATATGGAATAAGCATTATTGTTAATGTTCTTATGAAGAAAAACAGGTGATAAACACATATTTGTTAGCTTGTTTATTATGATTACAGAGGACGTTTCTACTCACAATACTATGCATGACTTTGACACATTTATCTCTCAAGCATCTTTACGTATTTTTTCAACATGGTATTATTTCATTTAAAATTATGTTTTACCTCCTGTCCATCTTGGAGGAAGTGCTGAAGTTCACGGTTATCCTTAAGTTTTGCTAGCAATTCATTTGCAGCCTTCTTATTCTTAAGATGCCTGGAGAAAATTAAGGAGAAAGTTAATTAAGCCACTCTTCAAACATCACATTAAGAAGAAAACTTACATGAATAAGGGGTTTTTTCCTCCCTTCTTTTCCTTTGGCTCTAACCTTTCCTGGATGGAATCAACTTTTTCCTGGATCTTATCAGAGTTTGCATTACAGTCATTAATGAGCCGTCGTCCAGCCTCCACCACACCAGTTATCTTCTCCTCACTCGCCTCTGTGGTGGTGAGGAAATCCTCATGTTTTTTAATGGCCTCCTCTGCTCCCTGAAGACTGGTGGGCATCTCTGTGTGGGACAGCACATACTCCTACACAGAGAGGAAAGGAATGTTATTATTTCTCATCTGCAGTTATCTAATTCCCATTATTTTTCTTGAATTTGCAGTCTGTCAGTTTACTTACTTACTAAAACAAACACTGGATATACTGAAGAATTCAAAACTAGAATGGGCTACAAATTGCATTTCTTGTTTTTTTTAACAATCTACATTAATTTGCTGCAGCAGTCTTTGAATCCCTACTTTTAGGTTGTTCCCGTCCTTATAGGTGAATTAACATAAATTTCTGCTCATTCTATTTTTTGTGCCACTTAGAACTATAATAGTAGGTGTCTGGACTTTATGATGTGACAGTACACTTGGTATAGTCGCCTACACAATACAGACCTAGGCCTATGGGTTATATATTAACAGCATTAGAATAAAAACTAATCTAAGGTAAACATATTTCTGACAATTTAAGCTTAGGAAAAAAACAAATAAAAAGCAATGTAAAATCGTTGTTTAAGATTTACCAATTTGCTTTATTATTATTATTATTGCTGTTATTAATATGACAATTTTAGTATGTAATAAAACAGATTTTAGTCATAGAGAATAATGGAAGGGCCAGGAGGGCAGGTGATCTTGTGAAAAATTTGAATTACATTTAGATTTCTATTGAACTCATTGTTACCTTAACCCATGCTCTGCTTTAACACCTTATCATCCACTTAAATTATACAGTATTATATAGTATTTCAGGTAGACACAGTTATTTAGCTTTGAATTTGGCACTGACTGCTGGACTACAGACTCTGCCAATAATGCTGCACGTTGGTACATGATTCTTGTTTCAATGAAGCCACGGCTCTCTGGCACAGGCTGCAATTCCATTGTGTGTTTTCCTAACCTGGCTGTTGAGGAAAGCCTCCGCTTGCTTTGCGTCTCTCAAGAAAGTCTGGAAGTCAAAGGCTTGGGCCAAAAGACTGTGGCGATTCTCCCACATGCGACGCAACTCATGCCAGCCAGTGTCCAGAGCCTGGAGCCTCTGGGCCAAGAACATGTGCTGGGCATCTGTCTGACCTTGGGTCACCTCTTCACCAACTGCACGCATCTTCTCATAGTCCTCCTTATAGTTATCTACCTCATTCTTAATATTCTCGTGTTGGGCTAGCAAACTCTCTGCCTCAGGCAGAGAGGTGGGAATGTCCTCTGAGGCCACGGCTGTCTGGGTGCGGGACAGCCATGACTGGAAGTCATCCAAATCCCTAAGGAAGCCCTGTAGCTTGCTGGCTTCGCCCAATGACTCCTCACGCCGCTTCATGGTGGCATTCAACTCCTCCCACACTTCTTGAATCTCAGCCAGGCGTCCTTGGATCTCTCCAGCCTGATCTGGATGTTCCTTGGCCAGCTTTTCTGCCTCATTTCTCAGGTCATCCAATTTGCCCTGAAAGGTCATGAAACATGATTGAAATGCAGAAGTGATATTAATGTATAGTGTTCTATTTCCATTCCTCACCAGTAAGTCACCGCATGTGAGCTCTCTGTACCTGAATGGCCTCCAGGTCCCTCTCCATGCCAGTGAGTTTGCGTTGCAGTGCCATCACTCCTGCCAGGTCATTGCCCAGGCTCTGAGTGGATTCAATCACCTTGGTCTTTTCCTTCATCCAAGTCTGTATCTCATTACATTCCAAGTGATAGTTCTGGATGTTAAGGGCCGACTCTAGGTCTTGTTTCTTTTGACCAGCCAGTTGCTCAAACTCCTTCCATCTAGGGATCACACCAAAGGTAATATTAAAACTAAAAATGCTAACCACAGTGCTCAATGACTACATATGTATTTCAGTGTAAAGTAGTGGCTTTTACTATGAGTTGTATGTTAGCTCTGACCTGTTGTTCAGTTGGTCTCGTGTCTGGTGGATTTGGTCTTTGTTACAGTTGTCGGACTTCAGCAGCTGCTCAGCCACCTGGTTCACATCAGTGACACGAGTACCTAGGTTGTTCATCTCAGGTTCCAGTGTTTCAAATCTGCAGGCATAAATAATAGACCGGCATCAATTTACTCATTCAATTTACTCAGTCTCATCTAATCTAGAGGAGATATGTCTGTAGATGATAAATTTACTTCATACGTGAGAGACAGCAGTGCCATTTAAAAAACTTTTAAGAACAAGATGGTGCTACAAAACAATGTATTGATGATTGTTTCATCATTCATCATTAGTGGTTTCATCACTACACGATTTCAGAAATGTAATTATCTGAATAGATTTTAAGTTGTTTTTTTTACACCAATAAGTCTCATTTTCAATGTGTCCAACTTGAATAGATTTCGATGGATACAAAATCAGCCATGTTTTTTAGAAACAGAAATCTTCTGCACTAAAATTCTTTGCTTCCCTTGTGCCCACACTAACCTCTGCTGCACCACCTCCAAGTCCTCTAGCTTGGTAGGGATCTCCATGCCATCCAACCACTGCTCCTTTTCCTCTACCCAGAGCTGGCAGGCACCAGCTTCGCTAAACATGCGGTAGAGGGCCAGGGCACCCTCCAGAGCCTGGCGCCGAGCTGCTGACAGAGACTCTAGTTCTTCATAGCGCTGCTCAATAGCAGGTAGGCGACCGTCCACCTAAAGTCAGCGATAAACAATAATTTAGTACTACAAACAGCCTGTCATCATTGAAGAGGTATAAAAAACAAAGCACACATACCTCAGGGAAATGTACATAGGCCTGTGGCAGTGCTTGGGCCTGCTCGTGCAGGGAGTCGATGAGGGGGTGGTGGCTCTGGATCTCCTCCTCAATTTCCCTCTGCTTGCGAGCCAGTGTTTGTGTGGAGAACTCATCGTGGCCTACCTCCTGACTGGACACCTGTCTAAGTGTCTCCATGATCCATGCCTCCATGTCATTGGCATCTGTCTGAAATTGGTGTAGGGCCACCGCTTCCTTAAGACTCTGCTCCCTGAGCTTCGTGGTCTGGGGAGCAGGGAGAACAAGAAGAAAAGCTATATTTGGAGGAAATAGATTCATACTGCACAAATACAAAGAATCCTGATCACCACCCACCTCCTCCAGATGTGCCCACTGTCCACGGATATCTTGAATCCTCTCTGTGACCTCTGGGGCTCCAAAGTGTCCCTCCTTTATTAAAGCTTCTCCAGCAGCAATGCTGTTACTCAGGGGGCCATAGCGGGCCGCCATTTCATCCCTGAAAGCCTCGTGTTTGCTGAGCAGGTGGAGGGAAGAAGTGAGGTCCCGGCCACAGTCTCCACTGGCCAGAATCTGCTCCTGCTCTCTGATCCAGGCTGCTTCCTCTCCGAGATCCCACAGGAACTGCCACAGGCGGCGCGAGTCCTCTAGGCGCTCTCTACGTTTCCCAGCAAGCTGACCGAGCTCCTCGTAGGCTTGGCCCAGCAGGTCAACCTTCTCACTAACTAGTCCCGGCTCACATGGTTTGTAGGCTGCCAATTAAAAAATGCAAGAATACATGGTACTACATGGTACTAGATATTGTACACAAATAGGTCATACTAAAGATGGATGGTCCTTACAGAGAATGTGTGCAAGTATGTATGTTTGCAGACTCACCCTGTTCATAGGAAGTGAAGCGCTGTGCAGCTCCCTGCACTGCCTTGATCCTCTCTGCCTGAGCTGAAATGTCAGCCTCTACCAGAGTATGTTTCTGCAGCAGGTCTAACACATCATGCAAATGTTTGCCACTGTCCTGAGACTGCAGACGACTCTGAAACAGACACAGTCCGGTAGAATATATGGTTATTCC
Source organism: Chaetodon trifascialis (assembly GCF_039877785.1). Lineage (NCBI taxonomy): Eukaryota > Metazoa > Chordata > Actinopteri > Chaetodontiformes > Chaetodontidae > Chaetodon > Chaetodon trifascialis. The sequence continues at coordinate 14,962,450 of NC_092071.1, read as the reverse complement.
ATTATCAAAAAACAAATAAATCTGAACACTGTTTGCAACAGCATCCACAAAGCAGGAAACTTACAAAGCCATAAATGGCCAGGCACCTTCTTATCTTAAGAGCTCATAGTACCTTATTGCCCTACTCGAACACTGCGTTCCCAGAATGCAGGTCTACTTATGGTTCCTAAAGTCTCAAAAAGCAGAACAGGAGTCAGAGCATTTAGCTATCAAGCTCCTCTCCTGTGGAACCATCTTCCAGTCTTTGTCCGGGAGGCAGACACTGTCTCTACATTTAAGAGTAGGCTTAAAACTTTCCTTTTTGATAAAGCTTATAGTTAGGGCTGGCTCAGGCTTGTCCTGGACCAGCCCCTAGTTATGCTGCTATAGGATTAGACTGTCGGGGGACATCCAAAGATACACCAAGCTCCTCTGTCCTTCTGTCCCTCTCCATCCGCACGCTCTCATGTCCTACCACGGCGTGTTACTAACTTAGCTCCTTCCCCGGAGTCTCTGTGCTTTGTCGTCTTGCAGGTTCCCATGGACAGTGGCTGAATCTGGATTGTGGATTTCAGATGCGTCTCCTGCCTTGGCCCTGCCTGACATCCACTGCAACTGCTACTGCTATTATTACATCCACTGTCACTGTTACTGTGATTGCATGTCTGTCTCTCTGTCTCTCTCTCTGACTGCATTTCTGTCTGTCTGTCTGTCTGTCTGTCTGTCTGTCTGTCTGTCTGTCTGTCTGTCTGTCTGTCTGTCTGTCTGTCTGTCTGTCTGTCTGTCTGTCTCACTCACTCACTCTCCCTCTCTTGCTCTTCCTCTCTCACCCAACCGGTCGAGGCAGATGGCCGCCCACCCAGAGTCTGGTTCTGCTCGAGGTTTCTGCCTGTTAAAAGGAAGTTTTTCCTCGCCACTGTCGCCAAGTGCTTGCTCATGGGGGAATTGTTGGTTTCTTTGTAGATAAAAGAGCTTGGTCTGTACCAGCTCTATATGGAAAGTGTCCTGAGACAACTTCTGTTGTGATTTGGCGCTATACAAATAAATTGAATTGAATTGAATTGAAACTAGGTTGAGTATTGTATCCACCAATAGGATATGTGAAATGCGCCCATTCCTGTGAAAATTGTTTTAATAAAAGGCATATATGTAAATAGCAATTTTGAGTCATAACAATATTATGAGCCATGCTTTCCACTTCAAGACATTTAAAGTGACCAAAAACCAATAACACAATCTGACAACAGAATTTCAATAAACTGTAGCTTAAAACCATGAACCTGAACACACAGTGAGCCAGAGTCTAACTCAAATGCCAGCAGAGAAAATTCCTCTAATCTGAGCCACTAGAGCAAATGGCCATTAAATGACAACAGGACATTGTACTAACACAATTAAAGAACAAATAAACAAACTTTACACAAGCATTCTAATTCTAATTATATGGTAATGGTGATTGAATCACAGAGACATTAACAGTGTGATTCCAGTTATCACTGAAATTTACAGAAGAAATGAATTAATGTCCTAATCATTTCCACCCCAGACAAACACAGACATATTATATCCCCATCCCTGCTGTCCTCCATCAAAATAAACACCTGTTTATACTCAATTTCAATCAAGAAATGTAAGAATGAAACCTAAAATGCTAACTTTGTCAAAGCTCAAGGTAACAAATAGTGCAATATTTGTTTACAGGTACTAGTAGTATGCAGTCATAACTGATGATCTGAGGCAGCAGAGAAAGGCATACATGCTACCTTTTAAACAGACACACAATTGATAAATGTTCACAAGCTTAAAACAATTGAAAATTAACAACAAAATGAAAGAAGGAGCTATACATTTAGGGCACCTATACAGCGAATTCACTGGTAAAACATAAAAAGGAATGAAAGGCCCTCTATTAGAGGTCTAGCGCCATTATTTTCTAAAAACATGTGAACCATGGAGATTAAGTACACTCAGTGATGCTGCCAACTGTTAATTTAATAATCAGAATCAGTCAGTTGGTAACCTGGATAATTAACTTCTTCAGTGGCAGCTTAACTGTAAAATGCTGTGTCCGTGCCCATCAGGCAATTGCATCTGGCAATTGCAGCAAAGACTGGCTGAATTATCACCACAGCATGTGGGAATAGAGTCACCAGATTTCACCATGTAGGAAGGAAAGTAGCTACTCCCAGTGACTGAAGTCTACCTGAGCCAACCTCAGTAAAACCAGCAATGAGAGGCAACACAGCTCAAGCTAGTCCTGTAAAAATCTAATTAGTGCTGTTAATGGTCCTCTGATAAGTGCAGACACTTAAGCTGCTGAGAACATGTGTGAACAAACACTCACGTAATTGAGAGGATTAAGAAATCCCTTTTTGCTGATTAAATACAAAACCTACACAATGTTGGAAAGCAACGCAGTCATTCAAAAAGAGATATCACTGTTAAAATAGTGTAAGCATTTATTGTTTGACTGGGTCAGTACCTTCATGTCTCCCATCCAGTCCATGATGTAGCGCATCTCTTGAAACAGTCTCTGTAGGTCACGATGGGCATTCAGCCGTTCTCTGCGTGCAGCCAGGAGCTCTTTCAGGTATTCCCAGAGTCGTAGCACATTATCCCTTCGCGCGATTATACGCCGTACATCATGGTACCGCTCTGCCTCCAGCTCCTTGGCAACGGCCTCTACAGCAGCCACACGCTCCCAGTATGCCCCAATGTCTGTCTCAATGGCCTCATGTTTACGGGTGGCAGCTTCCACTGCTCCCAAGTCAGTTCCAAAGTTGTCCTAATAACAGGAAAATGAGCTTATCACAGTAAAACTATTCAGTGTATTCAAGTTAAAAATGTCTGTAGCCACACAACTATGTGTTTTCTATTAAATCCAATTTTCTTTTATTACCTGAGACACCAGCCTCTGGTTTTCACTCAACCATGTCTCCCTCATAGCCGCTTTGCGGTCAAAACGTGCAGCGAGCATCTCCAGCTTCTCCTGGCGAATCAACTCATTTCTCAGTGCTAGCTCTCGTTCATGCTCTGCTTTTTCCAGTCGCTCCCAAGCCTGGCGCACCAATGAAAACACAGGAATTTGGTAACATCCTGCAACTAGAATACCATCCCTGCATACATGATGGGGTGAATCTTCTATCACCCCATTAATAATCCTATGGTCTAAGAAAAGCGTAAAGTGAACAAATCATGCAACAAGCTGCTTATTTGACATACTGATTACATCACACTGTGAAACTTGGCTTTTACACTCTAGCATTTTCTAGAGCAATCCATTTACCTTATTGATGTCAGAGATAAGTTTGCCCTCTCTTGGCATGTAGACTTTCTGATTGTTTGCTCTCATCTTGCTCTGGATAGTAAAGAGGAGAACCTCCAAGTTTCCTTTCTCTGTAAATCTGTGAAGACAGACATCAGCTCTGTTTAATATACTGTATAGCTTCACACTTTGGATCCTAAAGAATAACAAACATGTTCTAATACCCACTTAGGAGGTTTCTCCACAGTCCGGTAGGAGTTGAAGGCCTGCAGCTGGTTCTGCACAGCATTCAATGAGTTAGCTAGCTGACGATCATTGAGCGTCACTATAGTCTGCTCAATCCACTGCAGCAGCTCTGAAGCCAGGGTCTCATACTTCTCTATCAGCTGGTCAGCCTCAATAGCATAGTCCAGCACCTGCAACAGAGACAGATCTGTGAATCGAAGTAATTGGTGGGCAAACGCTCAGTGACTCACATGAACGCATACACGTGTACACACACACACACACGCGCGCAGCTAACCTTGCCAATTCGTTTGCCCTCCACTGCCAGGGCTTTCATCTTGGAGAAGTAATGGTAGTAGGTTGCCACATAGGTAATGATGGACTTTTCATCAGGCTGATCAACATTAACATCTGGAAAAAAAAGGACAACTTGATCCATGGCCAAACAATATGGTTTAGCTCTCAAAACAGTCGGAATGAGGACTTTCATGACTTTCAAAATGCATCTTTGGACATGCTACTGCATGACAGTGTAGCTGACATGTGATGTAGTGTGTCTGAGATATAATTAATACCAGTAATCCTCCATAGTCTAACACAAATTAAGCTGTTTTGGACAACAGACGCCACCTTAGTGCCTTAGAGGACAGTGTCGGGCTGTCAGTATGACTTACAGGAATGCTTTGTGTTTTTGTGGAGGCTTTACCCACTGACCTTCGGGGTCCAGCAGCTTGGTAAGCCCCAGTTCCTTCTCAGCCACATTGAAAGCATTCTGGAGATTGTAGTGAGCATTGGACCTCTTCAGGTTGTCAAACTCAATCAGGTCAGGTCTGCAGATGCCGGGGGAAAATTTGGGCTTTAATAAGAACATGAGTACAGAGGACAACAGTGTGCAAGCAAATGGCAGTATCATTCAGGCTGACATACAGCATCACCTTCCAGTGAAACAGAGGAAAAAATATGTTGCACTCACAAAAATAAAATATGTGTCTGTGTTTACAGACCAGGGTGGATTAAATAATCCACTGGATTTAAGTATAGTCATCTGCTCACAAACAGGCTTTTAATCTGTGGATTAGGCAAGGTGGTCCTGCCAATTATTGCTTATTCTAGCATGAACCATGTTTTTCATTTTGAGCTTACTTAGGCATTACAGGGGTGTAAAACTGGTCTGGGTGACCTATATATCATTAAAACTTTAATGGTCAATGAGCATGATTTAGGATTCCTAAAATATGGGAATAAGGACAAAAATGTCTATTTCCTCACTAAGGGTCAATCAATTACAGTGCACATACTTGGGCAATGGAGAGGGGATAGATATTGTAAAAAATATACATTGCATGCATATTGTAATTGCGTGCTATGGTGCCTCTTCTGTAGTTAGAAAAGTGGCCTGATCATGTAAATAACAATGTCATAGGTAACATGAATATCCTACAGTTCAGTAACTTGAAGGAAAGCATTGTTAGCATTCACTTCGGCTTTCTGAAAAATACTCTGTGGTCTATTTGACTCAGGAGTTTAGGCTGCACCTTTGACTTTCAGTTCACAGATGAATTTTAACACAAGATATTGATGGCACTATAACCAGCAGGGTGTGCAAGTGAGTTGCTAAGCGTGGCTCCTGATAGAAAATAAGTGGGTTATTATTTCTGTGATCTAGGTCATCTTACTCCCTATTTTATTTTCATCCTTTTAGCCATACTGCAGACTGTTTGAATGCTGGGAGTAGGAGGAGACCTACATAGAAAATGGGGATAAAAACACCTCAGAGAAGTGTGATGGTAATGTGACAGGTAGGCAAAGACAAATAAAAGACATGGTGACAATACTGGACACCTTTTTGATTTACAGTGCATAAACTCCTCACTTACAAGAAAAAACCTGTTAAAATGAATTATATGCAAACATATGCCTAACAGGTGCCAATTTTATTGTAATAGGTCACATCAAATACAGGAAAAAGTCAATGACCTGTGTTTGTGCACAATGGCATTGAACGCCAGACCATCTCTCCAGCTGGTCGTGAAGTTGTGGATGTTGACATTGGGGTATCTGCAGAGGCCAGATCAGAAGTCATTAATAATTAACTGAACAAGGCAAGTGTCATCAGTAACTGCTTAAGTAAAGCCACAAATAGCATAAACGGTTAAATACATCTTCAACATATTAACAGTGTTTATCCTGTGTGATTAAGCTCTCCCTCTGTCTCTGCTCGCCTGCTCCTTTCTCACCCAGCAGTTTTCATTTGGCACCAAAGCAGCAGGGCATCTTTAGCTGATTTTTTCTCCTTGTTGTCTTCTGTCTCCACACTGATGTCCTGGATCTGTCAGCAGAGATTTCATTTTGTTATGACTGTACATAATGTGAAAGAATTCCTAGATGATTAGACACTGCAATTTTATCACTATAATCTAGTATCTGTTGGTACATTATACAAAATTTCAGGAAGGGTTATATATCCACAAAAAATGACCCTGAGTTCAAAAGGTTTTACATTGTCAATCATATAGCAACAGCATTAACCTCTATTACCTTTTTTTGTAAATTGCCTGAGGATGGACTAAGCTACATGCAGAGGCCTGATGTCCGAAAGCCAAAATCACTCTCTGATAGATGTTAAGCAACATGGCAGCTGCACAGACAGAGTATGAGCAGAGCTCCACAAAGACACTCTAGATGTTACCTGGAAACGAAGGATGATGGTCCAGATGAGACCCAGTGTGAGACGGTGATTCCCATCCACAATGTCATGTGAGCCCATGTTTTCTAGATGGACTTTTTGCTCCTTAAGAAACTGCAGGGCTTTGTCAACATTCTCCAGGCAGTGGATACGCATGCGGCCCTTAGTGGGCTTTGGCTGTGAGGGGCAGAGGAAAAGGAAAGAAGATATATGTTGTAACCACTCAAATGATGTGATCACAAGACACATGAGGAAAAGGCTGGCAGAAAGTTAAAAAGAGAAAAAATGAATTGAAGCAGGTGAAGTGAATCCCACTGAAAGAAAGTAGAAATTAAGAGCATGACTTCCCCTTCCCTCCTGGCTCGTGGTGCAGGCTGAGGGTCATGCCGAGGGCCTGAGTCATGGTTAGGACAGAGAAGGGTGCTTTCTGTGTGATACTGACCAGCTGTTCTCCTGAGAGCACTTCCAGAAGGCGGATAAGCATGCGGCCATCGCGCAGGTCAGTGTACAAGTCACCGATGCGACATGTCACTCGGCCTAAGTGAGAGTTTACCCATTTGGTGAAGGTCTTCTTCTGTACTGCTTCACGCTCATCTGCAAAGGACACAACAGGGAGAGAGGGGCTGAAGTCGCATTACACCAAGGTTACAACTGAGTCTACTGACTGAGATGTCACTGGCTTCAGTACCGTTACTGTCAAGAAAATAAATATTTACAAGAAATCAATTTTCCTCTAAACAAACACAAATATAATCAACAACTTTTATCACTGACAGAAAATCATAAGGACCTGAGCTCTTTCACAGAGAAGATACACCATTAAGTCTCTAGGATCACTGTATTGACAGCTTAGTGAGAGCTTTTCACTCTTCAGCTCGAAGTTTACTGTTGGCACTGCTCATGTCTGCATTGCTAATTATTCCAATGATGTGAGATTAAAAGAGATTGTGACAATGCAAAATTGCACATAAAGATAATGACTGAGTATTTTTGCTTTCTTCATTGGAACAGGACTAAAAAAAGAATCACAATAAATTAAGCTGTAACAGCAGCTCAGACATATGGACCGGGGGAGTAAGAAGCTAATCCTGCTCCGCCACCTAACAAGGTGACCTCATTTCTAGGACACAAGGTCTCCCTGCCTTTTAAAAACACCATTCCAGCATTGCACTTAATGCAGTGCACATAGATCAAGCCCACACACTGAGGAAGGCAGAAAATAGCTCATAGGAGCAACTCTGCAATAATGAGTTAAACAAAACAAAGCCTTTACAGCAGCATGAAATGAAGTATGGTGGTGAATATAAATGTCTGTCTCAAAACAATGCAAAACAGTGGAGATTTCATATTTTCATATTCCTCATTTAACAAAATACAAATAGCCACAGCTTGAGTAATGCTGCATTTTAAGTGCTCATCTCACATACCTTGATATGATAAAATGATTGATGATGGTGACTGTATCCTGCACAAAGATGCAATATGCCACACCTTTCAACACCGCACTTCAAAGCAGCTTAGTATGACAACATAAATCCCTAAACTATATCTTATGTGCTTGAGATGTAACACCAAAACCGAATCAAAGGTAGGTCACCCTTTACATTTTTATATAACTTTGTTGGTGCTAACGTTAGCTCATCAAGTGCTACAATGCAGTCAACACCAAGACAAAATCATTTGCTTTCAAAAAATGTACTCAAAGAATCCACAAATTCAATTACTCCTAAAACTCACACACATTTCTCAAAAAATATTCATGCAGAAGGTGAGGCTTGCAACTGCATGCTACTGTGACATTCAAATATAACACTATCCAAAGCTGAGACTTCCAAAGGCAAGGCCGGGATATCCAGGCATTTCATGAATACAGTGGGAGAATGTGAAGATCATAAAGTTTAATATAGTAGGAATGAGAGAGAGTAATTGAAATTGATTAAGTATCATACAAATAAAGCTGTTAGTGGCACAGATTGTATTACTGAGTTGCTCTGTTTAGTTCAGTAAGTCTTTGATTAATAAATGAATAATAAAACAACCACAGAATGTTGTGCAATTAAAGTACCAACTGTCAGCTAAAAAAAGAACAGGTTTTGTAATTTCACATAAGACTTTAGGGTGGAGTAATATACCACAAGATGTAACGCTTGACCCAAGCTGAAGGTGCTTCCTCTGTATCTATATTCTACTACAAAAGGACCTCTTTTGAAATATCGTCTGTTGATGTTGTAATTAAGCAGCAAACTGAAAGCAATCTGCTATTAATTTTCTAAAACAAAAGTTAAAGACTGGCACAGCTAATTTTTTATTTTTGATTAAAATGCTCAATCCCCTACTGCTGTGACCTCTGGCCTTGTAATGTGATATTTTAATGAGCAGGTTTCTACTAGTCATCAACCACTCCTACTGGTCAACTAGTCCCAGGAGATATATCATATTCTTCTTCACTTCTCTTTCACTAAAAATGATTCATGTCAAAAAGGTCTCAAATACAACCATTAAAGAGTTAATCAGAGAGCGGGACCAACCTGGGGATAGGTGAAATAGCAGAGTCCTCAATTGGCTCTGAGAAGCTGTTTACAAATGAGACACAATCTGATTGGATTAAACCCTGAGCAATCTTGTCTGAACTTGAGAGAGTTTGACTGCAGTAACAACGTGACTGCTTCCTTGCAGGGATAACTGGACTCTTTTTTAACTCTGTTTATTTAACATGTTTCTCAGTTCTTTATAAGGCAACTGGACTTGCTAGAGGTTCTTGAAGACATTTCACTTCTCATCCAAGAGGCTTTAGTTCTAACTGACTGGTGGGGAGTCTCAGGCATTTATCCTCTTGGCATGCCTGGGACTCCCCACCAGTCAATTAGAAGTAAAGAAGCAAAACATCTTCTAGAACCTCAAAAAGTCCTGTTGCCTTTTAAAGCACTTAGAAGTACCATGACATGGATGAATGAGAATCTTTACAGACATTTATTTAACATGGCATAACACAGAAAAAATTGTTTTGGTTAACAAATCTGTCTCACCCGGTTAAGTATTTCTATGCTGTTGATTGTAGTTGAGCATTGGGGTGTACAATCATGTTTCTTTCAGCCTCTCGTTCTTGCTGCATGTCTGCCGCTTTAGCACCCCACACTGCACGGAGTTACAATCACGCATGACAGCTTTGGCTTGTCAACAACTATCCACAGCATCCCCAGCTGTACATCTGATGTGAATGCACTGCCGCTGTTTTATTACTGCATCGTGATCGTGCTACAACCACAGATGAATGTTTAGTCTACAACGTTGCATTGTGTTGACAAGCGACGTTGACAGTTGACTAGTCAGCTACTCTGTGAAACCCCAAGGATGTGTATGCATGCCATGAGTATCAGGGTGGTGTAAATACAAATTTCTTTTGACTGCAAAAGGCCACATCTGTCAAGCCTCATGCTTTCCCCACTGAGACTCACACTTCAGTGTGTAGTGGTCATTTCATATCCTTGAAATAAAAACCATAGGAATTGCTACACCGTCAAAAAAAACAAAACAAAAAACACTAAAATGTTAGCTGTGATCCAAGCTCAGTGATAAAAAGCTGATGTACTGTGAATTGCCCTTCTTGCTTCACTTGCTGTTCACCTGACAGCGCCATCTGCCAATGAACACTGGCCTGGCAACAGAAGAAACTATATTAGACTATATTCCGTTATTTAGTATGAAGTTGTTTGGCTGTCAATGATCTGATGGACAACCAATTATTTGAAAATAAAAATTCTAATAAAATACATGTATTTCACACAAGACTGCAGAAGAAACATGAGAATTGTGTTCAGCAAGTGCAACTGTAAAGTATCATTCACTGATGATGTCTCATCCTGTCCTACCATGCTCTTTTCTTGCCCAAGGGCTTGGTAACAATTACAGAGCGCACGCCTGTTATAGACAAAGATTTCAATAGCAGATAAACCTATACATCACACACAGCACCATGAGATGGATACGTTGGTCTTACAGAGATTAGCATCTGAATACCCTAACTATGGAGTTGAACGTGAAGGGTTAGGGTTAAATTACAGGGAGTACGTGCAAAAATACATGTACACATGAATGAACCCATTTTATAAAAAAGGCACCAACAATGTATTTCAAATCTCCAGATTCATCACAGATACATAATTGAAGTTTTAATTATGGACACATTTATAAGATAGGTGGCGACAGAGATATTTTAATTCAAAGCAGGGCTGACTATAGTCATCATATATAGCATATTTGGAGGGCTGGAGTGGAGGTAGACACAGGTGTTTCTTTGCTAACACAGCTATCAGCCCTCTTGTCTCCTGGATGTGTTTTTTTTTTTTCCTGGCTTCCAAAACTCAGGAATATCAGACAAACAAGAGAGTGTTATGGCATAACACTCAAACAGCTGCCATTGCTCAAAAAGATCTGCTTTACTTTAGACCTGGTTGGTTCTCTACATATTGTAATAAGGTGTCCTGGTTATTGCGGGGTTGAGTTTTTAGCCCTTACCATTTTATCCCATTGTCATTTCTTTCAAGAACTGACTCTCACTAAATCCATCTTTCACATGTACTACACTAACAGATTATTCCATTATTAAGAAGGACCACTGTGATTTGAAGCTGTTCAATGAGCCAGCTGAGGTGTGTTACTGTGCCCAGTGAGGTACAGTGGAGGAGCCTACATTCCTCCTGAAGCTTGGTCATGTTGTGACAGCACCCAGCACTAAGGAGGGGGCAGTGGGGCAGCGACTATAGTCCTAAAGAAGAAATGCTACTGCCCTGCTGGTGCTGTGCTGCTAATAACAAGGCTACTGAACAAGAACACAAGACAGACAAACACAGACATCAGTCTCTGACGTGTTTGCTCATTATGGCAAGCAAACACAAACCTGTCATCAGTTGCGGCTCCAGTAGATAAGGGCAAAACTGGTGCATCTGTTTTCTCTAACAATGTGACATTTATGGATAGTGCTGTTAGTGCATGGGAGGATAAGTCAACTGTAACATTTGTAAATCCATGTCTAAATGGTTTATTATTTTATACTAAGAATGCTCAGGGTCTGCAACAGGAAGCTTGTTTATTTTAAACAAAGTACCCTGCTGGCTGAAAGTGAGAAAAGATAAGGGAAACCAGGCCTCCTCTGTGTTGTCAAATGTCTTAAGTCGCACATCACACAAAACACCTGCAGAGCCTGCCAACATTGTTGCACAATTATATAATAGATGAGAGAGAAGTGGAAAATATGAACTTTGGGAAGCAAGCCTCAGAATTACTAGCTAATCTTACTAAGTCATGCATAATCTTAGCTATTTTGACAAAAAAAAATCCAACTAAAATGACTTGACAATGACAACTCAAAAGAACCGTTCCTCCACACTAAAATGCAACATGCCAACGCCAGGAGCTGCAAGATGTGATAAAATTGCCTTATATACTTAAGCTGACATGCCTGTAATCCAGCTCAAAATAGGTATTAGCTGCTCTGACAAGTATACACTATCTCTGATGTGGATTCGATCAACTACTTTATACCTTTGAGAGATATTTTTTCTACAATCAAAACATGCTAAAATGTTAAAACTGAAATCCAGCACTAAATTTACAGCATATGCTTCAAAAATCCATCTGGGACTGGAATCAAATATATTCTTACTTAAATTTCACAGAAGTGAGCTTTCAGAATTGTTTTAAAACTCCCCTGACTATCCTGGAGCCCTACCCATCCTTCTTTAAACCTGTTTGTGTGCATGCTAGAAAAACAAGTAATAAGAATCTTTTATGCTGTGTTTCTGTCCTTTGCTTACTAATGGCAGATTAGAACTAGTGGTTACAGGCATCATCAAGTGCTTCAAACGCATATTTGGGCATGTCCAGTCACTTTGAACATGTTTGTCTCTGGTAGTAAGCTTTAAGTATATGTCAGGGCGGGGAAGTAGAGTGGCCCAGCCAGTGCCCTCTTTACTGGTGAAGCTACTGGAGTTTAGCTCGCTGTTGTTTTCCTGTTTAACCCCCAAACAAACTTGCACACTGTTGATAACGATGATTATCTACAGGTAATCTGAGCAAATATGCCGCCAAACTTAATCCTGTCTGTGTGGCTCATTGTGGCAAGGATCATGTTTACTGATAAAATGGAGACATATGCAACACAACGATGAATCACTGGACGAAAGGCCAGGCACATGTATGAAAGAAAACAAGCTCACATCCCCAGACTAGAAGAATACATGTGCAGTTCAAGACAAAGTCCTAACTGAAATGATTTCCTATTTTTCATGTCCCAGGATACAATGTGCTCACTCAAGTTCAGTGGTCAGGATTTAGCCAGGAATTTCCAGAAAAAGAGATATGCTGAACAAAATTTAAAAAAAGAATTTGAACTAATTCAATCTATTTTATTTTAATCTGCAAATGCATTCAAACTCTGTGCCATCAAAAATATCTTACAATAAAAAAAATAAAAAAAACAACACCAGACTTTGATTAACTACATGTCAGACATTGTGCAATGTAACTGAGGCAGAACCTTGTTTGAGTGAAAGGTGTCCTGCTAGCACGCAGTGTGATTAGTTTAGTTAGTTAAATTTAGTTTCGGCCAAAAAGATGCCTAGCCATATTTGTCAGTTAACCTTTTTTTGTTCTAGCTTTCAGCATGGATACCATGTGTCACTGATGTCCAATCTTCTTGATCACTCATTAACCCCTCAGTACAGTACAAACGTAAAATGTTAGAAACAGTTGACATTGTCAGAAGGTGGATGGAGCTAGGACTCAACACAGAGGTATCAAATTGTTGCACAGATCTCAGGGACGACAAAGATCGATGAACACCACTTTGTTGCTCCCTATGTTGCTCACTGTCTTCTCAATGAATCCTGCATCCCTCCGCTGTGTTGCATGACACTGCACTTTGGCTCACAGTGGCGTGACTTCAGCACAGAGGACACAGAGTGAATCCATCCTTAAATAGCTTACCATAGTAAGCACTTCACACAATAACAACAGCTGAATGTTGCAGATTTTATCCACTTTTTTCCCCTGACCATTTACTGTCAAAACATGCTGGATTACAGTCTTGTGAATATTTCCTGATTCCCAAACCTGTAAGAAGCTTGCAGAGGAATTCTAGAAAAAAAGAAATAGTTCTGGCCTCAGCACATGTTGGTAATCATTAAGTGCTGCTAAAAATTTCATCTTGTTTCATGTCCTGGCTGGGTCATGTCTTCCTCCCTAGCATTCCTAGTTCACTTCCCACCTGGGTTGAAATGCCCTCAACTCCGTACACTCTTGACATCCTGTCCCTCAGCCGCCCTTGCATAATAAGTGCCTCTGGTCACCCTGTCCTGAGAAAGAATGAGTAAACTACTTCCATCAATCTGTCTGCTTTAATCTGCTTTAATGACCTTCTCTTGGACATTCCCACAAAGACAAGATTATGGTATTGTGCCAAAGGGTAAAGAGAAAGCTTGTCAGTGGGAGGCAGCTCTGTTCTTATTTAGCTTGGCTTGGCTTATTTAGCTATTCAAAGATTTACATTTTTTACATTGATTTTATCTGAGAATGACCTACATAAAGGACACAGCATTTGTTGTTTGTAATGCTAATAATCAGACAAAAAATTCCATCCTAGTCCTATAGTTGACCAGAATTCTTCCAACTCTGAAACAAAAAAATAAAACAAAATCACGCCCAACAATCAGCATCTCAACCATTGATTTCCTACTGTTTTTGCTGTCTGAGATTACAGAGTAGACCCAAGGCACCCATCAAAGGGCCAAATTTTAGTCTGTTATTTGTCTTCAAGATGAAAGAATCACATACAGTAGTGACCAAAAAAAAAATCAGAAGGACAAAAGCAGCTTATTAGCTTTGTGGTTCGTGGTTTGACAGTCTTCATTGACAACAATGTGAGGTTTGAGCTGAGCGTCAACTATAGCTGTGGTGTGTGATACTTCATAGATGCCAGAAAACTGAGAGTACCAGTTATATGAGTAGTTGGTATTTGCAAGTAATGTTTCGGCAACACAGGAGAAAAGTAATGCATGATGTAAAAAAAAAAATGCTATTTACTAGCTACAGGATGTTATACTGTACATATTTGTCACTGTTTGAGCAAATTGGAGTGTAAATTAATATTTCAATCTTACTTTATATATTTCTCTAAGAAATACAAATTTGACCATCAGTGTTACACATTGGCATTGATGATACATGTCTAAAGAGTTGTAAAAGGCATTCCTGCATATCATCCAAATTCGACAGTGAAGTAATTTGTGTGCAACACAAAGCACAATGGCGCATGCTTTGACAGTTGTCTTCCTGCAAAAGCAGAACTACCCTTCCTTTGCCTACGACTTTGAAAGTAAGGTTGTGGTAAAACCACCGCCTTGCCACATGTAGCACAAGTTATTTTTACACTTTTAACAGTTTGAGGTTACAATTATAGACAGGCAGTGTGTTTTGCCCAACTCTAACAACTTTGTTCATACAATGACAAAAACTGACAGGGTGAATAAGGTGGAGACCTCTCTTACAGTGCTGTTCTCTGTCGTTTTGTGAAAGCAGTGAAGGTACTGAACATGCCCTTCAGGTCATGCACTTCTATGCCATCTGCAGCTATGGCTGATAATGGGGAAGATGATGGTGGGAGGAGGGGGTGTTGGCAAGGCCAATCCCATGAGAAATGAGACAGAAACAGGCACCTCTCAGCCATAACATCTGAACACAACAAGAGTGTGAAATATCAACAACGCACTAGCTGTCCTAAAGTCTCCAAAATGGCACTTTCTTGTTACCCTACCATTTAGGAAACTGTCAATATTAGTAAAACTGTACAAACAAAAAGGCGTTTTTTGTTTGCCCTCTGCCGTTTGTTTGTTAAATAGTGAACCTTCACCACGGTAATGTGACTCTGAGATACAGCTGGAGGCCACCAGCATAAGAGCTTTCACTAAGAGTGTTTGAAATATTAAGTTGCAACATTCAGTTCATAGTGTGCTACCAGACTTGAAACTTGAGACCCAAAACACGGCATTGCTCTCTTCCAGTATCAGCTGAAATGCTTAAGTATAAGAATAAAAATGGTTCTGACCAAGATAGATAAGTATTCAGACTTTTTTGTTGAGATTTCACTTTACAGACCAAAATGTCAGGACTAAATTACCCAAGGAAAAAAAAGATTATAGAGGTAGACTGACACAACTAGACACTACAGTGTGTGTCACTCTATTGAGTACAAAAAACATTCAACTGCAGACTCCATTTGGAAATCTTTTCACTTTTTCTGTGTTTGTGAATGTTTTAAAAGGCCTTGAAAGCCAAAAAACATCCTAGCTGACCTAACACAGTCTATTTATCTCTGAACTGGGACATCAAACCAATAGCAGCAGCAAGGTCAGTAACTGGAAGTATAACGCAATATGAACTTTCACACCGTGCCTCTCTGCAGGATTTTACACATAGGAGACACAGCAAAATTGCATAACAATGTGCATATAGCAATGTGATTTGGGCTACACGAAAATGCCATAGTTTGAAATAAGCTGTATATTCTCTTAACCACTCATGAATGATTTAATGGGTTAAAGTAGGATGTGAGGGTGGGCCAAAAAAGAACAGCTATTAAAAAACTGCCCCTCCATATGTCAATAAAGGTTGTTCCATGGCACTAAGATGGACTTTTCCTCTCACTTCAATCTAACCATGTGGTCCAGTGTTTCATTAAACCTGTGTCCTTTGGCAATAGTTATTTAGTTACTCAGTTGATTCTTCACCAGTTAGATACAGTATCATTTACTTCTGAGTGAGATAATGCTAGATGTGTTCAGTGCTTTCATGACTGGTATGGGAACTTTGCCAATTTCCAGCCACAACAAATGACCAAGATACATACTTTGTAGTCCCTTTGTTCAGGTGTTAAAACCTACATGTAAAAATATTATGATTTGGGCAAAATTGGGGCAAAAATAAAAGTTGGTAACCTCTGACCTTGTACAAACTGCATGTATGAAGGTGACAAATATTTTCCAAATGAATGCAAACAATACAAAACAATGTTTCTATTTTGTGGGTAAGAGGTAACAAAATGTCACCAAAACTATGCGCGTGCACATCACTGACTTCATTATTCCAGCAGACATTATGGTCTAACAGGGAGAGAGGGAGGGTGAGGGAGTGACACAAGGAATGAGCCTCAAGGGTAGTCAAACTGGAAATACAAGTGGGTGTTGCCAAGATGTGTTTGTGCGTCTGAGAATGTGTGCATGTGAGTATATTTACAGCAAACTTAATCCAGAACATAATCATGCAGAGATGACCAACAAAGAACATAAGAATTGAAGTAAATATATGACACATGCAGTACATGTGTTTATCTTTTTTTCTCCAACCTACAAATTCAAAAACAGAGTTCCAGTTTGAATTCATTTCACAATATTCTTGTTGTGGGGAAGTGTGATAAATTCTGTCAGCACAATTTCAGTAACTGATCCCTGACCCTCAATATTACACAGTGGGTTAAAGGTTTTCTTGCCTGACAACTTGAGAAAGATATGTAGGTATGTAGCCTCTTTGTGCATGAGGCTGCATGGTTGAATTTGACGATGTTGTAGATCTTGTACAATCTTTGAAAGTAAAAGATACTATCTACTCCGTGGACCTTATCTCTAGTCAGGAGGATTGGTGCTATCAGCGTGGAGGTGAGGACATTTTTTATTCAGGCATCATTTCACATACATATACACACAAGGTAATACATGGCAATGAAGATATAGCTTAATATGGGTGGGAAAATGTTGTTGGTCTACTACAAGAATGTCATTCATCCACAGTGTAGAGTGCCTCTCAAGTAACCTCTTACACAGTTCTCTATTCTATCTAGACAGCAACCAGGGAGGGCCCGGAAGCTCACAAAACGTTGCAATCTTCATGCACACCTCTGACTGGCATGCTAGTTTCACATGCACATGCAGCTACTACAAATACTTGATCTCAGGGCCAATGACCAAGGGGTCTAAAGCTCACAAGAATGAGCCACATGATAATACAGGAATTCTTAGGGGTACACATTATGATCAAGCAAAAACTTTGAGAAAAAAGAATTGTCCACATTACAAAGGAGAAGATTTGTTTGATTGTTTGCTTTTTTTAGTTTTTTTCCTGCCATTTGACACAAGCATTTACAGATGTTAGTTAAAGAGCTGACAGCTTTTTGGGAGTTAAAGGATTCTCTTAAAATGAATCATTTCAGTTTCAGTTTTTTTTTTGTTGCCTCTTATTTATTTTATTTTATTTTATTTTATTTATTTTATTTTATTTTATTTTTTTTGGGGGGGGGGGCGGGGGGCGCACTTGAGTTACCACATCATTGTGATTTCCTACTCCTATGTGCCAACCAATGGCCTTTGTGATTTCTGTTTGCAGGACCTCACAGACCTCACAGGCTTTAGCCAGAGACAGAGCCGTGCATTGTAATAAGATAAGAAAGGACAGGTGGCCCAGTGATCAGGTGCCAGACTGCCTGCCTGCTTTAGAGCTGAGCTGAAGCCTACTGCACTGTCTACTATGGCTCCCAACGATTGTCTCCACATTAAGCATTAAGAGACAGTATCTTCAACCTGTCACAGGTAATTGCGTGGGCCAAAAAATGCTGAGCTATTTGGGCACTCATTTACAACCCAAAGCACCTGCTGCACAACTACTAGCAACAGCAACAGCCAAATAGTCCAGTTGTACTTGATATGTCCTGTTTCAACAAACTCTGTTTCAACAGTCTTATCAATAACTTTTAACATTAACAACTGCTGCCGTAAGCCATACACCAAAGAGCTTCAGACTATATCCTATGACATCAACAGCAACTGCATATTCAAATATAATGGCTTAGATAGCCTCAACCAATACATTTTACACAACAAATCATTGGATAAATGTATATTAGAAATTTCAAAACTTCAAAACGGAATTTCCCTTTCAACCAAATCGACAGGTCAGTATGACTCTTACCTTGCAGCTGTTTAAAACGTCCTTCCAGGATGTTAGAGTACTGCACCTGATTAACAAATGCTGCTGGGGATAGACAGGGCTCTCTGTCCCTGTGGTCCCACTCCATGGCCATTCTTCGTATTCTCTCTCCTAAATATTCCTTTCAGAAACAGAGTGAACAGGAGTTCTCCTGCATAGCACAGCAGGGGCACTAAAAATGTACTGAATCCTTTGGAGGGTTTTCCAGAAGATAAAAAAAAAAAGTTTTGTATATCCAAAATGCCTTAGTTTATTCTCCTCTTCTATATTCCCTCAATGTTGGGCCTCAGTAAGACAGAGCACAAGCTTGAAAATGCTGCCGCCTGTTCTCTTCTTCATCTACTGTATGTCCCACCTTGTCCAATGAAAACACAGCAGTGACTGCACGGGTGGATTTTTTCAAAGAATCATTTCAAACAAAACTGAAGAACAAAATGTTCTCTTGTTTCACCTCCCCCTGTGAAGAATTTCACCACAGTTGTGGCCTCTGAGCAAAGTGAAAATCTTTGGTTGCACTCCCTCGTGGTTCTAGCGAAGGAACACTAGCTACTCCTTCCCTCCAAACTCTGAACACGCATTTGCTAGAGCAGAGCACAGCAGAGCAGGCTAACCGGCTGTGGTCGGATAGCTGTGTAAACAAAGCCTGCTGTGCTGTCTGAAAATTGTGTCATTTGCATAAGGTGTGTTTGAGGGAGGAGCACAAAGGAAGAATATGGTGGAAGGATGAGGGGAGGGAGGAGGTATAGAGGTGGACTTAACCATTAGAGTTCCTTGCTCAGTGTAGCTTGAGGCGGATTATTCAACTCCACCTTAATTCCATGGAGCACCGGGGTGTGGCCTGCTCAGAACATATATCATGAAAGTCCCCATCAGATCGCGTCCTCTTATCCTGTTGTTTCGCTGTGCGGTTACTTATTTCTATCAATCTCTAAGACAACATTTGATCCTCTTTCTTCTGTTCACGGGGTCTGCCGTATGACAAAGAGTTAAGACAGGAAGGAAGTTGTTGAGTCTGCCTCAGCAACGCAACAAGCTCTTTCCTGCCTGAACAAGATTTGAAATTGTGAACTTGTGTGTCTGTTTGTCAGGCAGATGGTTAGGGTGGGGGTGGTGGTAGATGTGGGTCATTACCTGTCTAAAACAATTATGGAACTATACTGTATTAACACATTTTATGTTTTACTAGATTAGGGACAAATATAGAAATGATGCCTGGCACCACTTGTTAAGGAAACAGTGTTTCTTATTGGCTTTTTAAATGTTTAATTTCGTGGCTTTTTTTCCCACTCTCACATTGATTGATTGTTTGCAAACACTGGAGAAAAATGGACCTGCGGGGATTTGAAAATTACAAAATAATTATTTTCCTCCATCACTGAACAAAGGACCATCATATCATAGAAACAGTAATTATTGCATTTTAGAGCATGCTTGAGGTTCACAAGAAAGTAAATGTGCACATAATTTTCATGGCTGTGCTCCATAATGCAGCACCAGTAATAAAGGAGTATTTATTTAAATCTATGTAATACACTCCAACATTACTGTCCGTGGACATTATGGATCCAGAGAACGTTAGAAATAAGTTGAATAACTTATTGAATGGTAGGTTTACTTTTTCTTGCAGCTGCTAATTAACAGTAAGGCAGAGTCACAGATGTACTAAAAGACTGTGTGTGTGTGTGTGTGTGTGTGTGTGTGTGTGTGTGTGTGTGTGTGTGTGTGTGTGTGTCTGTGTCTGTGTCTGTGTCTGTGCGCATAGATTACACAAGACTGTAAACACAGTGAGGACTAAGGTCATGACCTTTCTTATGAGTGCATGGCTCTTTGGTCTGGTAAGGCAGTGGTAAAAAGGCCTGGTTGTGTTTCTGATCTACATTTGTCCAGATGAGCGGGAGCATCTGGATGGGTCTCATTAGAGGACCAAATGCCTCGGGCCTTCTGTGACTGGGTGTTTATGGATGGGGACTGGACTAATGAGATCCAAAGAACACACTTCCGTCTGAGGAACAGAGGCTATACTATGGACACATGCAGAGAAAAATGAAGAGCAGAGAACTGTTAAACATCAGTAATGGACATTTAAGATCTCATAGGGAATATATAAAACATCATAATCTCAATCAATATGAGAGACAGATGTGATGGCAGGTTTGTGGTTCTGGCATATGTGTCCTAAGATATTATGTATAAGGCCATTTCCTTCCTACACAACCCTTTGGTTATTTGGTTATACTACTAAATAAACATAGGCTATGATTAATAGTTACTTTTTGTATTTTGTGAAATATGAAAACAAACAGTGAGAAAGTTTGCCAAAGGGAGCTGTGGGAGCTACATTGACCAATCAGGGATTAATGACAATGAATTGTGGTCTGATGTGGGGAATGAACACAGATGAGAAAGGAAAAGATAGAACCTGCAGAGGGACAAAACACTGCCAGAGGAAGACAGGAGAGATCTACTGTTGAGCATGTAAATTTTATCCACCTGACAGTACAACTTTTTCTAAGGACCCAAAAAGGGGGGAGGGCGCGACCAAATTCCAAATACTGACAGTAAATATCTGATCTAAAGGGGAATCCCCAGAGAGCAAGCAGGATTGATTTCTCATGAGTCCCACAGTCACTCAAGTCTTAGTCTCAGCATCTTCAATGAGTGATAGTTCACTGATTTGTCATATATATTAGAATGAGGTGGATATGTTGTGAAGGCTAACATAGTGTTAATAAAAGGGATATGGAAGCTTTTCAAAATGCTAAGCTTCACTCCTTCCTACTGTGGAAGCTTCCACAAGTAAATACATGTAACTGAGTGTGAAAAAGGGCGTTGCTTACAAAAAAGCAAATTTGTACAGCTTGCCTGGCTACTCACACAGTTTAGAACTGTATATAAGTGGTTATTTATGCAAATTACAATGATGTTAACACAGTGAAACAAGTGGCAGCACACCACCACACTGCTGTCACACCAGGAGTGAAATGATTCCAATACACCGGAAGGGTGGAAGAGGTGTGAACCAGGAAATGAGGCGATCATATTACAAAGACAAAAGCAGAGAAAGTTATACTGAGAAACACTGTGAAAGAGAGCAGCTAAGTAAGCAGCAGCTTACATGATGCAAAAGGTCTTGACATTTGGGGATAAGTTGTAAAAGGTGGGCAAGAGCTGCGCCAAAGGGGAAATAGCTGCTACAGCATGTCGAAGAATGTGCACATCAAGCCCACACTTGTCAAACAGAGATGGGATCACAGGTATTCACACTAGGGCATGCGTGCGTACGCACACACGCACATGCACGCACATGCACATGCGTGCACACACGCGCGTGCGCACACACACATCATAATTTTATGACAGCAAGATACAGAATATCTTTAAATACAGTACAAACTGATACAGGCAACACACAAAGTGTGTTTCTGTTGGCATGAGGAAATGAGTGGGGCTGTATTTGTCAGTGAAATGAGGGTTTATCTTTCAGAAATACTTTGACTACAGCAGTGCTCAAAGATCAGAGCATGTGGTTTGTGCTGCTTGTGTGTGTTTCCGTGTGTTTCTACATGCATGTTGGTGTGTCTTGGTGCCTGCCTGTTGCTCCCCTCTGCTGGGTTCTTCATGATACTGCAACTTGTTTTGATTATTAACAACTGACATTGTATCTGTAGAGTGTGAAACCAGGAAGGTACAAGGTAGTTAGACACACACACACACACACACACACACACACACACACACACACACACACACACACACACACACACACACACACACACACACACACACACACACACACACACACACACACACACACACACACACACACACACACACACAATGTACTACAACAACTAATAGAGCCATCAGGATATTCACCTGGGTCACTTTAGTTGGAGTCTCCAACAGGACAGGCTGCCCAGATAGAGATACACTGACAAAGCTTGGAAGGATGTCAAGGCTGTCACGGGTAGGGAGTAAGGGAGGGAATAAAGCTGCATTCAGAAGGACGTTGGCATTGCATCAAGAAATGCAGCGCCCTCATTCATTTTCAGTAAGACCCCTGCTTAGGCACAGCATAGGTTCAAATATAAAGGACATGAAAATAATTCATTTTTATGAAAACTTTAGATGGTTTAAGTGTTGCTACAATGAGGATTTTCACCACACCTCATTCTATCACTGCTTATTGCTCTTTGGTGAACTGACTACACAACTGCCCGGCTTTGCCCTCCTTTTGGAGGTATTTCTGTCTTGCCCTATAAAGAGAGAATTGTGCCTGTTGGGACAGAAAAGAATAAAGTTCATTCCTTATCCTACAGTCTAATTAGATTTGTGCAACTTGCTGTAAGTCTGTGATTTTGTCTCTAAATGCCATCTATTTCTCAAATTCCTGTTGCCTATTCAAAAAAAAAGAAGAAGAAAAAAAAGAGTACCATATTGGTCTAAATATAAGACATGGATGTTGTATCTCGTGACTATATTTGGGGGGAAAAAGGGTGTGTTTAATCATCTACTAAAGAATTCACAACCATAGGTGATCTGTTTGAGTGCTGTGGACACAGGTTACTCGGTTACGAAGTGAGAAACAGGCTTTCACTAAAGTTTAACACAAGTGTGTTAGTATGTGACTGAAAAACATAAAGTAAGACTGCTTTTTATTGTCATACAGCTGAAAGCTTTGGACATTACTAAACAGCTGAATCCACTGTTTAATGCCATTTCTTTTTTAGAATGATAAAATACAGAGAAAAATTTACAAATACTACATTTTACTGATTACCTTTATTCACACATGACTGTTTCAGCACTTTTAACATTTGTTCTACATTTATTTATTTATTTATTTTCCACAAAGTTCAGAGTACAATTTTACAATACTCCAAAATGCAATCCAAAAAAATTCCAATCAGGCCCTGCAGCAACTATATTCTGTCATCTTCATTAAATGTAAGACCATGCCGATTTGACACAACATAAAATTAACATTTTAATCTGTATTCTTGAACAGTAATATTCATTTGTTTGAAGGAGTCCAAACCAATTACTGAATTTTGCTGATTGTTTCTGTGGCTTGTATTTGATAGTGTACTTTTTAAGTGTTTTGACTGTATTACTTGAATTATCATTGTACTGTTCAGCACAGTGGGATTTAATGGACCCTACAGTGTAATTTTTCCATAAATTATAACTAATGGTTTGATAATAAGCCTATTTTGCATCTTTCATTTTGAAGCTCACTGTAACTTTGTGGTGGAGACTGCTACACACATACTACTATATTAGTTTGTAAAAACTACCGATACTTCTACATGTTTTCAATAACACAAGTTTTAAACCATACAATGGCTATAATCATACATTCAATAGCATCGAAAGTACCAAAGCTATGAAAAAATAAACAGATTTACAATC